>NC_064615.1:1151847913-1152489822 GCF_023898315.1 Schistocerca nitens
GCAGGGAATCCAGAGTATTTCATATGGACGCAAATTGTGTGTTAATTCGTCAATGTGAGGGAGCGAGGGATGCAGTAAAGGAGGAATAATGCATCGGAAAAGAGATACTCGGAACCCCAAAGAAAATCCTATCGTTTCCGTAGAAACGTATCTTGATTTAGAAGGACAATGCAGGGAATCCAGAGTATTTCATATGGATGCAAATTGTGTGTTAATTCGTCAATGTGAGGGAGCGAGGGATGCAGTAAAGGAGGAATAATGCATCGGAAAAGAGATACTCGGAACCCCAAAGAAAATCCTATCGTTTCCGTAGAATCGTATCTCGATTTAGAAGGACAATGCTGAGAATCTAGAGTATTTCATATGGACGCAAATTGTGTGTTAATTCGTCAATGTGAGGGAGCGAGGGATGCAGTAAAGGAGGAATAATGAATCGGAAAAGAGATACTCGACTCCCAAAAGAAAATCCTATCGTTTCCGTAGAAACGTAGCTCGATTTAGAAAGATAATGCAAGGAACCCAGAGTATTTCATATGGACGCAATTTGTGTGTTAACTCGGCAATGTGAGGGAGCGAGGGATGCAGTAAAGGAGGAATAATGCATCGGAAAAGAGATACTCGGAACCCCAAAGAAAATCCTGTCGTTTCCGTAGAAACGAATCCCGATTTAGAAGGACAATGCAGGGAATCCAGAGTATTTCATATGGACGCAAATTGTTTGTTAATTCGTTAATGTGAGGGAGCGAGGGATGCAGTAAAGGAGGAATAATGCATCGGAAAAGAGATATTCGGAACCCCAAAGAAAATCCTATCGTTTCCGTAGAAACGTATCTTGATTTAGAAGGACAATGCAGGGAATCCAGAGTATTTCATATGGACGCAAATTGTGTGTTAATTCGTCAATGTGAGGGAGCGAGGGATGCAGTCAAGGAGGAATAATGCATCGGAAAAGAGATACTCGGAACCCCAAAGTAAATCCTATCGTTTCCGTAGAAACGTATCTCGATTTAGAAGGACAATGCAGGGAATCCAGAGTATTTCATATGGACTCAAATTGTGTGTTAATTCGTCAATGTGAGGGAGCGAGGGATGCCGTAAAGGAGGAATAATGCATCGGAAAAGAGATACACGGAACCCCAAAAAAAGTCCTATCGTTTCCGTAGAAACGTATCTCGATTTAGAAGGACAATGCAGGGAATCCAGAGTATATCATATGGACGCAAATTGTGTGTTAATTCGTCAATGTGAGGGAGCGAGGGATGCAGTAAAGGAGGAATAATGCATCGGAAAAGAGATACTCGGAACCCCAAAGAAAATCCTATCGTTTCCGTAGAAACGTATCTCGATTTACAAGGACAATGCAGGGAATCCAGAGTATTTCATATGGACGCAAATTGTGTGTTAATTCGTCAATGTCAGGGAGCGAGGGATGCAGTAAAGGAGGAATAATGCATCGGAAAAGAGATACTCGGAACCCCTAAGAAACTCCTATCGTTTCCGTAGAAACGTATCTCGATTTAGAAGGAAAATGCAGGGAATACAGAGTATTTCATATGGACGCCAATTGTGTGTTAATTCGTCAATGTGAGGAAGCGAGGGATGCAGTAAAGGAGGAATAATGCATCGGAAAAGAGATACGCGGAACCCCAAAGAAAATCCTATCGTTTCCGTAAAAACGTATCTCGATTTAGAAGGACAATGCAGGGAATCCAGAGTATTTCATATGGACGCAAATTGTGTGTTAATTCGTCAATGTGAGGGAGCGAGGGATGCAGTAAAGGAGGAATAATGCATCGGAAATGAGATACTCGACTGCCAAAAGAAAATCCTATCGTTTCCGTAGAAACGTATCTCGATTTACAAGGACAATGCAGGGAATCCTAAGTATTTCATATGGACGCAAATTGTGTGTTAATTCGTCAATGTGAGGGAGCGAGGGATGCAGTAAAGGAGGAATAATGCATCGGAAAAGAGATACTCGGAACCCCAAAGAAAATCCTATCGTTTCCGTAGAAACGAATCCCGATTTAGAAGGACAATGCAGGGAATCCAGAGTATTTCATATGGACGCAAATTGTGTGTTAATTCGTGAATGTGAGGGAAGGAGGGATGCAGTAGAGGAGGAATAATGAATCGGAAAAGAGATACTCGGAACCCCAAAGAAAATACAATCGTTTCCGTAGAAACGTATCTCGATTTAGAAGGACAATGCAGGGAATCCAGAGTATTTCATATGGACGCAAATTGTGTGTTAATTCGTCAATGTGAGTTAGCGAGGGATGCAATAAAGGAGGAATAATGCATCGGAAAAGAGATACTCGACTGCCAAAGGAAAATCCTATCGTTTCCGTAGAAACGTATCTCGTTTTAGAAAGATAATGCAGGGAACCCAGAGTATTTCATATGGACGCAAATTGTGTGTTAATTCGGCAATGTGAGGGAGCAACGGATGCAGTAAAGGAGGAATAATGCATCGGAAAAGAGATACTCGGAACCCCAAAGAAAATCCTATCGTTTCCGTGGAAACGTATCTCGATTTAGAAGGACAATGCAAGGAATCCAGAGTATTTCATATGGACGCAAATTGTGTGTTGATTCGTCAATGTGAGTGAGCGAGGGATGCGGTGAAGGAGGAATAATGCATCGGAAAAGAGATACTCGGAACCCCAAAGAAAATCCTATCGTTTCCGTAGAAACGTATCTCGATTTAGAAAGACAATGCAGGGAATCCAGAGTATTTCATATGCACGCAAATTGTGTGTTAATTCGTCAATGTGAGGAAGCGAGGGATGCAGTAAAGGAGGAATAATGCATCGGATAAGAGATACGCAGAACCCCAAAGAAAATCCTATCGTTTCCGTAGAAACGTATCTCGATTTAGAAGGACAATGCAGGGAATACAGAGCATTTCATATGGACGCAAATTGTGTGTTAATTCCTCAATGTGAGGGAGTGAGGGATGCAGTAAAGGAGGAATAATGCATCGGAAAAGAGATACTCGGAACCTCAAAGAAAGTCCTATCGTTTCCGTAGAAACGTATCTCGATTTAGAAAGACAATGCAGGGAATCCAGAGTATTTCATATGGACGCAAATTGTGTGTTAATTCGTCAATGTGAGGGAGCGAGGGATGCAGTAAAGGAGGAATAATGCATCGGAAAAGAGATACTCGGAACCCCAAAGAAAATCCTATCGTTTCCGTAGAAACGTATCTCGATTTACAAGGACAATGCAGGGAATCCAGAGTATTTCATATGGACGCAAATTGTGTGTTAATTCGTCAATGTCAGGGAGCGAGGGATGCAGTAAAGGAGGAATAATGCATCGGAAAAGAGATACTCGGAACCCCTAAGAATATCCTATCGTTTCCGTAGAAACGTATCTCGATTTAGAAGGAAAATGCAGGGAATCCTGAGTATTTCATATGGACGCAAATTGTGTGTTAATTCGCCAATGTGAGGAAGCGAGGGATGCAGTAAAGGAGGAATAATGCATCGGAAAAGAGATACGCGGAACCCCAAAGAAAATCCTATCGTTTCCGTAGAAACGTATCTCGATTTACAAGGACAATGCAGGGAATCCAGAGTATTTCATATGGACGCAAATTGTGTGTTAATTCGTCAATGTGAGGGAGCGAGGGATGCAGTAAAGGAGGAATAATGCGTCGGGTAAGAGATACTCGACTCCCAAAAGAAAATCCTATCGTTTCCGTAGAAACGTATCTCATTTTAGAAACATAATACAGGGAACCCAGAGTATTTCATATGGACGAAATTTGTGTGTTAATTCGGCAATGTGAGGGAGCGAGGGATGCAGTAAAGGAGGAATAATGCGTCGGAAAAGAGATACTCGGAACCAAAAGAAAATCCTATCGTTTCCGTAGAAACGAGTCTCGATTTAGAAGGACAATGCAGGGAATCCAGAGTATTTCATATGGACGCAAATTGGGTGTTAATTCGTCAATGTGAGGGAACGAGGGATGGAGTAAAGGAGGAATAATGCATCGGAAAAGAGATACTCGGAACCCGAAAGAAAATCCTATCGTTTCCGTAGAAACGTATCTCGATTTAGAACGACAATGCAGGGAATCCAGAGTATTTCATATGGACGCAAATTGTGTGTTAAATCGTCAATGTGAGTTAGCGAGGGATGCAGTAAAGGAGGAATAATGCATCGGAAAAGAGATACTCCACTCCCAAAAGAAAATCCTATCGTTTCCGTAGAAACGTAGCTCGATTTAGAAAGATAATGCAAGGAACCCAGAGTATTTCATATGGACGCAATTTGTGTGTTAACTCGGCAATGTGAGGGAGCGAGGGATGCAGTAAAGGAGGAATAATGCATCGGAAAAGAGATACTCGGAACCCCAAAGAAAATCCTGTCGTTTCCGTAGAAACGAATCCCGATTTAGAAGGACAATGCAGGGAATCCAGAGTATTTCATATGGACTCAAATTGTGTGTTAATTCGTCAATGTGAGGGAGCGAGGGATGCCGTAAAGGACGAATAATGCATCGGAAAAGAGATACACGGAACCCCAAAAAAAGTCCTATCGTTTCCGTAGAAACGTATCTCGATTTAGAAGGACAATGCAGGGAATCCAGAGTATATCATATGGACGCAAATTGTGTGTTAATTCGTCAATGTGAGGGAGCGAGGGATGCAGTAAAGGAGGAATAATGCATCGGAAAAGAGATACTCGGAACCCCAAAGAAAATCCTATCGTTTCCGTAGAAACGTATCTCGATTTACAAGGACAATGCAGGGAATCCAGAGTATTTCATATGGACGCAAATTGTGTGTTAATTCGTCAATGTCAGGGAGCGAGGGATGCAGTAAAGGAGGAATAATGCATCGGAAAAGAGATACTCGGAACCCCTAAGAAACTCCTATCGTTTCCGTAGAAACGTATCTCGATTTAGAAGGAAAATGCAGGGAATACAGAGTATTTCATATGGACGCCAATTGTGTGTTAATTCGTCAATGTGAGGAAGCGAGGGATGCAGTAAAGGAGGAATAATGCATCGGAAAAGAGATACGCGGAACCCCAAAGAAAATCCTATCGTTTCCGTAAAATCGTATCTCGATTTAGGACAATGCAGGGAATCCAGAGTATTTCATATGGACGCAAATTGTGTGTTAATTCGTCAATGTGAGGGAGCGAGGGATGCAGTAAAGGAGGAATAATGCATCGGAAATGAGATACTCGACTGCCAAAAGAAAATCCTATCGTTTCCGTAGAAACGTATCTCGATTTACAAGGACAATGCAGGGAATCCAAAGTATTTCATATGGACGCAAATTGTGTGTTAATTCGTCAATGTGAGGGAGCGAGGGATGCAGTAAAGGAGGAATAATGCATCGGAAAAGAGATACTCGGAACCCCAAAGAAAATCCTATCGTTTCCGTAGAAACGAATCCCGATTTAGAAGGACAATGCAGGGAATCCAGAGTATTTCATATGGACGCAAATTGTGTGTTAATTCGTGAATGTGAGGGAAGGAGGGATGCAGTAGAGGAGGAATAATGAATCGGAAAAGAGATACTCGGAACCCCAAAGAAAATACAATCGTTTCCGTAGAAACGTATCTCGATTTAGAAGGACAATGCAGGGAATCCAGAGTATTTCATATGGACGCAAATTGTGTGTTAATTCGTCAATGTGAGTTAGCGAGGGATGCAGTAAAGGAGGAATAATGCATCGGAAAAGAGATACTCGACTGCCAAAAGAAAATCCTATCGTTTCCGTAGAAACGTATCTCGTTTTAGAAAGATAATGCAGGGAACCCAGAGTATTTCATATGGACGCAAATTGTGTGTTAATTCGGCAATGTGAGGGAGCAACGGATGCAGTAAAGGAGGAATAATGCATCGGAAAAGAGATACTCGGAACCCCAAAGAAAATCCTATCGTTTCCGTGGAAACGTATCTCGATTTAGAAGGACAATGCAAGGAATCCTGAGTATTTCATATGGACGCAAATTGTGTGTTGATTCGTCAATGTGAGTGAGCGAGGGATGCAGTGAAGGAGGAATAATGCATCGGAAAAGAGATACTCGGAACCCCAAAGAAAATCCTATCGTTTCCGTAGAAACGTATCTCGATTTAGAAAGACAATGCAGGGAATCCAGAGTATTTCATATGCACGCAAATTGTGTGTTAATTCGTCAATGTGAGGAAGCGAGGGATGCAGTAAAGGAGGAATAATGCATCAGATAAGAGATACGCAGAACCCCAAAGAAAATCCTATCGTTTCCGTAGAAACGTATCTCGATTTAGAAGGACAATGCAGGGAATACAGAGCATTTCATATGGACGCAAATTGTGTGTTAATTCCTCAATGTGAGGGAGTGAGGGATGCAGTAAAGGAGGAATAATGCATCGGAAAAGAGATACTCGGAGCCTCAAAGAAAGTCCTATCGTTTCCGTAGAAACGTATCTCGATTTAGAAGGACAATGCAGGGAATCCAGAGTATTTCATATGGACGCAAATTGTGTGTTAATTCGTCAATGTGAGGGAGCGAGGGATGCAGTAAAGGAGGAATAATGCATCGG
The DNA here is from genome assembly GCF_023898315.1 of Schistocerca nitens. Classification (NCBI taxonomy): domain Eukaryota; kingdom Metazoa; phylum Arthropoda; class Insecta; order Orthoptera; family Acrididae; genus Schistocerca; species Schistocerca nitens. The sequence continues at coordinate 1,151,854,467 of NC_064615.1, forward strand.
AAAAGAGATACTCGGAACCCCAAAGAAAATCCTATCGTTTCCGTAGAAACGTATCTCGATTTACAAGGACAATGCAGGGAATCCAGAGTATTTCATATGGACGCAAATTGTGTGTTAATTCGTCAATGTCAGGGAGCGAGGGATGCAGTAAAGGAGGAATAATGCATCGGAAAAGAGATACTCGGAACCCCTAAGAATATCCTATCGTTTCCGTAGAAACGTATCTCGATTTAGAAGGAAAATGCAGGGAATCCTGAGTATTTCATATGGACGCAAATTGTGTGTTAATTCGCCAATGTGAGGAAGCGAGGGATGCAGTAAAGGAGGAATAATGCATCGGAAAAGAGATACGCGGAACCCCAAAGAAAATCCTATCGTTTCCGTAGAAACGTATCTCGATTTACAAGGACAATGCAGGGAATCCAGAGTATTTCATATGGACGCAAATTGTGTGTTAATTCGTCAATGTGAGGGAGCGAGGGATGCAGTAAAGGAGGAATAATGCGTCGGATAAGAGATACTCGACTCCCAAAAGAAAATCCTATCGTTTCCGTAGAAACGTATCTCGTTTTAGAAACATAATGCAGGGAACCCAGAGTATTTCATATGGACGAAATTTGTGTGTTAATTCGGCAATGTGAGGGAGCGAGGGATGCAGTAAAGGAGGAATAATGCGTCGGAAAAGACATACTCGGAACCAAAAGAAAATCCTATCGTTTCCGTAGAAACGAGTCCCGATTTAGAAGGACAATGCAGGGAATCCAGAGTATTTCATATGGACGCAAATTGGGTGTTAATTCGTCAATGTGAGGGAACGAGGGATGGAGTAAAGGAGGAATAATGCATCGGAAAAGAGATACTCGGAACCCGAAAGAAAATCCTATCGTTTCCGTAGAAACGTATCTCGATTTAGAACGACAATGCAGGGAATCCAGAGTATTTCATATGGACGCAAATTGTGTGTTAAATCGTCAATGTGAGTTAGCGAGGGATGCAGTAAAGGAGGAATAATGCATCGGAAAAGAGATACTCCACTCCCAAAAGAAAATCCTATCGTTTCCGTAGAAACGTATCTCGTTTTAGAAAGATAATGCAGGGAACCCAGAGTATTTCATATGGACGCAAATTGTGTGTTAATTCGGCAATGTGAGGGAGCGACGGATGCAGTAAAGGAGGAATAATGCATCGGAAAAGAGATACTCGGAACCCCAAAGAAAATCCTATCGTTTCCGTAGAAACGTATCTCGATTTGGAAGGACAATGCAAGGAATCCAGAGTATTTCATATGGACGCAAATTGTGTGTTAATTCGTCAATGTGAGTGAGCGAGGGATGCAGTGAAGGAGGAATAATGCATCGGAAAAGAGATACTCGGAACCCCTAAGAAAATCCTATCGTTTCCATAGAAACGTATCTCGATTTAGAAGGACAATGCAGGGAATCCAGAGTATTTCATATGGACGCAAATTGTGTGTTAATTCGTCAATGTGAGGAAGCGAGGGATGCAGTAAAGGAGGAATAATGGATCGGAAAAGAGATACGCGGAACCCCAAAGAAAATCCTATCGTTTCCGTAGAAACGTATCTCGATTTAGAAGGACAATGCAGGGAATCCAGAGTATTTCATATGGACGCAAATTGTGTGTTAATTCGTCAATGTGAGTGAGCGAGGGATGCAGTGAAGGAGGAATAATGCATCGGAAAAGAGATACTCGGAACCCCAAAGAAAATCCTATCGTTTCCGTAGAAACGTATCTCGATTTAGAAGGACAATGCAGGGAATCCAGAGTATTTCATATGGACGCAAATTGTGTGTTAATTCGTCAATGTGAGGGAGCGAGGGATGCAGTAAAGGAGGAATAATGCATCGGAAAAGAGATACTCGACTCCCAAAAGAAAATCCTATCGTTTCCGTAGAAACGTAGCTCGATTTAGAAATATAATGCAGGGAACCCAGAGTATTTCATATGGACGCAATTTGTGTGTTAATTCGGCAATGTGAGGGAGCGAGGGATGCAGTAAAGGAGGAATAATGCATCGGAAAAGAGATACTCGGAACGCCAAAGAAAATTCTGTCGTTTCCGTAGAAACGAATCCCGATTTAGAAGGACAATGCAGGGAATCCAGAGTATTTCATATGGACGCAAATTGTGTGTTAATTCGTTAATGTGAGGGAGCGAGGGATGCAGTAAAGGAGGAATAATGCATCGGAAAAGAGATACTCGGAACCCCAAAGAAAATCCTATCGTTTCCGTAGAAACGTATCTCGATTTAGAAGGACAATGCAGGGAATCCAGAGTATTTCATATGGACGCTAATTGTGTGTTAATTTGTCAATGTGAGGGAGCGAGGAATGCAGTGAAGGAGGAATAATGCATCGGAAAAGAGATACTCGGAACCCCAAAGTAAATCCTATCGTTTCCGTAGAAACGTATCTCGATTTAGAAGGACAATGCAGGGAATCCAGAGTATTTCATATGGACGCAAATTGTGTGTTAATTCGTCAATGTGAGGGAGCGAGGGATGCAGTAGAGGAGGAATAATGCATCGGAAAAGAGATACACGGAACCCCAAAGAAAGTCCTTTCGTTTCCGTAGAAACGTATCTCGATTTAGAAGGACAATGCAGGGAATCCAGAGTATATCATATGGACGCAAATTGTGTGTTAATTCGTCAATGTGAGGGAGCGAGGGATGCAGTAAAGGAGGAATAATGCATCGGAAAAGAGATACTAGAAACCCCAAAGAAAATCCTATCGGTTCCGTAGAAACGAATCTCGATTTACAAGGACAATGCAGGGAATCCAGAGTATTTCATATGGACGCAAATTGTGTGTTAATTCGTCAATGTGAGGGAGCGAGGGATGCAGTAAAGGAGGAATAATGCATCGGAAAAGAGATACTCGGAACCCCAAAGAAAATCCTATCGTTTCCGTAGAAACGAATCCCGATTTAGAAGGACAATGCAGGGAATCCAGAGTATTTCATATGGACGCAAATTGTGTGTTAATTCGTCAATGTGAGGGAACGAGGGATGCAGTAAAGGAGGAATAATGCATCGGAAAAGAGATACTCGGAACCCCAAAGAAAATCCTATCGTTTCCGTAGAAACGTATCTCGATTTAGAAGGACAATGCAGGGAATCCAGAGCATTTCATATGGACGCAAATTGTGTGTTAATTCGTCAATGTGAGGGAGCGAGGGATGCAGTAAAGGAGGAATAATGCATCGGAAAAGAGATACTCGGAACCCCAAAGAAAATCCTATCGTTTCCGTAGAAACGTATCTTGATTTAGAAAGACAATGCAGGGAATCCAGAGTATTTCATATGGACGCAAATTGTGTGTTAATTCTTCAATATGAGGGAGCGAGGGATGCAGTAAAGGAGGAATAATGCATCGGAAAAGAGATACTCGGAACCCCAAAGAAAATCCTATCGTTTCCGTGGAAACGTATCTCGATTTAGAAGGACAATGCAGGGAAACCTGAGTATTTCATATGGACGCAAATTGTGTGTTAATTCGTCAATGTGAGGGAGCGAGGGATGCAGTAAAGGAGGAATAATGCATCGGAAAAGAGATACTCAACTCCCAAAAGAAAATCCTATTTTTTCCGTAGAAACGTATCTCGATTTAGAAAGATAATGCAGGGAGCCCAGAGTATTTCATATGGACGCAATTAGTGTGTTAATTCGGCAATGTGAGGGGGCGAGGGATGCAGTAAAGGAGGAATAATGCATCGGAAAAGAAATACTCGGACCCCAAAGAAAATCCTATTGTTTCCGTAGAAACGTATCTCGATTAAGAAGGACAATGCAGGGAATCCAGAGTATTTCATATGGACGCAAATTGTGTGTTAATTCGTCAATGTGAGGAAGCGAGGGATGCAGTAAAGGAGGAATAATGCATCGGAAAAGAGATACTCGGAACCCCAATGAAAATCCTATCGTTTCCGTAGAAACGTATCTCGATTTAGAAGGACAATGCAGGGAATCCAGAGTATTTCATATGGACGCAAATTGTGTGTTAATTCGTCAATGTGAGGGAGCGAGGGATGCAGCAAAGGAGGAATAATGCATCGGAAAAGAGATACTCGGAACCCCAAAGAAAATCCTATCGTTTCCGTAGAAACGTATCTTGATTTAGAAGGACAATGCAGGGAATCCAGAGTATTTCATATGGACGCAAATTGTGTGTTAATTCGTCAATGTGAGGGAGCGAGGGATGCAGTAAAGGAGGAATAATGTGTCGGAAAAGAGATACTCGACTCCCAAAAGAAAATCCTATCGTTTCCGTAGAAACTTATCTCGATTTAGAAGGACAATGCAGGGAATCCAGAGTATTTCATATGGACGCAAATTGTGTTTTAATTCGTCAATGATAGGGAGCGAGGGATGTAGTAAAGGTGGAATAATGCATCGGAAAAGAGATACTCGACTCCCAAAAGAAAATCCTATCGTTTCCGTAGAAACGTATCTCGATTTAGAAGGACAATGCAGGGAATCCAGAGTATTTCATATGGACGCAAATTGTGTGTTAATTCGTCAATGTGAGGGAACGATGGATGCAGTAAAGGTGGAATAATGCATCGGAAAAGAGATACTCGGAACCCGAAAGAAAATCCTATCGTTTCCGTAGAAACGTATCTCGATTTAGAAGGACAATGCAGGGAATCCAGAGTATTTGATATGGACGCAAATTGTGTGTTAATTCGTCAATGTGAGTTAGCGAGGGATGCAGTAAAGGAGGAATAATGCATCGGAAAAGAGATACTCGACTCCCAAAAGAAAATCCTATCGTTTCCGTAGAAACGTATCTCGTTTTAGAAAGATAATGCAGGGAACCCAGAGTATTTCATATGGACGCAAATTGTGTGTTAATTCGTCAATGTGAGTGAGCGAGGGATGCAGTGAAGGAGGAATAATGCATCGGACAAGAGATACTCGGAACCCCAAAGAAAATCCTATCGTTTCCGTAGAAACGTATCTCGATTTAGAAGGACGATGCAGGTAATCCAGAGTATTTCATATGGACGCAAATTGTGTGTTAATTCGTCAATGTGAGGAAGCGAAGGATGCAGTAAAGGAGGAATAATGGATCGGAAAAGAGATACGCGGAACCCCAAAGAAAATCCTATCGTTTCCGTAGAAACATATCTCGATTTAGAAGGACAATGCAGGGAATCCAGAGTATTTCATATGGACGCAAATTGTGTGTTAATTCGCAATGTGAGGGAGCGAGGGATGCAGTAAAGAAGGAATAATGCATCGGAAAAGAGATACTCGGAACCCCAAAGAAAATTCCTATCGTTTCCGTAGAAACGTATCTCGATTTAGAAGGACAATGCAGGGAATCCAGAGTATTTCATATGGACGCAAATTGTGTGTTAATTCGTCAATGTGAGGGAGCGAGGGATGCAGTAAAGGAGGAATAATGCATCGGAAAAGAGATACTCGACTCCCAAAAGAAAATCCTATCGTTTCCGTAGAAACGTAGCTCGATTTAGAAATATAATGCAGGGAACCCAGAGTATTTCATATGGACGCAATTTGTGTGTTAATTCGGCAATGTGAGGGAGCGAGGGATGCAGTAAAGGAGGAATAATGCATCGGAAAAGAGATACTCGGAACCCCAAAGAAAATCCTGTCGTTTCCGTACAAACGAATCCCGATTTAGAAGGACAATGCAGGGAATCCAGAGTATTTCATATGGACGCAAATTGTGTGTTAATTCATTAATGTGAGGGAGCGAGGGATGCAGTAAAGGAGGAGTAATGCATCGGAAAAGAGATACTCGGAACCCCAAAGAAAATCCTATCGTTTCCGTAGAAACGTATCTCGATTTAGAAGGACAATGCAGGGAATCCAGAGTAATTCATATGGACGCTAATTGTGTGTTAATTCGTCAATGTGAGGGAGCGAGGAATGCAGTGAAGGAGGAATAATGCATCGGAAAAGAGATACTCGGAACCCCAAAGTAAATCCTATCGTTTCCGTAGAAACGTATCTCGATTTAGAAGGACAATGCAGGGAATCCAGAGTATTTCATATGGACGCAAATTGTGTGTTAATTCGTCAATTTGAGGGAGCGAGGGATGCAGTAAAGGAGGAATAATGCATCGGAAAAGAGATACACGGAACCCCAAAGAAAGTCCTATCGTTTCCGTAGAAACGTATCTCGATTTAGAAGGACAATGCAGGGAATCCAGAGTATATCATATGGACGCAAATTGTGTGTTAATTCGTCAATGTGAGGGAGCGAGGGATGCAGTAAAGGAGGAATAATGCATCGGAAAAGAGATACTCGGAACCCAAAAGAAAATCCTATCGTTTCCGTAGAAACGTATCTCGATTTACAAGGACAATGCAGGGAATCCAGAGTATTTCATATGGACGCAAATTGTGTGTTAATTCGTCAATGTCAGGGAGCGAGGGATGCAGTAAAGGAGGAATAATGCATCGGAAAAGAGATACTCGGAACCCCTAAGAAACTCCTATCGTTTCCGTAGAAACGTATCTCGATTTAGAAGGAAAATGCAGGGAATCCAGAGTATTTCATATGGACGCAAATTGTGTGTTAATTCGTCAATGTGAGGAAGCGAGGGATGCAGTAAAGGAGGAATAATGCATCGGAAAAGAGATACGCAGAACCCCAAAGAAAATCCTATCGTTTCCGTAGAAACGTATCTCGATTTAGAAGGACAATGCAGGGAATCCAGAGTATTTCATATGGACGCAAATTGTGTGTTAATTCGTCAATGTGAGGGAGCGAGGGATGCAGTAAAGGAGGAATAATGCATCGGAAAAGAGATACTCGACTCCCAAAAGAAAATCCTATCGTTTCCGTAGAAACGTATCTCGTTTTAGAAACATAATGCAGGGAACCCAGAGTATTTCATATGGACGAAATTTGTGTGTTAATTCGGCAATGTGAGGGTGCGAGGGATGCAGTAAAGGAGGAATAATGCATCGGAAAAGAGATACTCGGAACCCCAAAGAAAATCCTATCGTTGCCGTAGAAACGAATCCCGATTTAGAAGGACAATGCAGGGAATCCAGAGTATTTCATATGGACGCAAATTGTGTGTTAATTCGTCAATGTGAGGGAACGAGGGATGCAGTAAAGGAGGAATAATGCATCGGAAAAGAGATACTCGGAACCCCAAAGAAAATCCTATCGTTTCCGTAGAAACGTATCTCGATTTAGAAGGACAATGCAGGGAATCCAGAGCATTTCATATGGACGCAAATTGTGTGTTAATTCGTCAATGTGAGGGAGCGAGGGATGCAGTAAAGGAGGAATAATGCATCGGAAAAGAGATACTCGGAACCCCAAAGAAAATCCTATCGTTTCCGTAGAAACGTATCTTGATTTAGAAAGACAATGCAGGGAATCCAGAGTATTTCATATGGACGCAAATTGTGTGTTAATTCTTCAATATGAGGGAGCGAGGGATGCACTAAAGGAGGAATAATGCATCGGAAAAGAGATACTCGGAACCCCAAAGAAAATCCTATCGTTTCCGTGGAAACGTATCTCGATTTAGAAGGACAATGCAGGGAATCCTGAGTATTTCATATGGACGAAATTTGTGTGTTAATTCGGCAATGTGAGGGTGCGAGGGATGCAGTAAAGGAGGAATAATGCATCGGAAAAGAGATACTGGACTCCCAAAAGAAAATCCAGTCGTTTCCGTAGAAACGTATCTCGTTCTAGAAAGATAATGCAGGGAACCCAGAGTATTTCATATGGACGCAAATTGTGTGTTAATTCGGCAAGGTAAGGGAGCGACGGATGCAGTAAAGGAGGAATAATGCATCGGAAAAGAGATACTCGGAACCCCAAAGAAAATCCTATCGTTTCCGTAGAAACGTATCTCGATTTACAAGGACAATGCAGGGAATCCAGAGTATTTCATATGGACGCAAATTGTGTGTTGATTCGTCAATGTGAGTGAGCGAGGGATGCAGTGAAGGAGGAATAATGCATCGGAAAAGAGATACTCGGAACCCCAAAGAAAATCCTATCGTTCCCTCAGAAACATATCTCGATTTAGAAAGACAATGCAGGAAATCCAGAGTATTTCATATGGACGCAAATTGTGTGTTAATTCGTCAATGTGAGGAAGCGAGGGATGCAGTAAAGGAGGAATAATGCATCGGAAAAGAGATACTCGACTCCCAAAAGAAAATCCTATCGTTTCCGTAGAAACGTATCTCGTTCTAGAAAGATAATGCAGGGAACCCAGAGTATTTCATATGGACGCAAATTGTGTGTTAATTCGGCAATGTGAGGGAGCGACGGATGCAGTAAAGGAGGAATAATGCATCGGAAAAGAGATACTCGGAACCCCAAAGAAAATCCTATCGTTTCCGTAGAAACGTATCTCGATTTACAAGGACAATGCAGGGAATCCAGAGTATTTCATATGGACGCCAATTGTGTGTTAATTCGTCAATGTCAGGGAGCGAGGGATGCAGTAAAGGAGGAATAATGCATCGGAAAAGAGATACTCGGAACCCCTAAGAGACTCCTATCGTTTCCGTAGAAACGTATCTCGATTTAGAAGGAAAATGCAGGGAATCCAGAGTATTTCATATGGACGCAAATTGTGTGTTAATTCGTCAATGTGAGCAAGCGACGGATGCAGTAAAGGAGGAATAATGCATCGGAAAAGAGATACGCGGAACCCCAAAGAAAATCCTATCGTTTCCGTAGAAACGTATCTCGATTTAGAAGGACAATGCAGGGAATCCAGAGTATTTCATATGGATGCAAATTGTGTGTTAATTCGTCAATGTGAGGGAGCGAGGGATGCAGTAAAGGAGGAATAATGCATCGGAAAAGAGATACTCGACTCCCAAAAGAAAATCCTATCGTTTCCGTAGAAACGTATCTCGTTTTAGAAAGATAATGCAGGGAACCCAGAGTATTTCATATGGACGCAAATTGTGTGTTGATTCGTCAATGTGAGTGAGCGAGGGATGCAGTGAAGGAGGAATAATGCATCGGAAAAGAGATACACGGAACCCCAAAGAAAATCCTATCGTTTCCGTAGAAACGTATCTTGATTTAGAAGGACAATGCAGGGAATCCAGAGTATTTCATATGGACGCAAATTGTGTGTTAATTCGTCAATGTGAGGGAGCGAGGGATGCAGTAAAGGAGGAATAATGCATCGGAAAAGAGATACTCGGAACCCCAAAGAAAATCCTATCGTTTCCGTAGAAACGTATCTCGATTTAGAAGGACAATGCAGGGAATCCAGAGTATTTCATATGGACGCAAATTGTGTGTTAATTCGTCAATGTGAGGGAGCGAGGGATGCAGTAAAGGAGGAATAATGCATCCGAAAAGAAATACTCAACTCCCAAAAGAAAATCCTATTTTTTCCGTAGAAACGTATCTCAATTTAGAAAGATAATGCAGGGAGCCCAGAGTATTTCATATGGACGCAATTAGTGTGTTAATTCGGCAATGTGAGGGAGCGAGGGACGCAGTAAAGGAGGAATAATGCATCGGAAACGAGATACTCGGAACCCCAAAGAATATCCTATCGTTTCCGTAGAAACGTATCTCGATTTAGAAGGACAATGCAGGGAATCCAGAGTATTTCATATGGACGCAAATTGTTTGTTAATTCGTCAATGTGAGTTAGCGAGGGATGCAGTAAAGGAGGAATAATGCATCGGAAAAGAGATACTCGACTCCCAAAAGAAAATCCTATCATTTCCGTAGAAACGTATCTCCTTTTAGAAAGATAATGCAGGGAACCCAGAGTATTTCATATGGACGCAAATTGTGTGTTAATTCGGCAATGTGAGGGAGCGACGGATGCAGTAAAGGAGGAATAATGCATCGGAAAAGAGATACTCGGAACCCCAAAGAAAATCCTATCGTTTCCGTAGAAACGTATCTCGATTTAGAAGGACAATGCAAGGAATCCAGAGTATTTCATATGGACGCAAATTGTGTGTTGATTCGTCAATGTGAGTGAGCGAGGGATGCAGTGAAGGAGGAATAATGCATCGGAAAAGAGATACTCGGAACCCCAAAGAAAATCCTATCGTTTCCGTAGAAACGTATCTCGATTTAGAAAGACAATGCAGGGAATCCAGAGTATTTCATATGGACGCAAATTGTGTGTTAATTCGTCAATGTGAGGAAGCGAGGGATGCAGTAAAGGAAGAATAATGCATCGGAAAAGAGATACGCGGAACCCCAAAGTAAATCCTATCGTTTCCGTAGAAACGTGTCTCGATTTAGAAGGACAATGCAGGGATTCCAGAGCATTTCATATGGACGCAAATTGTGTGTTAATTCGTCAATGTGAGTTAACGAGGGATGCAGTAAAGGAGGAATAATGCATCGGAAAAGAGATACTCGGAACCCCAAAGAAAATCCTATCGTTTCCGTAGAAACGTATCTTGATTTAGAAGGACAATGCAGGGAATCCAGAGTATTTCATATGGACGCAAATTGTGTGTTAATTCGTCAATGTGAGGGAGCGAGGGATGCAGTAAAGGAGGAATAATGCATCGGAAAAGAGATACTCGGAACCCCAAAGAAAATCCTATCGTTTCCGTAGAAACGTATCTCGATTTAGAAGGACAATGCAGGGAATCCAGAGTATTTCATATGGACGCAAATTGTGTGTTAATTCGTCAATGTGAGGGAGCGAGGGATGCAGTAAAGGAGGAATAATGCATCGGAAAAGAGATACTCAACTCCCAAAAGAAAATCCTATTTTTTCCGTAGAAACGTATCTCGATTTAGAAGGACAATGCAGGGAATCCAGAGTATTTCATATGGACGCAAATTGTGTGTTAAATCGGCAATGTGAGGGAGCGACGGATGCAGTAAAGGAGGAATAATGCATCGGAAAAGAGATACTCGGAACCCCAAAGAAAATCCTATCGTTGCCGTAGAAACGTATCTCGATTTAGAAGGACAATGCAGGGAATCCAGAGTATTTCATATGGACGCAAATTTTGTGTTAATTCGTCAATGTGAGGGAGCGAGGGATGCAGTAAAGGAGGAATAATGCATCGGAAAAGAGATACTCAACTCCCAAAAGAAAATCCTATCTTTTCCGTAGAAACGTATCTCGATTTAGAAGGACAATGCAGGGAATCCAGAGTATATCATATGGACGCAAATTGTGTGTTAATTCGTCAATGTGAGGGAGCGAGGGATGCAGTAAAGGAGGAATAATGCATCGGAAAAGAGATACTCGGAACCCCAAAGAAAATCCTATCGTTTCCGTAGAAACGTATCTCGATTTACATGGACAATGCAGGGAATCCAGAGTATTTCATATGGACGCAAATTATGTGTTAATTCGTCAATGTCAGGGAGCGAGGGATGCAGTAAAGGAGGAATAATGCATCGGAAAAGAGATACTCGGAACCCCTAAGAAACTCCTATCGTTTCCGTAGAAACGTATCTCGATTTAGAAGGAAAATGCAGGGAATCCAGAGTATTTCATATGGACGCAAATTGTGTGTTAATTCGTCAATGTGAGGAAGCGAGGGATGCAGTAAAGGAGGAATAATGCATCGGAAAAGAGATACGCAGACCCCAAAGAAAATCCTATCGTTTCCGTAGAAACGTATCTCGATTTAGAAGGACAATGCAGGGAATCCAGAGTATTTCATATGGACGCAAATTGTGTGTTGATTCGTCAATGTGAGTGAGCGAGGGATGCAGTGAAGGAGGAATAATGCATCGGAAAAGAGATACTCGGAACCCCAAAGAAAATCCTATCGTTTCCGTAGAAACGTATCTCGATTTAGAAAGACAATGCAGGAAATCCAAAGTATTTCATATGGACGCAAATTGTGTGTTAATTCGTCAATGTGAGGAAGCGACGGATGCAGTAAAGGAGGAATAATGCATCGGAAAAGAGATACGCGGAACCCCAAAGAAAATCCTATCGTTTCCGTAGAAACGTATCTCGATTTAGAAGGACAATGCAGGGAATCCAGAGCATTTCATATGGACGCAAATTGTGTGTTAATTCGTCAATGTGAGGGAGCGAGGGATGCAGTAAAGGAGGAATAATGCATCGGAAAAGTGATACACGGAACCCCAAAGAAAATCCTATCGTTTCCGTAGAAACGTATCTTGATTTAGAAGGACAATGCAGGGAATCCAGAGTATTTCATATGGACGCAAATTGTGTGTTAATTCGTCAATGTGAGGGAGCGAGGGATGCAGTAAAGGAGGAATAATGCATCGGAAAAGAGATACTCGGAACCCCAAAGAAAATCCTATCGTTTCCGTAGAAACGTATCTCGATTTAGAAGGACAATGCAGGGAAACCAGAGTATTTCATATGGACGCAAATTGTGTGTTAATTCGTCAATGTGAGGGAGCGAGGGATGCAGTAAAGGAGGAATAATGCATCGGAAAAGAAATACTCACCTCCCAAAAGAAAATCCTATTTTTTCCGTAGAAACGTATCTCGATTTAGAAAGATAATGCAGGGAGCCCAGAGTATTTCATATGGACGCAATTAGTGTGTTAATTCGGCAATGTTAGGGAGCGAGGGATGCAGTAAAGGAGGAATAATGCATCGGAAAAGAGATACTCGGAACCCCAAAGAAAATCCTATCGTTTCCGTAGAAACGTATCTCGATTTAGAAGGACAATGCAGGGAATCCAGAGTATTTCATATGGACGCAAATTGTGTGTTAATTCGTCAATGTGAGTTAGCGAGGGATGCAGTAAAGGAGGAATAATGCATCGGAAAAGAGATACTCGACTCCCAAAAGAAAATCCTATCATTTCCGTAGAAACGTATCTCCTTTTAGAAAGATAATGCAGGGAACCCAGAGTATTTCATATGGACGCAAATTGTGTGTTAATTCGGCAATGTGAGGGAGCGACGGATGCAGTAAAGGAGGAATAATGCATCGGAAAAGAGATACTCGGAACCCCAAAGAAAATCCTATCGTTTCCGTAGAAACGTATCTCGATTTAGAAGGACAATGCAAGGAATCCAGAGTATTTCATATGGACGCAAATTGTGTGTTGATTCGTCAATGTGAGTGAGCGAGGGATGCAGTGAAGGAGGAATAATGCATCGGAAAAGAGATACTCGGAACCCCAAAGAAAATCCTATCGTTTCCGTAGAAACGTATCTCGATTTAGAAAGACAATGCAGGGAATCCAGAGTATTTCATATGGACGCAAATTGTGTGTTAATTCGTCAATGTGAGGAAGCGAGGGATGCAGTAAAAGAGGAATAATGCATCGGAAAAGAGATACGCGGAGCCCCAAAGTAAATCCTATCGTTTCCGTAGAAACGTGTCTCGATTTAGAAGGACAATGCAGGGAATACAGAGCATTTCATATGGACGCAAATTGTGTGTTAATTCGTCAATGTGAGGGAGCGAGGGATGCAGTAAAGGAGGAATAATGCATCGGAAAAGAGATACTCGGAACCCCAAAGAAAATCCTATCGTTTCCGTAGAAACGTATCTTGATTTAGAAGGACAATGCAGGGAGTCCAGAGTATTTCATTTGGACGCAAATTGTGTGTTAATTCGTCAATGTGAGGGAGCGAGGGATGCAGTAAAGGAGGAATAATGCATCGGAAAAGAGATACTCGGAACCCCAAAGAAAATCCTATCGTTTCCGTAGAAACGTATCTCGATTTAGAAAGACAATGCAGGAAATCCAGAGTATTTCATATGGACGCAAATTGTGTGTTAATTCGTCAATGTGAGTTAGCGAGGGATGCAGTAAAGGAGGAATAACGCATCGGAAAAGAGATACTCGACTCCCAAAAGAAAATCCTATCATTTCCGTAGAAACGTATCTCCTTTTAGAAAGATAATGCAGGGAACCCAGAGTATTTCATATGGACGCAAATTGTGTGTTAATTCGGCAATGTGAGGGAGCGAGGGATGCAGTAAAGGAGGAATAATGCATCGGAAAAGAGATACTCGGAACCCCAAAGAAAATCCTATCGTTTCCGTAGAAACGTATCTTGATTTAGAAGGACAATGCAGGGAATTCAGAGTATTTCATATGGACGCAAATTGTGTGTTAATTCGTCAATGTGAGGGAGCGAGGGATGCAGTAAAGGAGGAATAATGCATCGGAAAAGAGATACTCGGAACCCCAAAGAAAATCCTATCGTTTCCGTAGAAACGTATCTTGATTTAGAAGGACAATGCAGGGAATCCAGAGTATTTCATATGGACGCAAATTGTGTGTTAATTCGTCAATGTGAGGGAGCGAGGGATGCAGTAAAGGAGGAATAATGCATCGGAAAAGAGATACTCGGAACCCCAAAGAAAATCCCATCGTTTCCGTAGAAACGTTTCTCGATTTAGAAGGACAATGCAGGGAATCCAGAGTATTTCATATGGACGCAAATTGTGTGTTAATTCGTCAATGTGAGGGAGCGAGGGATGCAGTAAAGGAGGAATAATGCATCGGAAAAGAAATACTCAACTCCCAAAAGAAAATCCTATTTTTTCCGTAGAAACGTATCTCGATTTAGAAAGATAATGCAGGGAGCCCAGTGTATTTCATATGGACGCAATTAGTGTGTTAATTCGGCAATGTGAGGGAGCGAGGGATGCAGTAAAGGAGGAATAATGCATCGGAAAAGAGATACTCGGAACCCCAAAGAAAATCCTATCGTTTCCGTAGAAACGTATCTCGATTTAGAAGGACAATGCAGGGAATCCAGAGTATTTCATATGGACGCAAATTGTGTGTTAATTCGTCAATGTGAGTTAGCGAGGGATGCAGTAAAGGAGGAATAATAAATCGGAAAAGAGATACGCGGAACCCCAAAGTAAATCCTATCGTTTCCGTAGAAACGTGTCTCGATTTAGAAGGACAATGCAGGGAATCCAGAGCATTTCATATGGACGCAAATTGTGTGTTAATTCGTCAATGTGAGGGAGCGAGGGATGCAGTAAAGGAGGAATAATGCATCGGAAAAGAGATACTCGGAACCCCAAAGAAAATCCTATCGTTTCCGTAGAAACGTATCTTGATTTAGAAGGACAATGCAGGGAATCCAGAGTATTTCATATGGACGCAAATTGTGTGTTAATTCGTCAATGTGAGGGAGCGAGGGATGCTGTAAAGGAGGAATAATGTATCGGAAAAGAGGTACTCGGAACCCCAAAGAAAATCCTATCGTTTCCGTAGAAACGTATCTCGATTTAGAAGGACAATGCAGGGAATCCAGAGTATTTCATATGGTCGCAAATTGTGTGTTAATTCGTCAATGTGGGGGAGCGAGGGATGCAGTAAAGGAGGAATAATGCATCGGAAAAGAGATACTCATCTCCCAAAAGAAAATCCCATTTTTTCCGTAGAAACGTATCTCGATTTAGAAGGACAATGCAGGGAATCCAGAGTATTTCATATGGACGCAAATTGTGTGTTAATTCGTCAATGTGAGGGAGCGAGGGATGCAGTAAAGGAGGAATAATGCATCGGAAAAGAGATACTCAACTCCCAAAAGAAAATCCTATTTTTTCCGTAGAAACGTATCTCGATTTAGAAAGATAATGCAGGGAGCCCAGAGTATATCATATGTACGCAATTAGTGTGTTAATTCGGCAATGTGGGGGAGCGAGGGATGCAGTAAAGGAGGAATAATGCATCGGAAAAGAGATACTCGGAACCCCAAAGAAAATCCTATCGTTTCCGTAGAAACGTATCTCGATTCAGAAGGACAAAGCAGGGAATCCAGAGTATTTCATATGGACGCAAATTGTGTGTTAATTCGTCAATGTGAGTTAGCGAGGGATGCAGTAAAGGAGGAATAATGCATCGGAAAAGAGATACTCGACTCCCAAAAGAAAATCCTATCGTTTCCGTAGAAACGTATCTACTTTTAGAAAGATAATGCAGGGAACCCAGAGTATTTCATATGGACGCAAATTGTGTGTTAATTCGGCAATGTGAGGGAGCGAGGGATGCAGTAAAGGAGGAATAATGCATCGGAAAAGAGATACTCGGAACCCCAAAGAAAATCCTATCGTTTCCGTAGAAACGTATCTCGATTTAGAAGGACAATGCAAGGAATCCAGAGTATTTCATATGGACGCAAATTGTGTGTTGATTCGTCAATGTGAGTGAGCGAGGGATGCAGTGAAGGAGGAATAATGCATCGGAAAAGAGATACTCGGAACCCCAAAGAAAATCCTATCGTTTCCGTAGAAACGTATCTCGATTTAGAAAGACAATGCAGGAAATCCAGAGTATTTCATATGGACGCAAATTGTGTGTTAATTCGTCAATGTGAGGAAGCGAGGGATGCAGTAAAGGAGGAATAATGCATCGGAAAAGAGATACGCGGAACCCCAAAGAAAATCCTATCGTTTCCGTAGAAACGTATCTCGATTTAGAAGGACAATGCAGGGAATCCAGAGCATTTCATATGGACGCAAATTGTGTGTTAATTCGTCAATGTGAGGGAGCGAGGGATGCAGTAAAGGAGGAAAAATGCATCGGAAAAGAGATACTCGGAACCCCAAAGAAAATCCTATCGTTCCCGTAGAAACGTATCTTGATTTAGAAGGACAATGCAGGGAATCTAGAGTATTTCATATGGACGCAAATTGTGTGTTAATTCGTCAATGTGAGGGAGCGAGGGATGCAGTAAAGGAGGAATAATGCATCGGAAAAGAGATACTCGGAACCCCAAAGAAAATCCTATCGTTTCCGTAGAAACGTGTCTCGATTTAGAAGGACAATGCAGGGAATCCAGAGTATTTCATATGGACGCAAATTGTGTGTTAATTCGTCAATGTGAGGGAGCGAGGGATGCAGTAAAGGAGGAATAATGCATCGGAAAAGAAATACTCAACTCCCAAAAGAAAATCCTATTTTTTCCGTAGAAACGTATCTCGATTTAGAAAGATAATGCAGGGAGCAAAGAGTATTTCATATGGACGCAATTAGTGTGTTAATTCGGCAATGTGAGGGAGCGAGGGATGCAGTAAAGGAGGAATAATGCATCGGAAAAGAGATACTCGGAACCCCAAAGAGAATCCTATCGTTTCCGTAGAAACGTATCTCGATTTAGAAGGACAATGCAGGGAATCCAGAGTATTTCATATGGACGCAAATTGTGTGTTAATTCGTCAATGTGAGTTAGCGAGGGATGCAGTAAAGGAGGAATAATGCATCGGAAAAGAGATACTCGACTCCCAAAAGAAAATCCTATCATTTCCGTAGAAACGTATCTCCTTTTAGAAAGATAATGCAGGGAACCCAGAGTATTTCATATGGACGCAAATTGTGTGTTAATTCGGCAATGTGAGGGAGCGACGGATGCAGTAAAGGAGGAATAATGCATCGGAAAAGAGATACTCGGAACCCCCAAAGAAAATCCTTTCGTATCCGTAGAAACGTATCTCGATTTAGAAGGACAATGCAAGGAATCCAGAGTATTTCATATGGACGCAAATTGTGTGTTGATTCGTCAATGTGAGTGAGCGAGGGATGCAGTGAAGGAGGAATAATGCATCGGAAAAGAGATACTCGGAACCCCAAAGAAAATCCTATCGTTTCCGTAGAAACGTATCTCGATTTAGAAAGACAATGCAGGGAATCCAGAGTATTTCATATGGACGCAAATCGTGTGTTAATTCGTCAATGTGAGGAAGCGAGGGATGCAGTAAAGGAGGAATAATTCATCGGAAAAGAGATACTCGGAACCCCAAAGAAAATCCTATCGTTTCCGTAGAAACGTATCTCGATTTAGAAGGACAATGCAGGGAATCCAGAGTATTTCATATGGACGCAAATTGTGTGTTAATTCGTCAATGTGAGTTAGCGAGGGATGCAGTAAAGGAGGAATAATGCATCGGAAAAGAGATACTCGACTCCCAAAAGAAAATCCTATCATTTCCGTAGAAACGTATCTCGTTTTAGAAAGATAATGCAGGGAACCCAGAGTATTTCATATGGACGCAAATTGTGTGTTAATTCGGCAATGTGAGGGAGCGACGGATGCAGTAAAGGAGGAATAATGCATCGGAAAAGAGATACTCGGAACCCCAAAGAAAATCCTATCGTATCCGTAGAAACGTATCTCGATTTAGAAGGACAATGCAAGGAATCCAGAGTATTTCATATGGACGCAAATTGTGTGTTGATTCGTCAATGTGAGTGAGCGAGGGATGCAGTGAAGGAGGAATAATGCATCGGAAAAGAGATACTCGGAACCCCAAAGAAAATCCTATCGTTTCCGTAGAAACGTATCTCGATTGAGAAAGACAATGCAGGGAATCCAGAGTATTTCATATGGACGCAAATTGTGTGTTAATTCGTCAATGTGAGGAAGCGAGGGATGCAGTAAAGGAGGAATAATGCATCGGAAAAGAGATACGCGGAACCCCAAAGAAAATCCTATCGTTTCCGTAGAAACGTATCTCGATTTAGAAGGACAATGCAGGGAATCCAGAGCATTTCATATGGACGCAAATTGTGTGTTAATTCGTCAATGTGAGGGAGCGAGGGATGCAGTAATGGAGGAATAATGCATCGGAAAAGAGATACTCGGAACCCCAAAGAAAATCCTATCGTTTCCGTAGAAACGTATCTTGATTTAGAAGGACAATGCAGGGAATCCAGAGTATTTCATATGGACGCAAATTGTGTGTTAATTCGTCAATGTGAGGGAGCGAGGGATGCAGTAAAGGAGGAATAATGCATCGGAAAAGAGATACTCGGAACCCCAAAGAAAATCCTATCGTTTCCGTAGAAACGTATCTCGATTTAGAAGGACAATGCAGGGAATCCAGAGTATTACATATGGACGCAAATTGTGTGTTAATTCGTCAATGTGAGGGAGCGAGGGATGCAGTAAAGGAGGAATAATGCATCGGAAAAGAGATACTCAACTCCCAAAAGAAAATCCTATTTTTTCCGTAGAAACGTATCTCGATTTAGAAGGACAATGCAGGGAATCCAGAGTATTTCATATGGACGCAAATTGTGTGTTAATTCGTCAATGTGAGGGAGCGAGGGATGCAGTAAAGGAGGAATAATGCATCGGAAAAGAGATACTCAACTCCCAAAAGAAAATCCTATTTTTTCCGTAGAAACGTATCTCGATTTGGAAAGATAATGCAGGGAGCCCAGAGTATTTCATATGGACGCAATTAGTGTGTTAATTCGGCAATGTGAGGGAGCGAGGGATGCAGTAAAGGAGGAATAATGCATCGGAAAAGAGATACTCGGAACCCCAAAGAAAATCCTATCGTTTCCGTAGAAACGTATCTCGATTTAGAAGGACAATGCAGGGAATCCAGAGTATTTCATATGGACGCAAATTGTGTGTTAATTCGTCAATGTGAGTTAGCGAGGGATGCAGTAAAGGAGGAATAATGCATCGGAAAAGAGATACTCGACTCCCAAAAGAAAATCCTATCATTTCCGTAGAAACGTATCTCCTTTTAGAAAGATAATGCAGGGAACCCAGAGTATTTCATATGGACGCAAATTGTGTGTTAATTCGTCAATGTGAGGGAGCGACGGATGCAGTAAAGGAGGGATAATGCATCGGAAAAGAGATACTCGGAACCCCAAAGAAAATCCTATCGTTTCCGTAGAAACGTATCTCGATTTAGAAGGACAATGCAAGGAATCCAGAGTATTTCATATGGACGCAAATTGTGTGTTGATTCGTCAATGTGAGTGAGCGAGGGATGCAGTGAAGGAGGAATAATGCATCGGAAAAGAGATACTCGGAACCCCAAAGAAAATCCTATCGTTTCCGTAGAAACGTATCTCGATTTAGAAAGACAATGCAGGGAATCCAGAGTATTTCATATGGACGCAAATTGTGTGTTAATTCGTCAATGTGAGGAAGCGAGGGATGCAGTAAAGGAGGAATAATGCATCGGAAAAGAGATACGCGGAACCCCAAAGAAAATCCTATCGTTTCCGTAGAAACGTATCTCGATTTAGAAGGACAATGCAGGGAATCCAGAGCATTTCATATGGACGCAAATTGTGTGTTAATTCGTCAATGTGAGGAAGCGAGGGATGCAGTAAAGGAGGAATAATGCATCGGAAAAGAGATACGCGGAACCCCAAAGAAAATCCTATCGTTTCCGTAGAAACGTATCTCGATTTAGAAGGACAATGCAGGGAATCCAGAGCATTTCATATGGACGCAAATTGTGTGTTAATTCGTCAATGTGAGGGAGCGAGGGATGCAGTAAAGGAGGAATAATGCATCGGAAAAGAGATACTCGGAACCCCAAAGAAAATCCTATCGTTCCCGTAGAAACGTATCTTGATTTAGAAGGACAATGCAGGGAATCTAGAGTATTTCATATGGACGCAAATTGTGTGTTAATTCGTCAATGTGAGGGAGCGAGGGATGCAGTAAAGGAGGAATAATGCATCGGAAAAGAGATACTCGGAACCCCAAAGAAAATCCTATCGTTTCCGTAGAAACGTGTCTCGATTTAGAAGGACAATGCAGGGAATCCAGAGTATTTCATATGGACGCAAATTGTGTGTTAATTCGTCAATGTGAGGGAGCGAGGGATGCAGTAAAGGAGGAATAATGCATCGGAAAAGAAATACTCAACTCCCAAAAGAAAATCCTATTTTTTCCGTAGAAACGTATCTCGATTTAGAAAGATAATGCAGGGAGCCCAGAGTATTTCATATGGACGCAATTAGTGTGTTAATTCGGCAATGTGAGGGAGCGAGGGATGCAGTAAAGGAGGAATAATGCATCGGAAAAGAGATACTCGGAACCCCAAAGAGAATCCTATCGTTTCCGTAGAAACGTATCTCGATTTAGAAGGACAATGCAGGGAATCCAGAGTATTTCATATGGACGCAAATTGTGTGTTAATTCGTCAATGTGAGTTAGCGAGGGATGCAGTAAAGGAGGAATAATGCATCGGAAAAGAGATACTCGACTCCCAAAAGAAAATCCTATCATTTCCGTAGAAACGTATCTCCTTTTAGAAAGATAATGCAGGGAACCCAGAGTATTTCATATGGACGCAAATTGTGTGTTAATTCGGCAATGTGAGGGAGCGACGGATGCAGTAAAGGAGGAATAATGCATCGGAAAAGAGATACTCGGAACCCCCAAAGAAAATCCTTTCGTATCCGTAGAAACGTATCTCGATTTAGAAGGACAATGCAAGGAATCCAGAGTATTTCATATGGACGCAAATTGTGTGTTGATTCGTCAATGTGAGTGAGCGAGGGATGCAGTGAAGGAGGAATAATGCATCGGAAAAGAGATACTCGGAACCCCAAAGAAAATCCTATCGTTTCCGTAGAAACGTATCTCGATTTAGAAAGACAATGCAGGGAATCCAGAGTATTTCATATGGACGCAAATCGTGTGTTAATTCGTCAATGTGAGGAAGCGAGGGATGCAGTAAAGGAGGAATAATTCATCGGAAAAGAGATACTCGGAACCCCAAAGAAAATCCTATCGTTTCCGTAGAAACGTATCTCGATTTAGAAGGACAATGCAGGGAATCCAGAGTATTTCATATGGACGCAAATTGTGTGTTAATTCGTCAATGTGAGTTAGCGAGGGATGCAGTAAAGGAGGAATAATGCATCGGAAAAGAGATACTCGACTCCCAAAAGAAAATCCTATCATTTCCGTAGAAACGTATCTCGTTTTAGAAAGATAATGCAGGGAACCCAGAGTATTTCATATGGACGCAAATTGTGTGTTAATTCGGCAATGTGAGGGAGCGACGGATGCAGTAAAGGAGGAATAATGCATCGGAAAAGAGATACTCGGAACCCCAAAGAAAATCCTATCGTATCCGTAGAAACGTATCTCGATTTAGAAGGACAATGCAAGGAATCCAGAGTATTTCATATGGACGCAAATTGTGTGTTGATTCGTCAATGTGAGTGAGCGAGGGATGCAGTGAAGGAGGAATAATGCATCGGAAAAGAGATACTCGGAACCCCAAAGAAAATCCTATCGTTTCCGTAGAAACGTATCTCGATTGAGAAAGACAATGCAGGGAATCCAGAGTATTTCATATGGACGCAAATTGTGTGTTAATTCGTCAATGTGAGGAAGCGAGGGATGCAGTAAAGGAGGAATAATGCATCGGAAAAGAGATACGCGGAACCCCAAAGAAAATGCTATCGTTTCCGTAGAAACGTATCTCGATTTAGAAGGACAATGCAGGGAATCCAGAGCATTTCATATGGACGCAAATTGTGTGTTAATTCGTCAATGTGAGGGAGCGAGGGATGCAGTAAAGGAGGAATAATGCATCGGAAAAGAGATACTCGGAACCCCAAAGAAAATCCTATCGTTTCCGTAGAAACGTATCTTGATTTAGAAGGACAATGCAGGGAATCCAGAGTATTTCATATGGACGCAAATTGTGTGTTAATTCGTCAATGTGAGGGAGCGAGGGATGCAGTAAAGGAGGAATAATGCATCGGAAAAGAGATACTCGGAACCCCAAAGAAAATCCTATCGTTTCCGTAGAAACGTATCTCGATTTAGAAGGACAATGCAGGGAATCCAGAGTATTACATATGGACGCAAATTGTGTGTTAATTCGTCAATGTGAGGAAGCGAGGGATGCAGTAAAGGAGGAATAATGCATCGGAAAAGAGATACTCAACTCCCAAAAGAAAATCCTATTTTTTCCGTAGAAACGTATCTCGATTTAGAAGGACAATGCAGGGAATCCAGAGTATTTCATATGGACGCAAATTGTGTGTTAATTCGTCAATGTGAGGGAGCGAGGGATGCAGTAAAGGAGGAATAATGCATCGGAAAAGAGATACTCAACTCCCAAAAGAAAATCCTATTTTTTCCGTAGAAACGTATCTCGATTTGGAAAGATAATGCAGGGAGCCCAGAGTATTTCATATGGACGCAATTAGTGTGTTAATTCGGCAATGTGAGGGAGCGAGGGATGCAGTAAAGGAGGAATAATGCATCGGAAAAGAGATACTCGGAACCCCAAAGAAAATCCTATCGTTTCCGTAGAAACGTATCTCGATTTAGAAGGACAATGCAGGGAATCCAGAGTATTTCATATGGACGCAAATTGTGTGTTAATTCGTCAATGTGAGTTAGCGAGGGATGCAGTAAAGGAGGAATAATGCATCGGAAAAGAGATACTCGACTCCCAAAAGAAAATCCTATCATTTCCGTAGAAACGTATCTCCTTTTAGAAAGATAATGCAGGGAACCCAGAGTATTTCATATGGACGCAAATTGTGTGTTAATTCGTCAATGTGAGGGAGCGACGGATGCAGTAAAGGAGGGATAATGCATCGGAAAAGAGATACTCGGAACCCCAAAGAAAATCCTATCGTTTCCGTAGAAACGTATCTCGATTTAGAAGGACAATGCAAGGAATCCAGAGTATTTCATATGGACGCAAATTGTGTGTTGATTCGTCAATGTGAGTGAGCGAGGGATGCAGTGAAGGAGGAATAATGCATCGGAAAAGAGATACTCGGAACCCCAAAGAAAATCCTATCGTTTCCGTAGAAACGTATCTCGATTTAGAAAGACAATGCAGGGAATCCAGAGTATTTCATATGGACGCAAATTGTGTGTTAATTCGTCAATGTGAGGAAGCGAGGGATGCAGTAAAGGAGGAATAATGCATCGGAAAAGAGATACGCGGAACCCCAAAGAAAATCCTATCGTTTCCGTAGAAACGTATCTCGATTTAGAAGGACAATGCAGGGAATCCAGAGCATTTCATATGGACGCAAATTGTGTGTTAATTCGTCAATGTGAGGGAGCGAGGGATGCAGTAAAGGAGGAATAATGCATCGGAAAAGAGATACTCGGAACCCCAAAGAAAATCCTATCGTTTCCGTAGAAACGTATCTTGATTTAGAAGGACAATGCAGGGAATCCAGAGTATTTCATATGGACGCAAATTGTGTGTTAATTCGTCAATGTGAGGGAGCGAGGGATGCAGTAAAGGATGAATAATGCATCGGAAAAGAGATACTCGGAACCCCAAAGAAAATCCTATCATTTCCGTAGAAACGTATCTCGATTTAGAAAGACAATGCAGGGAATCCACAGTATTTCATATGGACGCAAATTTTGTGTTAATTCGTCAATGTGAGGAAGCGAGGGATGCAGTAAAGGAGGAATAATGCATCGGAAAAGAGATACGCGGAACCCCAAAGAAAATCCTATCGTTTCCGTAGAAACGTATCTCGATTTAGAAGGACAATGCAGGGAATCCAAAGCATTTCATATGGACGCAAATTGTGTGTTAATTCGTCAATGTGAGGGAGCGAGGGATGCAGTAAAGGAGGAATAATGCATCGGAAAAGAGAAACTCGGAACCCCAAAGAAAATCCTATCGTTTCCGTAGAAACGTATCTTGATTTAGAAGGACAATGCAGGGAATCCAGAGTATTTCATATGGACGCAAATTGTGTGTTAATTCGTCAATGTGAGGGAGCGAGGGATGCAGTAAAGGAGGAATAATGCATCGGAAAAGGGATACTCGGAACCCCAAAGAAAATCCTATCGTTTCCGTAGAAACGTATCTCGATTTAGAAGGACAATGCAGGGAATCCAGAGTATTACATATGGACGCAAATTGAGTGTTAATTCGTCAATGTGAGGGAGCGAGGGATGCAGTAAAGGAGGAATAATGCATCGGAAAAGAGATACTCAACTCCCAAAAGAAAATCCTATTTTTTCCGTAGAAACGTATCTCGATTTAGAAAGATAATGCAGGGAGCCCAGAGTATTTCATATGGACGCAATTAGTATGTTAATTCGGCAATGTGAGGGAGCGAGGGATGCAGTAAAGGAGGAATAATGCATCGGAAAAGAGATACTCGGAACCCCAAAGAAAATCCTATCGTTTCCGTAGAAACGTATCTCGATTTGGAAGGACAATGCAGGGAATCCAGAGTATTTCATATGGACGCAAATTGTGTGTTAATTCGTCAATGTGAGTTAGCGAGGGATGCAGTAAAGGAGGAATAATGCATCGGAAAAGAGATACTCGACTCCCAAAAGAAAATCCTATCGTTTCCGTAGAAACGTATCTCCTTTTAGAAAGATAATGCAGGGAACCCAGAGTATTTCATATGGACGCAAATTGTGTGTTAATTCGTCAATGTGAGGGAGCGACGGATGCAGTAAAGGAGGAATAATGCATCGGAAAAGAGATACTCGGAACCCCAAAGAAAATCCTATCGTTTCCGTAGAAACGTATCTCGATTTAGAAGGACAATGCAGGGAATCCAGAGTATTTCATATGGACGCAAATTGTGTGTTGATTCGTCAATGTGAGTGAGCGAGGGATGCAGTGAAGGAGGAATAATGCATCGGAAAAGAGATACTCGGAACCCCAAAGAAAATCCTATCGTTTCCGTAGAAACGTATCTCGATTTAGAAAGACAATGCAGGGAATCCAGAGTATTTCATATGGACGCAAATTGTGTGTTAATTCGTCAATGTGAGGAAGCGAGGGATGCAGTAAAGGAGGAATAATGCATCGGAAAAGAGATACGCGGAACCCCAAAGAAAATTCTATCGTTTCCGTAGAAACGTTTCTCGATTTAGAAGGACAATGCAGGGAATCCAGAGTATTTCATATGGACGCAAATTGTGTGTTAATTCGTCAATGTGAGGGAGCGAGGGATGCAGTAAAGGAGGAATAATGCATCGGAAAAGAGATACTCGGAACCCCAAAGAAAATCCTATCGTTTCCGTAGAAACGTATCTCGATTTAGAAGGACAATGCAGGGAATCCAGAGTATTACATATGGACGCAAATTGTGTGTTAATTCGTCAATGTGAGTTAGCGAGGGATGCAGTAAAGGAGGAATAATGCATCGGAAAAGAGATACTCAACTCCCAAAAGAAAATCCTATTTTTTCCGTAGAAACGTATCTCGATTTAGAAGGACAATGCAGGGAATCCAGAGTATTTCATATGGACGCAAATTGTGTGTTAATTCGTCAATGTGAGGGAGCGAGGGATGCAGTAAAGGAGGAATAATGCATCGGAAAAGAGATACTCAACTCCCAAAAGAAAATCCTATTTTTTCCGTAGAAACGTATCTCGATTTGGAAAGATAATGCAGGGAGCCCAGAGTATTTCATATGGACGCAATTAGTGTGTTAATTCGGCAATGTGAGGGAGCGAGGGATGCAGTAAAGGAGGAATAATGCATCGGAAAAGAGATACTCGGAACCCCAAAGAATATCCTATCGTTTCCGTAGAAACGTATCTCGATTTAGATGGACAATGCAGGGAATCCAGAGTATTTCATATGGACGCAAATTGTGTGTTAATTCGTCAATGTGAGTTAGCGAGGGATGCAGTAAAGGAGGAATAATGCATCGGAAAAGAGATACTCGACTCCCAAAAGAAAATCCTATCATTTCCGTAGAAACGTATCTCCTTTTAGAAAGATAATGCAGGGAACCCAGAGTATTTCATATGGACGCAAATTGTGTGTTAATTCGTCAATGTGAGGGAGCGACGGATGCAGTAAAGGAGGGATAATGCATCGGAAAAGAGATACTCGGAACCCCAAAGAAAATCCTATCGTTTCCGTAGAAACGTATCTCGATTTAGAAGGACAATGCAAGGAATCCAGAGTATTTCATATGGACGCAAATTGTGTGTTGATTCGTCAATGTGAGTGAGCGAGGGATGCAGTGAAGGAGGAATAATGCATCGGAAAAGAGATACTGGGAACCCCAAAGAAAATCCTATCGTTTCCGTAGAAACGTATCTCTATTTAGAAAGACAATGCAGGGAATCCAGAGTATTTCATATGGACGCAAATTGTGTGTTAATTCGTCAATGTGAGGAAGCGAGGGATGCAGTAAAGGAGGAATAATGCATCGGAAAAGAGATACTCGGAACCCCAAAGAAAATCCTATCATTTCCGTAGAAACGTATCTCGATTTAGAAAGACAATGCAGGGAATCCACAGTATTTCATATGGACGCAAATTGTGTGTTAATTCGTCAATGTGAGGAAGCGAGGGATGCAGTAAAGGAGGAATAATGCATCGGAAAAGAGATACGCGGAACCCCAAAGAAAATCCTATCGTTTCCGTAGAAACGTATCTCGATTTAGAAGGACAATGCAGGGAATCCAGAGCATTTCATATGGACGCAAATTGTGTGTTAATTCGTCAATGTGAGGGAGCGAGGGATGCAGTAAAGGAGGAATAATGCATCGGAAAAGAGAAACTCGGAACCCCAAAGAAAATCCTATCGTTTCCGTAGAAACGTATCTTGATTTAGAAGGACAATGCAGGGAATCCAGAGTATTTCATATGGACGCAAATTGTGTGTTAATTCGTCAATGTGAGGGAGCGAGGGATGCAGTAAAGGAGGAATAATGCATCGGAAAAGGGATACTCGGAACCCCAAAGAAAATCCTATCGTTTCCGTAGAAACGTATCTCGATTTAGAAGGACAATGCAGGGAATCCAGAGTATTACATATGGACGCAAATTGAGTGTTAATTCGTCAATGTGAGGGAGCGAGGGATGCAGTAAAGGAGGAATAATGCATCGGAAAAGAGATACTCAATTCCCAAAAGAAAATCCTATTTTTTCCGTAGAAACGTATCTCGATTTAGAAAGATAATGCAGGGAGCCCAGAGTATTTAATATGGACGCAATTAGTATGTTAATTCGGCAATGTGAGGGAGCGAGGGATGCAGTAAAGGAGGAATAATGCATCGGAAAAGAGATACTCGGAACCCCAAAGAAAATCCTATCGTTTCCGTAGAAACGTATCTCGATTTGGAAGGACAATGCAGGGAATCCAGAGTATTTCATATGGACGCAAATTGTGTGTTAATTCGTCAATGTGAGTTGGCGAGGGATGCAGTAAAGGAGGAATAATGCATCTGAAAAGAGATACTCGACTCCCAAAAGAAAATCCTATCGTTTCCGTAGAAACGTATCTCCTTTTAGAAAGATAATGCAGGGAACCCAGAGTATTTCATATGGACGCAAATTGTGTGTTAATTCGGCAATGTGAGGGAGCGACGGATGCAGTAAAGGAGGAATAATGCATCGGAAAAGAGATACTCGGAACCCCAAAGAAAATCCTATCGTTTCCGTAGAAACGTATCTCGATTTAGAAGGACAATGCAGGGAATCCAGAGTATTTCATATGGACGCAAATTGTGTGTTGATTCGTCAATGTGAGTGAGCGAGGGATGCAGTGAAGGAGGAATAATGCATCGGAAAAGAGATACTCGGAACCCCAAAGAAAATCCTATCGTTTCCGTAGAAACGTATCTCGATTTAGAAAGACAATGCAGGGAATCCAGAGTATTTCATATGGACGCAAATTGTGTGTTAATTCGTCAATGTGAGGAAGCGAGGGATGCAGTAAAGGAGGAATAATGCATCGGAAAAGAGATACGCGGAACCCCAAAGAAAATTCTATCGTTTCCGTAGAAACGTTTCTCGATTTAGAAGGACAATGCAGGGAATCCAGAGTATTTCATATGGACGCAAATTGTGTGTTAATTCGTCAATGTGAGGGAGCGAGGGATGCAGTAAAGGAGGAATAATGCATCGGAAAAGAGATACTCAACTCCCAAAAGAAAATCCTATTTTTTCCGTAGAAACGTATCTCGATTTAGAAAGATAATGCAGGGAGCCCAGAGTATTTCATATGGACGCAATTAGTGTGTTAATTCGGCAATGTGAGGGAGCGAGGGATGCAGTAAAGGAGGAATAATGCATCGGAAAAGAGATACTCGGAACCCCAAAGAAAATCCTATCGTTTCCGTAGAAACGTATCTCGATTTAGAAGGACAATGCAGGGAATCCAGAGTATTTCATATGGACGCAAATTGTGTGCTAATTCGTCAATGTGAGTTAGCGAGGGATGCAGTAAAGGAGGAATAATGCATCGGAAAAGAGATACTCGACTCCCAAAAGAAAATCCTATCGTTTCCGTAGAAACGTATCTCGTTTTAGAAAGATAATGCAGGGAACCCAGAGTATTTCATATGGACGCAAATTGTGTGTTAATTCGGCAATGTGAGGGAGCGACGGATGCAGTAAAGGAGGAATAATGCATCGGAAAAGAGATACTCGGAACCCCAAAGAAAATCCTATCGTTTCCGTAGAAACGTATCTCGATTTAGAAGGACAATGCAAGGAATCCAGAGTATTTCATATGGACGCAAATTGTGTGTTGATTAGTCAATGTGAGTGAGCGAGGGATGCAGTGAAGGAGGAATAATGCATCGGAAAAGAGATACTCGGAACCCCAAAGAAAATCCTATCGTTTCCGTAGAAACGTATCTCGATTTAGAAAGACAATGCAGGGAATCCAGAGTATTTCATATGGACGCAAATTGTGTGTTAATTCGTCAATGTGAGGAAGCGAGGGACGCAGTAAAGGAGGAATAATGCATCGGAAAAGAGATACGCGGAACCCCAAAGAAAATCCTATCGTTTCCGTAGAAACGTATCTCGATTTAGAAGGACAATGCAAGGAATCCAGAGCATTTCATATGGACGCAAATTGTGTGTTAATTCGTCAATGTGAGGGAGCGAGGGATGCAGTAAAGGAGGAATAATGCATCGGAAAAGAGATACTCGGAACCCCAAAGAAAATCCTATCGTTTCCGTAGAAACGTATCTTGATTTAGAAGGACAATGCAGGGAATCCAGAGTATTTCATATGGACGCAAAATTTGTGTTAATTCGTCAATGTGAGGGAGCGAGGGATGCAGTAAAGGAGGAATAATGCATCGGAAAAGAGATACTCGGAACCCCAAAGAAAATCCTATCGTTTCCGTAGAAACGTATCTCGATTTGGAAGGACAATGCAGGGAATCCAGAGTATTTCATATGGACGCAAATTGTGTGTTAATTCGTCAATGTGAGTTAGCGAGGGATGCAGTAAAGGAGGAATAATGCATCTGAAAAGAGATACTCGACTCCCAAAAGAAAATCCTATCGTTTCCGTAGAAACGTATCTCCTTTTAGAAAGATAATGCAGGGAACCCAGAGTATTTCATATGGACGCAAATTGTGTGTTAATTCGGCAATGTGAGGGAGCGACGGATGCAGTAAAGGAGGAATAATGCATCGGAAAAGAGATACTCGGAACCCCAAAGAAAATCCTATCGTTTCCGTAGAAACGTATCTCGATTTAGAAGGACAATGCAGGGAATCCAGAGTATTTCATATGGACGCAAATTGTGTGTTGATTCGTCAATGTGAGTGAGCGAGGGATGCAGTGAAGGAGGAATAATGCATCGGAAAAGAGATACTCGGAACCCCAAAGAAAATCCTATCGTTTCCGTAGAAACGTATCTCGATTTAGAAAGACAATGCAGGGAATCCAGAGTATTTCATATGGACGCAAATTGTGTGTTAATTCGTCAATGTGAGGAAGCGAGGGATGCAGTAAAGGAGGAATAATGCATCGGAAAAGAGATACGCGGAACCCCAAAGAAAATTCTATCGTTTCCGTAGAAACGTTTCTCGATTTAGAAGGACAATGCAGGGAATCCAGAGTATTTCATATGGACGCAAATTGTGTGTTAATTCGTCAATGTGAGGGAGCGAGGGATGCAGTAAAGGAGGAATAATGCATCGGAAAAGAGATACTCAACTCCCAAAAGAAAATCCTATTTTTTCCGTAGAAACGTATCTCGATTTAGAAAGATAATGCAGGGAGCCCAGAGTATTTCATATGGACGCAATTAGTGTGTTAATTCGGCAATGTGAGGGAGCGAGGGATGCAGTAAAGGAGGAATAATGCATCGGAAAAGAGATACTCGGAACCCCAAAGAAAATCCTATCGTTTCCGTAGAAACGTATCTCGATTTAGAAGGACAATGCAGGGAATCCAGAGTATTTCATATGGACGCAAATTGTGTGCTAATTCGTCAATGTGAGTTAGCGAGGGATGCAGTAAAGGAGGAATAATGCATCGGAAAAGAGATACTCGACTCCCAAAAGAAAATCCTATCGTTTCCGTAGAAACGTATCTCGTTTTAGAAAGATAATGCAGGGAACCCAGAGTATTTCATATGGACGCAAATTGTGTGTTAATTCGGCAATGTGAGGGAGCGAGGGATGCAGTAAAGGAGGAATAATGCATCGGAAAAGAGATACTCGGAACCCCAAAGAAAATCCTATCGTTTCCGTAGAAACGTATCTCGATTTAGAAAGACAATGCAGGGAATCCAGAGTATTTCATATGGACGCAAATTGTGTGTTAATTCGTCAATGTGAGGAAGCGAGGGACGCAGTAAAGGAGGAATAATGCATCGGAAAAGAGATACGCGGAACCCCAAAGAAAATCCTATCGTTTCCGTAGAAACGTATCTCGATTTAGAAGGACAATGCAAGGAATCCAGAGCATTTCATATGGACGCAAATTGTGTGTTAATTCGTCAATGTGAGGGAGCGAGGGATGCAGTAAAGGAGGAATAATGCATCGGAAAAGAGATACTCGGAACCCCAAAGAAAATCCTATCGTTTCCGTAGAAACGTATCTTGATTTAGAAGGACAATGCAGGGAATCCAGAGTATTTCATATGGACGCAAAATTTGTGTTAATTCGTCAATGTGAGGGAGCGAGGGATGCAGTAAAGGAGGAATAATGCATCGGAAAAGAGATACTCGGAACCCCAAAGAAAATCCTATCGTTTCCGTAGAAACGTATCTCGATTTAGAAGGACAATGCAGGGAATCCAGAGTATATCATATGGACGCAAATTGTGTGTTAATTCGTCAATGTGAGTGAGCGAGGGATGCAGTAAAGGAATAATAATGCATCGGAAAAGAGATACTCGGAACCCCAAAGAAAATCCTATCGTTTCCGTAGAAACGTATCTCGATTTACAAGGACAATGCAGGGAATCCAGAGTATTTCATATGGACGCAAATTGTGTGTTAATTCGTCAATGTCAGGGAGCGAGGGATGCAGTAAAGGAGGTATAATGCATCGGAAAAGAGATACTCGGAACCCCTAAGAAACT
Source organism: Schistocerca nitens (assembly GCF_023898315.1). NCBI lineage: Eukaryota > Metazoa > Arthropoda > Insecta > Orthoptera > Acrididae > Schistocerca > Schistocerca nitens. The sequence continues at coordinate 1,151,886,456 of NC_064615.1, forward strand.
CCTATCGTTTCCGTAGAAACGTATCTCGATTTAGAAGGAAAATGCATGGAATCCAGAGTATTTCATATGGACGCAAATTGTGTGTTAATTCGTCAATGTGAGGAAGCGAGGGATGCAGTAAAGGAGGAATAATGCATCGGAAAAGAGAAACGCAGAACCCCAAAGAAAATCCTATCGTTTCCGTAGAAACGTATCTCGATTTAGAAGGACAATGCAGGGAATCTAGAGTATTTCATATGGACGCAAATTGTGTGTTAATTCGTCAATGTGAGGGAGCGAGGGATGCAGTAAAGGAGGAATAATGCATCGGAAAAGAGATACTCGACTCCCAAAAGAAAATCCTATCGTTTCCGTAGAAACGTATCTCGGTTTAGAAACATAATGCAGGGAACCCAGAGTATTTCATATGGACGAAATTTGTGTGTTAATTCGGCAATGTGAGGGAGCGAGGGATGCAGTAAAGGAGGAATAATGCATCGGAAAAGAGATACTCGGAACCCCAAAGAAAATCCTATGGTTTCCGTAGAAACGTATCTCGATTTAGAAGGACCATGCAGGGAATCCAGAGTATTTCATATGGACGCAAATTTTGTGTTAATTCGTCAATGTGAGGGAGCGAGGGATGCAGTAAAGGAGGAATAATGCATCGGAAAAGAGATACTCAACTCCCAAAAGAAAATCCTATTTTTTCCGTAGAAACGTATCTCGATTTAGAAAGATAATGCAGGGAGCCCAGAGTATTTCATATGGACGCAATTAGTGTGTTAATTCGGCAATGTGAGGGAGCGAGGGATGCAGTAAAGGAGGAATAATGCATCGGAAAAGAGATACTCGGAACCCCAAAGAAAATCCTATCGTTTCCGTAGAAACGTATCTCGATTTAGAAGGACAATGCAGGGAATCCAGAGTATTTCATATGGACGCAAATTGTGTGTTAATTCGTCAATGTGAGGAAGCGAGGGATGCAGTAAAGAAGGAATAATGCATCGGAAAAGAGATACTCGGAACCCCAAAGAAAATCCTATCGTTTCCGTAGAAACGTATCTTGATTTAGAAGGACAATGCAGGGAATCCAGAGTATTTCATATGGACGCAAATTGTGTGTTAATTCGTCAATGTGAGGGAGCGAGGGATGCAGTAAAGGAGGAATAATGCGTCGGAAAAGAGATACTCGACTCCCAAAAGAAATTCCTATCGTTTCCGTAGAAACGTATCTCGTTTTAGAAACATAATGCAGGGAACCCAGAGTACTTCATAGGGACGAAATTTGTGTGTTAATTCGGCAATGTGAGGGAGCGAGGGATGCAGTAAAGGAGGAATAATGCATCGGAAAAGAGATACTCGGAACCAAAAGAAAATCCTATCGTTTCCGTAGAAACGAATCCCGATTTAGAAGGACAATGCAGGGAATCCAGAGTATTTCATATGGACGCAAATTATGTGTTAATTCGTCAATGTGAGGGAACGAGGGATGCAGTAAAGGAGGAATAATGCATCGGAAAAGAGATACTCGGAACCCGAAAGAAAATCCTATCGTTTCCGTAGAAACGTATCTCGATTTAGAAAGACAATGCAGGGAATCCAGAGTATTTCATATGGACGCAAATTGTGTGTTAATTCGTCAATGTGAGTTAGCGAGGGATGCAGTAAAGGAGGAATAATGCATCGGAAAAGAGATACACGACTCTTAAAAGAAAATCCTTTCGTTTCCGTAGAAACGTATCTCGTTTTAGAAAGATAATGCAGGGAACCCAGAGTATTTCATATGGACGCAAATTGTGTGTTAATTCGGCAATGTGAGGGAGCGACGGATGCAGTAAAGGAGGAATAATGCATCGGAAAAGAGATACTCGGAACCCCAAAGAAAATCCTATCGTTTCCGTAGAAACGTATCTCGATTTACAAGGACAATGCAGGGAATCCAGAGTATTTCATATGGACGCAAATTGTGTGTTAATTCGTCATTGTCAGGGAGCGAGGGATGCAGTAAAGGAGGAATAATGCATCGGAAAAGAGATACTCGGAACCCCTAAGAAACTCCTATCGTTTCCGTAGAAACGTATCTCGATTTAGAAGGAAAATGCAGGGAATCCAGAGTATTTCATATGGACGCAAATTGTGTGTTAATTCGTCAATGTGAGGAAGCGACGGATGCAATAAAGTAGGAATAATGCATCGGAAAAGAGATACGCGGAACCCCAAAGAAAATCCTATCGTTTCCGTAGAAACGTATCTCGATTTAGAAGGACAATGCAGGGAATCCAGAGTATTTCATATGGACGCAAATTGTGTGTTAATTCGTCAATGTGAGGGAGCGAGGGATGCAGTAAAGGAGGAATAATGCATTGGAAAAGAGATACTCGACTCCCAAAAGAAAATCCTATCGTTTCCGTAGAAACGTATCTCGTTTTAGAAAGATAATGCAGGGAACCCAGAGTATTTCATATGGACGCAAATTGTGTGTTAATTCGGCAATGTGAGGGAGCGACGGATGCAGTAAAGGAGGAATAATGCATCGGAAAAGAGATACTCGGAACCCCAAAGAAAATCCTATCGTTTCCGTAGAAACGTATCTCGATTTAGAAGGACAATGCAAGGAATCCAGAGTATTTCATATGGACGCAAATTGTGTGTTGATTCGTCAATGTGAGTGAGCGAGGGATGCAGTGAAGGAGGAATAATGCATCGGAAAAGAGATACTCGGAACCCCAAAGAAAATCCTATCGTTTCCGTAGAAACGTATCTCGATTTAGAAAGACAATGCAGGAAATCCAGAGTATTTCATATGGACGCAAATTGTGTGTTAATTCGTCAATGTGAGGAAGCGAGGGATGCAGTAAAGGAGGAATAATGCATCGGAAAAGAGATACGCGGAACCCCAAAGAAAATCCTATCGTTTCCGTAGAAACGTATCTCGATTTAGAAGGACAATGCAGGGAATCCAGAGCATTTCATATCGACGCAAATTGTGTGTTAATTCGTCAATGTGAGGGAGCGAGGGATGCAGTAAAGGAGGAATAATGCATCGGAAAAGAGATACTCGGAACCCCAAAGAAAATCCTATCGTTTCCGTAGAAACGTATCTTGATTTAGAAGGACAATGCAGGGAATCCAGAGTATTTCATATGGACGCAAATTGTGTGTTAATTCGTCAATGTGAGGGAGCGAGAGATGCAGTAAAGGAGGAATAATGCGTCGGAAAAGAGATACTCGACTCCCAAAAGAAAATCCTATCGTTTCCGTAGAAACGTATCTCGTTTTAGAAACATAATGCAGGGAACCCAGAGTACTTAATAGGGACGAAATTTGTGTGTTAATTCGGCAATGTGAGGGAGCGAGGGATGCAGTAAAGGAGGAATAATGCATCGGAAAAGAGATACTCGGAACCAAAAGAAAATCCTATCGTTTCCGTAGAAACGAATCCCGATTTAGAAGGACAATGCAGGGAATCCAGAGTATTTCATATGGACGCAAATTGTGTGTTAATTCGTCAATGTGAGGGAACGAGGGATGCAGTAAAGGAGGAATAATGCATCGGAAAAGAGATACGCGGAACACCAAAGAAAATCCTATCGTTTCCGTAGAAACGTATCTCGATTTAGAAGGACAATGCAGGGAATCCAGAGCATTTCATATCGACGCAAATTGTGTGTTAATTCGTCAATGTGAGGGAGCGAGGGATGCAGTAAAGGAGGAATAATGCATCGGAAAAGAGATACTCGGAACCCCAAAGAAAATCCTATCGTTTCCGTAGAAACGTATCTCGATTTAGAAGGACAATGCAAAGAATCCAGAGTATTTCATATGGACGCAAATTGTGTGTTGATTCGTCAATGTGAGTGAGCGAGGGATGCAGTGAAGGAGGAATAATGCATCGGAAAAGAGATACTCGGAACCCCAAAGAAAATCCTATCGTTTCCGTAGAAACGTATCTCGATTTAGAAAGACAATGCAGGAAATCCAGAGTATTTCATATGGACGCAAATTGTGTGTTAATTCGTCAATGTGAGGAAGCGAGGGATGCAGTAAAGGAGGAATAATGCATCGGAAAAGAGATACGCGGAACCCCAAAGAAAATCCTATCGTTTCCGTAGAAACGTATCTCGATTTAGAAGGACAATGCAGGGAATCCAGAGCATTTCATATCGACGCAAATTGTGTGTTAATTCGTCAATGTGAGGGAGCGAGGGATGCAGTAAAGGAGGAATAATGCATCGGAAAAGAGATACTCGGAACCCCAAAGAAAATCCTATCGTTTCCGTAGAAACGAATCTCGATTTAGAAAGACAATGCAGGGAATCCAGAGTATTTCATATGGACGCAAATTGTGTGTTAATTCGTCAATGTGAGTTAGCGAGGGATGCAGTAAAGGAGGAATAATGCATCGGAACAGAGATACTCGACTCTTAAAAGAAAATCCTTTCGTTTCCGTAGAAACGTATCTCGTTTTAGAAAGATAATGCAGGGAACCCAGAGTATTTCATATGGACGCAAATTGTGTGTTAATTCGGCAATGTGAGGGAGCGACGGATGCAGTAAAGGAGGAATAATGCATCGGAAAAGAGATACTCGGAACCCCAAAGAAAATCCTATCGTTTCCGTAGAAACGTATCTCGATTTAGAAGGACAATGCAAGGAATCCAGAGTATTTCATATGGACGCAAATTGTGTGTTGATTCGTCAATGTGAGTGAGCGAGGGATGCAGTGAAGGAGGAATAATGCATCGGAAAAGAGATACTCGGAACCCCAAAGAAAATCCTATCGTTTCCGTAGAAACGTATCTCGATTTAGAAAGACAATGCAGGAAATCCAGAGTATTTCATATGGACGCAAATTGTGTGTTAATTCGTCAATGTGAGGAAGCGAGGGATGCAGTAAAGGAGGAATAATGCATCGGAAAAGAGATACGCGGAACCCCAAAGAAAATCCTATCGTTTCCGTAGAAACGTATCTCGATTTAGAAGGACAATTCAGGGAATCCAGAGCATTTCATATCGACGCAAATTGTGTGTTAATTCGTCAATGTGAGGGAGCGAGGGATGCAGTAAAGGAGGAATAATGCATCGGAAAAGAGATACTCGGAACCCCAAAGAAAATCCTATCGTTTCCGTAGAAACGTATCTTGATTTAGAAGGACAATGCAGGGAATCCAGAGTATTTCATATGGACGCAAATTGTGTGTTAATTCGTCAATGTGAGGGAGCGAGAGATGCAGTAAAGGAGGAATAATGCGTCGGAAAAGAGATACTCGACTCCCAAAAGAAAATCCTATCGTTTCCGTAGAAACGTATCTCGTTTTAGAAACATAATGCAGGGAACCCAGAGTACTTCATAGGGACGAAATTTGTGTGTTAATTCGGCAATGTGAGGGAGCGAGGGATGCAGTAAAGGAGGAATAATGCATCGGAAAAGAGATACTCGGAACCAAAAGAAAATCCTATCGTTTCCGTAGAAACGAATCCCGATTTAGAAGGACAATGCAGGGAATCCAGAGTATTTCATATGGACGCAAATTGTGTGTTAATTCGTCAATGTGAGGGAACGAGGGATGCAGTAAAGGAGGAATAATGCATCGGAAAAGAGATACGCGGAACACCAAAGAAAATCCTATCGTTTCCGTAGAAACGTATCTCGATTTAGAAGGACAATGCAGGGAATCCAGAGCATTTCATATCGACGCAAATTGTGTGTTAATTCGTCAATGTGAGGGAGCGAGGGATGCAGTAAAGGAGGAATAATGCATCGGAAAAGAGATACTCGGAACCCCAAAGAAAATCCTATCGTTTCCGTAGAAACGTATCTCGATTTAGAAGGACAATGCAAAGAATCCAGAATATTTCATATGGACGCAAATTGTGTGTTGATTCGTCAATGTGAGTGAGCGAGGGATGCAGTGAAGGAGGAATAATGCATCGGAAAAGAGATACTCGGAACCCCAAAGAAAATCCTATCGTTTCCGTAGAAACGTATCTCGATTTAGAAACACAATGCAGGAAATCCAGAGTATTTCATATGGACGCAAATTGTGTGTTAATTCGTCAATGTGAGGAAGCGAGGGATGCAGTAAAGGAGGAATAATGCATCGGAAAAGAGATACGCGGAACCCCAAAGAAAATCCTATCGTTTCCGTAGAAACGTATCTCGATTTAGAAGGACAATGCAGGGAATCCAGAGCATTTCATATCGACGCAAATTGTGTGTTAATTCGTCAATGTGAGGGAGCGAGGGATGCAGTAAAGGAGGAATAATGCATCGGAAAAGAGATACTCGGAACCCCAAAGAAAATCCTATCGTTTCCGTAGAAACGAATCTCGATTTAGAAAGACAATGCAGGGAATCCAGAGTATTTCATATGGACGCAAATTGTGTGTTAATTCGTCAATGTGAGTTAGCGAGGGATGCAGTAAAGGAGGAATAATGCATCGGAACAGAGATACTCGACTCTTAAAAGAAAATCCTTTCGTTTCCGTAGAAACGTATCTCGTTTTAGAAAGATAATGCAGGGAACCCAGAGTATTTCATATGGACGCAAATTGTGTGTTAATTCGGCAATGTGAGGGAGCGACGGATGCAGTAAAGGAGGAATAATGCATCGGAAAAGAGATACTCGGAACCCCAAAGAAAATCCTATCGTTTCCGTAGAAACGTATCTCGATTTACAAGGACAATGCAGGGAATCCAGAGTATTTCATATGGACGCAAATTGTGTGTTAATTAGTCATTGTCAGGGAGCGAGGGATGCAGTAAAGGAGGAATAATGCATCGGAAAAGAGATACTCGGAACCCCAAAGAAAATCCTATCGTTTCCGTAGAAACGTATCTCGATTTAGAAAGACAATGCAGGAAATCCAGAGTATTTCATATGGACGCAAATTGTGTGTTGATTCGTCAATGTGAGTGAGCGAGGGATGCAGTGAAGGAGGAATAATGCATCGGAAAAGAGATACTCGGAACCCCAAAGAAAATCCTATCGTTTCCGTAGAAACGTATCTTGATTTAGAAGGACAATGCAGGAAATCCAGAGTATTTCATATGGACGCAAATTGTGTGTTAATTCGTCAATGTGAGGGAGCGAGGGATGCAGTACAGGAGGAATAATGCGTCGGAAAAGAGATACTCGACTCCCAAAAGAAAATCCTATCGTTTCCGTAGAAACGTATCTCGTTTTAGAAACATAATGCAGGGAACCCAGAGTACTTCATAGGGACGAAATTTGTGTGTTAATTCGGCAATGTGAGGGAGCGAGGGATGCAGTAAAGGAGGAATAATGCATCGGAAAAGAGATACTCGGAACCAAAAGAAAATCCTATCGTTTCCGTAGAAACGAATCCCGATTTAGAAGGACAATGCAGGGAATCCAGAGTATTTCATATGGACGCAAATTATGTGTTAATTCGTCAACGTGAGGGAACGAGGGATGCAGTAAAGGAGGAATAATGCATCGGAAAAGAGATACTCGGAACCCGAAAGAAAATCCCATCGTTTCCGTAGAAACGTATCTCGATTTAGAAAGACAATGCAGGGAATCCAGAGTATTTCATATGGACGCAAATTGTGTGTTAATTCGTCATTGTCAGGGAGCGAGGGATGAAGTAAAGGAGGAATAATGCATAGGAAAAGAGATACTCGGAACCCCTAAGAAACTCCTATCGTTACCGTAGAAACGTATCTCGATTTAGAAGGAAAATGCAGGGAATCCAGAGTATTTCATATGGACGCAAATTGTGTGTTAATTCGTCAATGTGAGGAAGCGACGGATGCAATAAAGTAGGAATAATGCATCGGAAAAGAGATACGCGGAACCCCAAAGAAAATCCTATCGTTTCCGTAGAAACGTATCTCGATTTAGAAGGACAATGCAGGGAATCCAGAGTATTTCATATGGACGCAAATTGTGTGTTAATTCGTCAATGTGAGGGAGCGAGGGATGCAGTAAAGGAGGAATAATGCATTGGAAAAGAGATACTCGACTCCCAAAAGAAAATCCTATCGTTTCCGTAGAAACGTATCTCGTTTTAGAAAGATAATGCAGGGAACCCAGAGTATTTCATATGGACGCAAATTGTGTGTTAATTCGGCAATGTGAGGGAGCGACGGATGCAGTAAAGGAGGAATAATGCATCGGAAAAGAGATACTCGGAACCCCAAAGAAAATCCTATCGTTTCCGTAGAAACGTATCTCGATTTAGAAGGACAATGCAAGGAATCCAGAGTATTTCATATGGACGCAAATTGTGTGTTGATTCGTCAATGTGAGTGAGCGAGGGATGCAGTGAAGGAGGAATAATGCATCGGAAAAGAGATACTCGGAACCCCAAAGAAAATCCTATCGTTTCCGTAGAAACGTATCTCGATTTAGAAAGACAATGCAGGAAATCCAGAGTATTTCATATGGACGCAAATTGTGTGTTAATTCGTCAATGTGAGGAAGCGAGGGATGCAGTAAAGGAGGAATAATGCATCGGAAAAGAGATACGCGGAACCCCAAAGAAAATCCTATCGTTTCCGTAGAAACGTATCTCGATTTAGAAGGACAATGCAGGGAATCCAGAGCATTTCATATCGACGCAAATTGTGTGTTAATTCGTCAATGTGAGGGAGCGAGGGATGCAGTAAAGGAGGAATAATGCATCGGAAAAGAGATACTCGGAACCCCAAAGAAAATCCTATCGTTTCCGTAGAAACGTATCTTGATTTACAAGGACAATGCAGGGAATCCAGAGTATTTCATATGGACGCAAATTGTGTGTTAATTCGTCAATGTGAGGGAGCGAGAGATGCAGTAAAGGAGGAATAATGCGTCGGAAAAGAGATACTCGACTCCCAAAAGAAAATCCTATCGTTTCCGTAGAAACGTATCTCGTTTTAGAAACATAATGCAGGGAACCCAGAGTACTTCATAGGGACGAAATTTGTGTGTTAATTCGGCAATGTGAGGGAGCGAGGGATGCAGTAAAGGAGGAATAATGCATCGGAAAAGAGATACTCGGAACCAAAAGAAAATCCTATCGTTTCCGTAGAAACGAATCCCGATTTAGAAGGACAATGCAGGGAATCCAGAGTATTTCATATGGACGCAAATTGTGTGTTAATTCGTCAATGTGAGGGAACAAGGGATGCAGTAAAGGAGGAATAATGCATCGGAAAAGAGATACACGGAACACCAAAGAAAATCCTATCGTTTCCGTAGAAACGTATCTCGATTTAGAAGGACAATGCAGGGAATCCAGAGCATTTCATATCGACGCAAATTGTGTGTTAATTCGTCAATGTGAGGGAGCGAGGGATGCAGTAAAGGAGGAATAATGCATCGGAAAAGAGATACTCGGAACCCCAAAGAAAATCCTATCGTTTCCGTAGAAACGTATCTCGATTTAGAAGGACAATGCAAAGAATCCAGAGTATTTCATATGGACGCAAATTGTGTGTTGATTCGTCAATGTGAGTGAGCGAGGGATGCAGTGAAGGAGGAATAATGCATCGGAAAAGAGATACTCGGAACCCCAAAGAAAATCCTATCGTTTCCGTAGAAACGTATCTCGATTTAGAAAGACAATGCAGGAAATCCAGAGTATTTCATATGGACGCAAATTGTGTGTTAATTCGTCAATGTGAGGAAGCGAGGGATGCAGTAAAGGAGGAATAATGCATCGGAAAAGAGATACGCGGAACCCCAAAGAAAATCCTATCGTTTCCGTAGAAACGTATCTCGATTTAGAAGGACAATGCAGGGAATCCAGAGCATTTCATATCGACGCAAATTGTGTGTTAATTCGTCAATGTGAGGGAGCGAGGGATGCAGTAAAGGAGGAATAATGCATCGGAAAAGAGATACTCGGAACCCCAAAGAAAATCCTATCGTTTCTGTAGAAACGAATCTCGATTTAGAAAGACAATGCAGGGAATCCAGAGTATTTCATATGGACGCAAATTGTGTGTTAATTCGTCAATGTGAGTTAGCGAGGGATGCAGTAAAGGAGGAATAATGCATCGGAACAGAGATACTCGACTCTTAAAAGAAAATCCTTTCGTTTCCGTAGAAACGTATCTCGTTTTAGAAAGATAATGCAGGGAACCCAGAGTATTTCATATGGACGCAAATTGTGTGTTAATTCGGCAATGTGAGGGAGCGAGGGATGGAGTAAAGGAGGAATAATGCATCGGAAAAGAGATACTCGGAACCCCAAAGAAAATCCTATCGTTTCCGTAGAAACGTATCTCGATTTACAAGGACAATGCAGGGAATCCAGAGTATTTCATATGGACGCAAATTGTGTGTTAATTCGTCATTGTCAGGGAGCGAGGGATGCAGTAAAGGAGGAATAATGCATCGGAAAAGAGATACTCGGAACCCCTAAGAAACTCCTATCGTTTCCGTAGAAACGTATCTCGATTTAGAAGGAAAATGCAGGGAATCCAGAGTATTTCATATGGACGCAAATTGTGTGTTAATTCGTCATTGTGAGGAAGCGACGGATGCAATAAAGTAGGAATAATGCATCGGAAAAGAGATACGCGGAACCCCAATGAAAATCCTATCGTTTCCGTAGAAACGTATCTCGATTTAGAAGGACAATGCAGGGAATCCAGAGTATTTCATATGGACGCAAATTGTGTGTTAATTCGTCAATGTGAGGGAGCGAGGGATGCAGTAAAGGAGGAATAATGCATCGGAAAAGAGATACTCGACTCCCAAAAGAAAATCCTATCGTTTCCGTAGAAACGTATCTCGTTTTAGAAAGATAATGCAGGGAATCCAGAGTATTTCATATGGACGCAAATTGTGTGTTAATTCGGCAATGTGAGGGAGCGACGGATGCAGTAAAGGAGGAATAATGCATCGGAAAAGAGATACTCGGAACCCCAAAGAAAATCCTATCGTTTCCGTAGAAACGTATCTCGATTTAGAAGGACAATGCAAGGAATCCAGAGTATTTCATATGGACGCAAATTGTGTGTTGATTCGTCAATGTGAGTGAGCGAGGGATGCAGTGAAGGGGGAATAATGCATCGGAAAAGAGATACTCGGAACCCCAAAGAAAATCCTATCGTTTCCGTAGAAACGTATCTCGATTTAGAAAGACAATGCAGGAAATCCAGAGTATTTCATATGGACGCAAATTGTGTGTTAATTCGTCAATGTGAGGAAGCGAGGGATGCAGTAAAGGAGGAATAATGCATCGGAAAAGAGATACGCGGAACCCCAAAGAAAATCCTATCGTTTCCGTAGAAACGTATCTCGATTTAGAAGGACAATGCAGGGAATCCAGAGCATTTCATATCGACGCAAATTGTGTGTTAATTCGTCAATGTCAGGGAGCGAGGGATGCAGTAAAGGAGGAATAATGCATCGGAAAAGAGATACTCGGAACCCCAAAGAAAATCCTATCGTTTCCGTAGAAACGTATCTTGATTTAGAAGGACAATGCAGGGAATCCAGAGTATTTCATATGGACGCAAATTGTGTGTTAATTCGTCAATGTGAGGGAGCGAGGGATGCAGTAAAGGAGGAATAATGCATCGGAAAAGAGATCCTCGGAACCCCAAAGAAAATCCTATCGTTTCCGTAGAAACGTATCTCGATTTAAAAGGACAATGCAGGGAATCCAGAGTATTTCATATGGACGCAAATTGTGTGTTAATTCGTCAATGTGAGGGAGCGAGGGATGCAGTAAAGGAGGAATAATGCATCGGAAAAGAAATACTCAACTCCCAAAAGAAAATCCTATTTTTTCCGTAGAAACGTATCTCGATTTAGAAAGATAATGCAGGGAGCCCAGAGTATTTCATATGGACGCAATTAGTGTGTTAATTCGGCAATGTGAGGGAGCGAGTGATGCAGTAAAGGAGGAATAATGCATCGGAAAAGAGATACTCGGAACCCCAAAGAAAATCCTATCGTTTCCGTAGAAACGTATCTCGATTTAGAAGGACAATGCAGGGAATCCAGAGTATTTCATATGGACGCAAATTGTGTGTTAATTCGTCAATGTGAGTTAACGAGGGATGCAGTAAAGGAGGAATAATGCATCGGAAAAGAGATACTCGACTCCCAAAAGAAAATCCTATCGTTTCCGTAGAAACGTATCTCCTTTTAGAAAGATAATGCAGGGAACCCAGAGTATTTCATATGGACGCAAATTGTGTGTTAATTCGGCAATGTGAGGGAGCGACGGATGCAGTAAAGGAGGAATAATGCATCGGAAAAGAGAAACTCGGAACCCCAAAGAAAATCCTATCGTTTCCGTAGAAACGTATCTCGATTTAGAAGGACAATGCAGGGAATCCAGAGTATTTCATATGGACGCAAATTGTGTGTTGATTCGTCAATGTGAGTGAGCGAGGGATGCAGTGAAGGAGGAATAATGCATCGGAAAAGAGATACTCGGAACCCCAAAGAAAATCCTATCGTTTCCGTAGAAACGTATCTCGATTTAGAAAGACAATGCAGGGAATCCAGAGTATTTCATATGGACGCAAATTGTGTGTTAATTCGTCAATGTGAGGAAGCGAGGGATGCAGTAAAGGAGGAATAATGCATCGGAAAAGAGATACGCGGAACCCCAAAGAAAATCCTATCGTTTCCGTAGAAACGTATCTCGATTTAGAAGGACAATGCAGGGAATCCAGAGCATTTCATATGGACGCAAATTGTGTGTTAATTCGTCAATGTGAGGGAGCGAGGGATGCAGTAAAGGAGGAATAATGCATCGGAAAAGAGATACTCGGAACCCCAAAGAAAATCCTATCGTTTCCGTAGAAACGTATCTTGAATAGAAGGACAATGCAGGGAATCCAGAGTATTTCATATGGACGCAAATTGTGTGTTAATTCGTCAATGTGAGGGAGCGAGGGATGCAGTAAAGGAGGAATAATGCATCGGAAAAGAGATACTCGGAACCCCAAAGAAAATCCTATCGTTTCCGTAGAAACGTAGCTCGATTTAGAAGGACAATGCAGGGAATCCAGAGTATTTCATATGGACGCAAATTGTGTGTTAATTCGTCAATGTGAGGGAGCGAGGGATGCAGTAAAGGAGGAATAATGCATCGGAAAAGAGATACTCAACTCCCAAAAGAAAATCCTATTTTTTCGTAGAAACGTATCTCGATTTAGAAGGACGATGCAGGGAATCCAGAGTATTTCATATGGACGCAAATTGTGTGTTAATTCGTCAATGTGAGGGAGCGAGGGATGCAGTAAAGGAGGAATAATGCATCGGAAAAGAGATACTCAACTCCCAAAAGAAAATCCTATTTTTTTCCGTAGAAACGTATCTCGATTTAGAAAGATAATGCAGGGAGCCCAGAGTATCTCATATGGACGCAATTAGTGTGTTAATTCGGCAATGTGAGGGAGCGAGGGATGCAGTAAAGGAGGAATAATGCATCGGAAAAGAGATACTCGGAACCCCAAAGAAAATCCTATCGTTTCCGTAGAAACGTATCTCGATTTAGAATGACAATGGAGGGAATCCAGAGTATTTCATATGGACGCAAATTGTGTGTTAATTCGTCAATGTGAGTTAGCGAGGGATGCAGTAAAGGAGGAATAATGCATCGGAAAAGAGATACTCGACTCCCAAAAGAAAATCCTATCGTTTCCGTAGAAACGTATCTCGTTTTAGAAAGATAATGCAGGGAACCCAGAGTATTTCATATGGACGCAAATTGTGTGTTAATTCGGCAATGTGAGGGAGCGACGGATGCAGTAAAGGAGGAATAATGCATCGGAAAAGAGATACTCGGAACCCCAAAGAAAATCCTATCGTTTCCGTAGAAACGTATCTCGATTTAGAAAGACAATGCAGGGAATCCAGAGTATTTCATATGGACGCAAATTGTGTGTTAATTCGTCAATGTGAGGAAGCGAGGGTTGCAGTAAAGGAGGAATAATGCATCGGAAAAGAGATACGCGGAACCCCAAAGAAAATCCTATCGTTTCCGTAGAAACGTATCTCGATTTAGAAGGACAATGCAGGGAATCCAGAGCATTTCATATGGACGCAAATTGTGTGTTAATTCGTCAATGTGAGGGAGCGAGGGATGCAGTAAAGGAGGAATAATGCATCGGAAAAGAGATACTCGGAACCCCAAAGAAAATCCTATCGATTCCGTAGAAACGTATCTTGATTTAGAAGGACAATGCAGGGAATCCAGAGTATTTCATATGGACGCAAATTGTGCGTTAATTCGTCAATGTGAGGGAGCGAGGGATGCAGTAAAGGAGGAATAATGCATCGGAAAAGAGATACTCGGAACCCCAAAGAAAATCCTATCGTTTCCGTAGAAACGTATCTCGATTTAGAAGGACAATGCAGGGAATCCAGAGTATTTCATATGGACGCAAATTGTGTGTTAATTCGTCAATGTGAGGGAGCGAGGGATGCAGTAAAGGAGGAATAACGCATCGGAAAAGAGATACTCAACTCCCAAAAGAAAATCCTATTTTTTCCGTAGAAACGTATCTCGATTTAGAAAGATAATGCAGGGAGCCCAGACTATTTCATATGGACGCAATTAGTGTGTTAATTCGGCAATGTGAGGGAGCGAGGGCTGCAGTAAAGGAGGAATAATGCATCGGAAAAGAGATACTCGGAACCACAAAGAAAATCCTATCGTTTCCGTAGAAACGTATCTCGATTTAGAAGGACAATGCTGGGAATCCAGAGTATTTCATATGGACGCAAATTGTGTGTTAATTCGTCAATGTGAGGAAGCGTGGGATGCAGTACAGGAGGAATAATGCATCGGAAAAGAGATACTCGGAACCCCAAAGAAAATCCTATCGTTTCCGTAGAAACGTATCTCGATTTAGAAGGACAATGCAGGGAATCCAGAGTATTTCATATGGACGCAAATTGTGTGTTAATTCGTCAATGTGAGGGAGCGAGGGAAGCAGTAAAGGAGGAATAATGTATCGGAAAAGAGATACTCGGAACCCCAAACAAAATCCTATCGTTTCCGTAGAAACGTATCTTGATTTAGAAGGACAATGCAGGGAATCCAGTGTATTTCATATGGACGCAAATTGTGTGTTAATTCGTCAATGTGAGGGAGCGAGGGATGCAGTAAAAGAGGAATAATGCATCGGAAAAGAGATACTCGGAACCCCAAAGAAAATCCTATCGTTTCCGTAGAAACGTATCTTGATTTAGAAGGACAATGCAGGGAATCCAGAGTATTTCATATGGACGCAAATTGTGTGTTAATTCGTCAATGTGAGGGAGCGAGGGATGCAGTAAAGGAGGAATAATGCATCGGAAAAGAGATACTCGGAACCCCAAAGAAAATCCTATCGTTTCCGTAGAAACGTATCTCGATTTAGAAGGACAATGCAGGGAATCCAGAGTATTTCATATGGACGCAAATTGTGTGTTAATTCGTCAATGTGAGGGAGCGAGGGATGCAGTAAAGGAGGAATAATGCATCGGAAAAGAGATACTCAACTCCCAAAAGAAAATCCTATTTTTTCCGTAGAAACGTATCTCGATTTAGAAGGACGATGCAGGGAATCCAGAGTATTTCATATGGACGCAAATTGTGTGTTAATTCGTCAATGTGAGGGAGCGAGGGATGCAGTAAAGGAGGAATAATGCATCGGAAAAGAGATCCTCGGAACCCCAAAGAAAATCCTATCGTTTCCGTAGAAACGTATCTCGATTTAAAAGGACAATGCAGGGAATCCAGAGTATTTCATATGGACGCAAATTGTGTGTTAATTTGTCAATGTGAGGGAGCGAGGGATGCAGTAAAGGAGGAATAATGCATCGGAAAAGAAATACTCAACTCCCAAAAGAAAATCCTATCGTTTCCGTAGAAACGTATCTCGTTTTAGTAAGATAATGCAGGGAACCCAGAGTATTTCATATGGACGCAAATTGTGTGTTAATTCATCAATGTGAGGGAGCGAGGGATGCAGTAAAGGAGGAATAATGCATCGGAAAAGAGATACTCGGAACCCCATAGAAAATCCTATCGTTTCCGTAGAAACGTATCTCGATTTAGAAGGACAATGCAAGGAATCCAGAGTATTTCATATGGACGCAAATTGTGTGTTGATTCGTCAATGTGAGTGAGCGAGGGATGCAGTGAAGGAGGAATAATGCATCGGAAAAGAGATACTCGGAACCCCAAAGAAAATCCTATCGTTTCCATAGAAACGTATCTCGATTTAGAAAGACAATGCAGGGAATCCAGAGTATTTCATATGGACGCAAATTGTGTGTTAATTCGTCAATGTGAGGAAGCGAGGGATGCAGTAAAGGAGGAATAATGCATCGGAAAAGAGATACGCGGAACCCCAAAGAAAATCCTATCGTTTCCGTAGAAACGTATCTCGATTTAGAAGGACAATGCAGGGAATCCAGAGCATTTCATATGGACGCAAATTGTGTGTTAATTCGTCAATGTGAGGGAGCGAGGGATGCAGTAAAGGAGGAATAATGCATCGGAAAAGAGATACTCGGAACCCCAAAGAAAATCCTATCGTTTCCGTAGAAACGTATCTTGATTTAGAAGGACAATGCAGGGAATCCAGAGTATTTCATATGGACGCAAATTGTGTGTTAATTCGTCAATGTGAGGGAGCGAGGGATGCAGTAAAGGAGGAATAATGCATCGGAAAAGAGATACTCAACTCCCAAAAGAAAATCCTATTTTTTCCGTAGAAACGTATCTCGATTTAGAAAGATAATGCAGGGAGCCCAGACTATTTCATATGGACGCAATTAGTGTGTTAATTCGGCAATGTGAGGGAGCGAGGGCTGCAGTAAAGGAGGAATAATGCATCGGAAAAGAGATACTCGGAACCACAAAGAAAATCCTATCGTTTCCGTAGAAAGGTATCTCGATTTAGAAGGACAATGCAGGGAATCCAGAGTATTTCATATGGACGCAAATTGTGTGTTAATTCGTCAATGTGAGGAAGCGAGGGATGCAGTACAGGAGGAATAATGCATCGGAAAAGAGATACTCGGAACCCCAAAGAAAATCCTATCGTTTCCGTAGAAACGTATCTCGATTTAGAAGGACAATGCAGGGAATCCAGTGTATTTCATATGGACGCAAATTGTGTGTTAATTCGTCAATGTGAGGGAGCGAGGGAAGCAGTAAAGGAGGAATAATGCATCGGAAAAGAGATACTCGGAACCCCAAAGAAAATCCTATCGTTTCCGTAGAAACGTATCTTGATTTAGAAGGACAATGCAGGGAATCCAGAGTATTTCATATGGACGCAAATTGTGTGTTAATTCGTCAATGTGAGGGAGCGAGGGATGCAGTAAAGGAGGAATAATGCGTCGGAAAAGAGATACTCGACTCCCAAAAGAAAATCCTTTCGTTTCCGTAGAAACGTATCTCGTTTTAGAAACATAATGCAGGGAACCCAGAGTATTTCATATGGACGAAATTTGTGTGTTAATTCGGCAATGTGGGGGAGCGAGGCATGCAGTAAAGGAGGAATAATGCATTGGAAAAGAGATACTCGGAACCAAAAGAAAATCCTATCGTTTCCGTAGAAACGAATCCCGATTTAGAAGGACAATGCAGGGAATCCAGAGTATTTCATATGGACGCAAATTGTGTGTTAATTCGTCAATGTGAGGGAACGAGGTATGCAGTAAAGGAGGAATAATGCATCGGAAAAGAGATACTCGGAACCCCAAAGAAAATCCTATCGTTTCCGTAGAAACGTATCTCGATTTGGAAGGACAATGCAAGGAATCCAGAGTATTTCATATGGACGCAAATTGTGTGTTAATTCGTCAATGTGAGTGAGCGAGGGATGCAGTGAAGGAGGAATAATGCATCGGAAAAGAGATACTCGGAACCCCAAAGAAAATCCTATCGTTTCCGTAGAAACGTATCTCGATTTAGAAGGACAATGCAGGGAATCCAGAGTATTTCATATGGACACAAATTGTGTGTTAATTCGTCAATGTGAGGAAGCGAGGGATGCAGTAAAGGAGGAATAATGGATCGGAAAAGAGATACGCGGAACCCCAAAGAAAATCCTATCGTTTCCGTAGAAACGTATCTCGATTTAGAAGGACAATGCAGGGAATCCAGAGTATTTCATATGGACGCAAATTGTTTGTTAATTCGTCAATGTGAGGGAGCGAGGGATGCAGTAAAGAAGGAATAATGCATCGGAAAAGAGATACTCGGAACCCCAAAGAAAATTCCTATCGTTTCCGTAGAAACGTATCTCGATTTAGAAGAACAATGCAGGGAATCCAGAGTATTTCATATGGACGCAAATTGTGTGTTAATTCGTCAATGTGAGGGAGCGAGGGATGCAGTAAAGGAGGAATAATGCATCGGAAAAGAGATCCTCGACTCCCAAAGGAAAATCCTATCGTTTCCGTAGAAACGTAGCTCAATTTAGAAAGATAATGCAGGGAACCCAGAGTATTTCATATGGACGCAATTTGTGTGTCAATTCGGCAATGTGAGGGAGCGAGGGATGCAGTAAAGGAGGAATAATGCATCGGAAAAGAGATACTCGGAACCCCAAAGAAAATCCTGTCGTTTCCGTAGAAACGAATCCAGATTTAGAAGGACAATGCAGGGAATCCAGAGTATTTCATATGGACGCAAATTGTGTGTTAATTCGTTAATGTGAGGGAGCGAGGGATGCAGTAAAGGAGGAATAATGCATCGGAAAAGAGATACTCGGAACCCCAAAGAAAATCCTATCGTTTCCGTAGAAACGTATCTCGATTTAGAAAGACAATGCAGGGAATCCAGAGTATTTCATATGGACGCAAATTGTGTGTTAATTCGTCAATGTGAGGGAGCGAGGGATACAGTCAAGGAGGAATAATGCATCGGAAAAGAGATACTCGGAACCCCAAAGTAAATCCTATCGTTTCCGTAGAAACGTATCTCGATTTAGAAGGACAATGCAGGGAATCCAGAGTAATTCATATGGACGCAAATTGTGTGTTAATTCGTCAATGTGAGGGAGCGAGGGATGCAGTAAAGGAGGAATAATGCATCGGAAAAGAGATACACGGAACCCCAAAGAAAGTCCTATCGTTTCCGTAGAAACGTATCTCGATTTAGAAGGACAATGCAGGGAATCCAGAGTATATCATATGGACGCAAATTGTGTGTTAATTCGTCAATGTGAGGGAGCGAGGGATGCAGTAAAGGAGGAATAATGCATCGGAAAAGAGATACTCGGAACCCCAAAGAAAATCCTATCGTTTCCGTAGAAAAGTATCTCGATTTAGAAGGCCAATGCAGGGAATCCAGAGTATTTCATATGGACGCAAATTGTGTGATAATTCGTCAATGTCAGGGAGCGAGGGATGCAGTAAAGGAGGAATAATGCATCGGAAAAGAGATACTCGGAACCCCTAAGAAACTCCTATCGTTTCCGTAGAAACGTATCTCGATTTAGAAGGAAAATGCAGGGAATCCAGAGTATTTCATATGGACGCAAATTGTGTGTTAATTCGTCAATATGAGGAAGCGAGGGATGCAGTAAAGGAGGAATAATGCATCGGAAAAGAGATACGCGGAACCCCAAAGAAAATCCTATCGTTTCCGTAGAAACGTATCTCGATTTAGAAGGACAATGCAGGGAATCCAGAGTATTTCATATGGACGCAAATTGTGTGTTAATTCGTCAATGTGAGTTAGCGAGGGATGGAGTAAAGGAGGAATAATGCATCGGAAAAGAGATACTCGACTCCCAAAAGAAAATCCTATCGTTTCCGTAGAAACGTATCTCGTTTTAGAAAGATAATGCAGGGAACCCAGAGTATTTCATATGGACGCAAATTGTGTGTTAATTCGGCAATGTGAGGGAGCGACGGATGCAGTAAAGGAGGAATAATGCATCGGAAAAGAGATACTCGGAACCCCAAAGAAAATCCTATCGTTTCCATAGAAACGTATCTCGATTTAGAAGGACAATGCAAGGAATCCAGAGTATTTCATATGGACGCAAATTGTGTGTTGATTCGTCAATGTGAGTGAGCGAGTGATGCAGTGAAGGAGGAATAATGCATCGGAAAAGAGATACTCGGAACCCCAAAGAAAATCCTATCGTTTCCGTAGAAACGTATCTCGATTTAGAAAGACAATGCAGGGAATCCAGAGTATTTCATATGGACGCAAATTGTGTGTTAATTCGTCAATGTGAGGAAGCGAGGGATGCAGTAAAGGAGGAATAATGCATCGGAAAAGAGATACGCGGAACCCCAAAGAAAATCCTTTCGTTTCCGTAGAAACGTATCTCGATTTAGAAGGACAATGCAGGGAATCCAGAGCATTTCATATGGACGCAAATTGTGTGTTAATTCGACAATGTGAGGGAGCGAGGGATGCAGTAAAGGAGGAATAATGCATCGGAAAAGAGATACTCTGAACCCCAAAGAAAATCCTATCGTTTCCGTAGAAACGTATCTTGATTTAGAAGGACAATGCATGGAATCCAGAGTATTTCATATGGACGCAAATTGTGTGTTAATTCGTCAATGTGAGGGAGCGAGGGATGCAGTAAAGGAGGAATAAAGCATCGGAAAAGAGATACTCGGAACCCCAAAGAAAATCCTATCGTTCCCGTAGAAACGTATCTCGATTTAGAAGGACAATACAGGGAATCCAGAGTATTTCATATGGACGCAAATTGTGTGTTAATTCGTCAATGTGAGGGAGCGAGGGATGCAGAAAAGGAGGAATAATGCATCGGAAAAGAGATACTCAACTCCCAAAAGAAAATCCTATTTTTTCCGTAGAAACGTATCTCGATTTAAAAAGATAATGCAGGGAACCCAGAGTATTTCATATGGACGCCATTAGTGTGTTAATTCGGCAATGTGAGGGAGCGAGGGATGCAGTAAAGGAGGAATAATCCATCGGAAAAGAGATACTCGGAACCCCAAAGAAAATCCTATCGTTTCCGTAGAAACGTATCTCAATTTAGAAGGACAATGCAGGGAATCCAGAGTATTTCATATGGACGCAAATTCTGTGTTAATTCGTCAATGTGAGGGAGCGAGGGATGCAGTAAAGGAGGAATAATGCATCGGAAAAGAGATACTCGGAACCCCAAAGAAAATCCTATCGTTTCCGTAGAAACGTATCTTGATTTAGAAGGACAATGCAGGGAACCCAGAGTATTTCATATGGACGCAAATTGTGTGTTAATTCGGTAATGTGAGGTAACGAGGGATGCAGTAAAGGAGCAATGATGCATCGGAAAAGAGATACTCGACTCCCAAAAGAAAATCATATCGTTTCCGTAGAAACGTATCTCGTTTTAGAAAGATATTGCAGGGAACGCACAGTATTTCATATGGACGCAAATTGTGTGTTAATTCGGCAATGTGAGCGAGCGAGGGATGCAGTAAAGGAGGAATAATGCATCGGAAAAGAGATACTCGGAACCCCAAAGAAAATCCTATCGTTTCTGTAGAAACGTATCTCGATTTAGAAGGACAATGCAAGGAATCCAGAGTATTTCATATGGACGCAAATTGTGTGTTAATTCGTCAATGTGAGTGAGCGAGGGATGCAGTAAAGGAGGAATAATGCATCGGAAAAGAGATACTCAACTCCCAAAAGAAAATCCTATTTTTTCCGTAGAAACGTATCTCGATTTAGAAAGATAATGCAGGGAACCCAGAGTATTTCATATGGACGCCATTAGTGTGTTAATTCGGCAATGTGAGGGAGCGAGGGATGCAGTAAAGGAGGAATAATGCATCGGAAAAGAGATACTCGGAACCCCAAAGAAAATCCTATCGTTTCCGTAGAAACGTATCTCGATTTAGAAGGACAATGCAGGGAATCCAGAGTATTTCATATGGACGCAAATTGTGTGTTAATTCGTCAATGTGAGGAAGCGAGGGATGCAGTAAAGGAGGAATAATGCATCGGAAAAGAGATACTCGGAACCCCAAAGAAAATCCTATCGTTTCCGTAGAAACGTATCTCAATGTAGAAGGACAATGCAGGGAATCCAGAGTATTTCATATGGACGCAAATTGTGTGTTAATTCGTCAATGTGAGGGAGCGAGGGATGCAGTAAAGGAGGAATAATGCATCGGAAAAGAGATACTCGGAACCCCAAAGAAAATCCTATCGTTTCCGTAGAAACGTATCTTGATTTAGAAGGACAATGCAGGGAATCCAGAGTATTTCATATGGACGCAAATTGTGTGTTAATTCGGTAATGTGAGGTAACGAGGGATGCAGTAAAGGAGCAATAATGCATCGGAAAAGAGATACTCGACTCCCAAAAGAAAATCATATCGTTTCCGTAGAAACGTATCTCGTTTTAGAAAGATATTGCAGGGAACCCACAGTATTTCATATGGACGCAAATTGTGTGTTAATTCGTCAATGTGAGTGAGCGAGGGATGCAGTAAAGGAGGAATAATGCATCGGAAAAGAGATACTCGGAAACCCAAAGAAAATCCTATCGTTTCCGTAGAAACGTATCTCGATTTAGAAGGACAATGCAAGGAATCCAGAGTATTTCATATGGACGCAAATTGTGTGTTAATTCGTCAATGTGAGTGAGCGAGGGATGCAGTAAAGGAGGAATAATGCATCGGACAAGAGATACTCGGAAACCCAAAGAAAATCCTATCGTTTCCGTAGAAACGTATCTCGATTTAGAAGGACAATGCAGGGAATCCAGAGTATTTCATATGGACGCAAATTGTGTATTAATTGGTCAATGTGAGGGAGCGAGGGATGCAGTAAAGGAGGAATAATGCATCGGAAAAGAGATACTCGGAACCCCAAAGAAAATCCTATCGTTTCCGTAGACACGTATCTCGATTTAGAAGGACAATGCAGGGAATCCAGAGTATTTCATATGGACGCAAATTGTGTGTTAATTCGTCAATGTGAGGAAGCGAGGGATGCAGTAAAGGAGGAATAATGCATCGGAAAAGAGATACTCGGAACCCCAAAGAAAATCCTATCGTTTCCGTAGAAACGTATCTCGATTTAGAAGGACAATGCAGGGAATCCAGAGTATTTCATATGGACGCAATTTGTGTGTTAATTCGTCAATGTGAGGGAGCGAGGGATGCAGTAAAGGAGGAATAATGCATCGGAAAAGAGATACTCGACTCCCAAAAGATAATCCTATCGTTTCCGTAGAAACGTATATCGATTTTGAAAGATAGTGCAGGGAACCCAGAGTATTTCATATGGACGCAATTTGTGTGTTAATTCGGCAATGTGAGGGAACGAGGGATGCAGTAAAGGAGGAATAATGCATCGGAAAAGAGATACTCGGAACCCCAAAGAAAATCCTGTCGTTTCCGTAGAAACGAATCCCGATTTGGAAGGACAATGCAGGGAATACTGAGTATTTCATATGGACGCAAATTGTGTGTTAATTCGTCAATGTGAGGGAGCGAGGGATGCAGTAAAGGAGGAATAATGCATCGGAAAAGAGATACTCGGAACCCCAAAGAAAATCCTATCGTTTCCGTAGAAACGTATCTCGATTTAGGAGGACAATGCAGGGAATCCAGAGTATTTCATATGGACGCAAATTGTGTGTTAATTCGTCATTGTGAGGGAGCGAGGGATGCTGTAAAGGAGGAATAATGCATCGGAAAAGAGATACTCGGAACCCCAAAGAAAATAATATCGTTTCCGTAGAAACGTATCTCGATTTAGAAGGACAATGCAGGGAATCCAGAGTATATCATATGGACGCAAATTGTGTGTTAATTCGTTAATGTGAGGGAGCGAGGGATGCAGTAAAGGAGGAATAAGGCATCGGAAAAGAGATACTCGGAACATCAATGAAATTCCTATCGTTTCCGTAGAAACGTATCTCGATTTACAAGGAGAATGCAGGGAATCCAGAGTATTTCATATGGACGCAAATTGTGTGTTAATTCGTCAATGTCAGGGAGCGAGGGATGCAGTAAAGGAGGAATAATGCATCGGAAAAGTGATACTCGGAACCCCAAAGGAAATCCTATCGTTTCCATAGAAACGTATCTCGATTTAGAAGGACAATGCAGGGAATCCAGAGTATTTCATATGGACGCAAATTGTGTGTTAATTCGTCAATGTGAGGGAGCGAGGGATGCAGTAAAGGAGGAATAATGCATCGGAAAAGAGATACTCGGAACCCCAAAGAAAATCCTATCGTTTCCGTAGAAACGTATCTCGATTTAGAAAGATAATGCTGGGAACCCAGAGTATTTCATGTGGACGCAATTTGTGTGTTAATTCGGCAATGTGAGGGAGCTAGGGATGCAGTAAAGGAGGAATAATGCATCGGAAAAGAGATACTCGGAACCCCAAAGAAAATCCTGTCGTTTCCGTAGAAACGAATCCCGATTTAGAAGGCCAATGCAGGGAATCCAGAGTATTTCATATGGACGCAAATTGTGTGTTAATTCGTCAATGTGAGGGAGCGAGGGATGCAGTAAAGGAGGAATAATGCATCGGAAAAGAGATACTCGGAACCCCAAAGAATATCCTATCGTTTCCGTAGAAACGTATCTCGATTTAGAAGAACAATCCAGGGAATCCTGAGTATTTCATATGGACGCTAATTGTGTGTCAATTCGTCAATGTGAGGCAGCGAGGGATGCAGTAAAGGAGGAATAATGAATCGGATAAGAGATACTTGGAACCCCAAAGAAAATCCTATCGTTTCCGTAGAAACGTATCTCGATTTAGGAGGACAATGCAGGGAATCCAGAGTATTTCATATGGACGCAAATTGTGTGTTAGTTCGTCAATGTGAGGGAGCGAGGGATGCAGTAAAGGAGGAATAATGCATCGGAAAAGAGATACTCGGTACCCCAAAGAAAATCCTATCGTTTCCGTAGAAACGTATCTCGATTTAGAAGGACAATGCAGGGAATCCAGAGTATATCATATGGACGCAAATTGTGTGTTAATTCGTCAATGTGAGGGAGCGAGGGATGCAGTAAAGGAGGACTATGCATCGGAAAAGAGATACTCGGAACCCCAAACAATATCCTATCGTTTCCGTAGAAACGCATCTCGATTTCCAAGGACAATGCAGGGAATCCAGAGTATTTCATATTGACGCAAATTGTGTGTTAATTCGTCAATGTGACGGAGCGAGGGATGCAGTAAAGGAGGAATAATGCATCGGAAAAGAGATACTCGGAACCCCAAGGAAAATCCTACCGTTTCCGTAGAAACATATCTCGATTTAGATGGACAATGGAGGGGGATCCAGAGTATTTCATATAGACGCAAATTGTGTGTTAATTCTTCAATGTAAGGGAGCAGGGGATGCAGTATAGGAGGAATAATGCATCGGAAAAGAGATATTCGGAGCCCCTAAGAAAATCCTCTCGTTTCCGTAGAAACGTAACTCGATGTAGAAGGACAATGCAGGGAATCCAGAGTATTTCATATGGACACAAATTGTGTGTTAATTCGTCAATGTGAGGGAGCGAGGGATGCAGTAAAGGAGGAATAATGCATCGGAAAAGAGATACTCGGAACCCCAAAGAAAATCCTATCGTTTCCATAGAAACGTATCTCGATTTAGAAGGACAATGCAGGGAATCCAGAGTATTTCATATGGACGCAAATTGTGTGTTAATTCGTCAATGTGAGGAAGCGAGGGATGCAGTAAAGGAGGAATAATGCATCGGATAAGAGATACTCGGAACCCCAAAGAAAATCCTATCGTTTCCGTAGAAACGTATCTCGATTTAGGAGGACAATGCAGGGAATCCAGAGTATTTCATATGGACGCAAATTGTGTGTTAGTTCGTCAATGTGAGGGAGCGAGGGATGCAGTAAAGGAGGAATAATGCATCGGAAAAGAGATACTCGGTACCCCAAAGAAAATCCTATCGTTTCCGTAGAAACGTATCTCGATTTAGAAGGACAATGCAGGGAATCCAGAGTATATCATATGGACGCAAATTGTGTGTTAATTCGTCAGTGTGGAGGAGCGAGGGATGCAGTAAAGGAGGACTATGCATCGGAAAAGAGATACTCGGAACCCCAAACAAAATCCTATCGTTTCCGTAGAAACGTATCTCGATTTACAAGGACAATGCAGGGAATCCAGAGTATTTCATATTGACGCAAATTGTGTGTTAATTCGTCAATGTGACGGAGCGAGGGATGCAGTAAAGGAGGAATAATGCATCGGAAAAGAGATACTCGGAACCCCAAGGAAAATCCTACCATTTCCGTAGAAACATATCTCGATTTAGAAGGACAATGGAGGGGGATCCAGAGTATTTCATATAGACGCAAATTGTGTGTTAATTCTTCAATGTAAGGGAGCGGGGGATGCAGTATAGGAGGAATAATGCATCGGAAAAGAGATATTCGGAACCCCTAAGAAAATCCTCTCGTTTCCGTAGAAACGTAACTCGATGTAGAAGGACAATGCAGGGAATCCAGAGTATTTCATATGGACACAAATTGTGTGTTAATTCGTCAATGTGAGGGAGCGAGGGATGCAGTAAAGGAGGAATAATGCATCGGAAAAGAGATACTCGGAACCCCAAAGAAAATCCTATCGTTTCCATAGAAACGTATCTCGATTTAGAAGGACAATGCAGGGAATCCAGAGTATTTCATATGGACGCAAATTGTGTGTTAATTCGGTAATGTGAGGTAACGAGGGATGCAGTA
This sequence comes from Schistocerca nitens, assembly GCF_023898315.1. NCBI lineage: Eukaryota > Metazoa > Arthropoda > Insecta > Orthoptera > Acrididae > Schistocerca > Schistocerca nitens. Next base: position 1,151,913,090 of record NC_064615.1, read on the forward strand.
AAGGAGCAATAATGCATCGGAAAAGAGATACTCGACTCCCAAAAGAAAATCATATCGTTTCCGTAGAAACGTATCTCGTTTTAGAAAGATATTGCAGGGAACCCACAGTATTTCATATGGACGCAAATTGTGTGTTAATTCGTCAATGTGAGTGAGCGAGGGATGCAGTAAAGGAGGAATAATGCATCGGAAAAGAGATACTCGGAAACCCAAAGAAAATCCTATCGTTTCCGTAGAAACGTATCTCGATTTAGAAGGACAATGCAAGGAATCCAGAGTATTTCATATGGACGCAAATTGTGTGTTAATTCGTCAATGTGAGTGAGCGAGGGATGCAGTAAAGGAGGAATAATGCATCGGACAAGAGATACTCGGAAACCCAAAGAAAATCCTATCGTTTCCGTAGAAACGTATCTCGATTTAGAAGGACAATGCAGGGAATCCAGAGTATTTCATATGGACGCAAATTGTGTATTAATTGGTCAATGTGAGGGAGCGAGGGATGCAGTAAAGGAGGAATAATGCATCGGAAAAGAGATACTCGGAACCCCAAAGAAAATCCTATCGTTTCCGTAGACACGTATCTCGATTTAGAAGGACAATGCAGGGAATCCAGAGTATTTCATATGGACGCAAATTGTGTGTTAATTCGTCAATGTGAGGAAGCGAGGGATGCAGTAAAGGAGGAATAATGCATCGGAAAAGAGATACTCGGAACCCCAAAGAAAATCCTATCGTTTCCGTAGAAACGTATCTCGATTTAGAAGGACAATGCAGGGAATCCAGAGTATTTCATATGGACGCAATTTGTGTGTTAATTCGTCAATGTGAGGGAGCGAGGGATGCAGTAAAGGAGGAATAATGCATCGGAAAAGAGATACTCGACTCCCAAAAGATAATCCTATCGTTTCCGTAGAAACGTATATCGATTTTGAAAGATAGTGCAGGGAACCCAGAGTATTTCATATGGACGCAATTTGTGTGTTAATTCGGCAATGTGAGGGAACGAGGGATGCAGTAAAGGAGGAATAATGCATCGGAAAAGAGATACTCGGAACCCCAAAGAAAATCCTGTCGTTTCCGTAGAAACGAATCCCGATTTGGAAGGACAATGCAGGGAATACTGAGTATTTCATATGGACGCAAATTGTGTGTTAATTCGTCAATGTGAGGGAGCGAGGGATGCAGTAAAGGAGGAATAATGCATCGGAAAAGAGATACTCGGAACCCCAAAGAAAATCCTATCGTTTCCGTAGAAACGTATCTCGATTTAGGAGGACAATGCAGGGAATCCAGAGTATTTCATATGGACGCAAATTGTGTGTTAATTCGTCATTGTGAGGGAGCGAGGGATGCTGTAAAGGAGGAATAATGCATCGGAAAAGAGATACTCGGAACCCCAAAGAAAATAATATCGTTTCCGTAGAAACGTATCTCGATTTAGAAGGACAATGCAGGGAATCCAGAGTATATCATATGGACGCAAATTGTGTGTTAATTCGTTAATGTGAGGGAGCGAGGGATGCAGTAAAGGAGGAATAAGGCATCGGAAAAGAGATACTCGGAACATCAATGAAATTCCTATCGTTTCCGTAGAAACGTATCTCGATTTACAAGGAGAATGCAGGGAATCCAGAGTATTTCATATGGACGCAAATTGTGTGTTAATTCGTCAATGTCAGGGAGCGAGGGATGCAGTAAAGGAGGAATAATGCATCGGAAAAGTGATACTCGGAACCCCAAAGGAAATCCTATCGTTTCCATAGAAACGTATCTCGATTTAGAAGGACAATGCAGGGAATCCAGAGTATTTCATATGGACGCAAATTGTGTGTTAATTCGTCAATGTGAGGGAGCGAGGGATGCAGTAAAGGAGGAATAATGCATCGGAAAAGAGATACTCGGAACCCCAAAGAAAATCCTATCGTTTCCGTAGAAACGTATCTCGATTTAGAAAGATAATGCTGGGAACCCAGAGTATTTCATGTGGACGCAATTTGTGTGTTAATTCGGCAATGTGAGGGAGCTAGGGATGCAGTAAAGGAGGAATAATGCATCGGAAAAGAGATACTCGGAACCCCAAAGAAAATCCTGTCGTTTCCGTAGAAACGAATCCCGATTTAGAAGGCCAATGCAGGGAATCCAGAGTATTTCATATGGACGCAAATTGTGTGTTAATTCGTCAATGTGAGGGAGCGAGGGATGCAGTAAAGGAGGAATAATGCATCGGAAAAGAGATACTCGGAACCCCAAAGAATATCCTATCGTTTCCGTAGAAACGTATCTCGATTTAGAAGAACAATCCAGGGAATCCTGAGTATTTCATATGGACGCTAATTGTGTGTCAATTCGTCAATGTGAGGCAGCGAGGGATGCAGTAAAGGAGGAATAATGAATCGGATAAGAGATACTTGGAACCCCAAAGAAAATCCTATCGTTTCCGTAGAAACGTATCTCGATTTAGGAGGACAATGCAGGGAATCCAGAGTATTTCATATGGACGCAAATTGTGTGTTAGTTCGTCAATGTGAGGGAGCGAGGGATGCAGTAAAGGAGGAATAATGCATCGGAAAAGAGATACTCGGTACCCCAAAGAAAATCCTATCGTTTCCGTAGAAACGTATCTCGATTTAGAAGGACAATGCAGGGAATCCAGAGTATATCATATGGACGCAAATTGTGTGTTAATTCGTCAATGTGAGGGAGCGAGGGATGCAGTAAAGGAGGACTATGCATCGGAAAAGAGATACTCGGAACCCCAAACAATATCCTATCGTTTCCGTAGAAACGCATCTCGATTTCCAAGGACAATGCAGGGAATCCAGAGTATTTCATATTGACGCAAATTGTGTGTTAATTCGTCAATGTGACGGAGCGAGGGATGCAGTAAAGGAGGAATAATGCATCGGAAAAGAGATACTCGGAACCCCAAGGAAAATCCTACCGTTTCCGTAGAAACATATCTCGATTTAGATGGACAATGGAGGGGGATCCAGAGTATTTCATATAGACGCAAATTGTGTGTTAATTCTTCAATGTAAGGGAGCAGGGGATGCAGTATAGGAGGAATAATGCATCGGAAAAGAGATATTCGGAGCCCCTAAGAAAATCCTCTCGTTTCCGTAGAAACGTAACTCGATGTAGAAGGACAATGCAGGGAATCCAGAGTATTTCATATGGACACAAATTGTGTGTTAATTCGTCAATGTGAGGGAGCGAGGGATGCAGTAAAGGAGGAATAATGCATCGGAAAAGAGATACTCGGAACCCCAAAGAAAATCCTATCGTTTCCATAGAAACGTATCTCGATTTAGAAGGACAATGCAGGGAATCCAGAGTATTTCATATGGACGCAAATTGTGTGTTAATTCGTCAATGTGAGGAAGCGAGGGATGCAGTAAAGGAGGAATAATGCATCGGATAAGAGATACTCGGAACCCCAAAGAAAATCCTATCGTTTCCGTAGAAACGTATCTCGATTTAGGAGGACAATGCAGGGAATCCAGAGTATTTCATATGGACGCAAATTGTGTGTTAGTTCGTCAATGTGAGGGAGCGAGGGATGCAGTAAAGGAGGAATAATGCATCGGAAAAGAGATACTCGGTACCCCAAAGAAAATCCTATCGTTTCCGTAGAAACGTATCTCGATTTAGAAGGACAATGCAGGGAATCCAGAGTATATCATATGGACGCAAATTGTGTGTTAATTCGTCAATGTGGAGGAGCGAGGGATGCAGTAAAGGAGGACTATGCATCGGAAAAGAGATACTCGGAACCCCAAACAAAATCCTATCGTTTCCGTAGAAACGTATCTCGATTTACAAGGACAATGCAGGGAATCCAGAGTATTTCATATTGACGCAAATTGTGTGTTAATTCGTCAATGTGACGGAGCGAGGGATGCAGTAAAGGAGGAATAATGCATCGGAAAAGAGATACTCGGAACCCCAAGGAAAATCCTACCATTTCCGTAGAAACATATCTCGATTTAGAAGGACAATGGAGGGGGATCCAGAGTATTTCATATAGACGCAAATTGTGTGTTAATTCTTCAATGTAAGGGAGCGGGGGATGCAGTATAGGAGGAATAATGCATCGGAAAAGAGATATTCGGAACCCCTAAGAAAATCCTCTCGTTTCCGTAGAAACGTAACTCGATGTAGAAGGACAATGCAGGGAATCCAGAGTATTTCATATGGACACAAATTGTGTGTTAATTCGTCAATGTGAGGGAGCGAGGGATGCAGTAAAGGAGGAATAATGCATCGGAAAAGAGATACTCGGAACCCCAAAGAAAATCCTATCGTTTCCATAGAAACGTATCTCGATTTAGAAGGACAATGCAGGGAATCCAGAGTATTTCATATGGACGCAAATTGTGTGTTAATTCGTCAATGTGAGGAAGCGAGGGATGCAGTAAAGGAGGAATAATGCATCGGAAAAGAGATACTCGGAACCCCAAAGAAAATCCTATCGTTTCCGTAGAAACGTATCCCGATTTAGAAGGACAATACAGGGAATCCAGAGTATTTCATATGGACGCAAATTGTGTGTTAATTCGTCAATGTGAGGGAGCAAGGGATGCAGTAAAGGAGGAATAATGCATCGGAAAAGAGATACTCAACTCCCAAAAGAAAATCCAATTTTTTCCGTAGAAACGTATCTCGATTTAGAAAGATAATGCAGGGAACCCAGAGTATTTCATATGGACGCCATTAGTGTGTTAATTCGGCAATGTGAGGGAGCGAGGGATGCAGTAAAGGAGGAATAATGCATCGGAAAAGAGATACTCGGAACCCCAAAGAAAATCCTATCGTTTCCGTAGAAACGTATCTCGATTTAGAAGGACAATGCAGGGAGTCCAGAGTATTTCATATGGACGCAAATTGTGTGTTAATTCGTCAATGTGAGGAAGCGAGGGATGCAGTAAAGGAGGAATAATGCATCGGAAAAGAGATACTCGGAACCCCAAAGAAAATCCTATCGTTTCCGTAGAAACGTATCTTGATTTAGAAGGACAATGCAGGGAATCCAGAGTATTTCATATGGACGCAAATTGTGTGTTAATTCGGTAATGTGAGGTAACGAGGGATGCAGTAAAGGAGCAATAATGCATCGGAAAAGAGATACTCGACTCCCAAAAGAAAATCATATCGTTTCCGTAGAAACGTATCTCGTTTTAGAAAGATATTGCAGGGAACCCACAGTATTTCATATGGACGCAAATTGTGTGTTAATTCGGCAATGTGAGCGAGCGAGGGATGCAGTAAAGGAGGAATAATGCATCGGAAAAGAGATACTCGGAACCCCAAAGAAAATCCTATCGTTTCCGTAGAAACGTATCTCGATTTAGAAGGACAATGCAAGGAATCCAGAGTATTTCATATGGACGCAAATTGTGTGTTAATTCGTCAATGTGAGTGAGCGAGGGATGCAGTAAAGGAGGAATAATGCATCGGAAAAGAGATACTCAACTCCCAAAAGAAAATCCTTTTTTTTCCGTAGAAACGTATCTCGATTTAGAAAGATAATGCAGGGAACCCAGAGTATTTCATATGGACGCCATTAGTGTGTTAATTCGGCAATGTGAGGGAGCGAGGGATGCAGTAAAGGAGGAATAATGCATCGGAAAAGAGATACTCGGAACCCCAAAGAAAATCCTATCGTTTCCGTAGAAACGTATCTCGATTTAGAAGGACAATGCAGGGAATCCAGAGTATTTCATATGGACGCAAATTGTGTGTTAATTCGTCAATGTGAGGAGGCGAGGGATGCAGTAAAGGAGGAATAATGCATCGGAAAAGAGATACTCGGAACCCCAAAGAAAATCCTATCGTTTCCGTAGAAACGTATCTCAATTTAGAAGGACAATGCAGGGAATCCAGAGTATTTCATATGGACGCAAATTGTGTGTTAATTCGTCAATGTGAGGGAGCGAGGGATGCAGTAAAGGAGGAATAATGCATCGGAAAAGAGATACTCGGAACCCCAAAGAAAATCCTATCGTTTCCGTAGAAACGTATCTTGATTTAGAAGGACAATGCAGGGAATCCAGAGTATTTCATATGGACGCAAATTGTGTGTTAATTCGGTAATGTGAGGTAACGAGGGATGCAGTAAAGGAGCAATAATGCATCGGAAAAGAGATACTCGACTCCCAAAAGAAATCATATCGTTTCCGTAGAAACGTATCTCGTTTTAGAAAGATATTGCAGGGAACCCACAGTATTTCATATGGACGCAAATTGTGTATTAATTGGTCAATGTGAGGGAGCGAGGGATGCAGTAAAGGAGGAATAATGCATCGGAAAAGAGATACTCGGAACCCCAAAGAAAATCCTATCGTTTCCGTAGACACGTATCTCGATTTAGAAGGACAATGCAGGGAATCCAGAGTATTTCATATGGACGCAAATTGTGTGTTAATTCGTCAATGTGAGGAAGCGAGGGATGCAGTAAAGGAGGAATAATGCATCGGAAAAGAGATACTCGGAACCCCAAAGAAAATCCTATCGTTTCCGTAGAAACGTATCTCGATTTAGAAGGACAATGCAGGGAATCCAGAGTATTTCATATGGACGCAAATTGTGTGTTAATTCGTCAATGTGAGGAAGCGAGGGATGCAGTAAAGGAGGAATAATGCATCGGAAAAGAGATACTCGGAACCCCAAAGAAAATCCTATCGTTTCCGTAGAAACGTATCTTGATTTAGAAGGACAATGCAGGGAATCCAGAGTATTTCATATGGACGCAAATTGTGTGTTAATTCGTCAATGTGAGGGAGCGAGGCATGCAGTAAAGGAGGAATAATGCATCGGAAAAGAGATACTCGGAACCCCAAAGAAAATCCTATCATTTCCGTAGAAACGTATCTCGATTTAGAAGGACAATGCAGGGAATCCAGAGTATTTCATGTGGACGCAATTTGTGTGTTAATTCGTCAATGTGAGGGAGCGAGGGATGCAGTAAAGGAGGAATAATGCATCGGAAAAGAGATACTCGACTCCCAAAAGAAAATCCTATCGTTTCCGTAGAAACGTATATCGATTTTGAAAGATAATGCAGGGAACCCAGAGTATTTCATATGGACGCAATTTGTGTGTTAATTCGGCAATGTGAGGGAGCGAGGGATGCAGTAAAGGAGGAATAATGCATCGGAAAAGAGATACTCGGAACCCCAAAGAAAATCCTGTCGTTTCCGTAGAAACGAATCCCGATTTGGAAGGACAATGCAGGGAATACAGAGTATTTCATATGGACGCAAATTGTGTGTTAATTCGTCAATGTGAGGGAGCGAGGGATGCAGTAAAGGAGGAATAATGCATCGGAAAAGAGATACTCGGAACCCCAAAGAAAATCCTATCGTTTCCGTAGAAACGTATCTCGATTTAGGAGGACAATGCAGGGAATCCAGAGTATTTCATATGGACGCAAATTGTGTGTTAATTCGTCAATGTGAGGGAGCGAGGGATGCAGTAAAGGAGGAATAATGCATCGGAAAAGAGATACTCGGAACCCCAAAGAAAATAATATCGTTTCCGTAGAAACGTATCTTGATTTAGAAGGACAATGCAGGGAATCCAGAGTATTTCATATGGACGCAAATTGTGTGTTAATTCGGTAATGTGAGGTAACGAGGGATGCAGTAAAGGAGCAATAATGCATCGGAAAAGAGATACTCGACTCCCAAAAGAAAATCATATCGTTTCCGTAGAAACGTATCTCGTTTTAGAAAGATATTGCAGGGAACCCACAGTATTTCATATGGACGCAAATTGTGTATTAATTCGGCAATGTGAGCGAGCGAGGGATGCAGTAAAGGAGGAATAATGCATCGGAAAAGAGATACTCGGAACCCCAAAGAAAATCCTATCGTTTCCGTAGAAACGTATCTCGATTTAGAAGGACAATGCAAGGAATCCAGAGTATTTCATATGGACGCAAATTGTGTGTTAATTCGTCAATGTGAGTGAGCGAGGGATGCAGTAAAGGAGGAATAATGCATCGGAACAGAGATACTCAACTCCCAAAAGAAAATCCTATTTTTTCCGTAGAAACGTATCTCGATTTAGAAAGATAATGCAGGGAACCCAGAGTATTTCATATGGACGCCATTAGTGTGTTAATTCGGCAATGTGAGGGAGCGAGGGATGCAATAAAGGAGGAATAATGCATCGGAAAAGAGATACTCGGAACCCCAAAGAAAATCCTATCGTTTCCGTAGAAACGTATCTCGATTTAGAGGGACAATGCAGGGAATCCAGAGTATTTCATATGGACGCAAATTGTGTGTTAATTCGTCAATGTGAGGAAGCGAGGGATGCAGTAAAGGAGGAATAATGCATCGGAAAAGAGATACTCGGAACCCCAAAGAAAATCCTATCGTTTCCGTAGAAACGTATCTCAATTTAGAAGGACAATGCAGGGAATCCAGAGTATTTCATATGGACGCAAATTGTGTGTTAATTCGTCAATGTTAGGGAGCGAGGGATGCAGTAAAGGAGGAATAATGCATCGGAAAAGAGATACTCGGAACCCCAAAGAAAATCCTATCGTTTCCGTAGAAACGTATCTTGATTTAGAAGGACAATGCAGGGAATCCAGAGTATTTCATATGGACGCAAATTGTGTGTTAATTCGGTAATGTGAGGTAACGAGGGATGCAGTAAAGGAGCAATAATGCATCGGAAAAGAGATACTCGACTCCCAAAAGAAATCATATCGTTTCCGTAGAAACGTATCTCGTTTTAGAAAGATATTGCAGGGAACCCACAGTATTTCATATGGACGCAAATTGTGTATTAATTGGTCAATGTGAGGGAGCGAGGGATGCAGTAAAGGAGGAATAATGCATCGGAAAAGAGATACTCGGAACCCCAAAGAAAATCCAATCGTTTCCGTAGAAACGTATCTCGATTTAGGAGGACAATGCAGGGAATCCAGAGTATTTCATATGGACGCAATTTGTGTGTTAATTCGTCAATGTGAGGGAGCGAGGGATGCAGTAAAGGAGGAATAATGCATCGGAAAAGAGATACTCGACTCCCAAAAGAAAATCCTATCGTTTCCGTAGAAACGTATATCGATTTTGAAAGATAATGCAGGGAACCCAGAGTATTTCATATGGACGCAATTTGTGTGTTAATTCGGCAATGTGAGGGAGCGAGGGATGCAGTAAAGGAGGAATAATGCATCGGAAAAGAGATACTCGGAACCCCAAAGAAAATCCTGTCGTTTCCGTAGAAACGAATCCCGATTTGGAAGGACAATGCAGGGAATACAGAGTATTTCATATGGACGCAAATTGTGTGTTAATTCGTCAATGTGAGGGAGCGAGGGATGCAGTAAAGGAGGAATAATGCATCGGAAAAGAGATACTCGGAACCCCAAAGAAAATCCTATCGTTTCCGTAGAAACGTATCTCGATTTAGGAGGACAATGCAGGGAATCCAGAGTATTTCATATGGACGCAAATTGTGTGTTAATTCGTCAATGTGAGGGAGCGAGGGATGCAGTAAAGGAGGAATAATGCATCGGAAAAGAGATACTCGGAACCCCAAAGAAAATAATATCGTTTCCGTAGAAACGTATCTCGATTTAGAAGGACAATGCAGGGAATCCAGAGTATATCATATGGACGCAAATTGTGTGTTAATTCGTCAATGTGAGGGAGCGAGGGATGCAGTAAAGGAGGAATAAGGCATCGTAAAAGAGATACTCGGAACCCCAAAGAAATTCCTATCGTTTCCGTAGAAACGTATCTCGATTTACAAGGAGAATGCAGGGAATCCAGAGTATTTCATATGGACGCAAATTGTGTGTTAATTCGTCAATGTCAGGGAGCGAGGGATGCAGTAAAAGAGGAATAATGCATCGGAAAAGAGATACTCGGAACCCCAAAGGAAATCCTATCGTTTCCATAGAAACGTATCTCGATTTAGAAGGACAATGCAGGGAATCCAGAGTATTTCATATGGACGCAAATTGTGTGTTAATTCGTCAATGTGAGGGAGCGAGGGATGCAGTAAAGGAGGAATAATGCATCGGAAAAGAGATACTCGGAACCCCAAAGAAAATCCTATCGTTTCCGTTGAAACGTATCTTGATTTAGAAGGACAGTGCAGGGAATCCAGAGTATTTCATATGGACGCAAATTGTGTGTTAATTCGTCAATATGAGGGAGCGAGGGATGCAGTAAAGGAGGAATAATGCATGGGAAAAGAGATACTGGAGTCCCAAAAGAAAATCCTATTGTTTCCGTAGAAACGTATGTCGATTTAGAAAGATAATGCTGGGAACCCAGAGTATTTCATGTGGACGCAATTTGTGTGTTAATTCGGCAATGTGAGGGAGCTAGGGATGCAGTAAAGGAGGAATAATGCATCGGAAAAGAGATACTCGGAACCCCAAAGAAAATCCTGTCGTTTCCGTAGAAACGAATCCCGATTTAGAAGGCCAATGCAGGGAATCCAGAGTATTTCATATGGACGCAAATTGTGTGTTAATTCGTCAATGTGAGGGAGCGAGGGATGCAGTACAGGAGGAATAATGCATCGGAAAAGAGATACTCGGAACCCCAAAGAAAATCCTATCGTTTCCGTAGAAACGTATCTCGATTTAGAAGAACAATCCAGGGAATCCTGAGTAATTCATATGGACGCTAATTGTGTGTCAATTCGTCAATGTGAGGGAGCGAGGGATGCTGTAAAGGAGGAATAATGGATCGGATAAGAGATACTCGGAACCCCAAAGGAAATCCTATCGTTTCCGTAGAAACGTATCTCGATTTAGGAGGACAATGCAGGGAATCCAGAGTATTTCATATGGACGCAAATTGTGTGTTAGTTCGTCAATGTGAGGGAGCGAGGGATGCAGTAAAGGAGGAATAATGCATCGGAAAAGAGATACTCGGTACCCCAAAGAAAATCCTATCGTTTCCGTAGAAACGTATCTCGATTTAGAAGGACAATGCAGGGAATCCAGAGTATATCATATGGACGCAAATTGTGTGTTAATTCGTCAATGTGAGGGAGCGAGGGATGCAGTAAAGGAGGACTATGCATCGGAAAAGAGATACTCGGAACCCCAAACAAAATTCTATCGTTTCCGTAGAAACGTATCTCGATTTACAAGGACAATGCAGGGAATCCAGAGTATTTCATATTGACGCAAATTGTGTGTTAATTCGTCAATGTGACGGAGCGAGGGATGCAGTAAAGGAGGAATAATGCATCGGAAAAGAGATACTCGGAACCCCAAGGAAAATCCTACCGTTTCCGTAGAAACATATCTCGATTTAGAAGGACAATGGAGGGAGATCCAGAGTATTTCATATAGACGCAAATTGTGTGTTAATTCTTCAATGTAAGGAAGCGGGGGATGCAGTATAGGAGGAATAATGCATCGGAAAAGAGATATTCGGAACCCCTAAGAAAATCCTCTAGATTCCGTAGAAACGTAACTCGATGTAGAAGGACAGTGCAGGGAATCCAGAGTATTTCATATGGACACAAATTGTGTGTTAATTCGTCAATGTGAGGGAGCGAGGGATGCAGTTAAGGAGGAATAATGCATCGGAAAAGAGATACTCGGAACCCCAAAGAAAATCCTATCGTTTCCATAGAAACGTATCTCGATTTAGAAGGACAATGCAGGGAATCCAGAGTATTTCATATGGACGCAAATTGTGTGTTAATTCGTCAACGTGAGGGAGCGAGGGATGCAGTAAAGGAGGAATAATGCATCGGAAAAGAGATACACGGAACCCCAAAGATAATCCTATCGTTTCCGTAGAAACGAATCCCGATTTAGAAGGACAATGCAGGGAATCCTGAGAATTTCATATGGACGCAAATTGTGTGTAAATTGGTCAATGTGAGGGCGCGAGGGATGCAGTAAAGGAGGAATAATGTATCGGAAAAGAGATACTTGGAACCCCAAAGAAAATCCTATCGTTTCCGTAGAAACGTATCTCGTTTTAGAAACGTTATGCAGGGAACCCAGAGTATTTCATATGGACGAAATTTGTGTGTTAATTCGGCAATGTGAGGTAGCGAGGGATGCAGTAAAGGAGGAATAATGCATCGGAAAAGAGATACTCGGAACCAAAAGAAAATCCTATCGTTTCCGTAGAAACGAATCCCGATTTAGAAGGACAATGCAGGGAACCCAGAGTATTTCATATGGACGCAATTTGTGTGTTAATTCGTCAATGTGAGGGAGCGAGGGATGCAGTAAAGGAGGAATAATGCATCGGAAAATTGATACTCGGAACCCCAAAGAAAATCCTATCGTTTCCATAGAAAGGTATCTCGATTTTGAAGGACAATGCAGGGAATCCAGAGTATTTCATATGGACGCAAATTGTGTGTTAATTCGTCAATGTGAGGGAGCGAGGAATGCAGTAAAGGAGGAATAATGCATCGGAAAAGAGATACTCGGAACCCCAAAGAAAATCCTATCTTATCCGTAGAAACGTATCTCGATTTAGAAGGACAATGCAGGGAATCCAGAGTATTTCATATGGAGGCAAATTGTGTGTTAATTCACCAATGTGAGGGAGCGAGGGATGCAGTAAAGGAGGAATAATGCATCGGAAAAGAGATACTCGGAACCAGAAAGAAAATCCTATCGTTTCCATAGAAACGTATCTCGATTTAGAAGGACAATGCAGGGAATCCAGAGTATTTCATATGGACGCAAATTGTGTGTTAATTCGTCAATGTGAGGGAGCGAGGGATGCAGTAAAGGAGGAATAATGCATCGGAAAAGAGATACTCGGAACCCCAAAGAAAATCCTATCGTTTCCGTGGAAACGAATCCCGATTTAGAAGGACAATGCAGGGAATCCAGAGAATTTCATATGGACGCAAATTGTGTGTTAATTCGTCAATGTGAGGGAGCGAGGGATGCAGTGAAGGAGGAATAATGCATCGGAAAAGAGATACTCGGAGACCCAAAGAAAATCCTATCGTTTCCGTAGAAACGTATCTCGATTTAGAAGGACGAGGCAGGGAATCCAGAGTATTTCATATGGACGCAAATTGTGTGTTAATTCGTCAATGTGAGGGAGCGAGGGATGCAGTTAAGGAGGAATAATGCATCGGAAAAGAGATACTCGGAACCCCAAAGAAAATCCTATCGTTTCCGTAGAAACGTATCTCGATTTACAAGGACAATGCAGGGAATCCAGAGTATTTCATGTGGACGCAAATTGTGTGTTAATTCGTCAATGTGAGGGAGCGAGGGATGCAGTAAAGGAGGAATAATGCATCGGAAAAGAGATACTCGGAACCCCAAAGAATATCCTATTGTTTCCATAGAAACGTATCTCGATTTAGAAGGACAATGCAGGGAATCCAGAGTATTTCATATGGACGCAAATTGTGTGTTAATTCGTCAATGTGAGGGAGCGAGGGATGCAGTAAAGTAGGAATAATGCATCGGAAAAGAGATACTCGGAACCCCAAAGAAAATCCTATCGTTTCCGTAGAAACGAATCCCGATTTAGAAGGACAATGCAAGGAATCCAGAGAATTTCATATGGACTCAAATTGTGTGTTAATTTGTCAATGTGAGGGAGCGAGGTATGCAGTAAAGGAGGAATAATGCATCAGAAAAGAGATACGCGGAACCCCAAAGAAAATCCTATCGTTTCCGTTGAAACATATCTCGATTTAGAAGGAAAATGCAGGGAATCCAGAGTATTTCATATGGACGCAAATTGTGTGTTAATTGGTCAATGTGAGGGAGCGAGGGATGCAGTAAAGGAGGAATAATGTATCGGAAAAGAGATACTTGGAACCCCGTAGAAAATCCTATCGTTTCCGTAGAAACGTATCTCGATTTAGAAGGACAATGCAGGGAATCCAGAGTATTTCATATGGACGCAAATTGTGTGTTAATACGTCAATGTGATGGAGCGAGGGATGCAGTCAAGGAGGAATAATGCATCGGAAAAGAGATACTCGGAACCCCACAGAAAATCCTATCGTTTGCGTAGAAACGTATCTCGATTTAGAAGGAAAATGCAGGGAATCCAGAGTATTTCATATGGACGCATTTGTGTGTTAATTCGTCAATGTGAGGGAGCGAGGGATGCAGTAAAGGAGGAATAACGCATCGGAAAAGAGATACTCGGAACCCCAAAGAAAATCCTATAGTTTCCGTAGAAACGAATCCCGATTTAGAAGGACAATGCAGGGAACCCAGAGTATTTCATATGGACGTAATTTGTGTGTTAATTCGTCAATGTGAGGGAGCGAGGGATGCAGTAAAGGAGGAATAATGCATCGGAAAAGAGATACTCGGAACCCCAAAGAAAATCCTATCGTTTCCATAGAAACGTATGTCGATTTAGAAGGACAATGCAGGGAATCCAGAGTATTTCATATGGACGCAAATTGTGTGTTAATTCGTCAATGTGAGGGAGCGAGGGATGCAGTAAAGGAGGAATAATGCATCGGAAAAGAGATACTTGGAACCCCAAAGAAAATCCTATCGTTTCCGTAGATACGTATCTCGATTTAGGAGGACAATGCAGGGAATCCAGAGTATTTCATATGGACGCAAATTGTGTGTTAATTCGTCAATGTGAGGGAGCGAGGGATACAGTAAAGGAGGAATAATGCATTCGAAAGGAGATACTCGGAACCCCAAAGAAAATCCTCTCGTTTCCGTAGAAACGTATCTCGATTTAGAAGGACAATGCAGGGATTCCAGAGTATTTCATATGGAAGCAAATTGTGTGTTAATTCGTCAATGTGAGGGAGCGAGGGATGCAGTGAAGGAGGAATAATGCATCGGAAAAGAGATACTCGGAACCCCAAAGAAAATCCTATCGTTTCCGTAGAAACGTATCTTGATTTAGAAGGACAATGCAGGGAATCCAGTGTATTTCATATGGACGCAAATTGTGTGTTAATTCGTCAATGTGAGGGAGCGAGGGATGCAGTAAAGGAGGAATAATGCATCGGAAAAGAGATACGCGGAACCCCAAAGAAAATCCTATCGTTTCCGTAGAAACGTATCTCGATTTAGAAGGACAATGCAGGGAATCCAGAGTATTTCATATGGACGCAAATTGTGTGTTAATTCGTCAATGTGAGGGAGCGAGGGATGCAGTAAAGGAGGAATAATGCATCGGAAAAGAGATACTCGGTACCCCAAAGAAAATCCTATCGTTTCCGTAGAAACGAATCCCGATTTAGAAGGACAATGCAGGGAATCCAGAGAATTTCATATGGACGCAAATTGTGTGTTAATTCGTCAATGTGAGGGAGCGAGGTTTGCAGTGAAGGAGGAATAATGCATCGGAAAAGAGATACTCGGAGACCCAAAGAAAATCCTATCGTTTCCGTAGAAACGTATCTCGATTTAGAAGGACAAGGCAGGGAATCCAGAGTATTTCATATGGACGCAAATTGTGTGTTAATTCGTCAATGTGAGGGAGCGAGGGATGCAGTTAAGGACGAATAATGCATCGGAAAAGAGATACTCGGAACCCCAAAGAAAATCCTATCGTTTCCGTAGAAACGTATCTCGATTTACAAGGACAATGCAGGGAATCCAGAGTATTTCATATGGACGCAAATTGTGTGTTAATTCGTCAATGTGAGGGAGCGAGGGGTGCAGTAAAGGAGGAATAATGCATCGGAAAAGAGATACTCGGAACCCCAAAGAATATCCTATCGTTTCCATAGAAACGTATCTCGATTTAGAAGGACAATGCAGGGAATCCAGAGTATTTCATATGGACGCAAATTGTGTGTTAATTCGTCAATGTGAGGGAGCGAGGGATGCAGTAAAGTAGGAATAATGCATCGGAAAAGAGATACTCGGAACCCCAAAGAAAATCCTATCGTTTCCGTAGAAACGAATCCCGATTTAGAAGGACAATGCAGGGAATCCAGAGAATTTCATATGGACTCAAATTGTGTGTTAATTTGTCAATGTGAGGGAGCGAGGTATGCAGTAAAGGAGGAATAATGCATCAGAAAAGAGATACGCGGAACCCCAAAGAAAATCCTATCGTTTCCGTTGAAACATATCTCGATTTAGAAGGACAATGCAGGGAATCCAGAGTATTTCATATGGACGCAAATTGTGTGTTAATTGGTCAATGTGAGGGAGCGAGGGATGCAGTAAAGGAGGAATAATGTATCGGAAAAGAGATACTTGGAACCCCGAAGAAAATCCTATCGTTTCCGTAGGAACGTATCTCGATTTAGAAGGACAATGCAGGGAATCCAGAGTATTACATATGGACGCAAATTGTGTGTTAATACGTCAATGTGAGGGAGCGAGGGATGCAGTCAAGGAGGAATAATGCATCGGAAAAGAGATACTCGGAACCCCACAGAAAATCCTATCGTTTGCGTAGAAACGTATCTCGATTTAGAAGGACAATGCAGGGAATCCAGAGTATTTCATATGGACGCAATTTGTGTGTTAATTCGTCAATGTGAGGGAGCGAGGGATGCAGTAAAGGAGGAATAATGCATCGGAAAAGAGATACTCGGAACCCCAAAGAAAATCCTATAGTTTCCGTAGAAACGAATCCCGATTTAGAAGGACAATGCAGGGAACCCAGAGTATTTCATATGGACGTAATTTGTGTGTTAATTCGTCAATGTGAGGGAGCGAGGGATGCAGTAAAGGAGGAATAATGCATCGGAAAAGAGATACTCGGAACCCCAAAGAAAATCCTATCGTTTCCATAGAAACGTATGTCGATTTAGAAGGACAATGCAGGGAATCCAGAGTATTTCATATGGACGCAAATTGTGTGTTAATTCGTCAATGTGAGGGAGCGAGGGATGCAGTAAAGGAGGAATAATGCATCGGAAAAGAGATACTCGGAACCTCAAAGAAAATCCTATCGTTTCCGTAGATATGTATCTCGATTTAGGACGACAATGCAGGGAATCCAGAGTATTTCATATGGACGCAAATTGTGTGTTAATTCGTCAATGTGAGGGAGCGAGGGATGCAGTAAAGGAGGAATAATGCATTCGAAAGGAGATACTCGGAACCCCAAAGAAAATCCTCTCGTTTCCGTAGAAACGTATCTCGATTTAGAAGGACAATGCAGGGAATCCAGAGTATTTCATATGGAAGCAAATTGTGTGTTAATTCGTCAATGTGAGGGAGCGAGGGATGCAGTGAAGGAGGAATAATGCATCGGAAAAGAGATACTCGGAACCCCAAAGAAAATCCTATCGTTTCCGTAGAAACGTATCTTGATTTAGAAGGACAATGCAGGGAATCCAGTGTATTTCATATGGACGCAAATTGTGTGTTAATTCGTCAATGTGAGGGAGCGAGGGATGCAGTAAAGGAGGAATAATGCATCGGAAAAGAGATACGCGGAACCCCAAAGAAAATCCTATCGTTTCCGTAGAAACGTATCTCGATTTAGAAGGACAATGCAGGGAATCCAGAGTATTTCATATGGACGCAAATTGTGTGTTAATTCGTCAATGTGAGGGAGCGAGGGATGCAGTAAAGGAGGAATAATGCATCGGAAAAGAGATACTCGGAACCCCAAAGAAAATCCTATCGTTTCCGTAGAAACGAATCCCGATTTAGAAGGACAATGCAGGGAATCCAGAGAATTTCATATGGACGCAAATTGTGTGTGAATTCGTCAATGTGAGGGAGCGAGGGATGCAGTGAAGGAGGAATAATGCATCGGAAAAGAGATACTCGGAGACCCAAAGAAAATCCTATCGTTTCCGTAGAAACGTATCTCGATTTAGAAGGACAAGGCAGGGACTCCAGAGTATTTCATATGGACGCAAATTGTGTGTTAATTCGTCAATGTGAGGGAGCGAGGGATGCAGTTAAGGAGGAATAATGCATCGGAAAAGAGATACTCGGAACCCCAAAGAAAATCCTATCGTTTCCGTAGAAACGTATCTCGATTTACAAGGACAATGCAGGGAATCCAGAGTATTTCATATGGACGCAAATTGTGTGTTAATTCGTCAATGTGAGGGAGCGAGGGATGCAGTAAAGGAGGAATAATGCATCGGAAAAGAGATACTCGGAACCCCAAAGAATATCCTATCGTTTCCATAGAAACGTATCTCGATTTAGAAGGACAATGTAGGGAATCCAGAGTATTTCATATGGACGCAAATTGTGTGTTAATTCGTCAATGTGAGGGAGCGAGGGATGCAGTAAAGTAGGAATAATGCATCGGAAAAGAGATACTCGGAACCCCAAAGAAAATCCTATCGTTTCCGTAGAAACGAATCCCGATTTAGAAGGACAATGCAGGGAATCCAGAGAATTTCATATGGACTCAAATTGTGTGTTAATTTGTCAATGTGAGGGAGCGAGGTACGCAGTAAAGGAGGAATAATGCATCAGAAAAGAGATACGCGGAACCCCAAAGAAAATCCTATCGTTTCCGTTGAAACATATCTCGATTTAGAAGGACAATGCAGGGAATCCAGAGTATTTCATATGGACGCAAATTGTGTGTTAATTGGTCAATGTGAGGGAGCGAGGGATGCAGTAAAGGAGGAATAATGTATCGGAAAAGAGATACTTGGAACCCCGAAGAAAATCCTATCGTTTCCGTAGAAACGTATCTCGATTTAGAAGGACAATGCAGGGAATCCAGAGTATTTCATATGGACGCAAATTGAGTGTTAATACGTCAATGTGAGGGAGCGAGGGATGCAGTCAAGGAGGAATAATGCATCGGAAAAGAGATACTCGGAACTCCACAGAAAATCCTATCGTTTGCGTAGAAACGTATCTCGATTTAGAAGGACAATGCAGGGAATCCAGAGTATTTCATATGGACGCAATTTGTGTGTTAATTCGTCAATGTGAGGGAGCGAGGGATGCAGTAAAGGAGGAATAATGCATCGGAAAAGAGATACTCGGAACCCCAAAGAAAATCCTATAGTTTCCGTAGAAACGAATCCCGATTTAGAAGGACAATGCAGGGAACCCAGAGTATTTCATATGGACGCAAATTGTGTGTTAATTCGTCAATGTGAGGTAGCGAAGGCTGCAGTAAAGGAGGAATAATGCATCGGAAAAGAGATACTCGGAACCCCAAAGAAAATCCTATCGTTTCCGTAGATACGTATCTCGATTTAGGAGGACAATGCAGGGAATCCAGAGTATTTCATATGGACGCAAATTGTGTGTTAATTCGTCAATGTGAGGGAGCGAGGGATGCAGTAAAGGAGGAATAATGCATTCGAAAGGAGATACTCGGAACCCCAAAGAAAATCCTCTCGTTTCCGTAGAAACGTATCTCGATTTAGAAGGACAATGCAGGGAATCCAGAGTATTTCATATGGAAGCAAATTGTGTGTTAATTCGTCAATGTGAGGGAGCGAGGGATGCAGTGAAGGAGGAATAATGCATCGGAAAAGAGATACTCGGAACCCCAAAGAAAATCCTATCGTTTCCGTAGAAACGTATCTTGATTTAGAAGGACAATGCAGGGAATCCAGTGTATTTCATATGGACGCAAATTGTGTGTTAATTCGTCAATGTGAGGGAGCGAGGGATGCAGTAAAGGAGGAATAATGCATCGGAAAAGAGATACGCGGAACCCCAAAGAAAATCCTATCTTTTCCGTAGAAACGTATCTCGATTTAGAAGGACAATGCAGGGAATCCAGAGTATTTCATATGGACGCAAATTGTGTGTTAATTCGTCAATGTGAGGGAGCGAGGGAAGCAGTAAAGGAGGAATAATGCATCGGAAAAGAGATACTCGGAACCCCAAAGAAAATCCTATCGTTTCCGTAGAAACGTATCTCGATTTAGATGGACAATGCAGGGAAGCCAGAGTATTAATTATGGACGCAAATTGTGTGTTAATTCGTCAATGTGAGGGAGCGAGGCATGCAGTAAAGGAGGAATAATGCATCGGAAAAGAGATACTCGGAACCCCAAAGCAAATCCTATCGTTTCCGTAGAAACGTATCTCGATTTAGAAGGACAGTGCCGGGAATCCAGAGTAATCATATGGACGCAAATTGTGTGTTAATTCGTCAATGTGAGGGAGCGAGGGATGCAGTAAAGGAGGAATAATGCATCGGATATGCGATACACGGATCCCCAAAGAAAATCCCATCGTTTCCGTAGAAACGTATCTCGATTTAGAAGGACAATGCAGGGAATCCAGAGTATTTCATATGGACGCAAATTGTGTGTTAATTCGTTAATGTGAGGGAGCGAGAAATGCAGTAAAGGAGGAATAATGCATCGGAAAAGAGATACTCGGAACCCCAAAGAAAATCCTATCGTTTCCGTAGAAACGTATCTCGATTTAGGAGGACAATGCAGGGAATCCAGAGTATTTCATATGGACGCAAATTGTGTGTTAATTCGTCAATGTGAGGGAGCGAGGGATGCAGTAAAGGAGGAATAATGCATTCGAAAGGAGATACTCGGAACCCCAAAGAAAATCCTCTCGTTTCCGTAGAAACGTATCTCCATTTAGAAGGACAATGCAGGGAATCCAGAGTATTTCATATGGAAGCAAATTGTGTGTAAATTCGTCAATGTGAGGGAGCGAGGGATGCAGTGAAGGAGGAATAATACATCGGAAAAGAGATACTCGGAACCCCAAAGAAAATCCTATCGTTTCCGTAGAAACGTATCTTGATTTAGAAGGACAATGCAGGGAATCCAGAGTATTTCATATGGACGCAAATTGTGTGTTAATTCGTCAATGTGAGGGAGCGAGGGATGCAGTAAAGGAGGAATAATGCATCGGAAAAGAGATACTCGAACCCCAAAGAAAATCCTATCGTTTCCGTTGAAACATACCTCGATTTAGAAGGAAAATGCAGGGAATCCAGAGTATTTCATATGGACGCAAATTGTGTGTTAATTGGTCAATGTGAGGGAGCGAGGGATGCAGTAAAGGAGGAATAATGTATCGGAAAAGAGATACGCGGAACCCCAAAGAAAATCCTATCGTTTCCGTAGAAACGTATCTCGATTTAGAAGGACAATGCAGGGAATCCAGAGTATTTCATATGGACGCAAATTGTGTGTTAATTCGTCAATGTGAGGGAGCGAGGGAAGCAGTAATGGAGGAATAATGCATCGGAAAAGAGATACTCGGAACCCCAAAGAAAATCCTATCGTTTCCGTAGAAACGTATCTCGATTTAGATGGACAATGCAGGGAAGCCAGAGTATTAATTATGGACGCAAATTGTGTGTTAATTCGTCAATGTGAGGGAGCGAGGGATGCAGTAAAGGAGGAATAATGCATCGGAAAAGAGATACTCGGAACCCCAAAGCAAATCCTATCGTTTCCGTAGAAACGTATCTCGATTTAGAAGGACAGTGCCGGGAATCCAGAGTATTCATATGGACGCAAATTGTGTGTTAATTCGTCAATGTGAGGGAGCGAGGGATGCAGTAAAGGAGGAATAATGCATCGGATAAGCGATACACGGATCCCCAAAGAAAATCCTATCGTTTCCGTAGAAACGTATCTCGATTTAGAAGGACAATGCAGGGAATCCAGAGTATTTCATATGGACGCAAATTGTGTGTTAATTCGTTAATGTGAGGGAGCGAGAAATGCAGTAAAGGAGGAATAATGCATCGGAAAAGAGATACTCGGAACCCCAAAGAAAATCCTATCGTTTCCGTAGAAACGTATCTCGATTTAGGAGGACAATGCAGGGAATCCAGAGTATTTCATATGGACGCAAATTGTGTGTTAATTCGTCAATGTGAGGGAGCGAGGGATGCAGTAAAGGAGGAATAATGCATTCGAAAGGAGATACTCGGAACCCCAAAGAAAATCCTCTCGTTTCCGTAGAAACGTATCTCGATTTAGAAGGAAAATGCAGGGAATCCAGAGTATTTCATATGGAAGCGAATTGTGTGTAAATTCGTCAATGTGAGGGAGCGAGGGATGCAGTGAAGGAGGAATAATGCATCGGAAAAGAGATACTCGGAACCCCAAAGAAAATCCTATCATTTCCGTAGAAACGTATCTCGATTTAGAAGGACAATGCAGGGAATCCATAGTATTAATTATGGACGCAAATTGTGTGTTAATTCGTCAATGTGAGGTAGCGAGGGATGCAGTAAAGGGGGAATAATGCATCGGAAAAGAGATACTCGGAACCCCAAAGAAAATCGTATCGTTTCCGTAGAAACGTATCTCGATTTAGAAAGATAATGCAGGGAACCCAGAGTATTTCATATGGACGCAAATTGTGTGTTATTTCAGCAATGTGAGGGAGCGAGGAATGCAGTAATGGAGGAATAATGCATCGGAAAAGAGATACTCGGAACCCCAAAGAAAATCCTATCGTTTCCGTAGAAACGTATCTCGATTTAGAAGTACAATGCAAGGAATCCAGAGTATATCATATGGACGCAAATTGTGTGTTAATTCGTCAATGTGAGGGAGCGAGGGATGCAGTAAAGGAGGAATAATGCATCGGAAAAGAGATACTCGAACCCCAAAGAAAATCCTATCGTTTCCGTTGAAACATACCTCGATTTAGAAGGAAAATGCAGGGAATCCAGAGTATTTCATATGGACGCAAATTGTGTGTTAATTGGTCAATGTGAGGGAGCGAGGGATGCAGTAAAGGAGGAATAATGCATCGGAAAAGAGATACTTGGAACCCCAAAGAAAATCCTATCGTTTCCGTAGAAATGTATCTCGATTTAGGAGAACAATGCAGGGAAACCAGAGTATTTCATATGGACGAAAATTGTGTGTTAATTCGTCAATGTGAGGGAGCGAGGGATGCAGTAAAGGAGGAATAATGCATCGGAAAAGAGATACTCGGAACCCCAAAGCAAATCCTATCGTTTCCACAGAAACGTATCTCGATTTAGGAGGACAATGCAGGGAAACCAGAGTATTTCATATGGACGCAAATTGTGTGTTAATTCGTCAATGTGAGGGAGCGAGGGATGCAGTAAAGGAGGAATAATGCATTCGAAAGGAGATACTCGGAACCCCAGAGAAAATCATCTCGTTTCCGTAGAAAGGTATCTCGATTTGGAAGGACAATGCAGGGAATCCGGAGTATTTCAAATGGAAGCAAATTGTGTGTTAATTCGTCAATGTGAGGGAGCGAGGGATGCAGTGAAGGAGGAATAATGCATCGGAAAAGAGATACTCGGAAACCCCAAAGAAAATCCTATCGTTTCCGTAGAAACGTATCTCGATTTAGAAGGACAATGCAGGGAATCCAGAGTATTTCATATGGACGCAAATTGTGTGTTAATTCGTCAATGTGAGGGAGCGAGGGATGCAGTAAAGGAGGAATAATGCATCGGAAAAGAGATACTCGGAACCCCAAAGAAAATCCTGTAGTTTCCGTAGAAACGTATCTCGATTTAGAAGGACAATGCAGGGAATCCAGAGTATTAATTATGGACGCAAATTGTGTGTTAATTCGTCAATGTGAGGGAGCGAGGGATGCAGTAAAGGGGGAATAAGGCATCGGAAAAGAGATACTCGGAACCCCAAAGAAAATCCTATCGATTCCGTAGAAACATATCTCGATTTAGAAGGACAATGCCGGGAATCCAGAGTATTCATATGGACGCAAATTGTGTGTTAATTCGTCAATGTGAGGGAGCGAGGGATGCAGTAAAGGAGGAATAATGCATCGCAAAAGAGATACTCGGAAACCCCCAAGAAAATCCTATAGTTTCCGTAGAAACGTATCTCGATTTAGAAGGACAATGCAGGGAATCCAGAGTATTTCATATTGACGCAAATTGTGTGTTAATTCGTCAATGTGAGGGAGCGAGGGATGCAGTAAAGGAGGAATAATGCATCGGAAAAGAGATACTCGGAACCCCAAAGAAAATCCTATCGTTTCCGTAGAAACGTATCTCGATTTAGAAGGACAATGCAGGGAATCCAGAGTATTTCATATGGACGCAAATTGTGTGTTAATTCGTCAATGTGAGGGGGCGAGGGATGCAGTAAAGGAGGAATAATGCATCGGAAAAGAGATACTCGGAACCCCAAAGAAAATCCTATCATTTCCGTAGAAACGTATCTCGATTTAGAAGGACAATGCAGGGAATCCATAGTATTAATTATGGACGCAAATTGTGTGTTAATTCGTCAATGTGAGGTAGCGAGGGATGCAGTAAAGGGGGAATAATGCATCGGAAAAGAGATACTCGGAACCCCAAAGAAAATCCTATCGTTTCCGTAGAAACGTATCTCGATTTAGAAGGACAATGCAGGGAATCCAGAGTATTAATTATGGACGCAAATTGTGTGTTAATTCGTCAATGTGAGGTAGCGAGGGATGCAGTAAAGGGGGAATAATGCATCGGAAAAGAGATACTCGACTCCCAAAAGAAAATCCTATCGTTTCCGTAGAAACGTATCTCGTTTTAGAAAGATAATGCAGGGAACCCAGAGTACTTCATGTGGACGCAAATTGTGTGTTATTTCGGCAATGTGAGGGAGCGAGGGATGCAGTAAAGGAGGAATAATGCATCGGGAAAGAGATACTCGACTCCCAAAACAAAATCCTATCGTTTCCGTAGAAACGTATCTCGTTTTAGAAAGATAATGCAGGGAACCCAGAGTATTTCATATGGACGCAATTTGTGTGTTAATTCGGCAATGTGAGTTAGCGAGGGTTGCAGTAAAGGAGGAATAATGCATCGGAAAAGAGATACTCGGAACCCCAAAGAAAATCCTATCGTTTCCGTAGAAACGTATCTCGATTTAGAAGGACAATGCAGGGAATCCAGAGTATTTCATATGGACGCAAATTGTGTGTTAATTCGTCAATGTGAGGGAGCGAGGGATGCAGTAAAGGGGGAATAATGCATCGGAAGAGAGATACTCGGAACCCCAAAGAAAATCCTATCGTTTCCGTAGAAACGTATCTTGATTTAGAAGGACAATGCAGGGAATCCAGAGTATTTCATATGGACGCAAATTGTGTGTTAATTAGTCAAAGTGAGGGAGCGAGTGATGCAGTAAAGGAGGAATAATGCATCGCAAAAGAGATACTCGGAACCCCAAAGAAAATCCTATCGTTTCCGTAGAAACGTATCTCGATTTAGAAGGACAATGCAGGGAATCCAGAGTATTTCATATGGACGCAAATTGTGTGTTAATTCGTCAATGTGAGGGAGCGAGGGATGCAGTAAAGGAGGAATAATGCATCGGAAAAGAGATACTCGGAACCCCAAGGAAAATCCTACCGTTTCCGTAGAAACGTATCACGATTTAGAAGGACAATGCAGGGAATCCAGAGTATTTCATATAGACGTAAATTGTGTGTTAATTCGTCAATGTGAGGGAGCGAGGGATGCAGTAAAGGAGGAATAATGCATCGGAAAAGAGATACTGGGAACCCCAAAGAAAATCCTATCGTTTCCGTAGAAACTTATCTCGATTTAGAAGGACAATGCTGGGAATCCAGAGTATTTCATATGGACGCAAATTGTGTTTTAATTCGTCAATGTGAGGGAGCGAGGGATGCAGTAAAGGAGGAATAATGCATCGGAAAAGAGATACTCGGAACCCCATAGAAAATCCTGTCGTTTCCGTAGAAACGAATCCCGATTTAGAAGGACAATGCAGGGAATTCAGAGTAATTCATATGGACGCAAATTGTGTGTTAATTCGTCAATGTGAGGGAGCGAGGGATGCAGTAAAGGAGGAATAATGCATCGGAAAAGAGATACTCGGAACCCCAAAGAAAATCCTATCGTTTCCGTAGAAACGTATCTCGATTTACAAGGACAATGCAGGGAATCCAGAGTATTTCATATGGACGCAAATTGTGTGTTAATTCGTCAATGTCAGGGAGCGGGGGATGCAGTAAAGGAGGAATAATGCGTCGTAAAAGAGATACTCGGAACCCCAAAGCAAATCCTATCGTTTCCGTAGAAACGTTCCTCGATTTAGAAGGACAATGCAGGGAATGCAGAGTATTTCATATGGACGCAAATTGTGTGTTAATTCGTCAATGTGAGGAAGCGAGGGATGCAGTAAAGGAGGAATAATGCATCGCAAAAGAGATACTCGGAACCCCAAAGAAAATCCTATCGTTTCCGTAGAAACGTATCCCGATTTAGAAGGACAATGCAGGGAATCCAGAGTATTTCATATGGACGCAAATTGTGTGTTAATTCGTCAATGTGAGGGAGCGAGGGATGCAGTAAAGGAGGAATAATGCATCGGGAAAGAGATACTCGACTCCCAAAACAAAATCCTATCGTTTCCGTAGAAACGTATCTCGTTTTAGAAGGATAATGCAGGGAACCCAGAGTATTTCACATGGACGCAATTTGTGTGTTAATTCGGCAATGTGAGGGAGCGAGGGATGCAGTAATGAAGGAATAATGCATCGGAAAAGAGATACTCGGAACCCCAAAGAAAATCCTATCGTTTCCGTAGAAACGTATCTCGATTTACAAGGACAATGAGGGGAATCCAGAGTATTTCATATGGACGCAAAATGTGTGTTAATTCGTCAATGTCAGGGAGCGAGGGATGCAGTAAAGGAGGAATAATGCATCGTAAAAGAGATACTCGGAACCCCAAAGAAAATCCTATCGTTTCCGTAGAAACGTTCCTCGATTTAGAAGGACAATGCAGGGAATCCAGAGTATTTCATATGGACGCAAATTGTGTGATAATTCGTCAATGTGAGGAAGCGCGGGATGCAGTAAAGGACGAATAATGCATCGGAAAAGAGACACGCGGAACCCCAAAGAAAATCCTATCGTTTCCGTAGAAACGTATCTCGATTTAGAAGTACAATGCAAGGAATCCAGAGTATATCATATGGACGCAAATTGTGTGTTAATTCGTCAATGTGAGGGAGCGAGGGATGCAGTAAAGGAGGAATAATGCATCGGAAAAGAGATACTCGAACCCCAAAGAAAATCCTATCGTTTCCGTTGAAACATACCTCGATTTAGAAGGAAAATGCAGGGAATCCAGAGTATTTCATATGGACGCAAATTGTGTGTTAATTGGTCAATGTGAGGGAGCGAGGGATGCAGTAAAGGAGGAATAATGCATCGGAAAAGAGATACTTGGAACCCCAAAGAAAATCCTATCGTTTCCGTAGAAATGTATCTCGATTTAGGAGAACAATGCAGGGAAACCAGAGTATTTCATATGGACGAAAATTGTGTGTTAATTCGTCAATGTGAGGGAGCGAGGGATGCAGTAAAGGAGGAATAATGCATCGGAAAAGAGATACTCGGAACCCCAAAGCAAATCCTATCGTTTCCACAGAAACGTATCTCGATTTAGGAGGACAATGCAGGGAAACCAGAGTATTTCATATGGACGCAAATTGTGTGTTAATTCGTCAATGTGAGGGAGCGAGGGATGCAGTAAAGGAGGAATAATGCATTCGAAAGGAGATACTCGGAACCCCAGAGAAAATCATCTCGTTTCCGTAGAAAGGTATCTCGATTTGGAAGGACAATGCAGGGAATCCGGAGTATTTCAAATGGAAGCAAATTGTGTGTTAATTCGTCAATGTGAGGGAGCGAGGGATGCAGTGAAGGAGGAATAATGCATCGGAAAAGAGATACTCGGAAACCCCAAAGAAAATCCTATCGTTTCCGTAGAAACGTATCTCGATTTAGAAGGACAATGCAGGGAATCCAGAGTATTTCATATGGACGCAAATTGTGTGTTAATTCGTCAATGTGAGGGAGCGAGGGATGCAGTAAAGGAGGAATAATGCATCGGAAAAGAGATACTCGGAACCCCAAAGAAAATCCTGTAGTTTCCGTAGAAACGTATCTCGATTTAGAAGGACAATGCAGGGAATCCAGAGTATTAATTATGGACGCAAATTGTGTGTTAATTCGTCAATGTGAGGGAGCGAGGGATGCAGTAAAGGGGGAATAAGGCATCGGAAAAGAGATACTCGGAACCCCAAAGAAAATCCTATCGATTCCGTAGAAACATATCTCGATTTAGAAGGACAATGCCGGGAATCCAGAGTATTCATATGGACGCAAATTGTGTGTTAATTCGTCAATGTGAGGGAGCGAGGGATGCAGTAAAGGAGGAATAATGCATCGCAAAAGAGATACTCGGAAACCCCCAAGAAAATCCTATAGTTTCCGTAGAAACGTATCTCGATTTAGAAGGACAATGCAGGGAATCCAGAGTATTTCATATTGACGCAAATTGTGTGTTAATTCGTCAATGTGAGGGAGCGAGGGATGCAGTAAAGGAGGAATAATGCATCGGAAAAGAGATACTCGGAACCCCAAAGAAAATCCTATCGTTTCCGTAGAAACGTATCTCGATTTAGAAGGACAATGCAGGGAATCCAGAGTATTTCATATGGACGCAAATTGTGTGTTAATTCGTCAATGTGAGGGGGCGAGGGATGCAGTAAAGGAGGAATAATGCATCGGAAAAGAGATACTCGGAACCCCAAAGAAAATCCTATCATTTCCGTAGAAACGTATCTCGATTTAGAAGGACAATGCAGGGAATCCATAGTATTAATTATGGACGCAAATTGTGTGTTAATTCGTCAATGTGAGGTAGCGAGGGATGCAGTAAAGGGGGAATAATGCATCGGAAAAGAGATACTCGGAACCCCAAAGAAAATCCTATCGTTTCCGTAGAAACGTATCTCGATTTAGAAGGACAATGCAGGGAATCCAGAGTATTAATTATGGACGCAAATTGTGTGTTAATTCGTCAATGTGAGGTAGCGAGGGATGCAGTAAAGGGGGAATAATGCATCGGAAAAGAGATACTCGACTCCCAAAAGAAAATCCTATCGTTTCCGTAGAAACGTATCTCGTTTTAGAAAGATAATGCAGGGAACCCAGAGTACTTCATGTGGACGCAAATTGTGTGTTATTTCGGCAATGTGAGGGAGCGAGGGATGCAGTAAAGGAGGAATAATGCATCGGGAAAGAGATACTCGACTCCCAAAACAAAATCCTATCGTTTCCGTAGAAACGTATCTCGTTTTAGAAAGATAATGCAGGGAACCCAGAGTATTTCATATGGACGCAATTTGTGTGTTAATTCGGCAATGTGAGTTAGCGAGGGTTGCAGTAAAGGAGGAATAATGCATCGGAAAAGAGATACTCGGAACCCCAAAGAAAATCCTATCGTTTCCGTAGAAACGTATCTCGATTTAGAAGGACAATGCAGGGAATCCAGAGTATTTCATATGGACGCAAATTGTGTGTTAATTCGTCAATGTGAGGGAGCGAGGGATGCAGTAAAGGGGGAATAATGCATCGGAAGAGAGATACTCGGAACCCCAAAGAAAATCCTATCGTTTCCGTAGAAACGTATCTTGATTTAGAAGGACAATGCAGGGAATCCAGAGTATTTCATATGGACGCAAATTGTGTGTTAATTAGTCAAAGTGAGGGAGCGAGTGATGCAGTAAAGGAGGAATAATGCATCGCAAAAGAGATACTCGGAACCCCAAAGAAAATCCTATCGTTTCCGTAGAAACGTATCTCGATTTAGAAGGACAATGCAGGGAATCCAGAGTATTTCATATGGACGCAAATTGTGTGTTAATTCGTCAATGTGAGGGAGCGAGGGATGCAGTAAAGGAGGAATAATGCATCGGAAAAGAGATACTCGGAACCCCAAGGAAAATCCTACCGTTTCCGTAGAAACGTATCACGATTTAGAAGGACAATGCAGGGAATCCAGAGTATTTCATATAGACGTAAATTGTGTGTTAATTCGTCAATGTGAGGGAGCGAGGGATGCAGTAAAGGAGGAATAATGCATCGGAAAAGAGATACTGGGAACCCCAAAGAAAATCCTATCGTTTCCGTAGAAACTTATCTCGATTTAGAAGGACAATGCTGGGAATCCAGAGTATTTCATATGGACGCAAATTGTGTTTTAATTCGTCAATGTGAGGGAGCGAGGGATGCAGTAAAGGAGGAATAATGCATCGGAAAAGAGATACTCGGAACCCCATAGAAAATCCTGTCGTTTCCGTAGAAACGAATCCCGATTTAGAAGGACAATGCAGGGAATTCAGAGTAATTCATATGGACGCAAATTGTGTGTTAATTCGTCAATGTGAGGGAGCGAGGGATGCAGTAAAGGAGGAATAATGCATCGGAAAAGAGATACTCGGAACCCCAAAGAAAATCCTATCGTTTCCGTAGAAACGTATCTCGATTTACAAGGACAATGCAGGGAATCCAGAGTATTTCATATGGACGCAAATTGTGTGTTAATTCGTCAATGTCAGGGAGCGGGGGATGCAGTAAAGGAGGAATAATGCGTCGTAAAAGAGATACTCGGAACCCCAAAGCAAATCCTATCGTTTCCGTAGAAACGTTCCTCGATTTAGAAGGACAATGCAGGGAATGCAGAGTATTTCATATGGACGCAAATTGTGTGTTAATTCGTCAATGTGAGGAAGCGAGGGATGCAGTAAAGGAGGAATAATGCATCGCAAAAGAGATACTCGGAACCCCAAAGAAAATCCTATCGTTTCCGTAGAAACGTATCCCGATTTAGAAGGACAATGCAGGGAATCCAGAGTATTTCATATGGACGCAAATTGTGTGTTAATTCGTCAATGTGAGGGAGCGAGGGATGCAGTAAAGGAGGAATAATGCATCGGGAAAGAGATACTCGACTCCCAAAACAAAATCCTATCGTTTCCGTAGAAACGTATCTCGTTTTAGAAGGATAATGCAGGGAACCCAGAGTATTTCACATGGACGCAATTTGTGTGTTAATTCGGCAATGTGAGGGAGCGAGGGATGCAGTAATGAAGGAATAATGCATCGGAAAAGAGATACTCGGAACCCCAAAGAAAATCCTATCGTTTCCGTAGAAACGTATCTCGATTTACAAGGACAATGAGGGGAATCCAGAGTATTTCATATGGACGCAAAATGTGTGTTAATTCGTCAATGTCAGGGAGCGAGGGATGCAGTAAAGGAGGAATAATGCATCGTAAAAGAGATACTCGGAACCCCAAAGAAAATCCTATCGTTTCCGTAGAAACGTTCCTCGATTTAGAAGGACAATGCAGGGAATCCAGAGTATTTCATATGGACGCAAATTGTGTGTTAATTCGTCAATGTGAGGAAGCGCGGGATGCAGTAAAGGACGAATAATGCATCGGAAAAGAGACACGCGGAACCCCGAAGAAAATCCTATCGTTTCCGTAGAAACGTATCTCGATTTAGAAGGACAATGCAGGGAATCCAGAGTATTTCATATGGACGCAAATTGTGTGTTAATTCGTCAATGTGAGGGAGCGAGGGATGCAGTAAAGGAGGAATAATGCATCGGAAAAGAGATACTCGGAACCCCAAAGAAAATCCTATCGTTTTCGTAGAAACGTATCTCGATTTAGGAGGACAATGCAGGGAATCCAGAGTATTTCATATGGACGCAAATTGTGTGTTAATTCGTCAATGTGAGGGAGCGAGGGATGCAGTAAAGGAGGAATAATGCATCGGAAAAGAGTTACTCGGAACCCCAAAGAAAATCCTATCGTTTCCGTAGAAACGTATCTCGATTTAGAAGGACAATGCAGGGAATCCAGAGTATTTCATATCGACGCAAATTGTGTGTTAATTCATCAATGTGAGGGAGCGAGGGATGCAGTAAAGGAGGAATAATGCATCGGAAAAGAGATTCTCGGAACCCCACAGAAAATCCAATCGTTTCCGTAGAAACGTATCTCGATTTAGAAGGACAATGCAGGGAATCCAGAGTATTTCATATGGACGCAAATTGTGTGTTAATTCGTTAATGTGAGGGACTGAGAAATGCAGTAAAGGAGGAATAATGCATCGGAAAAGAGATACTCGGAACCCCAAAGAAAATCCTATCGTTTCCGTAGAAACGTATCTCGATTTAGGAGGACAATGCAGGGAATCCAGAGTATTTCATATGGACGCAAATTGTGTGTTAATTCGTCAATGTGAGGGAGCGAGGGATGCAGTAAAGGAGGAATAATGCATTCGAAAGGAGATACTCGGAACCCCAAAGAAAATCCTCTCGTTTCCGTAGAAACGTATCTCGATTTAGAAGGACAATGCAGGGAATCCAGAGTATTTCATATGGAAGCAAATTGTGTGTAAATTCGTCAATGTGAGGGAGCGAGGGATGCAGTGAAGGAGGAATAATGCATCGGAAAAGAGATACTCGGAACCCCAAAGAAAATCCTATCGTTTCCGTAGAAACGTATCTCGATTTAGAAGGACAATGCCAGGAATCCAGAGTATTCATATGGACGCAAATTGTGTGTTAATTCGTCAATGTGAGGGAGCGAGGGATGCAGTAAAGGAGGAATAATGCATCGGATAAGCGATACACGGAACCCCAAATCAAATCCTATCGTTTCTGTTGAAACGTATCTCGATTTAGAAGGACAATGCAGGGAATCCAGAGTATTTCATATGGACGCAAATTGTGTGTTAATTCGTTAATGTGAGGGAGCGAGAAATGCAGTAAAGGAGGAATAATGCATCGGAAAAGAGATACTCGGAACCCCAAAGAAAATCCTTTCGTTTGCGTAGAAGCGTATCTCGATTTAGAAGGACAATGCAGGGAATCCAGAGTATATCATATGGACGCAAATTGTGTGTTAATTCGTCAATGTAAGGGTGCGAGGGATGCAGTAAAGGAGGAATAATGCATCGGAAAAGAGATACTCGACTCCCAAAAGAAAACCCTATCGTTTCCGTAGAAACGTATCTCGTTTTAGAAAGATAATGCAGGGAACCCAGAGTATTTCATATGGACGCAAATTGTGTGTTATTTCGGCAATGTGAGGGAGCGAGGAATGCAGTAATGGAGGAATAATGCATCGGAAAAGAGATACTCGGAACCCCAAAGAAAATCCTATCGTTTCCGTAGAAACGTATCTCGATTTAGAAGGACAATGCAAGGAATCCAGAGTATATCATATGGACGCAAATTGTGTGTTAATTCGTCAATGTGAGGGAGCGAGGGATGCAGTAAAGGACGAATAATGCATCGGAAAAGAGATACTCGAACCCCAAAGAAAATCCTATCGTTTCCGTTGAAACATACCTCGATTTAGAAGGAAAATGCAGGGAATCCAGAGTATTTCATATGGACGCAAATTGTGTGTTAATTGGTCAATGTGAGGGAGCGAGGGATGCAGTAAAGGAGGAATAATGTATCGGAAAAGAGATACTTGGAACCCCAAAGAAAATCCTATCGTTTCCGTAGAAATGTATCTCGATTTAGGAGAACAATGCAGGGAAACCAGAGTATTTCATATGGACGAAAATTGTGTGTTAATTCGTCAATGTGAGGGAGCGAGGGATGCAGTAAAGGAGGAATAATGCATCGGAAAAGAGATACTCGGAACCCCAAAGCAAATCCTATCGTTTCCACAGAAACGTATCTCGATTTAGGAGGACAATGCAGGGAAACCAGAGTATTTCATATGGACGCAAATTGTGTGTTAATTCGTCAATGTGAGGGAGCGAGGGATGCAGTAAAGGAGGAATAATGCATTCGAAAGGAGATACTCGGAACCCCAGAGAAAATCATCTCGTTTCCGTAGAAAGGTATCTCGATTTGGAAGGACAATGCAGGGAATCCGGAGTATTTCAAATGGAAGCAAATTGTGTGTTAATTCGTCAATGTGAGGGAGGGAGGGATGCAGTGAAGGAGGAATAATGCATCGGAAAAGAGATACTCGGAAACCCCAAAGAAAATCCTATCGTTTCCGTAGAAACGTATCTCGATTTAGAAGGACAATGCAGGGAATCCAGAGTATTTCATATGGACGCAAATTGTGTGTTAATTCGTCAATGTGAGGGAGCGAGGGATGCAGTAAAGGAGGAATAATGCATCGGAAAAGAGATACTCGGAACCCCAAAGAAAATCCTGTAGTTTCCGTAGAAACGTATCTCGATTTAGAAGGACAATGCAGGGAATCCAGAGTATTAATTATGGACGCAAATTGTGTGTTAATTCGTCAATGTGAGGGAGCGAGGGATGCAGTAAAGGGGGAATAAGGCATCGGAAAAGAGATACTCGGAACCCCAAAGAAAATCCTATCGATTCCGTAGAAACATATCTCGATTTAGAAGGACAATCCGGGAATCCAGAGTATTCATATGGACGCAAATTGTGTGTTAATTCGTCAATGTGAGGGAGCGAGGGATGCAGTAAAGGAGGAATAATGCATCGCAAAAGAGATACTCGGAAACCCCCAAGAAAATCCTATAGTTTCCGTAGAAACGTATCTCGATTTAGAAGGACAATGCAGGGAATCCAGAGTATTTCATATTGACGCAAATTGTGTGTTAATTCGTCAATGTGAGGGAGCGAGGGATGCAGTAAAGGAGGAATAATGCATCGGAAAAGAGATACTCGGAACCCCAAAGAAAATCCTATCGTTTCCGTAGAAACGTATCTCGATTTAGAAGGACAATGCAGGGAATCCAGAGTATTTCATATGGACGCAAATTGTGTGTTAATTCGTCAATGTGAGGGGGCGAGGGATGCAGTAAAGGAGGAATAATGCATCGGAAAAGAGATACTCGGAACCCCAAAGAAAATCCTATCGTTTCCGTAGAAACGTATCTCGATTTAGAAGGACAATGCAGGGAATCCAGAGTATTAATTATGGACGCAAATTGTGTGTTAATTCGTCAATGTGAGGTAGCGAGGGATGCAGTAAAGGGGGAATAATGCATCGGAAAAGAGATACTCGACTCCCAAAAGAAAATCCTATCGTTTCCGTAGAAACGTATCTCGTTTTAGAAAGATAATGCAGGGAACCCAGAGTACTTCATGTGGACGCAAATTGTGTGTTATTTCGGCAATGTGAGGGAGCGAGGGATGCAGTAAAGGAGGAATAATGCATCGGGAAAGAGATACTCGACTCCCAAAACAAAATCCTATCGTTTCCGTAGAAACGTATCTCGTTTTAGAAAGATAATGCAGGGAACCCAGAGTATTTCATATGGACGCAATTTGTGTGTTAATTCGGCAATGTGAGTTAGCGAGGGTTGCAGTAAAGGAGGAATAATGCATCGGAAAAGAGATACTCGGAACCCCAAAGAAAATCCTATCGTTTCCGTAGAAACGTATCTCGATTTAGAAGGACAATGCAGGGAATCCAGAGTATTTCATATGGACGCAAATTGTGTGTTAATTCGTCAATGTGAGGGAGCGAGGGATGCAGTAAAGGGGGAATAATGCATCGGAAGAGAGATACTCGGAACCCCAAAGAAAATCCTATCGTTTCCGTAGAAACGTATCTTGATTTAGAAGGACAATGCAGGGAATCCACAGTATTTCATATGGACGCAAATTGTGTGTTAATTAGTCAAAGTGAGGGAGCGAGTGATGCAGTAAAGGAGGAATAATGCATCGCAAAAGAGATACTCGGAACCCCAAAGAAAATCCTATCGTTTCCGTAGAAACGTATCTCGATTTAGAAGGAAAATGCAGGGAATCCTGAGTATTTCATATGGACGCAAATTGTGTGTTAATTCGTCAATGTGAGGGAGCGAGGGATGCAGTAAAGGAGGAATAATGCATCGGAAAAGAGATACTCGGAACCCCAAGGAAAATCCTACCGTTTCCGTAGAAACGTATCACGATTTAGAAGGACAATGCAGGGAATCCAGAGTATTTCATATAGACGTAAATTGTGTGTTAATTCGTCAATGTGAGGGAGCGAGGGATGCAGTAAAGGAGGAATAATGCATCGGAAAAGAGATACTGGGAACCCCAAAGAAAATCCTATCGTTTCCGTAGAAACTTATCTCGATTTAGAAGGACAATGCTGGGAATCCAGAGTATTTCATATGGACGCAAATTGTGTTTTAATTCGTCAATGTGAGGGAGCGAGGGATGCAGTAAAGGAGGAATAATGCATCGGAAAAGAGATACTCGGAACCCCAAAGAAAATCCTGTCGTTTCCGTAGAAACGAATCCCGATTTAGAAGGACAATGCAGGGAATTCAGAGTAATTCATATGGACGCAAATTGTGTGTTAATTCGTCAATGTGAGGGAGCGAGGGATGCAGTAAAGGAGGAATAATGCATCGGAAAAGAGATACTCGGAACCCCAAAGAAAATCCTATCGTTTCCGTAGAAACGTATCTCGATTTACAAGGACAATGCAGGGAATCCAGAGTATTTCATATGGACGCAAATTGTGTGTTAATTCGTCAATGTCAGGGAGCGAGGGATGCAGTAAAGGAGGAATAATGCGTCGTAAAAGAGATACTCGGAACCCCAAAGCAAATCCTATCGTTTCCGTAGAAACGTTCCTCGATTTAGAAGGACAATGCAGGGAATGCAGAGTATTTCATATGGACGCAAATTGTGTGTTAATTCGTCAATGTGAGGAAGCGAGGGATGCAGTAAAGGAGGAATAATGCATCGCAAAAGAGATACTCGGAACCCCAAAGAGAATCCTATCGTTTCCGTAGAAACGTATCCCGATTTAGAAGGACAATGCAGGGAATCCAGAGTATTTCATATGGACGCAAATTGTGTGTTAATTCGTCAATGTGAGGGAGCGAGGGATGCAGTAAAGGAGGAATAATGCATCGGGAAAGAGATACTCGACTCCCAAAACAAAATCCTATCGTTTCCGTAGAAACGTATCTCGTTTTAGAAGGATAATGCAGGGAACCCAGAGTATTTCATATGGACGCAATTTGTGTGTTAATTCGGCAATGTGAGGGAGCGAGGGATGCAGTAATGAAGGAATAATGCATCGGAAAAGAGATACTCGGAACCCCAAAGAAAATCCTATCGTTTCCGTAGAAACGTATCTCGATTTACAAGTACAATGAGGGGAATCCAGAGTATTTCATATGGACGCAAATTGTGTGTTAATTCGTCAATGTCAGGGAGCGAGGGATGCAGTAAAGGAGGAATAATGCATCGTAAAAGAGATACTCGGAACCCCAAAGAAAATCCTATCGTTTCCGTAGAAACGTTCCTCGATTTAGAAGGACAATGCAGGGAATCCAGAGTATTTCATATGGACGCAAATTGTGTGTTAATTCGTCAATGTGAGGAAGCGCGGGATGCAGTAAAGGACGAATAATGCATCGGAAAAGAGACACGCGGAACCCCAAAGAAAATCCTATCGTTTCCGTAGAAACGTATCTCGATTTAGAAGGACAATGCAGGGAATCCAGAGTATTTCATATGGACGCAAATTGTGTGTTAATTCGTCAATGTGAGGGAGCGAGGGATGCAGTAAAGGAGGAATAATGCATCGGAAAAGAGATACTCGGAACCCCAAAGAAAATCCTATCGTTTTCGTAGAAACGTATCTCGATTTAGGAGGACAATGCAGGGAATCCAGAGTATTTCATATGGACGCAAATTGTGTGTTAATTCGTCAATGTGAGGGAGCGAGGGATGCAGTAAAGGAGGAATAATGCATCGGAAAAGAGTTACTCGGAACCCCAAAGAAAATCCTATCGTTTCCGTAGAAACGTATCTCGATTTAGAAGGACAATGCAGGGAATCCAGAGTATTTCATATCGACGCAAATTGTGTGTTAATTCATCAATGTGAGGGAGCGAGGGATGCAGTAAAGGAGGAATAATGCATCGGAAAAGAGATTCTCGGAACCCCACAGAAAATCCAATCGTTTCCGTAGAAACGTATCTCGATTTAGAAGGACAATGCAGGGAATCCAGAGTATTTCATATGGACGCAAATTGTGCGTTAATTCGTCAATGTGAGGGAGCGAGGGATGCAGTAAAGTAGGAATAATGCATCGGAAAAGAGATACTCGGAACCCCAAAGAAAATCCTATCGTTTCCGTAGAAACGTATCTCGATTTACAAGGACAATGCAGGGAATCCAGAGTATTTCATATGGACGCAAATTGTGTGTTAATTCGTCAATGTGAGGGAGCGAGGGGTGCAGTAAAGGAGGAATAATGCATCGGAAAAGAGATACTCGGAACCCCAAAGAATATCCTATCGTTTCCATAGAAACGTATCTCGATTTAGAAGGACAATGCAGGGAATCCAGAGTATTTCATATGGACGGAAATTGTGTGTTAATTCGTCAATGTGAGGGAGCGAGGGATGCAGTAAAGTAGGAATAATGCATCGGAAAAGAGATACTCGGAACCCCAAAGAAAATCCTATCGTTTCCGTAGAAACGAATCCCGATTTAGAAGGACAATGCAGGGAATCCAGAGAATTTCATATGGACTCAAATTGTGTGTTAATTTGTCAATGTGAGGGAGCGAGGTATGCAGTAAAGGAGGAATAATGCATCAGAAAAGAGATACGCGGAACCCCAAAGAAAATCCTATCGTTTCCGTTGAAACATATCTCGATTTAGAAGGACAATGCAGGGAATCCAGAGTATTTCATATGGACGCAAATTGTGTGTTAATTGGTCAATGTGAGGGAGCGAGGGATGCAGTAAAGGAGGAATAATGTATCGGAAAAGAGATACTTGGAACCCCGAAGAAAATCCTATCGTTTCCGTAGAAACGTATCTCGATTTAGAAGGACAATGCAGGGAATCCAGAGTATTACATATGGACGCAAATTGTGTGTTAATACGTCAATGTGAGGGAGCGAGGGATGCAGTCAAGGAGGAATAATGCATCGGAAAAGAGATACTCGGAACCCCACAGAAAATCCTATCGTTTGCGTAGAAACGTATCTCGATTTAGAAGGACAATGCAGGGAATCCAGAGTATTTCATATGGACGCAATTTGTGTGTTAATTCGTCAATGTGAGGGAGCGAGGGATGCAGTAAAGGAGGAATAATGCATCGGAGAAGAGATACTCGGAACCCCAAAGAAAATCCTATCGTTTCCGTAGAAACGAATCCCGATTTAGAAGGACAATGCAGGGAACCCAGAGTATTTCATATGGACGTAATTTGTGTGTTAATTCGTCAATGTGAGGGAGCGAGGGATGCAGTAAAGGAGGAATAATGCATCGGAAAAGAGATACTCGGAACCCCAAAGAAAATCCTATCGTTTCCATAGAAACGTATGTCGATTTAGAAGGACAATGCAGGGAATCCAGAGTATTTCATATGGACGCAAATTGTGTGTTAATTCGTCAATGTGAGGGAGCGAGGGATGCAGTAAAGGAGGAATAATGCATCGGAAAAGAGATACTCGGAACCCCAAAGAAAATCCTATCGTTTCCGTAGATATGTATCTCGATTTAGGACGACAATGCAGGGAATCCAGAGTATTTCATATGGACGCAAATTGTGTGTTAATTCGTCAATGTGAGGGAGCGAGGGATGCAGTAAAGGAGGAATAATGCATTCGAAAGGAGATACTCGGAACCCCAAAGAAAATCCTCTCGTTTCCGTAGAAACGTATCTCGATTTAGAAGGACAATGCAGGGAATCCAGAGTATTTCATATGGAAGGAAATTGTGTGTTAATTCGTCAATGTGAGGGAGCGAGGGATGCAGTGAAGGAGGAATAATGCATCGGAAAAGAGATACTCGGAACCCCAAAGAAAGTCCTATCGTTTCCGTAGAAACGTATCTTGATTTAGAAGGACAATGCAGGGAATCCAGTGTATTTCATATGGACGCAAATTGTGTGTTAATTCGTCAATGTGAGGGAGCGAGGGATGCAGTAAAGGAGGAATAATGCATCGGAAAAGAGATACGCGGAACCCCAAAGAAAATCCTATCGTTTCCGTAGAAACGTATCTCGATTTAGAAGGACAATGCAGGGAATCCAGAGTATTTCATATGGACGCAAATTGTGTGTTAATTCGTCAATGTGAGGGAGCGAGGGATGCAGTAAAGGAGGAATAATGCATCGGAAAAGAGATACTCGGAACCCCAAAGAAAATCCTATCGTTTCCGTAGAAACGAATCCCGATTTAGAAGGACAATGCAGGGAATCCAGAGAATTTCATATGGACGCAAATTGTGTGTCAATTCGTCAATGTGAGGGAGCGAGGGATGCAGTGAAGGAGGAATAATGCATCGGAAAAGAGATACTCGGAGACCCAAAGAAAATCCTATCGTTTCCGTAGAAACGTATCTCGATTTAGAAGGACAAGGCAGGGACTCCAGAGTATTTCATATGGACGCAAATTGTGTGTTAATTCGTCAATGTGAGGGAGCGAGGGATGCAGTTAAGGAGGAATAATGCATCGGAAAAGAGATACTCGGAACCCCAAAGAAAATCCTATCGTTTCCGTAGAAACGTATCTCGATTTACAAGGACAATGCAGGGAATCCAGAGTATTTCATATGGACGCAAATTGTGTGTTAATTCGTCAATGTGAGGGAGCGAGGGATGCAGTAAAGGAGGAATAATGCATCGGAAAAGAGATACTCGGAACCCCAAAGAATATCCTATCGTTTCCATAGAAACGTATCTCGATTTAGAAGGACAATGCAGGGAATCCAGAGTATTTCATATGGACGCAAATTGTGTGTTAATTCGTCAATGTGAGGGAGCGAGGGATGCAGTAAAGTAGGAATAATGCATCGGAAAAGAGATACTCGGAACCCCAAAGAAAATCCTATCGTTTCCGTAGAAACGAATCCCGATTTAGAAGGACAATGCAGGGAATCCAGAGAATTTCATATGGACTCAAATTGTGTGTTAATTTGTCAATGTGAGGGAGCGAGGTACGCAGTAAAGGAGGAATAATGCATCAGAAAAGAGATACGCGGAACCCCAAAGAAAATCCTATCGTTTCCGTTGAAACATATCTCGATTTAGAAGGACAATGCAGGGAATCCAGAGTATTTCATATGGACGGAAATTGTGTGTTAATTCGTCAATGTGAGGGAGCGAGGGATGCAGTAAAGTAGGAATAATGCATCGGAAAAGAGATACTCGGAACCCCAAAGAAAATCCTATCGTTTCCGTAGAAACGAATCCCGATTTAGAAGGACAATGCAGGGAATCCAGAGAATTTCATATGGACTCAAATTGTGTGTTAATTTGTCAATGTGAGGGAGCGAGGTATGCAGTAAAGGAGGAATAATGCATCAGAAAAGAGATACGCGGAACCCCAAAGAAAATCCTATCGTTTCCGTTGAAACATATCTCGATTTAGAAGGACAATGCAGGGAATCCAGAGTATTTCATATGGACGCAAATTGTGTGTTAATTGGTCAATGTGAGGGAGCGAGGGATGCAGTAAAGGAGGAATAATGTATCGGAAAAGAGATACTTGGAACCCCGAAGAAAATCCTATCGTTTCCGTAGAAACGTATCTCGATTTAGAAGGACAATGCAGGGAATCCAGAGTATTACATATGGACGCAAATTGTGTGTTAATACGTCAATGTGAGGGAGCGAGGGATGCAGTCAAGGAGGAATAATGCATCGGAAAAGAGATACTCGGAACCCCACAGAAAATCCTATCGTTTGCGTAGAAACGTATCTCGATTTAGAAGGACAATGCAGGGAATCCAGAGTATTTCATATGGACGCAATTTGTGTGTTAATTCGTCAATGTGAGGGAGCGAGGGATGCAGTAAAGGAGGAATAATGCATCGGAAAAGAGATACTCGGAACCCCAAAGAAAATCCTATCGTTTCCGTAGAAACGAATCCCGATTTAGAAGGACAATGCAGGGAACCCAGAGTATTTCATATGGACGTAATTTGTGTGTTAATTCGTCAATGTGAGGGAGCGAGGGATGCAGTAAAGGAGGAATAATGCATCGGAAAAGAGATACTCGGAACCCCAAAGAAAATCCTATCGTTTCCATAGAAACGTATGTCGATTTAGAAGGACAATGCAGGGAATCCAGAGTATTTCATATGGACGCAAATTGTGTGTTAATTCGTCAATGTGAGGGAGCGAGGGATGCAGTAAAGGAGGAATAATGCATCGGAAAAGAGATACTCGGAACCCCAAAGAAAATCCTATCGTTTCCGTAGATATGTATCTCGATTTAGGACGACAATGCAGGGAATCCAGAGTATTTCATATGGACGCAAATTGTGTGTTAATTCGTCAATGTGAGGGAGCGAGGGATGCAGTAAAGGAGGAATAATGCATTCGAAAGGAGATACTCGGAACCCCAAAGAAAATCCTCTCGTTTCCGTAGAAACGTATCTCGATTTAGAAGGACAATGCAGGGAATCCAGAGTATTTCATATGGAAGGAAATTGTGTGTTAATTCGTCAATGTGAGGGAGCGAGGGATGCAGTGAAGGAGGAATAATGCATCGGAAAAGAGATACTCGGAACCCCAAAGAAAATCCTATCGTTTCCGTAGAAACGTATCTTGATTTAGAAGGACAATGCAGGGAATCCAGTGTATTTCATATGGACGCAAATTGTGTGTTAATTCGTCAATGTGAGGGAGCGAGGGATGCAGTAAAGGAGGAATAATGCATCGGAAAAGAGATACGCGGAACCCCAAAGAAAATCCTATCGTTTCCGTAGAAACGTATCTCGATTTAGAAGGACAATGCAGGGAATCCAGAGTATTTCATATGGACGCAAATTGTGTGTTAATTCGTCAATGTGAGGGAGCGAGGGATGCAGTAAAGGAGGAATAATGCATCGGAAAAGAGATACTCGGAACCCCAAAGAAAATCCTATCGTTTCCGTAGAAACGAATCCCGATTTAGAAGGACAATGCAGGGAATCCAGAGAATTTCATATGGACGCAAATTGTGTGTTAATTCGTCAATGTGAGGGAGCGAGGGATGCAGTGAAGGAGGAATAATGCATCGGAAAAGAGATACTCGGAGACCCAAAGAAAATCCTATCGTTTCCGTAGAAACGTATCTCGATTTAGAAGGACAATGCAGGGACTCCAGAGTATTTCATATGGACGCAAATTGTGTGTTAATTCGTCAATGTGAGGGAGCGAGGGATGCAGTTAAGGAGGAATAATGCATCGGAAAAGAGATACTCGGAACCCCAAAGAAAATCCTATCGTTTCCGTAGAAACGTATCTCGATTTACAAGGACAATGCAGGGAATCCAGAGTATTTCATATGGACGCAAATTGTGTGTTAATTCGTCAATGTGAGGGAGCGAGGGATGCAGTAAAGGAGGAATAATGCATCGGAAAAGAGATACTCGGAACCCCAAAGAATATCCTATCGTTTCCATAGAAACGTATCTCGATTTAGAAGGACAATGCAGGGAATCCAGAGTATTTCATATGGACGCAAATTGTGTGTTAATTCGTCAATGTGAGGGAGCGAGGGATGCAGTAAAGTAGGAATAATGCATCGGAAAAGAGATACTCGGAACCCCAAAGAAAATCCTATCGTTTCCGTAGAAACGAATCCCGATTTAGAAGGACAATGCAGGGAATCCAGAGAATTTCATATGGACTCAAATTGTGTGTTAATTTGTCAATGTGAGGGAGCGAGGTACGCAGTAAAGGAGGAATAATGCATCAGAAAAGAGATACGCGGAACCCCAAAGAAAATCCTATCGTTTCCGTTGAAACATATCTCGATTTAGAAGGACAATGCAGGGAATCCAGAGTATTTCATATGGACGCAAATTGTGTGTTAATTGGTCAATGTGAGGGAGCGAGGGATGCAGTAAAGGAGGAATAATGTATCGGAAAAGAGATACTTGGAACCCCGAAGAAAATCCTATCGTTTCCGTAGAAACGTATCTCGATTTAGAAGGACAATGCAGGGAATCCAGAGTATTTCATATGGACGCAAATTGAGTGTTAATACGTCAATGTGAGGGAGCGAGGGATGCAGTCAAGGAGGAATAATGCATCGGAAAAGAGATACTCGGAACTCCACAGAAAATCCTATCGTTTGCGTAGAAACGTATCTCGATTTAGAAGGACAATGCAGGGAATCCAGAGTATTTCATATGGACGCAATTTGTGTGTTAATTCGTCAATGTGAGGGAGCGAGGGATGCAGTAAAGGAGGAATAATGCATCGGAAAAGAGATACTCGGAACCCCAAAGAAAATCCTATAGTTTCCGTAGAAACGAATCCCGATTTAGAAGGACAATGCAGGGAACCCAGAGTATTTCATATGGACGTAATTTGTGTGTTAATTCGTCAATGTGAGGGAGCGAGGGATGCAGTAAAGGAGGAATAATGCATCGGAAAAGAGATACTCGGAACCCCAAATTAAATCCTATCGTTTCCATAGAAACGTATGTCGATTTAGAAGGACAATGCAGGGAATCCAGAGTATTTCATATGGACGCAAATTGTGTGTTAATTCGTCAATGTGAGGTAGCGAAGGCTGCAGTAAAGGAGGAATAATGCATCGGAAAAGAGATACTCGGAACCCCAAAGAAAATCCTATCGTTTCCGTAGATACGTATCTCGATTTAGGAGGACAATGCAGGGAATCCAGAGTATTTCATATGGACGCAAATTGTGTGTTAATTCGTCAATGTGAGGGAGCGAGGGATGCAGTAAAGGAGGAATAATGCATTCGAAAGGAGATACTCGGAACCCCAAAGAAAATCCTCTCGTTTCCGTAGAAACGTATCTCGATTTAGAAGGACAATGCAGGGAATACAGAGTATTTCATATGGAAGCAAATTGTGTGTTAATTCGTCAATGTGAGGGAGCGAGGGATGCAGTGAAGGAGG
This sequence comes from Schistocerca nitens, assembly GCF_023898315.1. NCBI lineage: Eukaryota > Metazoa > Arthropoda > Insecta > Orthoptera > Acrididae > Schistocerca > Schistocerca nitens. Next base: position 1,151,957,628 of record NC_064615.1, read on the forward strand.
AATAATGCATCGGAAAAGAGATACTCGGAACCCCAAAGAAAATCCTATCGTTTCCGTAGAAACGTATCTTGATTTAGAAGGACAATGCAGGGAATCCAGTGTATTTCATATGGACGGAAATTGTGTGTTAATTCGTCAATGTGAGGGAGCGAGGGATGCAGTAAAGGAGGAATAATGCATCGGAAAAGAGATACGCGGAACCCCAAAGAAAATCCTATCTTATCCGTAGAAACGTATCTCGATTTAGAAGGACAATGCAGGGAATCCAGAGTATTTCATATGGACGCAAATTGTGTGTTAATTCGTCAATGTGAGGAAGCGCGGGATGCAGTAAAGGACGAATAATGCATCGGAAAAGAGACACGCGGAACCCCAAAGAAAATCCTATCGTTTCCGTAGAAACGTATCTCGATTTAGAAGGACAATGCAGGGAATCCAGAGTATTTCATATGGACGCAAATTGTGTGTTAATTCGTCAATGTGAGGGAGCGAGGGATGCAGTAAAGGAGGAATAATGCATCGGAAAAGAGATACTCGGAACCCCAAAGAAAATCCTATCGTTTTCGTAGAAACGTATCTCGATTTAGGAGGACAATGCAGGGAATCCAGAGTATTTCATATGGACGCAAATTGTGTGTTAATTCGTCAATGTGAGGGAGCGAGGGATGCAGTAAAGGAGGAATAATGCATCGGAAAAGAGTTACTCGGAACCCCAAAGAAAATCCTATCGTTTCCGTAGAAACGTATCTCGATTTAGAAGGACAATGCAGGGAATCCAGAGTATTTCATATCGACGCAAATTGTGTGTTAATTCATCAATGTGAGGGAGCGAGGGATGCAGTAAAGGAGGAATAATGCATCGGAAAAGAGATTCTCGGAACCCCACAGAAAATCCAATCGTTTCCGTAGAAACGTATCTCGATTTAGAAGGACAATGCAGGGAATCCAGAGTATTTCATATGGACGCAAATTGTGCGTTAATTCGTCAATGTGAGGGAGCGAGGGATGCAGTAAAGTAGGAATAATGCATCGGAAAAGAGATACTCGGAACCCCAAAGAAAATCCTATCGTTTCCGTAGAAACGTATCTCGATTTACAAGGACAATGCAGGGAATCCAGAGTATTTCATATGGACGCAAATTGTGTGTTAATTCGTCAATGTGAGGGAGCGAGGGGTGCAGTAAAGGAGGAATAATGCATCGGAAAAGAGATACTCGGAACCCCAAAGAATATCCTATCGTTTCCATAGAAACGTATCTCGATTTAGAAGGACAATGCAGGGAATCCAGAGTATTTCATATGGACGGAAATTGTGTGTTAATTCGTCAATGTGAGGGAGCGAGGGATGCAGTAAAGTAGGAATAATGCATCGGAAAAGAGATACTCGGAACCCCAAAGAAAATCCTATCGTTTCCGTAGAAACGAATCCCGATTTAGAAGGACAATGCAGGGAATCCAGAGAATTTCATATGGACTCAAATTGTGTGTTAATTTGTCAATGTGAGGGAGCGAGGTATGCAGTAAAGGAGGAATAATGCATCAGAAAAGAGATACGCGGAACCCCAAAGAAAATCCTATCGTTTCCGTTGAAACATATCTCGATTTAGAAGGACAATGCAGGGAATCCAGAGTATTTCATATGGACGCAAATTGTGTGTTAATTGGTCAATGTGAGGGAGCGAGGGATGCAGTAAAGGAGGAATAATGTATCGGAAAAGAGATACTTGGAACCCCGAAGAAAGTCCTATCGTTTCCGTAGAAACGTATCTCGATTTAGAAGGACAATGCAGGGAATCCAGAGTATTACATATGGACGCAAATTGTGTGTTAATACGTCAATGTGAGGGAGCGAGGGATGCAGTCAAGGAGGAATAATGCATCGGAAAAGAGATACTCGGAACCCCACAGAAAATCCTATCGTTTGCGTAGAAACGTATCTCGATTTAGAAGGACAATGCAGGGAATCCAGAGTATTTCATATGGACGCAATTTGTGTGTTAATTCGTCAATGTGAGGGAGCGAGGGATGCAGTAAAGGAGGAATAATGCATCGGAGAAGAGATACTCGGAACCCCAAAGAAAATCCTATCGTTTCCGTAGAAACGAATCCCGATTTAGAAGGACAATGCAGGGAACCCAGAGTATTTCATATGGACGTAATTTGTGTGTTAATTCGTCAATGTGAGGGAGCGAGGGATGCAGTAAAGGAGGAATAATGCATCGGAAAAGAGATACTCGGAACCCCAAAGAAAATCCTATCGTTTCCATAGAAACGTATGTCGATTTAGAAGGACAATGCAGGGAATCCAGAGTATTTCATATGGACGCAAATTGTGTGTTAATTCGTCAATGTGAGGGAGCGAGGGATGCAGTAAAGGAGGAATAATGCATCGGAAAAGAGATACTCGGAACCCCAAAGAAAATCCTATCGTTTCCGTAGATATGTATCTCGATTTAGGACGACAATGCAGGGAATCCAGAGTATTTCATATGGACGCAAATTGTGTGTTAATTCGTCAATGTGAGGGAGCGAGGGATGCAGTAAAGGAGGAATAATGCATTCGAAAGGAGATACTCGGAACCCCAAAGAAAATCCTCTCGTTTCCGTAGAAACGTATCTCGATTTAGAAGGACAATGCAGGGAATCCAGAGTATTTCATATGGAAGGAAATTGTGTGTTAATTCGTCAATGTGAGGGAGCGAGGGATGCAGTGAAGGAGGAATAATGCATCGGAAAAGAGATACTCGGAACCCCAAAGAAAGTCCTATCGTTTCCGTAGAAACGTATCTTGATTTAGAAGGACAATGCAGGGAATCCAGTGTATTTCATATGGACGCAAATTGTGTGTTAATTCGTCAATGTGAGGGAGCGAGGGATGCAGTAAAGGAGGAATAATGCATCGGAAAAGAGATACGCGGAACCCCAAAGAAAATCCTATCGTTTCCGTAGAAACGTATCTTGATTTAGAAGGACAATGCAGGGAATCCAGAGTATTTCATATGGACGCAAATTGTGTGTTAATTCGTCAATGTGAGGGAGCGAGGGATGCAGTAAAGGAGGAATAATGCATCGGAAAAGAGATACTCGGAACCCCAAAGAAAATCCTATCGTTTCCGTAGAAACGAATCCCGATTTAGAAGGACAATGCAGGGAATCCAGAGAATTTCATATGGACGCAAATTGTGTGTCAATTCGTCAATGTGAGGGAGCGAGGGATGCAGTGAAGGAGGAATAATGCATCGGAAAAGAGATACTCGGAGACCCAAAGAAAATCCTATCGTTTCCGTAGAAACGTATCTCGATTTAGAAGGACAAGGCAGGGACTCCAGAGTATTTCATATGGACGCAAATTGTGTGTTAATTCGTCAATGTGAGGGAGCGAGGGATGCAGTTAAGGAGGAATAATGCATCGGAAAAGAGATACTCGGAACCCCAAAGAAAATCCTATCGTTTCCGTAGAAACGTATCTCGATTTACAAGGACAATGCAGGGAATCCAGAGTATTTCATATGGACGCAAATTGTGTGTTAATTCGTCAATGTGAGGGAGCGAGGGATGCAGTAAAGGAGGAATAATGCATCGGAAAAGAGATACTCGGAACCCCAAAGAATATCCTATCGTTTCCATAGAAACGTATCTCGATTTAGAAGGACAATGCAGGGAATCCAGAGTATTTCATATGGACGCAAATTGTGTGTTAATTCGTCAATGTGAGGGAGCGAGGGATGCAGTAAAGTAGGAATAATGCATCGGAAAAGAGATACTCGGAACCCCAAAGAAAATCCTATCGTTTCCGTAGAAACGAATCCCGATTTAGAAGGACAATGCAGGGAATCCAGAGAATTTCATATGGACTCAAATTGTGTGTTAATTTGTCAATGTGAGGGAGCGAGGTACGCAGTAAAGGAGGAATAATGCATCAGAAAAGAGATACGCGGAACCCCAAAGAAAATCCTATCGTTTCCGTTGAAACATATCTCGATTTAGAAGGACAATGCAGGGAATCCAGAGTATTTCATATGGACGGAAATTGTGTGTTAATTCGTCAATGTGAGGGAGCGAGGGATGCAGTAAAGTAGGAATAATGCATCGGAAAAGAGATACTCGGAACCCCAAAGAAAATCCTATCGTTTCCGTAGAAACGAATCCCGATTTAGAAGGACAATGCAGGGAATCCAGAGAATTTCATATGGACTCAAATTGTGTGTTAATTTGTCAATGTGAGGGAGCGAGGTATGCAGTAAAGGAGGAATAATGCATCAGAAAAGAGATACGCGGAACCCCAAAGAAAATCCTATCGTTTCCGTTGAAACATATCTCGATTTAGAAGGACAATGCAGGGAATCCAGAGTATTTCATATGGACGCAAATTGTGTGTTAATTGGTCAATGTGAGGGAGCGAGGGATGCAGTAAAGGAGGAATAATGTATCGGAAAAGAGATACTTGGAACCCCGAAGAAAATCCTATCGTTTCCGTAGAAACGTATCTCGATTTAGAAGGACAATGCAGGGAATCCAGAGTATTACATATGGACGCAAATTGTGTGTTAATACGTCAATGTGAGGGAGCGAGGGATGCAGTCAAGGAGGAATAATGCATCGGAAAAGAGATACTCGGAACCCCACAGAAAATCCTATCGTTTGCGTAGAAACGTATCTCGATTTAGAAGGACAATGCAGGGAATCCAGAGTATTTCATATGGACGCAATTTGTGTGTTAATTCGTCAATGTGAGGGAGCGAGGGATGCAGTAAAGGAGGAATAATGCATCGGAAAAGAGATACTCGGAACCCCAAAGAAAATCCTATCGTTTCCGTAGAAACGAATCCCGATTTAGAAGGACAATGCAGGGAACCCAGAGTATTTCATATGGACGTAATTTGTGTGTTAATTCGTCAATGTGAGGGAGCGAGGGATGCAGTAAAGGAGGAATAATGCATCGGAAAAGAGATACTCGGAACCCCAAAGAAAATCCTATCGTTTCCATAGAAACGTATGTCGATTTAGAAGGACAATGCAGGGAATCCAGAGTATTTCATATGGACGCAAATTGTGTGTTAATTCGTCAATGTGAGGGAGCGAGGGATGCAGTAAAGGAGGAATAATGCATCGGAAAAGAGATACTCGGAACCCCAAAGAAAATCCTATCGTTTCCGTAGATATGTATCTCGATTTAGGACGACAATGCAGGGAATCCAGAGTATTTCATATGGACGCAAATTGTGTGTTAATTCGTCAATGTGAGGGAGCGAGGGATGCAGTAAAGGAGGAATAATGCATTCGAAAGGAGATACTCGGAACCCCAAAGAAAATCCTCTCGTTTCCGTAGAAACGTATCTCGATTTAGAAGGACAATGCAGGGAATCCAGAGTATTTCATATGGAAGGAAATTGTGTGTTAATTCGTCAATGTGAGGGAGCGAGGGATGCAGTGAAGGAGGAATAATGCATCGGAAAAGAGATACTCGGAACCCCAAAGAAAATCCTATCGTTTCCGTAGAAACGTATCTTGATTTAGAAGGACAATGCAGGGAATCCAGTGTATTTCATATGGACGCAAATTGTGTGTTAATTCGTCAATGTGAGGGAGCGAGGGATGCAGTAAAGGAGGAATAATGCATCGGAAAAGAGATACGCGGAACCCCAAAGAAAATCCTATCGTTTCCGTAGAAACGTATCTCGATTTAGAAGGACAATGCAGGGAATCCAGAGTATTTCATATGGACGCAAATTGTGTGTTAATTCGTCAATGTGAGGGAGCGAGGGATGCAGTAAAGGAGGAATAATGCATCGGAAAAGAGATACTCGGAACCCCAAAGAAAATCCTATCGTTTCCGTAGAAACGAATCCCGATTTAGAAGGACAATGCAGGGAATCCAGAGAATTTCATATGGACGCAAATTGTGTGTCAATTCGTCAATGTGAGGGAGCGAGGGATGCAGTGAAGGAGGAATAATGCATCGGAAAAGAGATACTCGGAGACCCAAAGAAAATCCTATCGTTTCCGTAGAAACGTATCTCGATTTAGAAGGACAATGCAGGGACTCCAGAGTATTTCATATGGACGCAAATTGTGTGTTAATTCGTCAATGTGAGGGAGCGAGGGATGCAGTTAAGGAGGAATAATGCATCGGAAAAGAGATACTCGGAACCCCAAAGAAAATCCTATCGTTTCCGTAGAAACGTATCTCGATTTACAAGGACAATGCAGGGAATCCAGAGTATTTCATATGGACGCAAATTGTGTGTTAATTCGTCAATGTGAGGGAGCGAGGGATGCAGTAAAGGAGGAATAATGCATCGGAAAAGAGATACTCGGAACCCCAAAGAATATCCTATCGTTTCCATAGAAACGTATCTCGATTTAGAAGGACAATGCAGGGAATCCAGAGTATTTCATATGGACGCAAATTGTGTGTTAATTCGTCAATGTGAGGGAGCGAGGGATGCAGTAAAGTAGGAATAATGCATCGGAAAAGAGATACTCGGAACCCCAAAGAAAATCCTATCGTTTCCGTAGAAACGAATCCCGATTTAGAAGGACAATGCAGGGAATCCAGAGAATTTCATATGGACTCAAATTGTGTGTTAATTTGTCAATGTGAGGGAGCGAGGTACGCAGTAAAGGAGGAATAATGCATCAGAAAAGAGATACGCGGAACCCCAAAGAAAATCCTATCGTTTCCGTTGAAACATATCTCGATTTAGAAGGACAATGCAGGGAATCCAGAGTATTTCATATGGACGCAAATTGTGTGTTAATTGGTCAATGTGAGGGAGCGAGGGATGCAGTAAAGGAGGAATAATGTATCGGAAAAGAGATACTTGGAACCCCGAAGAAAATCCTATCGTTTCCGTAGAAACGTATCTCGATTTAGAAGGACAATGCAGGGAATCCAGAGTATTTCATATGGACGCAAATTGAGTGTTAATACGTCAATGTGAGGGAGCGAGGGATGCAGTCAAGGAGGAATAATGCATCGGAAAAGAGATACTCGGAACTCCACAGAAAATCCTATCGTTTGCGTAGAAACGTATCTCGATTTAGGAGGACAATGCAGGGAATCCAGAGTATTTCATATGGACGCAAATTGTGTGTTAATTCGTCAATGTGAGGGAGCGAGGGATGCAGTAAAGGAGGAATAATGCATTCGAAAGGAGATACTCGGAACCCCAAAGAAAATCCTCTCGTTTCCGTAGAAACGTATCTCGATTTAGAAGGACAATGCAGGGAATACAGAGTATTTCATATGGAAGCAAATTGTGTGTTAATTCGTCAATGTGAGGGAGCGAGGGATGCAGTGAAGGAGGAATAATGCATCGGAAAAGAGATACTCGGAACCCCAAAGAAAATCCTATCGTTTCCGTAGAAACGTATCTTGATTTAGAAGGACAATGCAGGGAATCCAGTGTATTTCATATGGACGGAAATTGTGTGTTAATTCGTCAATGTGAGGGAGCGAGGGATGCAGTAAAGGAGGAATAATGCATCGGAAAAGAGATACGCGGAACCCCAAAGAAAATCCTATGTTTTCCGTAGAAACGTATCTCGATTTAGAAGGACAATGCAGGGAATCCAGAGTATTTCATATGGACGCAAATTGTGTGTTAATTCGTCAATGTGAGGAAGCGCGGGATGCAGTAAAGGACGAATAATGCATCGGAAAAGAGACACGCGGAACCCCAAAGAAAATCCTATCGTTTCCGTAGAAACGTATCTCGATTTAGAAGGACAATGCAGGGAATCCAGAGTATTTCATATGGACGCAAATTGTGTGTTAATTCGTCAATGTGAGGGAGCGAGGGATGCAGTAAAGGAGGAATAATGCATCGGAAAAGAGATACTCGGAACCCCAAAGAAAATCCTATCGTTTTCGTAGAAACGTATCTCGATTTAGGAGGACAATGCAGGGAATCCAGAGTATTTCATATGGACGCAAATTGTGTGTTAATTCGTCAATGTGAGGGAGCGAGGGATGCAGTAAAGGAGGAATAATGCATCGGAAAAGAGTTACTCGGAACCCCAAAGAAAATCCTATCGTTTCCGTAGAAACGTATCTCGATTTAGAAGGACAATGCAGGGAATCCAGAGTATTTCATATCGACGCAAATTGTGTGTTAATTCATCAATGTGAGGGAGCGAGGGATGCAGTAAAGGAGGAATAATGCATCGGAAAAGAGATTCTCGGAACCCCACAGAAAATCCAATCGTTTCCGTAGAAACGTATCTCGATTTAGAAGGACAATGCAGGGAATCCAGAGCATTTCATATGGACGCAAATTGTGCGTTAATTCGTCAATGTGAGGGAGCGAGGGATGCAGTAAAGGAGGAATAATGCATCGGAAAAGAGATACTCGGAACCCCAAAGAAAATCCTATCGTTTCCGTAGAAACGTATCTCGATTTACAAGGACAATGCAGGGAATCCAGAGTATTTCATATGGAAGCAAATTGTGTGTAAATTCGTCAATGTGAGGGAGCGAGGGATGCAGTGAAGGAGGAATAATACATCGGAAAAGAGATACTCGGAACCCCAAAGAAAATCCTATCGTTTCCGTAGAAACGTATCTTGATTTAGAAGGACAATGCAGGGAATCCAGAGTATTTCATATGGACGCAAATTGTGTGTTAATTCGTCAATGTGAGGGAGCGAGGGATGCAGTAAAGGAGGAATAATGCATCGGAAAAGAGATACTCGAACCCCAAAGAAAATCCTATCGTTTCCGTTGAAACATACCTCGATTTAGAAGGAAAATGCAGGGAATCCAGAGTATTTCATATGGACGCAAATTGTGTGTTAATTGGTCAATGTGAGGGAGCGAGGGATGCAGTAAAGGAGGAATAATGTATCGGAAAAGAGATACGCGGAACCCCAAAGAAAATCCTATCGTTTCCGTAGAAACGTATCTCGATTTAGAAGGACAATGCAGGGAATCCAGAGTATTTCATATGGACGCAAATTGTGTGTTAATTCGTCAATGTGAGGGAGCGAGGGAAGCAGTAATGGAGGAATAATGCATCGGAAAAGAGATACTCGGAACCCCAAAGAAAATCCTATCGTTTCCGTAGAAACGTATCTCGATTTAGATGGACAATGCAGGGAGGCCAGAGTATTAATTATGGACGCAAATTGTGTGTTAATTCGTCAATGTGAGGGAGCGAGGGATGCAGTAAAGGAGGAATAATGCATCGGAAAAGAGATACTCGGAACCCCAAAGCAAATCCTATCGTTTCCGTAGAAACGTATCTCGATTTAGAAGGACAGTGCCGGGAATCCAGAGTATTCATATGGACGCAAATTGTGTGTTAATTCGTCAATGTGAGGGAGCGAGGGATGCAGTAAAGGAGGAATAATGCATCGGATAAGCGATACACGGATCCCCAAAGAAAATCCTATCGTTTCCGTAGAAACGTATCTCGATTTAGAAGGACAATGCAGGGAATCCAGAGTATTTCATATGGACGCAAATTGTGTGTTAATTCGTTAATGTGAGGGAGCGAGAAATGCAGTAAAGGAGGAATAATGCATCGGAAAAGAGATACTCGGAACCCCAAAGAAAATCCTATCGTTTCCGTAGAAACGTATCTCGATTTAGGAGGACAATGCAGGGAATCCAGAGTATTTCATATGGACGCAAATTGTGTGTTAATTCGTCAATGTGAGGGAGCGAGGGATGCAGTAAAGGAGGAATAATGCATTCGAAAGGAGATACTCGGAACCCCAAAGAAAATCCTCTCGTTTCCGTAGAAACGTATCTCGATTTAGAAGGACAATGCAGGGAATCCAGAGTATTTCATATGGAAGCAAATTGTGTGTAAATTCGTCAATGTGAGGGAGCGAGGGATGCAGTGAAGGAGGAATAATGCATCGGAAAAGAGATACTCGGAAACCCAAAGAAAATCCTATCGTTTCCGTAGAAACGTATCTTGATTTAGAAGGACAATGCAGGGAATCCAGAGTATTTCATATGGCCGCAAATTGTGTGTTAATTCGTCAATGTGAGGGAGCGAGGGATGAAGTAAAGGAGGAATAATGCATCGGAAAAGAGATACTCGGAACCCCAAAGAAAATCCTATCGTTTCCGTAGAAACGTATCTCGATTTAGAAGGACAATGCAGGGAATCCAGAGTATTTCATATGGACGCAAATTGTGTGTTAATTCGTCAATGTGAGGGAACGAGGGAAGCAGTAAAGGAGGAATAATGCATCGGAAAAGAGATACTCGGAACCCCAAAGAAAATCCTATCGTTTCCGTAGAAACGTATCTCGATTTAGAAGGACAATGCAGGGAATCCAGAGTATTAATTATGGACGCAAATTGTTTGTTAATTCGTTAATGTGAGGGAGCGAGGGATGCAGTAAAGGGGGAATAATGCATCGGAAAAGAGATACTCGGAACCCCAAAGAAAATCCTATCGTTTCCGTAGAAACGTATCTCGATTTAGAAGGACAATGCCAGGAATCCAGAGTATTCATATGGACGCAAATTGTGTGTTAATTCGTCAATGTGAGGGAGCGAGGGATGCAGTAAAGGAGGAATAATGCATCGGATAAGCGATACACGGAACCCCATATCAAATCCTATCGTTTCTGTTGAAACGTATCTCGATTTAGAAGGACAATGCAGGGAATCCAGAGTATTTCATATGGACGCAAATTGTGTGTTAATTCGTTAATGTGAGGGAGCGAGAAATGCAGTAAAGGAGGAATAATGCATCGGAAAAGAGATACTCGGAACGCCAAAGAAAATCCTATCGTTTGCGTAGAAGCGTATCTCGATTTAGAAGGACAATGCAGGGAATCCAGAGTATATCATATGGACGCAAATTGTGTGTTAATTCGTCAATGTAAGGGTGCGAGGGATGCAGTAAAGGAGGAATAATGCATCGGAAAAGAGATACTCGACTCCCAAAAGAAAACCCTATCGTTTCCGTAGAAACGTATCTCGTTTTAGAAAGATAATGCAGGGAACCCAGAGTATTTCATATGGACGCAAATTGTGTGTTATTTCGGCAATGTGAGGGAGCGAGGAATGCAGTAATGGAGGAATAATGCATCGGAAAAGAGATACTCGGAACCCCAAAGAAAATCCTATCGTTTCCGTAGAAACGTATCTCGATTTAGAAGGACAATGCAAGGAATCCAGAGTATATCATATGGACGCAAATTGTGTGTTAATTCGTCAATGTGAGGGAGCGAGGGATGCAGTAAAGGAGGAATAATGCATCGGAAAAGAGATACTCGAACCCCAAAGAAAATCCTATCGTTTCCGTTGAAACATACCTCGATTTAGAAGGAAAATGCAGGGAATCCAGAGTATTTCATATGGACGCAAATTGTGTGTTAATTGGTCAATGTGAGGGAGCGAGGGATGCAGTAAAGGAGGAATAATGTATCGGAAAAGAGATACTTGGAACCCCAAAGAAAATCCTATCGTTTCCGTAGAAATGTATCTCGATTTAGGAGAACAATGCAGGGAAACCAGAGTATTTCATATGGACGAAAATTGTGTGTTAATTCGTCAATGTGAGGGAGCGAGGGATGCAGTAAAGGAGGAATAATGCATCGGAAAAGAGATACTCGGAACCCCAAAGCAAATCCTATCGTTTCCACAGAAACGTATCTCGATTTAGGAGGACAATGCAGGGAAACCAGAGTATTTCATATGGACGCAAATTGTGTGTTAATTCGTCAATGTGAGGGAGCGAGGGATGCAGTAAAGGAGGAATAATGCATTCGAAAGGAGATACTCGGAACCCCAGAGAAAATCATCTCGTTTCCGTAGAAAGGTATCTCGATTTGGAAGGACAATGCAGGGAATCCGGAGTATTTCAAATGGAAGCAAATTGTGTGTTAATTCGTCAATGTGAGGGAGCGAGGGATGCAGTGAAGGAGGAATAATGCATCGGAAAAGAGATACTCGGAAACCCCCAAGAAAATCCTATCGTTTCCGTAGAAACGTATCTCGATTTAGAAGGACAATGCAGGGAATCCAGAGTATTTCATATTGACGCAAATTGTGTGTTAATTCGTCAATGTGAGGGAGCGAGGGATGCAGTAAAGGAGGAATAATGCATCGGAAAAGAGATACTCGGAACCCCAAAGGAAATCCTATCGTTTCCGTAGAAACGTATCTCGATTTAGAAGGACAATGCAGGGAATCCAGAGTATTTCATATGGACGCAAATTGTGTGTTAATTCGTCAATGTGAGGGGGCGAGGGATGCAGTAAAGGAGGAATAATGCATCGGAAAAGAGATACTCGGAACCCCAAAGAAAATCCTATCATTTCCGTAGAAACGTATCTCGATTTAGAAGGACAATGCAGGGAATCCATAGTATTAATTATGGACGCAAATTGTGTGTTAATTCGTCAATGTGAGGTAGCGAGGGATGCAGTAAAGGGGGAATAATGCATCGGAAAAGAGATACTCGGAACCCCAAAGAAAATCCTATCGTTTCCGTAGAAACGTATCTTGATTTAGAAGGACAATGCAGGGAATCCAGAGTATTAATTATGGACGCAAATTGTGTGTTAATTCGTCAATGTGAGGTAGCGAGGGATGCAGTAAAGGGGGAATAATGCATCGGAAAAGAGATACTCGACTCCCAAAAGAAAATCCTATCGTTTCCGTAGAAACGTATCTCGTTTTAGAAAGATAATGCAGGGAACCCAGAGTACTTCATGTGGACGCAAATTGTGTGTTATTTCGGCAATGTGAGGGAGCGAGGGATGCAGTAAAGGAGGAATAATGCATCGGGAAAGAGATACTCGACTCCCAAAACAAAATCCTATCGTTTCCGTAGAAACGTATCTCGTTTTAGAAAGATAATGCAGGGAACCCAGAGTATTTCATATGGACGCAATTTGTGTGTTAATTCGGCAATGTGAGTTAGCGAGGGTTGCAGTAAAGGAGGAATAATGCATCGGAAAAGAGATACTCGGAACCCCAAAGAAAATCCTATCGTTTCCGTAGAAACGTATCTCGATTTAGAAGGACAATGCAGGGAATCCAGAGTATTTCATATGGACGCAAATTGTGTGTTAATTCGTCAATGTGAGGGAGCGAGGGATGCAGTAAAGGGGGAATAATGCATCGGAAGAGAGATACTCGGAACCCCAAAGAAAATCCTATCGTTTCCGTAGAAACGTATCTTGATTTAGAAGGACAATGCAGGGAATCCAGAGTATTTCATATGGACGCAAATTGTGTGTTAATTAGTCAAAGTGAGGGAGCGAGTGATGCAGTAAAGGAGGAATAATGCATCGCAAAAGAGATACTCGGAACCCCAAAGAAAATCCTATCGTTTCCGTAGAAACGTATCTCGATTTAGGAGGACAATGCAGGGAATCCAGAGTATTTCATATGGACGCAAATTGTGTGTTAATTCGTCAATGTGAGGGAGCGAGGGATGCAGTAAAGGAGGAATAATGCATCGGAAAAGAGATACTCGAACCCCAAAGAAAATCCTATCGTTTCTGTTGAAACATACCTCGATTTAGAAGGAAAATGCAGGGAATCCAGAGTATTTCATATGGACGCAAATTGTGTGTTAATTCGTCAATGTGAGGGAGCGAGGGATGCAGTAAAGGAGGAATAATGCATTCGAAAGGAGATACTCGGAACCCCAAAGAAAATCCTCTCGTTTCCGTAGAAACGTATCTCGATTTAGAAGGACAATGCAGGGAATCCAGAGTATTTCATATGGACGCAAATTGTGTGTAAATTCGTCAATGTGAGGGAGCGAGGGATGCAGTGAAGGAGGAATAATACATCGGAAAAGAGATACTCGGAACCCCAAAGAAAATCCTATCGTTTCCGTAGAAACGTATCTCGATTTAGGAGGACAATGCAGGGAATCCAGAGTATTTCATATGGACGCAAATTGTGTGTTAATTCGTCAATGTGAGGGAGCGAGGGATGCAGTAAAGGAGGAATAATGCATTCGAAAGGAGATACTCGGAACCCCAAAGAAAATCCTCTCGTTTCCGTAGAAACGTATCTCGATTTAGAAGGACAATGCAGGGAATCCAGAGTATTTCATATGGAAGCAAATTGTGTGTAAATTCGTCAATGTGAGGGAGCGAGGGATGCAGTGAAGGAGGAATAATACATCGGAAAAGAGATACTCGGAACCCCAAAGAAAATCCTATCGTTTCCGTAGAAACGTATCTTGATTTAGAAGGACAATGCAGGGAATCCAGAGTATTTCATATGGACGGAAATTGTGTGTTAATTCGTCAATGTGAGGGAGCGAGGGATGCAGTAAAGGAGGAATAATGCATCGGAAAAGAGATACTCGAACCCCAAAGAAAATCCTATCGTTTCCGTTGAAACATACCTCGATTTAGAAGGAAAATGCAGGGAATCCAGAGTATTTCATATGGACGCAAATTGTGTGTTAATTGGTCAATGTGAGGGAGCGAGGGATGCAGTAAAGGAGGAATAATGTATCGGAAAAGAGATACGCGGAACCCCAAAGAAAATCCTATCGTTTCCGTAGAAACGTATCTCGATTTAGAAGGACAATGCAGGGAATCCAGAGTATTTCATATGGACGCAAATTGTGTGTTAATTCGTCAATGTGAGGGAGCGAGGGAAGCAGTAATGGAGGAATAATGCATCGGAAAAGAGATACTCGGAACCCCAAAGAAAATCCTATCGTTTCCGTAGAAACGTATCTCGATTTAGATGGACAATGCAGGGAGGCCAGAGTATTAATTATGGACGCAAATTGTGTGTTAATTCGTCAATGTGAGGGAGCGAGGGATGCAGTAAAGGAGGAATAATGCATCGGAAAAGAGATACTCGGAACCCCAAAGCAAATCCTATCGTTTCCGTAGAAACGTATCTCGATTTAGAAGGACAGTGCCGGGAATCCAGAGTATTCATATGGACGCAAATTGTGTGTTAATTCGTCAATGTGAGGGAGCGAGGGATGCAGTAAAGGAGGAATAATGCATCGGATAAGCGATACACGGATCCCCAAAGAAAATCCTTTCGTTTCCGTAGAAACGTATCTCGATTTAGAAGGACAATGCAGGGAATCCAGAGTATTTCATATGGACGCAAATTGTGTGTTAATTCGTTAATGTGAGGGAGCGAGAAATGCAGTAAAGGAGGAATAATGCATCGGAAAAGAGATACTCGGAACCCCAAAGAAAATCCTATCGTTTCCGTAGAAACGTATCTCGATTTAGGAGGACAATGCAGGGAATCCAGAGTATTTCATATGGACGCAAATTGTGTGTTAATTCGTCAATGTGAGGGAGCGAGGGATGCAGTAAAGGAGGAATAATGCATTCGAAAGGAGATACTCGGAACCCCAAAGAAAATCCTCTCGTTTCCGTAGAAACGTATCTCGATTTAGAAGGACAATGCAGGGAATCCAGAGTATTTCATATGGAAGCAAATTGTGTGTAAATTCGTCAATGTGAGGGAGCGAGGGATGCAGTGAAGGAGGAATAATGCATCGGAAAAGAGATACTCGGAACCCCAAAGAAAATCCTATCGTTTCCGTAGAAACGTATCTTGATTTAGAAGGACAATGCAGGGAATCCAGAGTATTTCATATGGCCGCAAATTGTGTGTTAATTCGTGAATGTGAGGGAGCGAGGGATGAAGTAAAGGAGGAATAATGCATCGGAAAAGAGATACTCGGAACCCCAAAGAAAATCCTATCGTTTCCGTAGAAACGTATCTCGATTTAGAAGGACAATGCAGGGAATCCAGAGTATTAATTATGGACGCAAATTGTTTGTTAATTCGTCAATGTGAGGGAGCGAGGGATGCAGTAAAGGGGGAATAATGCATCGGAAAAGAGATACTCGGAACCCCAAAGAAAATCCTATCGTTTCCGTAGAAACGTATCTCGATTTAGAAGGACAATGCCAGGAATCCAGAGTATTCATATGGACGCAAATTGTGTGTTAATTCGTCAATGTGAGGGAGCGAGGGATGCAGTAAAGGAGGAATAATGCATCGGATAAGCGATACACGGAACCCCAAATCAAATCCAATCGTTTCTGTTGAAACGTATCTCGATTTAGAAGGACAATGCAGGGAATCCAGAGTATTTCATATGGACGCAAATTGTGTGTTAATTCGTTAATGTGAGGGAGCGAGAAATGCAGTAAAGGAGGAATAATGCATCGGAAAAGAGATACTCGGAACCCCAAAGAAAATCCTATCGTTTGCGTAGAAGCGTATCTCGATTTAGAAGGACAATGCAGGGAATCCAAGGTATATCATATGGACGCAAATTGTGTGTTAATTCGTCAATGTAAGGGTGCGAGGGATGCAGTAAAGGAGGAATAATGCATCGGAAAAGAGATACTCGACTCCCAAAAGAAAACCCTATCGTTTCCGTAGAAACGTATCTCGTTTTAGAAAGATAATGCAGGGAACCCAGAGTATTTCATATGGACGCAAATTGTGTGTTATTTCGGCAATGTGAGGGAGCGAGGAATGCAGTAATGGAGGAATAATGCATCGGAAAAGAGATACTCGGAACCCCAAAGAAAATCCTATCGTTTCCGTAGAAACGTATCTCGATTTAGAAGGACAATGCAAGGAATCCAGAGTATATCATATGGACGCAAATTGTGTGTTAATTCGTCAATGTGAGGGAGCGAGGGATGCAGTAAAGGAGGAATAATGCATCGGAAAAGAGATACTCGAACCCCAAAGAAAATCCTATCGTTTCCGTTGAAACATACCTCGATTTAGAAGGAAAATGCAGGGAATCCAGAGTATTTCATATGGACGCAAATTGTGTGTTAATTGGTCAATGTGAGGGAGCGAGGGATGCAGTAAAGGAGGAATAATGTATCGGAAAAGAGATACTTGGAACCCCAAAGAAAATCCTATCGTTTCCGTAGAAATGTATCTCGATTTAGGAGAACAATGCAGGGAAACCAGAGTATTTCATATGGACGAAAATTGTGTGTTAATTCGTCAATGTGAGGGAGCGAGGGATGCAGTAAAGGAGGAATAATGCATCGGAAAAGAGATACTCGGAACCCCAAAGCAAATCCTATCGTTTCCACAGAAACGTATCTCGATTTAGGAGGACAATGCAGGGAAACCAGAGTATTTCATATGGACGCAAATTGTGTGTTAATTCGTCAATGTGAGGGAGCGAGGGATGCAGTAAAGGAGGAATAATGCATTCGAAAGGAGATACTCGGAACCCCAGAGAAAATCATCTCGTTTCCGTAGAAAGGTATCTCGATTTGGAAGGACAATGCAGGGAATCCGGAGTATTTCAAATGGAAGCAAATTGTGTGTTAATTCGTCAATGTGAGGGAGCGAGGGATGCAGTGAAGGAGGAATAATGCATCGGAAAAGAGATACTCGGAAACCCCAAAGAAAATCCTATCGTTTCCGTAGAAACGTATCTCGATTTAGAAGGACAATGCAGGGAATCCAGAGTATTTCATATGGACGCAAATTGTGTGTTAATTCGTCAATGTGAGGGAGCGAGGGATGCAGTAAAGGAGGAATAATGCATCGGAAAAGAGATACTCGGAACCCCAAAGAAAATCCTGTAGTTTCCGTAGAAACGTATCTCGATTTAGAAGGACAATGCAGGGAATCCAGAGTATTAATTATGGACGCAAATTGTGTGTTAATTCGTCAATGTGAGGGAGCGAGGGATGCAGTAAAGGGGGAATAAGGCATCGGAAAAGAGATACTCGGAACCCCAAAGAAAATCCTATCGATTCCGTAGAAACATATCTCGATTTAGAAGGACAATGCCGGGAATCCAGAGTATTCATATGGACGCAAATTGTGTGTTAATTCGTCAATGTGAGGGAGCGAGGGATGCAGTAAAGGAGGAATAATGCATCGCAAAAGAGATACTCGGAAACCCCCAAGAAAATCCTATAGTTTCCGTAGAAACGTATCTCGATTTAGAAGGACAATGCAGGGAATCCAGAGTATTACATATTGACGCAAATTGTGTGTTAATTCGTCAATGTGAGGGAGCGAGGGATGCAGTAAAGGAGGAATAATGCATCGGAAAAGAGATACTCGGAACCCCAAAGAAAATCCTATCGTTTCCGTAGAAACGTATCTCGATTTAGAAGGACAATGCAGGGAATCCAGAGTATTTCATATGGACGCAAATTGTGTGTTAATTCGTCAATGTGAGGGGGCGAGGGATGCAGTAAAGGAGGAATAATGCATCGGAAAAGAGATACTCGGAACCCCAAAGAAAATCCTATCATTTCCGTAGAAACGTATCTCGATTTAGAAGGACAATGCAGGGAATCCATAGTATTAATTATGGACGCAAATTGTGTGTTAATTCGTCAATGTGAGGTAGCGAGGGATGCAGTAAAGGGGGAATAATGCATCGGAAAAGAGATACTCGGAACCCCAAAGAAAATCCTATCGTTTCCGTAGAAACGTATCTCGATTTAGAAGGACAATGCAGGGAATCCAGAGTATTAATTATGGACGCAAATTGTGTGTTAATTCGTCAATGTGAGGTAGCGAGGGATGCAGTAAAGGGGGAATAATGCATCGGAAAAGAGATACTCGACTCCCAAAAGAAAATCCTATCGTTTCCGTAGAAACGTATCTCGTTTTAGAAAGATAATGCAGGGAACCCAGAGTACTTCATGTGGACGCAAATTGTGTGTTATTTCGGCAATGTGAGGGAGCGAGGGATGCAGTAAAGGAGGAATAATGCATCGGGAAAGAGATACTCGACTCCCAAAACAAAATCCTATCGTTTCCGTAGAAACGTATCTCGTTTTAGAAAGATAATGCAGGGAACCCAGAGTATTTCATATGGACGCAATTTGTGTGTTAATTCGGCAATGTGAGTTAGCGAGGGTTGCAGTAAAGGAGGAATAATGCATCGGAAAAGAGATACTCGGAACCCCAAAGAAAATCCTATCGTTTCCGTAGAAACGTATCTCGATTTAGAAGGACAATGCAGGGAATCCAGAGTATTTCATATGGACGCAAATTGTGTGTTAATTCGTCAATGTGAGGGAGCGAGGGATGCAGTAAAGGGGGAATAATGCATCGGAAGAGAGATACTCGGAACCCCAAAGAAAATCCTATCGTTTCCGTAGAAACGTATCTTGATTTAGAAGGACAATGCAGGGAATCCAGAGTATTTCATATGGACGCAAATTGTGTGTTAATTAGTCAAAGTGAGGGAGCGAGTGATGCAGTAAAGGAGGAATAATGCATCGCAAAAGAGATACTCGGAACCCCAAAGAAAATCCTATCGTTTCCGTAGAAACGTATCTCGATTTAGAAGGAAAATGCAGGGAATCATGAGTATTTCATATGGACGCAAATTGTGTGTTAATTCGTCAATGTGAGGGAGCGAGGGATGCAGTAAAGGAGGAATAATGCATCGGAAAAGAGATACTCGGAACCCCAAGGAAAATCCTACCGTTTCCGTAGAAACGTATCACGATTTAGAAGGACAATGCAGGGAATCCAGAGTATTTCATATAGACGTAAATTGTGTGTTAATTCGTCAATGTCAGGGAGCGAGGGATGCAGTAAAGGAGGAATAATGCATCGGAAAAGAGATACTGGGAACCCCAAAGAAAATCCTATCGTTTCCGTAGAAACTTATCTCGATTTAGAAGGACAATGCTGGGAATCCAGAGTATTTCATATGGACGCAAATTGTGTTTTAATTCGTCAATGTGAGGGAGCGAGGGATGCAGTAAAGGAGGAATAATGCATCGGAAAAGAGATACTCGGAACCCCAAAGAAAATCCTGTCGTTTCCGTAGAAACGAATCCCGATTTAGAAGGACAATGCAGGGAATTCAGAGTAATTCATATGGACGCAAATTGTGTGTTAATTCGTCAATGTGAGGGAGCGAGGGATGCAGTAAAGGAGGAATAATGCATCGGAAAAGAGATACTCGGAACCCCAAAGAAAATCCTATCGTTTCCGTTGAAACGTATCTCGATTTAGAAGGACAATGCAGGGAATCCAGAGTATTTCATATGGACGCAAATTGTGTGTTAATTCGTCAATGTCAGGGAGCGAGGGATGCAGTAAAGGAGGAATAATGCGTCGTAAAAGAGATACTCGGAACCCCAAAGCAAATCCTATCGTTTCCGTAGAAACGTTCCTCGATTTAGAAGGACAATGCAGGGAATGCAGAGTATTTCATATGGACGCAAATTGTGTGTTAATTCGTCAATGTGAGGAAGCGAGGGATGCAGTAAAGGAGGAATAATGCATCGCAAAAGAGATACTCGGAACCCCAAAGAAAATCCTATCGTTTCCGTAGAAACGTATCCCGATTTAGAAGGACAATGCAGGGAATCCAGAGTATTTCATATGGACGCAAATTGTGTGTTAATTCGTCAATGTGAGGGAGCGAGGGATGCAGTAAAGGAGGAATAATGCATCGGGAAAGAGATACTCGACTCCCAAAACAAAATCCTATCGTTTCCGTAGAAACGTATCTTGATTTAGAAGGACAATGCAGGGAATTCAGAGTATTTCATATGGACGCAAATTGTGTGTTAATTCGTCAATGTGAGGGAGCGAGGGATGCAGTAAAGGAGGAATAATGCATCGGAAAAGAGATACTCGGAACCCCAAAGAAAATCCTATCGTTTCCGTAGAAACGTATCTTGATTTAGAAGGACAATGCAGGGAATCCAGAGTATTTCATATGGACGCAAATTGTGTGTTAATTCGTCAATGTCAGGGAGCGAGGGATGCAGTAAAGGAGGAATAATGCATCGTAAAAGAGATACTCGGAACCCCAAAGAAAATCCTATCGTTTCCGTAGAAACGTTCCTCGATTTAGAAGGACAATGCAGGGAATCCAGAGTATTTCATATGGACGCAAATTGTGTGTTAATTCGTCAATGTGAGGAAGCGCGGGATGCAGTAAAGGACGAATAATGCATCGGAAAAGAGACACGCGGAACCCCAAAGAAAATCCTATCGTTTCCGTAGAAACGTATCTCGATTTAGAAGGACAATGCAGGGAATCCAGAGTATTTCATATGGACGCAAATTGTGTGTTAATTCGTCAATGAGAGTTAGCGAGGGTTGCAGTAAAGGAGGAATAATGCATCGGGAAAGAGATACTCGACTCCCAAAACAAAATCCTATCGTTTCCGTAGAAACGTATCTCGTTTTAGAAAGATAATGCAGGGAACCCAGAGTATTTCATATGGACGCAATTTGTGTGTTAATTCGGCAATGTGAGGGAGCGAGGGATGCAGTAATGGAGGAATAATGCATCGGAAAAGAGATACTCGGAACCCCAAAGAAAATCCTATCGTTTCCGTAGAAACGTATCTCGATTTAGAAGGACAATGCAAGGAATCCAGAGTATTTCATATGGACGCAAATTGTGTGTTAATTCGTCAATGTGAGGGAGCGAGGGATGCAGTAAAGGAGGAATAATGCATCGGAAAAGAGATACTCGGAACCCCAAAGAAAATCCTATCGTTTCCGTTGAAACATATCTCGATTTAGAAGGACAATGCAGGGAATCCAGAGTATTTCATATGGACGCAAATTGTGTGTTAATTGGTCAATGTGAGGGAGCGAGGGACGCTGTAAAGGAGGAATAATGTATCGGAAAAGAGATACTTGGAACCCCAAAGAAAATCCTATCGTTTCCGTAGAAACATATCTCGATTTAGAAGGACAATGCAGGGAATCCAGAGTATTTCATATGGACGCAAATTGTGTGTTAATTCGTCAATGTGAGGGAGCGAGGGATGAAGTAAAGGAGGAATAATGCATCGGAAAAGAGATACTCGGAACCCCAAAGAAAATCCTATCGTTTCCGTAGAAACATATCTCGATTTAGAAGGACAATGCAGGGAATCCAGAGTATTTCATATGGACGCAAATTGTGTGTTAATTCGTCAATGTGAGGGAGCGAGGGATGCAGTAAAGGAGGAATATTGCATCGGAAAAGATATTCTCGGAACCCCACAGAAAATCCAATCGTTTCCGTAGAAACGTATCTCGATTTAGAAGGACAATGCAGGGAATCCAGAGTATTTCATATGGACGCAAATTGTGTGTTAATTCGTCAATGTGAGGGAGCGAGGGATGCAGTAAAGGAGGAATAATGCATCGGAAAAGATATTCTCGGAACCCCACAGAAAATCCAATCGTTTCCGTAGAAACGTATCTCGATTTAGAAGGACAATGCAGGGAATCCAGAGTATTTCATATGGACGCAAATTGTGTGTTAATTCGTCAATGTGAGGGAGCGAGGGATGCAGTAAAGGAGGATAAATGCATCGGAAAAGAGATTCTCGGAACCCCACAGAAAATCCAATCGTTTCCGTAGAAACGTATCTCGATTGAGAAGGACAATGCAGGGAATCCAGAGTATTTCATATGGACGCAAATTGTGTGTTAATTCGTCAATGTGAGGGAGCGAGGGATGCAGTAAAGGAGGAATAATGCATCGGAAAAGAGATACTCGGAACCCCAAAGAAAATCCTATCGTTTCCGTAGAAACGTATCTCGATTTAGAAGGACAATGCAGGGAATCCAGAGTATTTCATATGGACGCAAATTGTGTGTTAATTCGTCAATGTCAGGGAGCGAGGGATGCAGTAAAGGAGGAATAATGCATCGTAAAAGAGATACTCGGAACCCCAAAGCAAATCCTATCGTTTCCGTAGAAACGTTCCTCGATTTAGAAAGACAATGCAGGGAATGCAGAGTATTTCATATGGACGCAAATTGTGTGTTAATTCGTCAATGTGAGGAAGCGAGGGATGCAGTAAAGGAGGAATAATGCATCGGAAAAGAGATACGCGGAACCCCAAAGAAAATCATATCGTTTCCGTAGAAACGTATCTCGATTTAGAAGGACAATGCAGGGAATCCAGAGTATTTCATATGGACGCAAATTGTGTGTTAATTCGTCAATGTGAGGGAGCGAGGGATGCAGTAAAGGGGGAATAATGCATCGGAAGAGAGATACTCGGAACCCCAAAGAAAATCCTATCGTTTCCGTAGAAACGTATCTTGATTTAGAAGGACAATGCAGGGAATCCAGAGTATTTCATATGGACGCAAATTGTGTGTTAATTCGTCAATGTGAGGGAGCGAGGGATGCAGTAAAGGAGGAATAATGCATCGCAAAAGAGATACTCGGAACCCCAAAGAAAATCCTATCGTTTCCGTAGAAACGTATCCCGATTTAGAAGGACAATGCAGGGAATCCAGAGTATTCCATATGGACGCAAATTGTGTGTTAATTCGTCAATGTGAGGGAGCGAGGGATGCAGTAAAGGAGGAATAATGCATCGGGAAAGAGATACTCGACTCCCAAAACAAAATCCTATCGTTTCCGTAGAAACGTATCTCGTTTTAGAAGGATAATGCAGGGAACCCAGAGTATTTCATATGGACGCAATTTGTGTGTTAATTCGGCAATGTGAGGGAGCGAGGGATGCAGTAATGGAGGAATAATGCATCGGAAAAGAGATACTCGGAACCCCAAAGAAAATCCTATCGTTTCCGTAGAAACGTATCTCGATTTACAAGGACAATGAGGGGAATCCAGAGTATTTCATATGGACGCAAATTGTGTGTTAATTCGTCAATGTCAGGGAGCGAGGGATGCAGTAAAGGAGGAATAATGCATCGTAAAAGAGATACTCGGAACCCCAAAGCAAATCCTATCGTTTCCGTAGAAACGTTCCTCGATTTAGAAGGACAATGCAGGGAATCCAGAGTATTTAATATGGACGCAAATTGTGTGTTAATTCGTCAATGTGAGGAAGCGAGGGATGCAGTAAAGGAGGAATAATGCATCGGAAAAGAGATACGCGGAACCCCAAAGAAAATCCTATCGTTTCCGTAGAAACGTATCTCGATTTAGAAGGACAATGCAGGGAATCCAGAGTATTTCATATGGACGCAAATTGTGTGTTAATTCGTCAATGTGAGGGAGCGAGGCATGCAGTAAAGGAGGAATAATGCATCGGAAAAGAGATACTCGGAACCCCAAAGAAAATCCTATCGTTTCCGTAGAAACGTATCTCGATTTAGGAGGACAATGCAGGGAATCCAGAGTATTTCATATGGACGCAAATTGTGTGTTAATTCGTCAATGTGAGGGAGCGAGGGATGCAGTAAAGGAGGAATAATGCATCGGAAAAGAGATACTCGGAACCCCAAAGAAAATCCTATCGTTTCCGTAGAAACGTATCTCGATTTAGAAAGACAATGCAGGGAATCCAGAGTATTTCATATGGACGCAAATTGTGTGTTAATTCATCAATGTGAGGGAGCGAGGGATGCAGTAAAGGAGGAATAATGCATCGGAAAAGAGATTCTCGGAACCCCACAGAAAATCCAATCGTTTCCGTAGAAACGTATCTCGATTTAGAAGGACAATGCAGGGAATCCAGAGTATTTCATATGGACGCAAATTGTGTGTTAATTCGTCAATGAGAGTTAGCGAGGGTTGCAGTAAAGGAGGAATAATGCATCGGGAAAGAGATACTCGACTCCCAAAACAAAATCCTATCGTTTCTGTAGAAACGTATCTCGTTTTAGAAGGACAATGCAGGGAATCCAGAGTATTTCATATGGACGCAAATTGTGTGTTAATTGGTTAATGTGAGGGAGCGAGGGACGCTGTAAAGGAGGAATAATGTATCGGAAAAGAGATACTTGGAACCCCAAAGAAAATCCTATCGTTTCCGTAGAAACGTATCTCGATTTAGAAGGACAATGCAGGGAAACCAGAGTATTTCATATGGACGCAAATTGTGTGTTAATTCGTCAATGTGAGGGAGCGAGGGATGCAGTAAAGGAGGAATAATGCATCGGAAAAGAGATACTCGGAACCCCAAAGAAAATCCTATCGTTTCCGTAGAAACGTATCTCGATTTACAAGGACAATGCAGGGAATCCAGAGTATTTCATATGGACGCAAATTGTGTGTTAATTCGTCAATGTGAGGGAGCGAGGGATGCAGTAAAGGAGGAATAATGCATCGGAAAAGAGATACTCGGAACCCCAAAGAAAATCCTATCGTTTCCGTTGAAACATATCTCGATTTAGAAGGACAATGCAGGGAATCCAGAGTATATCATATGGACGCAAATTGTGTTTTAATTGGTCAATGTGAGGGAGCGAGGGACGCTGTAAAGGAGGAATAATGTATCGGAAAAGAGATACTTGGAACCCCAAAGAAAATCCTATCGTTTCCGTAGAAACGTATCTCGATTTAGAAGGACAATGCAGGGAATCCAGAGTATTTCATATGGACGCAAATTGTGTGTTAATTCGTCAATGTGAGGGAGCGAGGGATGCAGTAAAGGAGGAATAATGCATCGGAAAAGAGATACTCGGAGCCCCAAAGAAAATCCTATCGTTTCCGTAGAAACGTATCTCGATTTAGAAGGACAATGCAGGGAATCCAGAGTATTTCATATGGACGCAAATTGTGTGTTAATTCGTCAATTTGAGGGAGCGAGGGATGCAGTAAAGGAGGAATAATGCATCGGAAAAGAGATACTCGGAACCCCAAAGAAAGTCCTATCGTTTCCGTAGAAACGTATCTCGATTTAGGAGGACAATGCAGGGAATCCAGAGTATTTCATATGGACGCAAATTGTGTGTTAATTCGTCAATGTGAGGGAGCGAGGGATGCAGTAAAGGAGGAATAATGCATCGGAAAAGAGATACTCGGAACCCCAAAGAAAATCCTATCGTTTCCGTAGAAACGTATCTCGATTTAGAAGGACAATGCAGGGAATCCAGAGTATTTCATATGGACGCAAATTGTGTGTTAATTCGTCAATGTGAGGGAGCGAGGGATGCAGTAAAGGAGGAATAATGCATCGGAAAAGATATTCTCGGAACCCCACAGAAAATCCAATCGTTTCCGTAGAAACGTATCTCGATTTAGAAGGACAATGCAGGGAATCCAGAGTATTTCATATGGACGCAAATTGTGTGTTAATTCATCAATGTGAGGGAGCGAGGGATGCAGTAAAGGAGGAATAATGCATCGGAAAAGAGATTCTCGGAACCCCACAGAAAATCCAATCGTTTCTGTAGAAACGTATCTCGATTTAGAAGGACAATGCAGGGAATCCAGAGTATTTCATATGGACGCAAATTGTGTGTTAATTCGTCAATGTGAGTTAGCGAGGGTTGCAGTAAAGGAGGAATAATGCATCGGAAAAGAGATACTCGGAACCCCAAAGAAAATCCTATCGTTTCCGTTGAAACATATCTCGATTTAGAAGGACAATGCAGGGAATCCAGAGTATTTCATATGGACGCAAATTGTGTGTTAATTGGTCAATGTGAGGGAGCGAGGGATGCAGTAAAGGAGGAATAATGTATCGGAAAAGAGGTACTTGGAACCCCATAGAAAATCCTATCGTTTCCATAGAAACGTATCTCGATTTAGAAGGACAATGCAGGGAATCCAGAGTATTTCATATGGACGCAAATTGTGTGTTAATTCGTCAATGTGAGGGAGCGAGGGATGCAGTAAAGGAGGAATAATGCATCGGAAAAGAGATACTCGGAACCCCAAAGAAAATCCTATCGTTTCCGTAGAAACGTATATCGATTTAGAAGGACATTGCCGGGAATCCAGAGTATTCATATGGACGCAAATTGTGTGTTAATTCGTCAATGTGAGGGAGCGAGGGATGCAGTAAAGGAGGAATAATGCATCGGAAAAGCGATACACGGAACCCCAAAGAAAATCCTATCGTTTCCGTAGAAACGTATCTCGATTTAGAAGGACAATGCAGGGAATCCAGAGTATTTTATATGGACGCAAATTGTGTGTTAATTCGTCAATGTGAGGGAGCGAGGGATGCAGTAAGGGAGGAATAATGCATCGGAAAAGAGATACTCGACTCCCAAAAGAAAATCCTATCGTTTCCGTAGAAACGTATCTCGTTTTAGAAAGATAATGCAGGGAACCCAGAGTATTTCATATGGACGCAAATTGTGTGTTATTTCGGCAATGTGAGGGAGCGAGGGATGCAGTAATGGAGGAATAATGCATCGGAAAAGTGATACTCGGAACCCCAAAGAAAATCCTATCGTTTCCGTAGAAACGTATCTCGATTTAGAAGGACAATGCAAGGAATCCAGAGTATTTCATATGGACGCAAATTGTGTGTTAATTCGTCAATGTGAGGGAGCGAGGGATGCAGTAAAGGAGGAATAATGCATCGGAAAAGAGATACTCGGAACCCCAAAGAAAATCCTATCGTTTCCGTAGAAACGTATCTCGATTTAGAAGGACAATGCAGGGAATCCAGAGTATTTCATATGGACGCAAATTGTGTGTTAATTCGTCAATTTGAGGGAGCGAGGGATGCAGTAAAGGAGGAATAATGCATCGGAAAAGAGATACTCGGAACCCCAAAGAAAATCCTG
The DNA here is from genome assembly GCF_023898315.1 of Schistocerca nitens. Classification (NCBI taxonomy): domain Eukaryota; kingdom Metazoa; phylum Arthropoda; class Insecta; order Orthoptera; family Acrididae; genus Schistocerca; species Schistocerca nitens. The sequence continues at coordinate 1,151,985,037 of NC_064615.1, forward strand.
TAGTTTCCGTAGAAACGTATCTCGATTTAGAAGGACAATGCAGGGAATGCAGAGTATTTCATATGGACGCAAATTGTGTGTTAATTCATCAATGTGAGGGAGCGAGGGATGCAGTAAAGGAGGAATAATGCATCGGAAAAGAGATACTCGGAACCCCAAAGAAAATCCTATCGTTTCCGTTAAACGTATCTCGATTTAGAAGGACAATGCAGGGAATTTAGAGTATTTCATATGGACGCAAATTGTGTGTTAATTCGTCAATGTGAGGGAGCAAGGGATGCAGTAAAGGAGGAATAATGCATCGGGAAAGAGATACTCGGAACCCCAAAGAAAATCCTATCGATTCCGTAGAAACGTATCTCGATTAAGAAGAACAATGCAGGGAATCCAGAGTATTTCATATGGACGCAAATTGTGTGTTAATTCGACAAAGTGAGGGAGCGAGGGATGCAGTAAAGGAGGAATAAAGCATCGGGAAAGAGATACTCGACTCCCAAAACAAAATCCTATCGTTTCCGTAGAAACGTATCTCGTTTTAGAAAGATAATGCAGGGAACCCAGAGTATTTCATATGGACGCAATTTGTGTGTTAATTCGGCAATGTGAGGGAGCGAGGGATGCAGTAATGGAGGAATAATGCATCGGAAAAGAGATACTCGGAACCCCAAAGAAAATCCTATCGTTTCCGTAGAAACGTATCTCGATTTAGAAGGACAATGCAAGGAATCCAGAGTATTTCATATGGACGCAAATTGTGTGTTAATTCGTCAATGTGAGGGAGCGAGGGATGCAGTAAAGGAGGAATAATGCATCGGAAAAGAGATACTAGGAACCCCAAAGAAAATCCTATCGTTTCCGTTGAAACATATCTCGATTTAGAAGGACAATGCAGGGAATCCAGAGTATTTCATATGGACGCAAATTGTGTGTTCATTGGTCAATGTGAGGGAGCGAGGGATGCAGTAAAGGAGGAATAAATTATCGGAAAAGAGATACTTGGAACCCCAAAGAAAATCCTATCGTTTCCGTAGAAACGTATCTCGATTTAGAAGGACAATGCAGGGAATCCAGAGTATTTCATATGGACGCAAATTGTGTGTTAATTCGTCAATGTGAGGGAGCGAGGGATGAAGTAAAGGAGGAATAATGCATCGGAAAAGAGATACTCGGAACCCCAAAGAAAATCCTACCGTTTCCGTAGAAACGTATCTCGATTTAGAAGGACAATGCAGGGAATCCAGAGTATTTCATATGGACGCAATTTGTGTGTTAATTCGTCAATGTGAGGGAGCGAGGGATGCAGTAAAGGAGGAATAATGCATCGGAAAAGAGAAACTCGGAACCCCAAAGAAAATCCTATCGTTTCCGTAGAAACGAATCCCGATTTAGTAGGACAATGCAGGGAACCCAGAGTATTTCATATGGACGCAATTTGTGTGTTAATTCGTCAATGTGAGGGAGCGAGGGATGCAGTAAAGGAGGAATAATGTATCGGAAAAGAGATACTCGGAACCCCAAAGAAAATCCTATCGTTTCCGTAGAAACGTATCTCGATTTAGAAGGACAATGCAGGGAATCCAGAGTATTAATTATGGACGCAAATTGTGTGTTAATTCGTCAATGTGAGGGAGCGAATGATGCAGTAAAGGGGGAATAATGCATCGGAAAAGAGATACTCGGAACCCCAAAGAAAATCCTATCGTTTTCGTAGAAACGTATCTCGATTTAGAAGGACAATGCCAGGAATCCAGAGTATTCATATGGACGCAAATTGTGTGTTAATTCGTCAATGTGAGGGAGCGAGGGATGCAGTAAAGGAGGAATAATGCATCGGATAAGCGATACACGGAACCGCAAAGAAAATCCTATCGTTTCCGTAGAAACATATCTCGATTTAGAAGGACAATGCAGGGAATCCAGAGTATTTCATATGGACGCAAATTGTGTGTTCATTCGTTGATGTGAGGGAGCTAGAAATGCAGTAAAGGAGGAATAATGCATTGGAAAAGAGATACTCGGAACCCCAAAGAATATCCTATCGTTTGCGTAGACACGTATCTCGATTTAGAAGGACAATTCAGGGAATCCAGAATATATCATATGGACGAAAATTGTGTGTTAATTCGTCAATGTGAGGGAGCGAGGGATGCAGTAAAGGAGGAATAATGCATCGGAAAAGAGATACTCGACTCCCAAAAGAAAATCCTATCGTTTCCGTAGAAACGTATCTCGTTTTAGTAAGATAATGCAGGGAACCCAGAGTATTTCATATGGACGCAAATTGTGTGTTAATTCGGCAATGTGAGGGAGCGAGGGATGCAGTAAAGGAGGAATAATGTATCGGAAAAGAGATACTCGGAACCCCAAAGAAAATACTATCGTTTCCGAAGAAACGTATCTCGATTTAGAAGGACAATGCAAGGAATCCAGAGTATCTCATATGGACGCAAATTGTGTGTTAATTCGTCAATGTGAGGGAGCGAGGGATGCAGTAAAGGAGGAATAATGCATCGGAAAAGAGATACTCGGAACCCCAAAGAAAATCCTATCGTTTCCGTAGAAACGTATCTCGATTTAGTAGGACAATGCAGGGAATCCAGAGTATTTCATATGGACGCAAATTGTGTGTTAATTCGTCAATGTGAGGAGGCGAGGGATGCAGTAAAGGTGGAATAATGCATCGGGATAGAGATACTCGGAACCCCAAAGAAAATCCTATCGTTTCCGTAGAAACGTATCTCGATTTAGAAGGACAATGCAGGGAATCCAGAGTATTTCATATGGACGCAAATTGTGTGTTAATTCGTCAATGTGAGGAAGCGAGGGATGCAGTAAAGGAGGAATAATGCATCGGAAAAGAGATACGCGGAACCCCAAAGAAAATCCTATCGTTTCCGTAGAAACGTATCTCGATTTAGAAGGACAATGCAGGGAAACCAGAGTATTTCATATGGACGCAAATTGTGTGTTAATTCGTCAATGTGAGGGAGCGAGGGATGCAGTAAAGGAGGAATAATGCATCGGAAAAGAGATACTCGGAACCCCAAAGAAAATCCTATCGTTTCCGTAGAAACGTATCTTGATTTAGAAGGACAATGCAGGAAATCCAGAATATTTCATATGGACGCAAATTGTGTGTTAATTTGTCAATGTGAGGGAGCGAGGGATGCAGTAAAGGAGGAATAATGCATCGGAAAAGAGATACTCGGAACCCCAAAGAAAATCCTATCGTTTCCGTAGAAACGTATCTCGATTTAGAAGGACAATGCAGGGAATCCAGAGTATTTCATATGGACGCAAATTGTGTGTTAATTCGTCAATGTGAGGGAGCGAGGGATGCAGTAAAGGAGGAATAATGCATCGGAAAAGAGATACTCTACTCCCAAAAGAAAATCCTATCTTTTCGTAGAAACGTATCTCGATTTAGAAAGATAATGCAGGGAACCCAGAGTATTTCATATGGACGCAATTTGTGTGTTAATTCGTCAATGTGAGGGAGCGAGGGATGCAGTAAAGGAGGAATAATGCATCGCAAAAGCGATACTCGGAACCCCTAAGAAAATCCTGTCGTTTCCGTAGAAACGAATCCCGATTTAGAAGGACAATGCAGGGAATCCAGAGTATTTCATATGGACGCAAATTGTGTGTTAATTCGTCAATGTGAGGGAGCGAGGGATGCAGTAAAGGAGGAATAATGCATCGGAAAAGAGATACTCGGAACCCCAAAGAAAATGCTATCGTTTCCGTAGAAACGTATCTCGATTTAGAAGGACAATGCAGGGAATCCAGAGTATTTCATATGGACGCAAATTGTGTGTTAATTCGTCAATGTGAGTTAGCGAGGGATGCAGTAAAGGAGGAATAATGCATCGGAAAAGAGATACTCGGAACCCCAAAGAAAATCCTATCGTTTCCGTAGAAACGTATCTCGATTTAGAAGGACAATGCAGGGAATCCTGAGTATTTCATATGGACGCAAATTGTGTGTTAATTCGCCAATGTGATGGAGCGAGGGATGAAGTTAAGGAGGAATAATGCATCGGAAAAGAGATACTCTGAACCCCAAAGAAAATCCTATCGTTTCCGTAGAAATGTATCTCGATTTAGGAGGACAATGCAGGGAATCGAGTGTATTTCATATGGACGCAAATTGTGTGTTAATTCGTCAATGTGAGAGAGCGAGGGATGCAGTAAAGGAGGAATAATGCATCGGAAAAGAGATACTCAGAACCCCAAAGAAAATCCTATCGTTTCCGTAGAAACGTATCTCGATTTTGAAGGACAATGCAGGGAATCCAGAGTATATCATATGGACGCAAATTGTGTGTTAATTCGTCAATGTGAGGGAGCGAGGGATGCAGTAAAGGAGGAATAATGCATCGGAAAAGAGACACTCGGAACCCCAAAGAAAATCCTATCGTTTCCGTAGAAACGTATCTCGATTTACAAGGACAATGCAGGGAATCCAGAGTATTTCATATAGACGCAAATTGTGTGTTAATTCGTCAATGTGCGGGAGCGAGGGATGCAGTAAAGGAGGAATAATGCATCGGAAAAGAGATACTCGGAACCCCAAAGAAAATCCTATCGTTTCCGTAGAAACGTATCTCGATTTAGAAGGACAATGCAGGGAATCCAGAGTATTTCATATGGACGCAAATTATGTGTTAATTCGTCAATGTGAGTTAGCGAGGGATGCAGTAAAGGAGGAATAATGCATCGGAAAAGAGATACTCGGAACCCCAAAGAAAATCCTATCATTTCCGTAGAAACGTATCTCGATTTAGAAGGACCATGCAGGGAATCCTGAGTATTTCATATGGACGCAAATTGTGTGTTAATTCGTCAATGTGATGGAGCGAGGGATGCAGTAAAGGAGGAATGATGCATCGGAAAAGAGATACTCTGAACCCCAAAGAAAATCCTATCGTTTCCGTAGAAACGTATCTCGATTTAGGAGGACAATGCAGGGAATCCAGAGTATTTCATATGGACGCAAATTGTGTGTTAATTCGTCAATGTGAGGGAGCGAGGGATGCAGTAAAGGAGGAATAATGCATCGGAAAAGAGACACTCGGAACCCCAAAGAAAATCCTATCGTTTCCGTAGAAACGTATCTCGATTTAGAAGGACAATGCAGGGAATCCAGAGTATATCATATGGACGCAAATTGTGTGTTAATTTATCAATGTGAGGGAGCGAGGGATGCAGTAAAGGAGGAATAATGCATCGGAAAAGAGATACTCGGAACCCCAAAGAAAATCCTATCGTTTCCGTAGAAATGTATCTCGATTTACAAGGACAATTGCAGGGAATCCAGAGTATTTCATATGGACGCAAATTGTGTGTTAATTCGTCAATGTGAGGGAGCGAGGGATGCAGTAAAGGAGGAATAATGCATCGGAAAAGAGATACTCGGAACCCCAAAGAAAATCTTATCGTTTCCGTAGAAACGTATCTCGATTTAGAAGGACAATGCAGGGAATCCAGAGTATTTCATATGGACGCAAATTGTGTGTTAATTCGTCAATGTGAGTTAGCGAGGGATGCAGTAAAGGAGGAATAATGCATCGGAAAAGAGATACTCGGAACCCCAAAGAAAATCCTATCGTTTCCGTTGAAACATATCTCGATTTTGAAGGACAATGCAGGGAATCCTGAGTATTTCATATGGACGCAAATTGTGTGTTAATTCGTCAATGTGATGGAGCGAGGGATGAAGTAAAGGAGGAATAATGCATCGGAAAAGAGACACTCGGAACCCCAAAGAAAATCCTATCGTTTCCGTAGAAACGTATCTCGATTCACAAAGACAATGCAGGGAATCCAGAGTATTTCATATGGACGCAAATTGTGTGTTAATTCGTCAATGTGCGGGAGCGAGGGATGCAGTAAAGGAGGAATAATGCATCGGAAAAGAGATACTCGGAACCCCAAAGAAAATCCTATCGTTTCCGTAGAAACGTATCTCGATTTAGAAGGACAATGCAGGGAATCCAGAGTATTTCATATGGACGCAAATTGTGTGTTAATTCGTCAATGTGAGTTAGCGAGGGATGCAGTAAAGGAGGATTAATGCATCGGAAAAGAGATACTCGGAACCCCAAAGAAAATCCTATCATTTCCGTAGAAACGTATCTCGATTTACAAGGACAATGCAGGGAATCCTGAGTATTTCATATGGACGCAAATTGTGTGTTAATTCGTCAATGTGATGGAGCGAAGGATGCAGTAAAGGAGGAATGATGCATCGGAAAAGAGATACTCGGAACCCCAAAGAAAATCCTATCGTTTCCGTAGATACGTATCTCGATTTAGGAGGACAATGCAGGGAATCCAGAGTATTTCATATGGACGCAAATTGTGTGTTAATTCGGCAATGTGAGGGAGCGAGGGATGCAGTAAAGGAGGAATAATGTATCGGAAAAGAGATACTCGGAACCCCAAAGAAAATACTATCGTTTCCGAAGAAACGTATCTCGATTTAGAAGGACAATGCAAGGAATCCAGAGTATCTCATATGGACGCAAATTGTGTGTTAATTCGTCAATGTGAGGGAGCGAGGGATGCAGTAAAGGAGGAATAATGCATCGGAAAAGAGATACTCGGAACCCCAAAGAAAATCCTATCGTTTCCGTAGAAACGTATCTCGATTTAGTAGGACAATGCAGGGAATCCAGAGTATTTCATATGGACGCAAATTGTGTGTTAATTCGTCAATGTGAGGAGGCGAGGGATGCAGTAAAGGTGGAATAATGCATCGGGATAGAGATACTCGGAACCCCAAAGAAAATCCTATCGTTTCCGTAGAAACGTATCTCGATTTAGAAGGACAATGCAGGGAATCCAGAGTATTTCATATGGACGCAAATTGTGTGTTAATTCGTCAATGTGAGGAAGCGAGGGATGCAGTAAAGGAGGAATAATGCATCGGAAAAGAGATACGCGGAACCCCAAAGAAAATCCTATCGTTTCCGTAGAAACGTATCTCGATTTAGAAGGACAATGCAGGGAAACCAGAGTATTTCATATGGACGCAAATTGTGTGTTAATTCGTCAATGTGAGGGAGCGAGGGATGCAGTAAAGGAGGAATAATGCATCGGAAAAGAGATACTCGGAACCCCAAAGAAAATCCTATCGTTTCCGTAGAAACGTATCTTGATTTAGAAGGACAATGCAGGAAATCCAGAATATTTCATATGGACGCAAATTGTGTGTTAATTTGTCAATGTGAGGGAGCGAGGGATGCAGTAAAGGAGGAATAATGCATCGGAAAAGAGATACTCGGAACCCCAAAGAAAATCCTATCGTTTCCGTAGAAACGTATCTCGATTTAGAAGGACAATGCAGGGAATCCAGAGTATTTCATATGGACGCAAATTGTGTGTTAATTCGTCAATGTGAGGGAGCGAGGGATGCAGTAAAGGAGGAATAATGCATCGGAAAAGAGATACTCTACTCCCAAAAGAAAATCCTATCTTTTCGTAGAAACGTATCTCGATTTAGAAAGATAATGCAGGGAACCCAGAGTATTTCATATGGACGCAATTTGTGTGTTAATTCGTCAATGTGAGGGAGCGAGGGATGCAGTAAAGGAGGAATAATGCATCGCAAAAGCGATACTCGGAACCCCTAAGAAAATCCTGTCGTTTCCGTAGAAACGAATCCCGATTTAGAAGGACAATGCAGGGAATCCAGAGTATTTCATATGGACGCAAATTGTGTGTTAATTCGTCAATGTGAGGGAGCGAGGGATGCAGTAAAGGAGGAATAATGCATCGGAAAAGAGATACTCGGAACCCCAAAGAAAATGCTATCGTTTCCGTAGAAACGTATCTCGATTTAGAAGGACAATGCAGGGAATCCAGAGTATTTCATATGGACGCAAATTGTGTGTTAATTCGTCAATGTGAGTTAGCGAGGGATGCAGTAAAGGAGGAATAATGCATCGGAAAAGAGATACTCGGAACCCCAAAGAAAATCCTATCGTTTCCGTAGAAACGTATCTCGATTTAGAAGGACAATGCAGGGAATCCTGAGTATTTCATATGGACGCAAATTGTGTGTTAATTCGCCAATGTGATGGAGCGAGGGATGAAGTTAAGGAGGAATAATGCATCGGAAAAGAGATACTCTGAACCCCAAAGAAAATCCTATCGTTTCCGTAGAAATGTATCTCGATTTAGGAGGACAATGCAGGGAATCGAGTGTATTTCATATGGACGCAAATTGTGTGTTAATTCGTCAATGTGAGAGAGCGAGGGATGCAGTAAAGGAGGAATAATGCATCGGAAAAGAGATACTCAGAACCCCAAAGAAAATCCTATCGTTTCCGTAGAAACGTATCTCGATTTAGAAGGACAATGCAGGGAATCCAGAGTATATCATATGGACGCAAATTGTGTGTTAATTCGTCAATGTGAGGGAGCGAGGGATGCAGTAAAGGAGGAATAATGCATCGGAAAAGAGACACTCGGAACCCCAAAGAAAATCCTATCGTTTCCGTAGAAACGTATCTCGATTTACAAGGACAATGCAGGGAATCCAGAGTATTTCATATAGACGCAAATTGTGTGTTAATTCGTCAATGTGCGGGAGCGAGGGATGCAGTAAAGGAGGAATAATGCATCGGAAAAGAGATACTCGGAACCCCAAAGAAAATCCTATCGTTTCCGTAGAAACGTATCTCGATTTAGAAGGACAATGCAGGGAATCCAGAGTATTTCATATGGACGCAAATTATGTGTTAATTCGTCAATGTGAGTTAGCGAGGGATGCAGTAAAGGAGGAATAATGCATCGGAAAAGAGATACTCGGAACCCCAAAGAAAATCCTATCATTTCCGTAGAAACGTATCTCGATTTAGAAGGACCATGCAGGGAATCCTGAGTATTTCATATGGACGCAAATTGTGTGTTAATTCGTCAATGTGATGGAGCGAGGGATGCAGTAAAGGAGGAATGATGCATCGGAAAAGAGATACTCTGAACCCCAAAGAAAATCCTATCGTTTCCGTAGAAACGTATCTCGATTTAGGAGGACAATGCAGGGAATCCAGAGTATTTCATATGGACGCAAATTGTGTGTTAATTCGTCAATGTGAGGGAGCGAGGGATGCAGTAAAGGAGGAATAATGCATCGGAAAAGAGACACTCGGAACCCCAAAGAAAATCCTATCGTTTCCGTAGAAACGTATCTCGATTTAGAAGGACAATGCAGGGAATCCAGAGTATATCATATGGACGCAAATTGTGTGTTAATTTATCAATGTGAGGGAGCGAGGGATGCAGTAAAGGAGGAATAATGCATCGGAAAAGAGATACTCGGAACCCCAAAGAAAATCCTATCGTTTCCGTAGAAATGTATCTCGATTTACAAGGACAATTGCAGGGAATCCAGAGTATTTCATATGGACGCAAATTGTGTGTTAATTCGTCAATGTGAGGGAGCGAGGGATGCAGTAAAGGAGGAATAATGCATCGGAAAAGAGATACTCGGAACCCCAAAGAAAATCTTATCGTTTCCGTAGAAACGTATCTCGATTTAGAAGGACAATGCAGGGAATCCAGAGTATTTCATATGGACGCAAATTGTGTGTTAATTCGTCAATGTGAGTTAGCGAGGGATGCAGTAAAGGAGGAATAATGCATCGGAAAAGAGATACTCGGAACCCCAAAGAAAATCCTATCGTTTCCGTTGAAACATATCTCGATTTTGAAGGACAATGCAGGGAATCCTGAGTATTTCATATGGACGCAAATTGTGTGTTAATTCGTCAATGTGATGGAGCGAGGGATGAAGTAAAGGAGGAATAATGCATCGGAAAAGAGACACTCGGAACCCCAAAGAAAATCCTATCGTTTCCGTAGAAACGTATCTCGATTCACAAAGACAATGCAGGGAATCCAGAGTATTTCATATGGACGCAAATTGTGTGTTAATTCGTCAATGTGCGGGAGCGAGGGATGCAGTAAAGGAGGAATAATGCATCGGAAAAGAGATACTCGGAACCCCAAAGAAAATCCTATCGTTTCCGTAGAAACGTATCTCGATTTAGAAGGACAATGCAGGGAATCCAGAGTATTTCATATGGACGCAAATTGTGTGTTAATTCGTCAATGTGAGTTAGCGAGGGATGCAGTAAAGGAGGATTAATGCATCGGAAAAGAGATACTCGGAACCCCAAAGAAAATCCTATCATTTCCGTAGAAACGTATCTCGATTTACAAGGACAATGCAGGGAATCCTGAGTATTTCATATGGACGCAAATTGTGTGTTAATTCGTCAATGTGATGGAGCGAAGGATGCAGTAAAGGAGGAATGATGCATCGGAAAAGAGATACTCGGAACCCCAAAGAAAATCCTATCGTTTCCGTAGATACGTATCTCGATTTAGGAGGACAATGCAGGGAATCCAGAGTATTTCATATGGACGCAAATTGTGTGTTAATTCGGCAATGTGAGGGAGCGAGGGATGCAGTAAAGGAGGAATAATGTATCGGAAAAGAGATACTCGGAACCCCAAAGAAAATACTATCGTTTCCGAAGAAACGTATCTCGATTTAGAAGGACAATGCAAGGAATCCAGAGTATCTCATATGGACGCAAATTGTGTGTTAATTCGTCAATGTGAGGGAGCGAGGGATGCAGTAAAGGAGGAATAATGCATCGGAAAAGAGATACTCGGAACCCCAAAGAAAATCCTATCGTTTCCGTAGAAACGTATCTCGATTTAGTAGGACAATGCAGGGAATCCAGAGTATTTCATATGGACGCAAATTGTGTGTTAATTCGTCAATGTGAGGAGGCGAGGGATGCAGTAAAGGTGGAATAATGCATCGGGATAGAGATACTCGGAACCCCAAAGAAAATCCTATCGTTTCCGTAGAAACGTATCTCGATTTAGAAGGACAATGCAGGGAATCCAGAGTATTTCATATGGACGCAAATTGTGTGTTAATTCGTCAATGTGAGGAAGCGAGGGATGCAGTAAAGGAGGAATAATGCATCGGAAAAGAGATACGCGGAACCCCAAAGAAAATCCTATCGTTTCCGTAGAAACGTATCTCGATTTAGAAGGACAATGCAGGGAAACCAGAGTATTTCATATGGACGCAAATTGTGTGTTAATTCGTCAATGTGAGGGAGCGAGGGATGCAGTAAAGGAGGAATAATGCATCGGAAAAGAGATACTCGGAACCCCAAAGAAAATCCTATCGTTTCCGTAGAAACGTATCTTGATTTAGAAGGACAATGCAGGAAATCCAGAATATTTCATATGGACGCAAATTGTGTGTTAATTTGTCAATGTGAGGGAGCGAGGGATGCAGTAAAGGAGGAATAATGCATCGGAAAAGAGATACTCGGAACCCCAAAGAAAATCCTATCGTTTCCGTAGAAACGTATCTCGATTTAGAAGGACAATGCAGGGAATCCAGAGTATTTCATATGGACGCAAATTGTGTGTTAATTCGTCAATGTGAGGGAGCGAGGGATGCAGTAAAGGAGGAATAATGCATCGGAAAAGAGATACTCTACTCCCAAAAGAAAATCCTATCTTTTCGTAGAAACGTATCTCGATTTAGAAAGATAATGCAGGGAACCCAGAGTATTTCATATGGACGCAATTTGTGTGTTAATTCGTCAATGTGAGGGAGCGAGGGATGCAGTAAAGGAGGAATAATGCATCGCAAAAGCGATACTCGGAACCCCTAAGAAAATCCTGTCGTTTCCGTAGAAACGAATCCCGATTTAGAAGGACAATGCAGGGAATCCAGAGTATTTCATATGGACGCAAATTGTGTGTTAATTCGTCAATGTGAGGGAGCGAGGGATGCAGTAAAGGAGGAATAATGCATCGGAAAAGAGATACTCGGAACCCCAAAGAAAATGCTATCGTTTCCGTAGAAACGTATCTCGATTTAGAAGGACAATGCAGGGAATCCAGAGTATTTCATATGGACGCAAATTGTGTGTTAATTCGTCAATGTGAGTTAGCGAGGGATGCAGTAAAGGAGGAATAATGCATCGGAAAAGAGATACTCGGAACCCCAAAGAAAATCCTATCGTTTCCGTAGAAACGTATCTCGATTTAGAAGGACAATGCAGGGAATCCTGAGTATTTCATATGGACGCAAATTGTGTGTTAATTCGCCAATGTGATGGAGCGAGGGATGAAGTTAAGGAGGAATAATGCATCGGAAAAGAGATACTCTGAACCCCAAAGAAAATCCTATCGTTTCCGTAGAAATGTATCTCGATTTAGGAGGACAATGCAGGGAATCGAGTGTATTTCATATGGACGCAAATTGTGTGTTAATTCGTCAATGTGAGAGAGCGAGGGATGCAGTAAAGGAGGAATAATGCATCGGAAAAGAGATACTCAGAACCCCAAAGAAAATCCTATCGTTTCCGTAGAAACGTATCTCGATTTTGAAGGACAATGCAGGGAATCCAGAGTATATCATATGGACGCAAATTGTGTGTTAATTCGTCAATGTGAGGGAGCGAGGGATGCAGTAAAGGAGGAATAATGCATCGGAAAAGAGACACTCGGAACCCCAAAGAAAATCCTATCGTTTCCGTAGAAACGTATCTCGATTTACAAGGACAATGCAGGGAATCCAGAGTATTTCATATAGACGCAAATTGTGTGTTAATTCGTCAATGTGCGGGAGCGAGGGATGCAGTAAAGGAGGAATAATGCATCGGAAAAGAGATACTCGGAACCCCAAAGAAAATCCTATCGTTTCCGTAGAAACGTATCTCGATTTAGAAGGACAATGCAGGGAATCCAGAGTATTTCATATGGACGCAAATTATGTGTTAATTCGTCAATGTGAGTTAGCGAGGGATGCAGTAAAGGAGGAATAATGCATCGGAAAAGAGATACTCGGAACCCCAAAGAAAATCCTATCATTTCCGTAGAAACGTATCTCGATTTAGAAGGACCATGCAGGGAATCCTGAGTATTTCATATGGACGCAAATTGTGTGTTAATTCGTCAATGTGATGGAGCGAGGGATGCAGTAAAGGAGGAATGATGCATCGGAAAAGAGATACTCTGAACCCCAAAGAAAATCCTATCGTTTCCGTAGAAACGTATCTCGATTTAGGAGGACAATGCAGGGAATCCAGAGTATTTCATATGGACGCAAATTGTGTGTTAATTCGTCAATGTGAGGGAGCGAGGGATGCAGTAAAGGAGGAATAATGCATCGGAAAAGAGACACTCGGAACCCCAAAGAAAATCCTATCGTTTCCGTAGAAACGTATCTCGATTTAGAAGGACAATGCAGGGAATCCAGAGTATATCATATGGACGCAAATTGTGTGTTAATTTATCAATGTGAGGGAGCGAGGGATGCAGTAAAGGAGGAATAATGCATCGGAAAAGAGATACTCGGAACCCCAAAGAAAATCCTATCGTTTCCGTAGAAATGTATCTCGATTTACAAGGACAATTGCAGGGAATCCAGAGTATTTCATATGGACGCAAATTGTGTGTTAATTCGTCAATGTGAGGGAGCGAGGGATGCAGTAAAGGAGGAATAATGCATCGGAAAAGAGATACTCGGAACCCCAAAGAAAATCTTATCGTTTCCGTAGAAACGTATCTCGATTTAGAAGGACAATGCAGGGAATCCAGAGTATTTCATATGGACGCAAATTGTGTGTTAATTCGTCAATGTGAGTTAGCGAGGGATGCAGTAAAGGAGGAATAATGCATCGGAAAAGAGATACTCGGAACCCCAAAGAAAATCCTATCGTTTCCGTTGAAACATATCTCGATTTTGAAGGACAATGCAGGGAATCCTGAGTATTTCATATGGACGCAAATTGTGTGTTAATTCGTCAATGTGATGGAGCGAGGGATGAAGTAAAGGAGGAATAATGCATCGGAAAAGAGACACTCGGAACCCCAAAGAAAATCCTATCGTTTCCGTAGAAACGTATCTCGATTCACAAAGACAATGCAGGGAATCCAGAGTATTTCATATGGACGCAAATTGTGTGTTAATTCGTCAATGTGCGGGAGCGAGGGATGCAGTAAAGGAGGAATAATGCATCGGAAAAGAGATACTCGGAACCCCAAAGAAAATCCTATCGTTTCCGTAGAAACGTATCTCGATTTAGAAGGACAATGCAGGGAATCCAGAGTATTTCATATGGACGCAAATTGTGTGTTAATTCGTCAATGTGAGTTAGCGAGGGATGCAGTAAAGGAGGATTAATGCATCGGAAAAGAGATACTCGGAACCCCAAAGAAAATCCTATCATTTCCGTAGAAACGTATCTCGATTTACAAGGACAATGCAGGGAATCCTGAGTATTTCATATGGACGCAAATTGTGTGTTAATTCGTCAATGTGATGGAGCGAAGGATGCAGTAAAGGAGGAATGATGCATCGGAAAAGAGATACTCGGAACCCCAAAGAAAATCCTATCGTTTCCGTAGATACGTATCTCGATTTAGGAGGACAATGCAGGGAATCCAGAGTATTTCATATGGACGCAAATTGTGTGTTAATTCGTCAATGTGAGGGAGCGAGGGATGCAGTAAAGGAGGAATAATGCATCGGAAAAGAGATACTCGGAACCCCAAAGAAAATCCTATCGTTTCCATAGAATCGTATCTCGATTTAGAAGGACAATGCAGGGAATCCAGAGTATATCATATGGACGCAAATTGTGTGTTAATTTATCAATGTGAGGGAGCGAGGGATGCAGTAAAGGAGGAATAATGCATCGGAAAAGTGATACTCGGAACCCCAAAGAAAATCCTATCGTTTCCGTAGAAATGTATCTCGATTTACAAGGACAATTGCAGGGAATCCAGAGTATTTCATATGGACGCAAATTGTGTGTTAATTCGTCAATGTGAGGGAACGAGGGATGCAGTAAAGGAGGAATAATGCATCGGAAAAGAGATACTCTGAACCCCAAAGAAAATCCTATCGTTTCCGTAGAAACGTATCTCGATTTAGAAGGACAATGCAGGGAATCCAGAGTATTTCATATGGACGCAAATTGTGTGTTAATTCGTCAATGTCAGTTAGCGAGGGATGCAGTAATGGAGGAATAATGCGTCGGAAAAGAGACACTCGGAACCCCAAAGAAAATTCTGTCGTTTCCGTAGAAACGTATCTCGATTTAGAAGGACAATGCAGGGAATCCGGAGTATATCATATGGACTCAAATTGTGTGTTAATTCGTCAATGTGAGGGAGCGAGGGATGCAGTAAAGGAGAAATGAATGCAGTAAAGGAGGAATAATGCATCGGAAAATAGATACTCGACTCCCAAAAGAAAATCATATCGTTTCCGTAGAAACGTATCTCGATTTAGAAAGATAATGCAGGGAACCCAGAGTATTTCATATGGACGCAAATTGTGTGTTAATTCGGCAATGTGAGGGAGCGAGGGATGCAGTAAAGGAGGAATAATGTATCGGAAAAGAGATACTCGGAACCCCAAAGAAAATACTATCGTTTCCGAAGAAACGTAGCTCGATTTAGAAGGACAATGCAAGGAATCCAGAGTATTTCATATGGACGCAAATTGTGTGTTAATTCGTCAATGTGAGGGAGCGAGGGATGCAGTAAAGGAGGAATAATGCATCGGAAAAGAGATACTCGGAACCCCAAAGAAAATCCTATCGTTTCCGTAGAAACGTATCTCGATTTAGTAGGACAATGCAGGGAATCCAGAGTATTTCATATGGACGCAAATTGTGTGTTAATTCGTCAATGTGAGGAGGCGAGGGATGCAGTAAAGGAGGAATAATGCATCGGAATAGAGATACGCGGAACCCCAAAGAAAATCCTATCGTTTCCGTAGAAACGTATCTCGATTTAGAAGGACAATGCAGGGAAACCAGAGTATTTCATATGGACGCAAATTGTGTGTTAATTCTTCAATGTGAGGGAGCGAGGGATGCAGTAAAGGAGGAATAATGCATCGGAAAAGAGATACTCGGAACCCCAAAGAAAATCCTATCGTTTCCGTAGAAACGTATCTTGATTTAGAAGGACAATGCAGGGAATCCAGAATATTTCATATGGACGCAAATTGTGTGTTAATTTGTCAATGTGAGGGAGCGAGGGATGCAGTAAAGGAGGAATAATGCATCGGAAAAGAGATACTCGGAACCCCAAAGAAAATCCTATCGTTTCCGTAGAAACGTATCTCGATTTAGAAGGACAATGCAGGGAAACCAGAGTATTTCATATGGACGCAAATTGTGTGTTAATTCGTCAATGTGAGGGAGCGAGGGATGCAGTAAAGGAGGAATAATGCATCGGAAAAGAGATACTCGACTCCCAAAAGAAAATCCTATCGTTTCCGTAGAAACGTATCTCGATTTAGAAAGATAATGCAGGGAACCCAGAGTATTTCATATGGACGCAATTTGTGTGTTAATTCGTCAATGTGAGGGAGCGAGGGATGCAGTAAAGGATGAATAATGCATCGGAAAAGAGATACTCGGAACCCCTAAGAAAATCCTGTCGTTTCCGTAGAAACGAATCCCGATTTAGAAGGACAATGCAGGGAATCCAGAGTATTTCATATGGACGCAAATTGTGTGTTAATTCGTCAATGTGAGGGAGCGAGGGATGCAGTAAAGGAGGAATAATGCATCGGAAAAGAGATACTCGGAACCCCAAAGAAAATCCTATCGTTTCCGTAGAAACGTATCTCGATTTAGAAGGACAATGCAGGGAATCCAGAGTATTTCATATGGACGCAAATTGTGTGTTAATTCGTCAATGTGAGTTAGCGAGGGATGCAATAAAGGAAGAATAATGCATCGGAAAACAGATACTCGGAACCCCAAAGAAAATCCTATCGTTTCCTTAGAAACGTATCTCGATTTAGAAGGACAATGCAGGGAATCCTGAGTATTTCATATGGACGCAAATTGTGTGTTAATTCGTCAATGTGATGGAGCGAGGGATGAAGTAAAGGAGGAATAATGCATCGGAAAACAGATACTCTGAACCCCAAAGAAAATCCTATCGTTTCCGTAGAAACGTATCTCGATTTAGGAGGACAATGCAGGGAATCCAGAGTATTTCATATGGACGCAAATTGTGTGTTAATTCGTCAATGTGAGGGAACGAGGGATGCAGTAAAGGAGGAATAATGCATCGGAAAGGAGATACTCGGAACCCCAAAGAAAATCCTATCGTTTCCGTAGAAACGTATCTCGATTTACAATGACAATGCAGGGAATCCAGAGTATTTCATATGGACGCAAATTGTGTGTTAATTCAACAATGTGCGGGAGCGAGGGATGCAGTAAAGGAGGAATAATGCATCGGAAAAGAGATACTCGGAACCCCAAAGAAAATCCTATCGTTTCCGTAGAAACGTATCTCGATTTAGAAGGACAATGCAGGGAATCCAGAGTATTTCATATGGACGCAAATTGTGTGTTAATTCGTCAATGTGAGTTAGCGAGGGATGAAGTAAAGGAGGAATAATGCATCGGAAAAGAGATACTCGGAACCCCAAAGAAAATCCTATCATTTCCGTAGAAACGTATCTCGATTTATAAGGACAATGCAGGGAATCCTGAGTATTTCATATGGACGCAAATTGTGTGTTAATTCGTCAATGTGATGGAGCGAGGGATGCAGTAAAGGAGGAATGATGCATCGGAAAAGAGATACTCTGAGCCCCAAAGAAAATCATATCGTTTCCGTAGAAACGTATCTCGATTTAGGAGGACAATGCAGGGAATCCAGAGTATTTCATATGGACGCAAATTGTGTGTTAATTCGTCAATGTGAGGGAGCGAGGGATGCAGTAAAGGAGGAATAATGCATCGGAAAAGAGATACTCGGAACCCCAAAGAAAATCCTATCGTTTCCGTAGAAACGTATCTCGATTTAGAAGGACAATGCAGGGAATCCAGAGTATATCATATGGACGCAAATTGTGTGTTAATTTATCAATGTGATGGAGCGAGGGATGCAGTAAAGGAGGAATAATGCATCGGGAAAGAGATACTCGGAACCCCAAAGAAAATCCTATCGTTTCCGTAGAAATGTATCTCGATTTACAAGAACAATTGCAGGGAATCCAGAGTATTTCATATGGACGCAAATTGTGTGTTAATTCGTCAATGTCAGGGAGCGAGGGATGCAGTAAAGGAGGAATAATGCATCGGAAAAGAGATACTCGGAACCCCAAAGAAAATCCTATTGTTTCCGTAGAAACGTATCTCGATTTAGAAGGACAATGCAGAAAATCCAGAGTATTTCATATGGACGCAAATTGTGTTTTAATTCGTCAATGTGAGGGAGCGAGGGATGCAGTAAAGGAGGAATAATGCATCGGGAAAGAGATACTCGACTCCCAAAAGAAAATCCTATCGTTTCCGTAGAAACGTATCTCGTTTTAGAAAGATAATGCAGGGAACCAAAAGTATTTCATATGGACGCAATTTGTGTGTTAATTCGGCAATGTGAGGGAGCGAGGGTTGCAGTAAAGGAGGAATAATGCATCGGAAAAGAGATACTCGGAACCCCAAAGAAAATCCTATCGTTTCCGTAGAAACGAATCCCGATTTAGAAGGACAATGCAGGGAATCCAGAGTATTTCATATGGACGCAAATTGTGTGTTAATTCGTCAATGTCAGTTAGCGAGGGATGCAGTAATGGAGGAATAATGCATCGGAAAAGAGATACTCGGAACCCCAAAGAAAATCCTATCGTTTCCGTAGAAACGTATCTCGATTTAGAAGGACAATGCAGGGAATCCAGAGTATATCATATGGACGCAAATTGTGTGTTAATTTATCAATGTGAGGGAGCGAGGGATGCAGTAAAGGAGGAATAATGCATCGGAAAAGAGATACTCGGAACCCCAAAGAAAATCCTATCGTTTCCGTAGAAATGTATCTCGATTTACAAGGACAATTGCAGGGAATCCAGAGTATTTCATATGGACGCAAATTGTGTGTTAATTCGTCAATGTCAGGGAGCGAGGGATGCAGTAAAGGAGGAATAATGAATCGGAAAAGAGATACTCGGAACCCCAAAGAAAATCCTATTGTTTCCGTAGAAACGTATCTCGATTTAGAAGGACAATGCAGAAAATCCAGAGTATTTCATATGGACGCAAATTGTGTGTTAATTCGTCAATGTGAGGGAGCGAGGGATGCAGTAAAGGAGGAATAATGCATCGGAAAAGAGATACTCGACTCCCAAAAGAAAATCCTATCGTTTCCGTAGAAACGTATCTCGATTTAGAAAGATAATGCAGGGAACCCAGAGTATTTCATATGGACGCAATTTGTGTGTTAATTCGTCAATGTGAGGGAGCGAGGGATGCAGTAAAGGATGAATAATGCATCGGAAAAGAGATACTCGGAACCCCTAAGAAAATCCTGTCGTTTCCGTAGAAACGAATCCCGATTTAGAAGGACAATGCAGGGAATCCAGAGTATTTCATATGGACGCAAATTGTGTGTTAATTCGTCAATGTGAGGGAGCGAGGGATGCAGTAAAGGAGGAATAATGCATCGGAAAAGAGATACTCGGAACCCCAAAGAAAATCCTATCGTTTCCGTAGAAACGTATCTCGATTTAGAAGGACAATGCAGGGAATCCAGAGTATTTCATATGGACGCAAATTGTGAGTTAATTCGTCAATGTGAGTTAGCGAGGGATGCAATAAAGGAAGAATAATGCATCGGAAAACAGATACTCGGAACCCCAAAGAAAATCCTATCGTTTCCTTAGAAACATATCTCGATTTAGAAGGACAATGCAGGGAATCCTGAGTATTTCATATGGACGCAAATTGTGTGTTAATTCGTCAATGTGATGGAGCGAGGAATGAAGTAAAGGAGGAATAATGCATCGGAAAAGAGATACTCTGAACCCCAAAGAAAATCCTATCGTTTCCGTAGAAACGTATCTCGATTTAGGAGGACAATGCAGGGAATCCAGAGTATTTCATATGGACGCAAATTGTGTGTTAATTCGTCAATGTGAGGGAACGAGGGATGCAGTAAAGGAGGAATAATGCATCGGAAAGGAGATACTCGGAACCCCAAAGAAAATCCTATCGTTTCCGTAGAAGCGTATCTCGATTTACAATGACAATGCAGGGAATCCAGAGAATTTCATATGGACGCAAATTGTGTGTTAATTCAACAATGTGCGGGAGCGAGGGATGCAGTAAAGGAGGAATAATCCATCGGAAAAGAGATACTCGGAACCCCAAAGAAAATCCTATCGTTTCCGTAGAAAACGTATCTCGATTTAGAAGGACAATGCAGGGAATCCAGAGTATTTCATATGGACGCAAATTGTGTGTTAATTCGTCAATGTGAGTTAGCGAGGGATGAAGTAAAGGAGGAATAATGCATCGGAAAAGAGATACTCGGAACCCCAAAGAAAATCCTATCATTTCCGTAGAAACGTATCTCGATTTATAAGGACAATGCAGGGAATCCTGAGTATTTCATATGGACGCAAATTGTGTGTTAATTCGTCAATGTGATGGAGCGAGGGATGCAGTAAAGGAGGAATGATGCATCGGAAAAGAGATACTCTGAGCCCCAAAGAAAATCATATCGTTTCCGTAGAAACGTATCTCGATTTAGGAGGACAATGCAGGGAATCCAGAGTATTTCATATGGACGCAAATTGTGTGTTAATTCGTCAATGTGAGGGAGCGAGGGATGCAGTAAAGGAGGAATAATGCATCGGAAAAGAGATACTCGGAACCCCAAAGAAAATCCTATCGTTTCCGTAGAAACGTATCTCGATTTAGAAGGACAATGCAGGGAATCCAGAGTATATCATATGGACGCAAATTGTGTGTTAATTTATCAATGTGATGGAGCGAGGGATGCAGTAAAGGAGGAATAATGCATCGGGAAAGAGATACTCGGAACCCCAAAGAAAATCCTATCGTTTCCGTAGAAATGTATCTCGATTTACAAGAACAATTGCAGGGAATCCAGAGTATTTCATATGGACGCAAATTGTGTGTTAATTCGTCAATGTCAGGGAGCGAGGGATGCAGTAAAGGAGGAATAATGCATCGGAAAAGAGATACTCGGAACCCCAAAGAAAATCCTATTGTTTCCGTAGAAACGTATCTCGATTTAGAAGGACAATGCAGAAAATCCAGAGTATTTCATATGGACGCAAATTGTGTTTTAATTCGTCAATGTGAGGGAGCGAGGGATGCAGTAAAGGAGGAATAATGCATCGGGAAAGAGATACTCGACTCCCAAAAGAAAATCCTATCGTTTCCGTAGAAACGTATCTCGTTTTAGAAAGATAATGCAGGGAACCAAAAGTATTTCATATGGACGCAATTTGTGTGTTAATTCGGCAATGTGAGGGAGCGAGGGTTGCAGTAAAGGAGGAATAATGCATCGGAAAAGAGATACTCGGAACCCCAAAGAAAATCCTATCGTTTCCGTAGAAACGAATCCCGACTTAGAAGGACAATGCAGGGAATCCAGAGTATTTCATATGGACGCAAATTGTGTGTTAATTCGTCAATGTCAGTTAGCGAGGGATGCAGTAATGGAGGAATAATGCATCGGAAAAGAGATACTCGGAACCCCAAAGAAAATCCTATTGTTTCCGTAGAAACGTATCTCGATTTAGAAGGACAATGCAGGGAATCCAGAGTATATCATATGGACGCAAATTGTGTGTTAATTTATCAATGTGAGGGAGCGAGGGATGCAGTAAAGGAGGAATAATGCATCGGAAAAGAGATACTCGGAACCCCAAAGAAAATCCTATCGTTTCCGTAGAAATGTATCTCGATTTACAAGGACAATTGCAGGGAATCCAGAGTATTTCATATGGACGCAAATTGTGTGTTAATTCGTCAATGTCAGGGAGCGAGGGATGCAGTAAAGGAGGAATAATGCATCGGAAAAGAGATACTCGGAACCCCAAAGAAAATCCTATTGTTTCCGTAGAAACGTATCTCGATTTAGAAGGACAATGCAGAAAATCCAGAGTATTTCATATGGACGCAAATTGTGTGTTAATTCGTCAATGTGAGGGAGCGAGGGATGCAGTAAAGGAGGAATAATGCATCGGGAAAGAGATACTCGACTCCCAAAAGAAAATCCTATCGTTTCCGTAGATACGTATCTCGTTTTAGAAAGATAATGCAGGGAACCAAAAGTATTTCTTATGGACGCAATTTGTGTGTTAATTCGGCAATGTGAGGGAGCGAGGGTTGCAGTAAAGGAGGAATAATGCATCGGAAAAGAGATACTCTGAACCCCAAAGAAAATCCTATCGTTTCCGTAGAAATGTATCTCGATTTAGAAGGACAATGCAGGGAATCCAGAGTATTTCATATGGACGCAAATCGTGTGTTAATTCGTCAATGTCAGTTAGCGAGGGATGCAGTAATGGAGGAATAATGCATCGGAAAAGAGATACTCGGAACCCCAAAGAAAATTCTGTCGTTTCCGTAGAAACGTATCTCGATTTAGAAGGACAATGCAGGGAATCCGGAGTATATCATATGGACTCAAAATGTGTGTTAATTCGTCAATGTGAGGGAGCGAGGGATGCAGTAAAGGAGGAATAGATGCAGTAAAGGAGGAATAATGCATCGGAAAAGAGATACTCGACTCCCAAAAGAAAATCATATCTTTTCCGTAGAAACGTATCTCGTTTAAGAAAGATAATGCAGGGAACCCAGGGTATTTCATATGGACGCAAATTGTGTGTTAATTCGGCAATGTGAGGGAGCGAGGGATGCAGTAAAGGAGGAATAATGCATCGGAAAAGATATACTCGGAATCCCAAAGAAAATCCTACCGTTTCCGAAGAAACGTGTCTCGATTTAGAAGGACAATCCAAGGAATCCAGAGTATTTCATATGGACGCAAATTGTGTGTTAATTCGTCAATGTGAGGGAGCGAGGGATGCAGTAAAGGAGGAATAATGCATCGGAAAAGAGATACTCGGAACCCCAAAGAAAATCCTATCGTTTCCGTAGAAACGTATCTCTATTTAGAAGGACAATGCAGGGAATCCAGAGTATTTCATATGGACGCAAATTG
Source organism: Schistocerca nitens (assembly GCF_023898315.1). Classification (NCBI taxonomy): domain Eukaryota; kingdom Metazoa; phylum Arthropoda; class Insecta; order Orthoptera; family Acrididae; genus Schistocerca; species Schistocerca nitens. Next base: position 1,152,008,107 of record NC_064615.1, read on the forward strand.
TGTGTTAATTATCAATGTGAGGGAGCGAGGGATGCAGTAAAGGAGGAATATTGCATCGGAAAAGAGATACTCGGAACCCCAAAGAAAATCCTATCGTTTCCGTAGAAACGTATCTCGATTTAGAAGGACAATGCAGGGAATCCAGAGTATTTCATATGGACGCAAATTGTGTGTTAATTGGTCAATTTGAGGGAGCGAGGGATGCAGTAAAAGATGAATAATGCATCGGAAAAGAGATACTCGGAACCCCAAAGAAAATCCTATCGTTTCCGTAGAAACGTATCAGGATATAGATGAACAATGCAGGGAATCCGGAGTATATCATATGGACGCAAATTGTGTGTTAATTCGTCAATGTGAGGGAGCGAGGGATGCAGTAAAGGAGGAATAGATGCAGTAAAGGAGGAATAATGCATCGGAAAAGAGATACTCGACTCCCAAAAGAAAATCCTATCGTTTCCGTAGAAACGTATCTCGTTTTGGTAAGATAATGCAGGGAACCCAGAGTATTTCATATGGACGCAAATTGTGTGTTAATTCGGCAATGTGAGGGAGCGAGGGATGCAGTAAAGGAGGAATAATGCATCGGAAAAGAGATACTCGGAACCCCAAAGAAAATACTATCGTTTCCGAAGAAACGTATCTCGATTTAGAAGGACAATGCAAGGAATCCAGAGTATTTCATATGGACGCAAATTGTGTGTTAATTCGTCAATGTGAGGGAGCGAGGGATGCAGTAAAGGAGGAATAATGCATCGGAAAAGAGATACTCGGAACCCCAAAGAAAATACTATCGTTTCCGAAGAAACGTATCTCGATTTAGTAGGACAATGCAAGGAATCCAGAGTATTTCATATGGACGCAAATTGTGTGTTAATTCGTCAATGTGAGGAGGCGAGGGATGCAGTAAAGGAGGAATAATGCATCGGAAAAGAGATACTCGGAACCCCAAAGAAAATCCTATCGTTTCCGTAGAAACGTATCTCGATTTAGAAGGACAATGCAGGGAATCCAGAGTATTTCATATGGACGCAAATTGTGTGTTAATTCGTCAATGTGAGGAAGCGAGCGATGCAGTAAAGGAGGAATAATGCATCGGAAAAGATATACGCGGAACCCCAGAGAAAATCCTATCGTTTCCGTAGAAACATATCTCGATTTAGAAGGACAATGCAGGGAATCCAGAGTATTTCATATGGACGCAAATTGTGTGTTAATTCGTCAATGTGAGGGAGCGAGGGATGCAGTAAAGGAGGAATAATGCATCGGAAAAGAGATACTCGGAACCCCAAAGAAAATCCTATCGTTTCTGTAGAAACGTATCTCGATTTAGAAGGACAATGCAGGGAATCCAGAGTATTTCATATGGACGCAAATTGTGTGTTAATTTGTCAATGTGAGGGAGCGAGGGATGCAGTAAAGGAGGAATAATGCATCGGAAAAGAGATACTCGGAACCCCAAAGAAAATCCTATCGTTTCCGTAGAAACGTATCTCGATTTAGAAGGACAATGCAGGGAATCCAGAGTATTTCATATGGACGCAAATTGTGTGTTAATTCGTCAATGTGAGGGAGCGAGGAATGCAGTAAAGGAGGAATAATGCATCGCAAAAGAGATACTAGACTCCCAAAAGAAAATCCTATCGTTTCCGTAGAAACGTATCTCGATTTAGAAAGATAATGCAGGGAACCCAGAATATTTCATATGGACGCAATTTGTGTGTTAATTCGTCAATGTGAGGGAGCGAGGGATGCAGTAAAGGAGGAATAATGCATCGGAAAAGAGATACTCGGAACCCCAAAGAAAATCCTTTCGTTTCCGTAGAAACGAATCCCGATTTAGAAGGACAATGCAGGGAATCCAGAGTATTTCATATGGACGCAAATTGTGTGTTAATTCGTCAATGTGAGGGAGCGAGGGATGCAGTAAAGGAGGAATAATGCATTGGAAAAGAGATACTCGGAACCCCAAAGAAAATCCTATCGTTTCCGTAGAAACGTATCTCGATTTAAAAGGACAATGCAGGGAATCCAGAGTATTTCATATGGACGCAATTTGTGTGTTAATTCGGCAATGTGAGTTAGCGAGGGTTGCAGTAAAGGAGGAATAATGCATCGGAAAAGAGATACTCGGAACCCCAAAGAAAATCCTATCGTTTCCGTAGAAACGTATCTCGATTTAGAAGGACAATGCAGGGAATCCTGAGTATTTCATATGGACGCAAATTGTGTGTTAATTCGTCAATGTGATGGAGCGAGGGATGCAGTAAAGGAGGAATAATGCATCGAAAAAGAGATACTCTGAACCCCAAAGAAAATCCTATCGTTTCCGTAGAAACGTATCTCGATTTAGGAGGACAATGCAGGGAATCCAGAGTATTTCATATGGATGCAAATTGTGTGTTAATTCGTCAATGTGAGGGAGCGAGGGATGCAGTAAAGGAGGAATAATGCATCGGAAAAGAGATACTCGGAACCCCAAAGAAAATCCTATCGTTTCCGTAGAAACGTATCTCGATTTAGAAGGACAATGCAGGGAATCCAGAGTATATCATATGGACTCAAATTGTGTGTTAATTCGTCAATGTGAGGGAGCGAGGGATGCAGTAAAGGAGGAATAATGCATCGGAAAAGAGATACTCGGAACCCCAAAGAAAATCCTATCGTTTCCGTAGAAACGTATCTCGATTTACAAGGACAATGCAGGGAATCCAGAGTATTTCATATGGACGCAAATTGTGTGTTAATTTGTCAATGTCAGGGAGCGAGGGATGCAGTAAAGGAGGAATAATGCATCGGAAAAGAGATACTCGGAACCCCAAAGAAAATCCTATAATTTCCGTAGCAACGTATCTCGATTTAGAAGGACAATGCAGAGAATCCAGAGTATTTCATATGGACGCAAATTGTGTGTTAATTCGTCAATGTGAGGGAGCGAGGAATGCAGTAAAGGAGGAATAATGCATCGCAAAAGAGATACTAGACTCCCAAAAGAAAATCCTATCGTTTCCGTAGAAACGTATCTCGATTTAGAAAGATAATGCAGGGAACCCAGAATATTTCATATGGACGCAATTTGTGTGTTAATTCGTCAATGTGAGGGAGCTAGGGATGCAGTAAAGGAGGAATAATGCATCGGAAAAGAGATACTCGGAACCCCAAAGAAAATCCTGTCGTTTCCGTAGAAACGAATCCCGATTTAGAAGGACAATGCAGGGAATCCAGAGTATTTCATATGGACGCAAATTGTGTGTTAATTCGTCAATGTGAGGGAGCGAGGGATGCAGTAAAGGAGGAATAATGCATTGGAAAAGAGATACTCGGAACCCCAAAGAAAATCCTATCGTTTCCGTAGAAACGTATCTCGATTTAAAAGGACAATGCAGGGAATCCAGAGTATTTCATATGGACGCAAATTGTGTGTTAATTCGTCAATGTGAGTTAGCGAGGGATGCAGTAAAGGAGGAATAATGCATCGGAAAAGAGATACTCGGAACCCCAAAGAAAATCCTATCGTTTCCGTAGAAACGTATCTCGATTTAGAAGGACAATGCAGGGAATCCTGAGTATTTCATATGGACGCAAATTGTGTGTTAATTCGTCAATGTGATGGAGCGAGGGATGCAGTAAAGGAGGAATAATGCATCGGAAAAGAGATACTCGGAACCCCAAAGAAAATCCTATCGTTTCCGTAGAAACGTATCTCGATTTAGAAGGACAATGCAGGGAATCCGGAGTATATCATATGGACTCAAATTGTGTGTTAATTCGTCAATGTGAGGGAGCGAGGGATGCAGTAAAGGAGGAATAGATGCAGTAAAGGAGGAATAATGCATCGGAAAAGAGATACTCGACTCCCAAAAGAAAATCATATCGTTTCCGTAGAAACGTATCTCGTTTAAGAAAGATAATGCAGGGAACACAGGGTATTTCATATGGACGCAAATTGTGTGTTAATTCGGCAATGTGAGGGAGCGAGGGATGCAGTAAAGGAGGAATAATGCATCGGAAAAGATATACTCGGTATCCCAAAGAAAATCGTATCGTTTCCGAAGAAACGTGTCTCGATTTAGAAGGACAATCCAAGGAATCCAGAGTATTTCATATGGACGCAAATTGAGTGTTAATTCGTCAATGTGAGGGAGCGAGGGATGCAGTAAAGGAGGAATAATGCATCGGAAAAGAGATACTCGGAACCCCAAAGAAAATCCTATCGTTTCCGTAGAAACGTATCTCTATTTAGAAGGACAATGCAGGGAATCCAGAGTATTTCATATGGACGCAAATTGTGTGTTAATTATCAATGTGAGGGAGCGAGGGATGCAGTAAAGGAGGAATATTGCATCGGAAAAGAGATACTCGGAACCCCAAAGAAAATCCTATCGTTTCCGTAGAAACGTATCTCGATTTAGAAGGACAATGCAGGGAATCCAGAGTATTTCATATGGACGCAAATTGTGTGTTAATTGGTCAATTTGAGGGAGCGAGGGATGCAGTAAAAGATGAATAATGCATCGGAAAAGAGATACTCGGAACCCCAAAGAAAATCCTATCGTTTCCGTAGAAACGTATCAGGATATAGATGAACAATGCAGGGAATCCGGAGTATATCATATGGACGCAAATTGTGTGTTAATTCGTCAATGTGAGGGAGCGAGGGATGCAGTAAAGGAGGAATAGATGCAGTAAAGGAGGAATAATGCATCGGAAAAGAGATACTCGACTCCCAAAAGAAAATCCTATCGTTTCCGTAGAAACGTATCTCGTTTTGGTAAGATAATGCAGGGAACCCAGAGTATTTCATATGGACGCAAATTGTGTGTTAATTCGGCAATGTGAGGGAGCGAGGGATGCAGTAAAGGAGGAATAATGCATCGGAAAAGAGATACTCGGAACCCCAAAGAAAATACTATCGTTTCCGAAGAAACGTATCTCGATTTAGAAGGACAATGCAAGGAATCCAGAGTATTTCATATGGACGCAAATTGTGTGTTAATTCGTCAATGTGAGGGAGCGAGGGATGCAGTAAAGGAGGAATAATGCATCGGAAAAGAGATACTCGGAACCCCAAAGAAAATACTATCGTTTCCGAAGAAACGTATCTCGATTTAGTAGGACAATGCAAGGAATCCAGAGTATTTCATATGGACGCAAATTGTGTGTTAATTCGTCAATGTGAGGAGGGGAGGGATGCAGTAAAGGAGGAATAATGCATCGGAAAAGAGATACTCGGAACCCCAAAGAAAATCCTATCGTTTCCGTAGAAACGTATCTCGATTTAGAAGGACAATGCAGGGAATCCAGAGTATTTCATATGGACGCAAATTGTGTGTTAATTCGTCAATGTGAGGAAGCGAGCGATGCAGTAAAGGAGGAATAATGCATCGGAAAAGATATACGCGGAACCCCAAAGAAAATCCTATCGTTTCCGTAGAAACATATCTCGATTTAGAAGGACAATGCAGGGAATCCAGAGTATTTCATATGGATTCAAATTGTGTGTTAATTCGTCAATGTGAGGGAGCGAGGGATGCAGTAAAGGAGGAATAATGCATCGGAAAAGAGATACTCGACTCCCAAAAGAAAATCATATCGTTTCCGTAGAAACGTATCTCGTTTAAGAAAGATAATGCAGGGAACCCAGGGTATTTCATATGGACGCAAATTGTGTGTTAATTCGGCAATGTGAGGGAGCGAGGGATGCAGTAAAGGAGGAATAATGCATCGGAAAAGATATACTCGGAATCCCAAAGAAAATCCTATCGTTTCCGAAGAAACGTGTCTCGATTTAGAAGGACAATCCAAGGAATCCAGAGTATTTCATATGGACGCAAATTGAGTGTTAATTCGTCAATGTGAGGGAGCGAGGGATGCAGTAAAGGAGGAATAATGCATCGGAAAAGAGATACTCGGAACCCCAAAGAAAATCCTATCGTTTCCGTAGAAACGTATCTCTATTTAGAAGGACAATGCAGGGAATCCAGAGTATTTCATATGGACGCAAATTGTGTGTTAATTATCAATGTGAGGGAGCGAGGGATGCAGTAAAGGAGGAATATTGCATCGGAAAAGAGATACTCGGAACCCCAAAGAAAATCCTATCGTTTCCGTAGAAACGTATCTCGATTTAGAAGGACAATGCAGGGAATCCAGAGTATTTCATATGGACGCAAATTGTGTGTTAATTGGTCAATTTGAGGGAGCGAGGGATGCAGTAAAAGATGAATAATGCATCGGAAAAGAGATACTCGGAACCCCAAAGAAAATCCTATCGTTTCCGTAGAAACGTATCAGGATATAGATGAACAATGCAGGGAATCCGGAGTATATCATATGGACGCAAATTGTGTGTTAATTCGTCAATGTGAGGGAGCGAGGGATGCAGTAAAGGAGGAATAGATGCAGTAAAGGAGGAATAATGCATCGGAAAAGAGATACTCGACTCCCAAAAGAAAATCCTATCGTTTCCGTAGAAACGTATCTCGTTTTGGTAAGATAATGCAGGGAACCCAGAGTATTTCATATGGACGCAAATTGTGTGTTAATTCGGCAATGTGAGGGAGCGAGGGATGCAGTAAAGGAGGAATAATGCATCGGAAAAGAGATACTCGGAACCCCAAAGAAAATACTATCGTTTCCGAAGAAACGTATCTCGATTTAGAAGGACAATGCAAGGAATCCAGAGTATTTCATATGGACGCAAATTGTGTGTTAATTCGTCAATGTGAGGGAGCGAGGGATGCAGTAAAGGAGGAATAATGCATCGGAAAAGAGATACTCGGAACCCCAAAGAAAATACTATCGTTTCCGAAGAAACGTATCTCGATTTAGTAGGACAATGCAAGGAATCCAGAGTATTTCATATGGACGCAAATTGTGTGTTAATTCGTCAATGTGAGGAGGCGAGGGATGCAGTAAAGGAGGAATAATGCATCGGAAAAGAGATACTCGGAACCCCAAAGAAAATCCTATCGTTTCCGTAGAAACGTATCTCGATTTAGAAGGACAATGCAGGGAATCCAGAGTATTTCATATGGACGCAAATTGTGTGTTAATTCGTCAATGTGAGGAAGCGAGCGATGCAGTAAAGGAGGAATAATGCATCGGAAAAGATATACGCGGAACCCCAAAGAAAATCCTATCGTTTCCGTAGAAACATATCTCGATTTAGAAGGACAATGCAGGGAATCCAGAGTATTTCATATGGACGCAAATTGTGTGTTAATTCGTCAATGTGAGGGAGCGAGGGATGCAGTAAAGGAGGAATAATGCATCGGAACAGAGATACTCGGAACCCCAAAGAAAATCCTATCGTTTCTGTAGAAACGTATCTCGATTTAGAAGGACAATGCAGGGAATCCAGAGTATTTCATATGGACGCAAATTGTGTGTTAATTTGTCAATGTGAGGGAGCGAGGGATGCAGTAAAGGAGGAATAATGCATCGGAAAAGAGATACTCGGAACCCCAAAGAAAATCCTATCGTTTCCGTAGAAACGTATCTCGATTTAGAAGGACAATGCAGGGAATCCAGAGTATTTCATATGGACGCAAATTGTGTGTTAATTCGTCAATGTGAGGGAGCGAGGAATGCAGTAAAGGAGGAATAATGCATCGCAAAAGAGATACTAGACTCCCAAAAGAAAATCCTATCGTTTCCGTAGAAACGTATCTCGATTTAGGAGGACAATGCAGGGAATCCAGAATATTTCATATGGACGCAATTTGTGTGTTAATTCGTCAATGTGAGGGAGCTAGGGATGCAGTAAAGGAGGAATAATGCATCGGAAAAGAGATACTCGGAACCCCAAAGAAAATCCTTTCGTTTCCGTAGAAACGAATCCCGATTTAGAAGGACAATGCAGGGAATCCAGAGTATTTCATATGGACGCAAATTGTGTGTTAATTCGTCAATGTGAGGGAGCGAGGGATGCAGTAAAGGAGGAATAATGCATTGGAAAAGAGATACTCGGAACCCCAAAGAAAATCCTATCGTTTCCGTAGAAACGTATCTCGATTTAAAAGGACAATGCAGGGAATCCAGAGTATTTCATATGGACGCAAATTGTGTGTTAATTCGTCAATGTGAGTTAGCGAGGGATGCAGTAAAGGAGGAATAATGCATCGGAAAAGAGATACTCGGAACCCCAAAGAAAATCCTATCGTTTCCGTAGAAACGTATCTCGATTTAGAAGGACAATGCAGGGAATCCTGAGTATTTCATATGGACGCAAATTGTGTGTTAATTCGTCAATGTGATGGAACGAGGGATGCAGTAAAGGACGAATAATGCATCGAAAAAGAGATACTCTGAACCCCAAAGAAAATCCTATCGTTTCCGTAGAAACGTATCTCGATTTAGGAGGACAATGCAGGGAATCCAGAGTATTTCATATGGACGCAAATTGTGTGTTAATTCGTCAATGTGAGGGAGCGAGGGATGCAGTAAAGGAGGAATAATGCATCGGAAAAGAGATACTCGGAACCCCAAAGAAAATCCTATAATTTCCGTAGCAACGTATCTCGATTTAGAAGGACAATGCAGGGAATCCAGAGTATTTCATATGGACGCAAATTGTGTGTTAATTCGTCAATGTGAGGGAGCGAGGAATGCAGTAAAGGAGGAATAATGCATTGGGAAAGAGATACTCGACTCCCAAAAGAAAATCCTATCGTTTCCGTAGAAACGTATCTCGATTTAGAAAGATAATGCAGGGAACCCAGAATATTTCATATGGACGCAATTTGTGTGTTAATTCGTCAATGTGAGGGAGCTAGGGATGCAGTAAAGGAGGAATAATGCATCGGAAAAGAGATACTCGGAACCCCAAAGAAAATCCTGTCGTTTCCGTAGAAACGAATCCCGATTTAGAAGGACAATGCAGGGAATCCAGAGTATTTCATATGGACGCAAATTGTGTGTTAATTCGTCAATGTGAGGGAGCGAGGGATGCAGTAAAGGAGGAATAATGCATTGGAAAAGAGATACTCGGAACCCCAAAGAAAATCCTATCGTTTCCGTAGAAACGTATCTCGATTTAAAAGGACAATGCAGGGAATCCAGAGTATTTCATATGGACGCAAATTGTGTGTTAATTCGTCAATGTGAGTTAGCGAGGGATGCAGTAAAGGAGGAATAATGCATCGGAAAAGAGACTCGGAACCCCAAAGAAAATCCTATAGTTTCCGTAGAAACGTATCTCGATTTTGAAGGACAATGCAGGGAATCCTGAGTATTTCATATGGACGCAAATTGTGTGTTAATTCGTCAATGTGATGGAGCGAGGGATGCAGTAAAGGAGGAATAATGCATCGGAAAAGAGATACTCTGAACCCCAAAGAAAATCCTATCGTTTCCGTAGAAACGTATCTCGATTTAGGAGGACAATGCAGGGAATCCAGAGTATTTCATATGGACGCAAATTGTGTGTTAATTCGTCAATGTGAGGGAGCGAGGGATGCAGTAAAGGAGGAATAATGCATCGGAAAAGAGATACTCGGAACCCCAAAGAAAATCCTATCGTTTCCGTAGAAACGTATCTCGATTTAGAAGGACAATGCAGGGAATCCAGAGTATATCATATGGACTCAAATTGTGTGTTAATTCGTCAATGTGAGGGAGCGAGGGATGCAGTAAAGGAGGAATAATGCATCGGAAAAGAGATACTCGGAACCCCAAAGAAAATCCTATCGTTTCCGTAGAAACGTATCTCGATTTACAAGGACAATGCAGGGAATCCAGAGTATTTCATATGGACGCAAATTGTGAGTTAATTTGTCAATGTCAGGGAGCGAGGGATGCAGTAAAGGAGGAATAATGCATCGGAAAAGAGATACTCGGAACCCCAAAGAAAATCCTATAATTTCCGTAGCAACGTATCTCGATTTAGAAGGACAATGCAGGGAATCCAGAGTATTTCATATGGACGCAAATTGTGTGTTAATTCGTCAATGTGAGGGAGCGAGGAATGCAGTAAAGGAGGAATAATGCATTGGGAAAGAGATACTCGACTCCCAAAAGAAAATCCTATCGTTTCCGTAGAAACGTATCTCGATTTAGAAAGATAATGCAGGGAACCCAGAATATTTCATATGGACGCAATTTGTGTGTTAATTCGTCAATGTGAGGGAGCTAGGGATGCAGTAAAGGAGGAATAATGCATCGGAAAAGAGATACTCGGAACCCCAAAGAAAATCCTGTCGTTTCCGTAGAAACGAATCCCGATTTAGAAGGACAGTGCAGGGAATCCAGAGTATTTCATATGGACGCAAATTGTGTGTTAATTCGTCAATGTGAGGGAGCGAGGGATGCAGTAAAGGAGGAATAATGCATTGGAAAAGAGATACTCGGAACCCCAAAGAAAATCCTATCGTTTCCGTAGAAACGTATCTCGATTTAAAAGGACAATGCAGGGAATCCAGAGTATTTCATATGGACGCAAATTGTGTGTTAATTCGTCAATGTGAGTTAGCGAGGGATGCAGTAAAGGAGGAATAATGCATCGGAAAAGAGACTCGGAACCCCAAAGAAAATCCTATAGTTTCCGTTGAAACGTATCTCGATTTTGAAGGACAATGCAGGGAATCCTGAGTATTTCATATGGACGCAAATTGTGTGTTAATTCGTCAATGTGATGGAGCGAGGGATGCAGTAAAGGAGGAATAATGCATCGGAAAAGAGATACTCTGAACCCCAAAGAAAATCCTATCGTTTCCGTAGAAACGTATCTCGATTTAGGAGGACAATGCAGGGAATCCAGAGTATTTCATATGGACGCAAATTGTGTGTTAATTCGTCAATGTGAGGGAGCGAGGGATGCAGTAAAGGAGGAATAATGCATCGGAAAAGAGATACTCGGAACCCCAAAGAAAATCCTATCGTTTCCGTAGAAACGTATCTCGATTTAGAAGGACAATGCAGGGAATCCAGAGTATATCATATGGACTCAAATTGTGTGTTAATTCGTCAATGTGAGGGAGCGAGGGATGCAGTAAAGGAGGAATAATGCATCGGAAAAGAGATACTCGGAACCCCAAAGAAAATCCTATCGTTTCCGTAGAAACGTATCTCGATTTACAAGGACAATGCAGGGAATCCAGAGTATTTCATATGGACGCAAATTGTGTGTTAATTCGTCAATGTCAGGGAGCGAGGGATGCAGTAAAGGAGGAATAATGCATCGGAAAAGAGATACTCGGAACCCCAAAGAAAATCTTATAATTTCCGTAGCAACGTATCTCGATCTAGAAGGACAATGCAGGGAATCCAGAGTATTTCATATGGAAGCAAATTGTGTGTTAATTCGTCAATGTGAGGGAGCGAGGGATGCAGTAAAGGAGGAATAATGCATCGGAAAACAGATACTCGGAACCCCAAAGAAAATCCTATCGTTTCCGTAGAAACGAATCCCGATTTAGAAGGACAATGCAGGGATCCCAGATTATTTCATATGGACGCAAATTGTGTGTTAATTCGTCAATGTGAGTTAGCGAGGGATGCAGTAAAGGAGGAATAATGCATCGGAAAAGAGATACTCGGAACCCCAAAGAAAATCCTATCGTTTCCGTAGAAACGTATCTCGATTTAAAAGGACAATGCAGGGAATCCAGAGTATATCATATGGACGCAAATTGTGTGTTAATTCTTCAATATCAGTTAGCGAGGGATGCAGTAATGGAGGAATAATGCATCGGAAAAGAGATACTCGGATCCCCAAAGAAAATTCTGTCGTTTCCGTAGAAACGTATCTCGATTTAGAAGGACAATGCAGGGAATCCGGAGTATATCATATGGACTCAAATTGTGTGTTAATTCGTCAATGTGAGGGAGCGAGGGATGCAGTAAAGGAGGAATAGATGCAGTAAAGGAGGGATAATGCAACGGAAAAGAGATACTCGACTCCCAAAAGAAAATCATATCATTTCCGTAGAAACGTATCTCGTTTAAGAAAGATAATGCAGGGAACCCAGGGTATTTCATATGGACGCAAATTGTGTGTTAATTCGGCAATGTGAGGGAGCGAGGGATGCAGTAAAGGAGGAATAATGCATCAGAAAAGATATACTCGGAATCCCAAAGAAAATCCTATCGTTTCCGTAGAAACGTATCTCGATTTAGAAGGACAATGCAAGGAATCCAGAGTATTTCATATGGACGCAAATTGTGTGTTAATTCGTCAATGTGAGGGAGCGAGGGATGCAGTAAAGGAGGAATAATGCATCGGAAAACAGATACTCGGAACCCCAAAGAAAATCCTATCGTTTCCGTAGAAACGTATCTCTATTTAGAAGGACAATGCAGGGAATCCAGAGTATTTCATATGGACGCAAATTGTGTGTTAATTCGTCAATGTGAGGGAGCGAGGAATGCAGTAAAGGAGGAATAATGCATCGCAAAAGAGATACTAGACTCCCAAAAGAAAATCCTATCGTTTCCGTAGAAACGTATCTCGATTTAGAAAGATAATGCAGGGAACCCAGAATATTTCATATGGACGCAATTTGTGTGTTAATTCGTCAATGTGAGGGAGCTAGGGATGCAGTAAAGGAGGAATAATGCATCGGAAAAGAGATACTCGGAACCCCAAAGAAAATCCTTTCGTTTCCGTAGAAACGAATCCCGATTTAGAAGGACAATGCAGGGAATCCAGAGTATTTCATATGGACGCAAATTGTGTGTTAATTCGTCAATGTGAGGGAGCGAGGGATGCAGTAAAGGAGGAATAATGCATTGGAAAAGAGATACTCGGAACCCCAAAGAAAATCCTATCGTTTCCGTAGAAACGTATCTCGATTTAAAAGGACAATGCAGGGAATCCAGAGTATTTCATATGGACGCAAATTGTGTGTTAATTCGTCAATGTGAGTTAGCGATGGATGCAGTAAAGGAGGAATAATGCATCGGAAAAGAGATACTCGGAACCCCAAAGAAAATCCTATCGTTTCCGTAGAAACGTATCTCGATTTAGAAGGACAATGCAGGGAATCCTGAGTATTTCATATGGACGCAAATTGTGTGTTAATTCGTCAATGTGATGGAGCGAGGGATGCAGTAAAGGAGGAATAATGCATCGAAAAAGAGATACTCTGAACCCCAAAGAAAATCCTATCGTTTCCGTAGAAACGTATCTCGATTTAGGAGGACAATGCAGGGAATCCAGAGTATTTCATATGGACGCAAATTGTGTGTTAATTCGTCAATGTGAGGGAGCGAGGGATGCAGTAAAGGAGGAATAATGCATCGGAAAACAGATACTCGGAACCCCAAAGAAAATCCTATCGTTTCCGTAGAAACGTATCTCTATTTAGAAGGACAATGCAGGGAATCCAGAGTATTTCATATGAACGCAAATTGTGTGTTAATTCGTCAATGTGAGGGAGCGAGGAATGCAGTAAAGGAGGAATAATGCATCGGAAAACAGATACTCGGAACCCCAAAGAAAATCCTATCGTTTCCGTAGAAACGTATCTCTATTTAGAAGGACAATGCAGGGAATCCAGAGTATTTCATATGGACGCAAATTGTGTGTTAATTCGTCAATGTGAGGGAGCGAGGAATGCAGTAAAGGAGGAATAATGCATCGCAAAAGAGATACTAGACTCCCAAAAGAAAATCCTATCGTTTCCGTAGAAACGTATCTCGATTTAGAAAGATAATGCAGGGAACCCAGAATATTTCATATGGACGCAATTTGTGTGTTAATTCGTCAATGTGAGGGAGCTAGGGATGCAGTAAAGGAGGAATAATGCATCGGAAAAGAGATACTCGGAACCCCAAAGAAAATCCTTTCGTTTCCGTAGAAACGAATCCCGATTTAGAAGGACAATGCAGGGAATCCAGAGTATTTCATATGGACGCAAATTGTGTGTTAATTCGTCAATGTGAGGGAGCGAGGGATGCAGTAAAGGAGGAATAATGCATTGGAAAAGAGATACTCGGAACCCCAAAGAAAATCCTATCGTTTCCGTAGAAACGTATCTCGATTTAAAAGGACAATGCAGGGAATCCAGAGTATTTCATATGGACGCAAATTGTGTGTTAATTCGTCAATGTGAGTTAGCGATGGATGCAGTAAAGGAGGAATAATGCATCGGAAAAGAGATACTCGGAACCCCAAAGAAAATCCTATCGTTTCCGTAGAAACGTATCTCGATTTAGAAGGACAATGCAGGGAATCCTGAGTATTTCATATGGACGCAAATTGTGTGTTAATTCGTCAATGTGATGGAGCGAGGGATGCAGTAAAGGAGGAATAATGCATCGAAAAAGAGATACTCTGAACCCCAAAGAAAATCCTATCGTTTCCGTAGAAACGTATCTCGATTTAGGAGGACAATGCAGGGAATCCAGAGTATTTCATATGGACGCAAATTGTGTGTTAATTCGTCAATGTGAGGGAGCGAGGGATGCAGTAAAGGAGGAATAATGCATCGGAAAAGAGATACTCGGAACCCCAAAGAAAATCCTATCGTTTCCGTAGAAACGTATCTCGATTTAGAAGGACAATGCAGGGAATCCAGAGTATATCATATGGACTCAAATTGTGTGTTAATTCGTCAATGTGAGGGAGCGAGGGATGCAGTAAAGGAGGAATAATGCATCGGAAAAGAGATACTCGGAACCCCAAAGAAAATCCTATCGTTTCCGTAGAAACGTATCTCGATTTACAAGGACAATGCAGGGAATCCAGAGTATTTCATATGGACGCAAATTGTGTGTTAATTTGTCAATGTCAGGGAGCGAGGGATGCAGTAAAGGAGGAATAATGCATCGGAAAAGAGATACTCGGAACCCCAAAGAAAATCCTATAATTTCCGTAGCAACGTATCTCGATTTAGAAGGACAATGCAGGGAATCCAGAGTATTTCATATGGACGCAAATTGTGTGTTAATTCGTCAATGTGAGGGAGCGAGGAATGCAGTAAAGGAGGAATAATGCATCGCAAAAGAGATACTAGACTCCCAAAAGAAAATCCTATCGTTTCCGTAGAAACGTATCTCGATTTAGAAAGATAATGCAGGAAACCCAGAATATTTCATATGGACGAAATTTGTGTGTTAATTCGTCAATGTGAGGGAGCTAGGGATGCAGTAAAGGAGGAATAATGCATCGGAAAAGAGATACTCGGAACCCCAAAGAAAATCCTGTCGTTTCCGTAGAAACGAATCCCGATTTAGAAGGACAATGCAGGGAATCCAGAGTATTTCATATGGACGCAAATTGTGTGTTAATTCGTCAATGTGAGGGAGCGAGGGATAAAGTAAAGGAGGAATAATGCATTGGAAAAGAGATACTCGGAACCCCAAAGAAAATCCTATCGTTTCCGTAGAAACGTATCTCGATTTAAAAGGACAATGCAGGGAATCCAGAGTATTTCATATGGACGCAAATTGTGTGTTAATTCGTCAATGTGAGTTAGCGAGGGATGCAGTAAAGGAGGAATAATGCATCGGAAAAGAGACTCGGAACCCCAAAGAAAATCCTATAGTTTCCATAGAAACGTATCTCGATTTTGAAGGACAATGCAGGGAATCCTGAGTATTTCATATGGACGCAAATTGTGTGTTAATTCGTCAATGTGATGGAGCGAGGGATGCAGTAAAGGAGGAATAATGCATCGGAAAAGAGATACTCTGAACCCCAAAGAAAATCTTATCGTTTCCGTAGAAACGTATCTCGATTTAGGAGGACAATGCAGGGAATCCAGAGTATTTCATATGGACGCAAATTGTGTGTTAATTCGTCAATGTGAGTTAGCGAGGGATGCAGTAAAGGAGGAATAATGCATCGGAAAAGAGACTCGGAAGCCCAAAGAAAATCCTATAGTTTCCATAGAAACGTATCTCGATTTTGAAGGACAATGCAGGGAATCCTGAGTATTTCATATGGACGCAAATTGTGTGTTAATTCGTCAATGTGATGGAGCGAGGGATGCAGTAAAGGAGGAATAATGCATCGGAAAAGAGATACTCTGAACCCCAAAGAAAATCTTATCGTTTCCGTAGAAACGTATCTCGATTTAGGAGGACAATGCAGGGAATCCAGAGTATTTCATATGGACGCAAATTGTGTGTTAATTCGTCAATGTCAGGGAGCGAGGGATGCAGTAAAGGAGGAATAAAGCATCGGAAAAGAGATACTCGGAACCCCAAAGAAAATCTTATAATTTCCGTAGCAACGTATCTCGATCTAGAAGGACAATGCAGGGAATCCAGAGTATTTCATATGGAAGCAAATTGTGTGTTAATTCGTCAATGTGAGGGAGCGAGGGATGCAGTAAAGGAGGAATAATGCATTGGGAAAGAGATACTCGACTCCCAAAAGAAAATCCTATCGTTTCCGTAGAAACGTATCTCGTTTTAGAAAGATAATGCAGGGAACCCAGAGTATTTCATATGGGCGCAATTTGTGTGTTAATTCGGCAATGTGAGGGAGCGAGGGATGCAGTAAAGGAGGAATAATGCATCGGAAAAGAGATACTCGGAACCCCAAAGAAAATCCTATCGTTTCCGTAGAAACGTATCTCGATTTAGAAGGACAATGCAGGGAATCCAGAGTATATCATATGGACTCAAATTGTGTGTTAATTCGTCAATGTGAGGGAGCGAGGGATGCAGTAAAGGAGGAATAATGCATCGGAAAAGAGATACTCGGAACCCCAAAGAAAATCCTATCGTTTCCGTAGAAACGTATCTCGATTTACAAGGACAATGCAGGGAATCTAGAGTATTTCATATGGACGCAAATTGTGTGTTAATTTGTCAATGTCAGGGAGCGAGGGATGCAGTAAAGGAGGAATAATGCATCGGAAAAGAGATACTCGGAACCCCAAAGAAAATCCTATAATTTCCGTAGCAACGTATCTCGATTTAGAAGGACAATGCAGGGAATCCAGAGTATTTCATATGGACGCAAATTGTGTGTTAATTCGTCAATGTGAGGGAGCGAGGAATGCAGTAAAGGAGGAATAATGCATCGCAAAAGAGATACTAGACTCCCAAAAGAAAATCCTATCGTTTCCGTAGAAACGTATCTCGATTTAGAAAGATAATGCAGGAAACCCAGAATATTTCATATGGACGAAATTTGTGTGTTAATTCGTCAATGTGAGGGAGCTAGGGATGCAGTAAAGGAGGAATAATGCATCGGAAAAGAGATACTCGGAACCCCAAAGAAAATCCTGTCGTTTCCGTAGAAACGAATCCCGATTTAGAAGGACAATGCAGGGAATCCAGAGTATTTCATATGGACGCAAATTGTGTGTTAATTCGTCAATGTGAGGGAGCGAGGGATAAAGTAAAGGAGGAATAATGCATTGGAAAAGAGATACTCGGAACCCCAAAGAAAATCCTATCGTTTCCGTAGAAACGTATCTCGATTTAAAAGGACAATGCAGGGAATCCAGAGTATTTCATATGGACGCAAATTGTGTGTTAATTCGTCAATGTGAGTTAGCGAGGGATGCAGTAAAGGAGGAATAATGCATCGGAAAAGAGACTCGGAACCCCAAAGAAAATCCTATAGTTTCCATAGAAACGTATCTCGATTTTGAAGGACAATGCAGGGAATCCTGAGTATTTCATATGGACGCAAATTGTGTGTTAATTCGTCAATGTGATGGAGCGAGGGATGCAGTAAAGGAGGAATAATGCATCGGAAAAGAGATACTCTGAACCCCAAAGAAAATCTTATCGTTTCCGTAGAAACGTATCTCGATTTAGGAGGACAATGCAGGGAATCCAGAGTATTTCATATGGACGCAAATTGTGTGTTAATTCGTCAATGTGAGTTAGCGAGGGATGCAGTAAAGGAGGAATAATGCATCGGAAAAGAGACTCGGAAGCCCAAAGAAAATCCTATAGTTTCCATAGAAACGTATCTCGATTTTGAAGGACAATGCAGGGAATCCTGAGTATTTCATATGGACGCAAATTGTGTGTTAATTCGTCAATGTGATGGAGCGAGGGATGCAGTAAAGGAGGAATAATGCATCGGAAAAGAGATACTCTGAACCCCAAAGAAAATCTTATCGTTTCCGTAGAAACGTATCTCGATTTAGGAGGACAATGCAGGGAATCCAGAGTATTTCATATGGACGCAAATTGTGTGTTAATTCGTCAATGTCAGGGAGCGAGGGATGCAGTAAAGGAGGAATAATGCATCGGAAAAGAGATACTCGGAACCCCAAAGAAAATCTTATAATTTCCGTAGCAACGTATCTCGATCTAGAAGGACAATGCAGGGAATCCAGAGTATTTCATATGGAAGCAAATTGTGTGTTAATTCGTCAATGTGAGGGAGCGAGGGATGCAGTAAAGGAGGAATAATGCATTGGGAAAGAGATACTCGACTCCCAAAAGAAAATCCTATCGTTTCCGTAGAAACGTATCTCGTTTTAGAAAGATAATGCAGGGAACCCAGAGTATTTCATATGGGCGCAATTTGTGTGTTAATTCGGCAATGTGAGGGAGCGAGGGATGCAGTAAAGGAGGAATAATGCATCGGAAAAGAGATACTCGGAACCCCAAAGAAAATCCTATCGTTTCCGTAGAAACGAATCCCGATTTAGAAGGACAAAGCAGGGAACCCAGAGTATTTCATATGGACGCAAATTGTGTGTTAATTCGTCAATGTGAGTTAGCGAGGGATGCAGTAAAGGAGGAATAATGCATCGGAAAAGAGATACTCGGAACCCCAAAGAAAATCCTATCGTTTCCGTAGAAACGTATCTCGATTTAAAAGGACAATGCAGGGAATCCAGAGTATATCATATGGACGCAAATTGTGTGTTAATTCGTCAATATCAGTTAGCGAGGGATGCAGTAATGGAGGAATAATGCATCGGAAAAGAGATACTCGGATCCCCAAAGAAAATTCTGTCGTTTCCGTAGAAACGTATCTCGATTTAGAAGGACAATGCAGGGAATCCGGAGTATATCATATGGACTCAAATTGTGTGTTAATTCGTCAATGTGAGGGAGCGAGGGATGCAGTAAAGGAGGAATAGATGCAGTAAAGGAGGAATAATGCAACGGAAAAGAGATACTCGACTCCCAAAAGAAAATCATATCATTTCCGTAGAAACGTATCTCGTTTAAGAAAGATAATGCAGGGAACCCAGGGTATTTCATATGGACGCAAATTGTGTGTTAATTCGGCAATGTGAGGGAGCGAGGGATGCAGTAAAGGAGGAATAATGCATCAGAAAAGATATACTCGGAATCCCAAAGAAAATCCTATCGTTTCCGTAGAAACGTATCTCGATTTAGAAGGACAATGCAAGGAATCCAGAGTATTTCATATGGACGCAAATTGTGTGTTAATTCGTCAATGTGAGGGAGCGAGGGATGCAGTAAAGGAGGAATAATGCATCGGAAAAGAGATACTCGGAACCCCAAAGAAAATCCTATCGTTTCCGTAGAAACGTATCTCTATTTAGAAGGACAATGCAGGGAATCCAGAGTATTTCATATGGACGCAAATTGTGTGTTAATTCGTCAATGTGAGGAAGCGAGGGATGCAGTAAAGGAGGAATAATGCATCGGAAAAGAGATACTCGGAACCCCAAAGAAAATCCTATCGTTTCCGTAGAAAAGTATCTCGATTTAGAAGGACAATGCAGGGAATCCAGAGTATTTCATATGGACGCAAATTGTGTGTTAATTCGTCAATGTGAGGTAGCGAGGGATGCAGTAAAGGAGGAATAATGCATCGGAAAAGAGATACTCGGAACCCCAAAGAAAATCCTATCGTTTCCGTAGAAACGTATCTCGATTTAGAAGGACAATGCAGGGAATCCAGAGTATTTCATATGGACGGCAAATTGTGTGTTAATTCGTCAATATCAGTTAGCGAGGGATGCAGTA
Source organism: Schistocerca nitens (assembly GCF_023898315.1). Lineage (NCBI taxonomy): Eukaryota > Metazoa > Arthropoda > Insecta > Orthoptera > Acrididae > Schistocerca > Schistocerca nitens. Next base: position 1,152,027,973 of record NC_064615.1, read on the forward strand.
ATGGAGGAATAATGCATCGGAAAAGAGATACTCGGATCCCCAAAGAAAATTCTGTCGTTTCCGTAGAAACGTATCTCGATTTAGAAGGACAATGCAGGGAATCCGGAGTATTTCATATGGACGCAAATTGTGTGTTAATTCGCCAATTTGAGGGAGCGAGGGATGCAGTAAAAGATGAATAATGCATCGGAAAAGAGATACTCGGAACCCCAAAGAAAATCCTATCGTTTCCGTATAAACGTATCAGGATATAGAAGAACAATGCAGGGAATCCGGTGTATATCATATGGACGCAAATTGTGTGTTAATTCGTCAATGTGAGGGAGCGAGGGATGCAGTAAAGGAGGAATAGATGCAGTAAAGGAGGAATAATGCATCGGAAAAGAGATACTCGACTCCCAAAAGAAAATCCTATCGTTTCCGTAGAAACGTATCTCGTTTTGGAAAGATAATGCAGGGAACCCAGAGTATTTCATATGGACGCAAATTGTGTGTTAATTCGGCAATGTGAGGGAGCGAGGGATGCAGTAAAGGAGGAATAATGCATCGGAAAAGAGATACTCGGAACCCCAAAGAAAATACTATCGTTTCCGAAGAAACGTATCTCGATTTAGAAGGACAATGCAAGGAATCCAGAGTATTTCATATGGACGCAAATTGTGTGTTAATTCGTCCATGTGAGGGAGCGAGGGATGCAGTAAAGGAGGAATAATGCATCGGAAAAGAGATACTCGGAACCCCAAAGAAAATCCTATCGGTTCCGTAGAAACGTATCTCGATTTAGTAGGACAATGCAGGGAATCCAGAGTATTTCATATGGACGCAAATTGTGTGTTAATTCGTCAATGTGAGGAGGCGAGGGATGCAGTAAAGGAGGAATAATGCATCGGAAAAGAGATACTCGGAACCCCAAAGAAAATCCTATCGTTTCCGTAGAAACGTATCTCGATTTAGAAGGACAATGCAGGGAATCCAGAGTATTTCATATGGACGCAAATTGTGTGTTAATTCGTCAATGTGAGGAAGCGAGCGATGCAGTAAAGGAGGAATAATGCATCGGAAAAGATATACGCGGAACCCCAAAGAAAATCCTATCGTTTCCGTAGAAACATATCTCGATTTAGAAGGACAATGTAGGGAATCCAGAGTATTTCATATGGACGCAAATTGTGTGTTAATTCGTCAATGTGAGGGAGCGAGGGATGCAGTAAAGGAGGAATAATGCATCGGAAAAGAGATACTCGGTACCTCAAAGAAAATCCTATCGTTTCTGTAGAAACGTATCTCGAATTAGAAGGACAATGCAGGGAATCCAGAGTATTTCATATGGACGCAAATTGTGTGTTAATTTGTCAATGTGAGGGAGCGAGGGATGCAGTAAAGGAGGAATAATGCATCGGAAAAGAGATACTCGGAACCCCAAAGAAAATCCTATCGTTTCCGTAGAAACGTATCTCGATTTAGGAAAATGCAGGGAATCCAGAGTATTTCATATGGACGAAAATTGTGTGTTAATTCGTCAATGTGAGGGAGCGAGGAATGCAGTAAAGGAGGAATAATGCATCGCAAAAGAGATACTAGACTCCCAAAAGAAAATCCTATCGTTTCCGTAGAAACGTATCTCGATTTAGAAAGATAATGCAGGGAACCCAGAATATTTCATATGGACGCAATTTGTGTGTTAATTCGTCAATGTGAGGGAGCTAGGGATGCAGTAAAGGAGGAATAATGCATCGGAAAAGAGATACTCGGAACCCCAAAGAAAATCCTGTCGTTTCCGTAGAAACGAATCCCGATTTAGAAGGACAATGCCGGGAATCCAGAGTATTTCATATGGACGCAAATTGTGTGTTAATTCGTCAATGTAAGGGAGCGAGGGATGCAGTAAAGGAGGAATAATGCATTGGAAAAGAGATACTCGGAACCCCAAAGAAAATCCTATCGTTTCCGTAGAAACGTATCTCGATTTAAAAGGACAATGCAGGGAATCCAGAGTATTTCATATGGACGCAAATTGTGTGTTAATTCGTCAATGTGAGTTAGCGAGGGATGCAGTAAAGGAGGAATAATGCATCGGAAAAGAGATACTCGGAACCCCAAAGAAAATCCTATCGTTTCCGTAGAAACGTATCTCGATTTAGAAGGACAATGCAGGGAATCCTGAGTATTTCATATGGACGCAAATTGTGTGTTAATTCGTCAATGTGATGGAGCGAGGGATGCAGTAAAGGAGGAATGATGCATCGGAAAAGAGATACTCTGAACACCAAAGAAAATCCTATCGTTTCCGTACAAACGTATCACGATTTAGGAGGACAATGCAGGGAATCCAGAGTATTTCATATGGACGCAAATTGTGTGTTAATTCGTCAATGTGAGGGAGCGAGGGATGCAGTAAAGGAGGAATAATGCATCGGAAAAGAGATACTCGGAACCCCAAAGAAAATCCTATCGTTTCCGTAGAAACGTATCTCGATTTAGAAGGACAATGCAGGGAATCCAGAGTATATCATATGGACTCAAATTGTGTGTTAATTCGTCAATGTGAGGGAGCGAGGGATGCAGTAAAGGAGGAATAATGCATCGGAAAAGAGATACTCGGAACCCCAAAGAAAATCCTATCGTTTCCGTAGAAACGTATCTCGATTTACAAGGACAATGCAGGGAATCCAGAGTATTTCATATGGACGCAAATTGTGTGTTAATTCGTCAATGTCAGGGAGCGAGGGATGCAGTAATGGAGGAATAATGCATCGGAAAAGAGATACTCGGAACCCCAAAGAAAATCCTATAATTTCCGTAGCAACGTATCTCGATTTAGAAGGACAATGCAGGGAATCCAGAGTATTTCATATTGACGCAAATTGTGTGTTAATTCGTCAATGTGAGGGAGCGAGGAATGCAGTAAAGGAGGAATAATGCATCGCAAAAGAGATACTAGACTCCCAAAAGAAAATCCTATCGTTTCCGTAGAAACGTATCTCGATTTAGAAAGATAATGCAGGGAACCCAGAATATTTCATATGGACGCAATTTGTGTGTTAATTCGTCAATGTGAGGGAGCTAGGGATGCAGTAAAGGAGGAATAATGCATCGGAAAAGAGACACTCGGAACCCCAAAGAAAATCCTGTCGTTTCCGTAGAAACGAATCCCGATTTAGAAGGACAATGCAGGGAATCCAGAGTATTTCATATGGACGCAAATTGTGTGTTAATTCGTCAATGTGAGGGAGCGAGGGATGCAGTAAAGGAGGAATAATGCATTGGAAAAGAGATACTCGGAACCCCAAAGAAAATCCTATCGTTTCCGTAGAAACGTATCTCGATTTAAAAGGACAATGCAGGGAATCCAGAGTATTTTATATGGACGCAAATTGTGTGTTAATTCATCAATGTGAGTTAGCGAGGGATGCAGTAAAGGAGGAATAATGCATCGGAAAAGAGATACTCGGAACCCCAAAGAAAATCCTATCGTTTCCGTAGAAACGTATCTCGATTTAGAAGGACAATGCAGGGAATCCTGAGTATTTCATATGGACGCAAATTTTGTGTTAATTCGTCAATGTGATGGAGCGAGGGATGCAGTAAAGGAGGAATAAAGCATCGGAAAAGAGATACTCTGAACCCCAAAGAAAATCCTATCGTTTCCGTAGAAACGTATCTCGATTTAGGAGGACAATGCAGGGAATCCAGAGTATTTCATATGGACGCAAATTGTGTGTTAATTCGTCAATGTGAGGGAGCGAGGGATGCAGTAAAGGAGGAATAATGCATCGGAAAAGAGATACTCGGAACCCCAAAGAAAATCCTATCGTTTCCGTAGAAACGTATCTCGATTTAGAAGGACAATGCAGGGAATCCAGAGTATATCATATGGACTCAAATTGTGTGTTAATTCGTCAATGTGAGGGAGCGAGGGATGCAGTAAAGGAGGAATAATGCATCGGAAAAGAGATACTCGGAACCCCAAAGAAAATCCTGTCGTTTCCGTAGAAACGTATCTCGATTTACAAGGACAATGCAGGGAATCCAGAGTATTTCATATGGACGCAAATTGTGTGTTAATTCGTCAATGTCAGGGAGCGAGGGATGCAGTAAAGGAGGAATAATGCATCGGAAAAGAGATACTCGGAACCCAAAAGAAAATCTTATAATTTCCGTAGCAATGTATCTCCATCTAGAAGGACAATGCAGGGAATCCAGAGTATTTCATATGGAAGCAAATTGTGTGTTAATTCGTCAATGTGAGGGAGCGAGGGATGCAGTAAAGGAGGAATAATGCATCGGAAAAGATACACTCGGAACCCCAAAGAAAATCCTGTCGTTTCCGTAGAAACGAATCCCGATTTAGAAGGACAATGCAGGGAATCCAGAGTATTTCATATGGACGCAAATTGTGTGTTAATTCGTCAATGTGATGGAGCGAGGGATGCAGTAAAGGAGGAGTAATGCATCGGAAAAGAGATACTCTGAACCCCAAAGAAAATCCTATCGTTTCCGTAGAAACGTATCTCGATTTAGGAGGACAATGCAGGGAATGCAGAGTATTTCATATGGACGCAAATTGTGTGTTAATTCGTCAATGTGAGGGAGCGAGGGATGCAGTAAAGGAGGAATAATGCATCGGAAAAGAGATACTCGGATCCCCAAAGAAAATCCTATCGTTTCCGTAGAAACGTATCTCGATTTAGAAGGACAATGCAGGGAATCCAGAGTATATCATATGGACTCAAATTGTGTGTTAATTCGTCAATGTGAGGGAGCGAGGGATGCAGTAAAGGAGGAATAATGCATCGGAAAAGAGATACTCGGAACCCCAAAGAAAATCCTATCGTTTCCGTAGAAACGTATCTCGATTTACAAGGACAATGCAGGGAATCCAGAGTATTTCATATGGACGCAAATTGTGTGTTAATTCGTCAATGTCAGGGAGCGAGGGATGCAGTAAAGGAGGAATAATGCATCGGAAAAGAGATACTCGGAACCCCAAAGAAAATCTTATAATTTCCGTAGCAACGTATCTCGATCTAGAAGGACAATGCAGGGAATCCCGAGTATTTCATATGGAAGCAAATTGTGTGTTACTTCGTCAATGTGAGGGAGCGAGGGATGCAGTAAAGGAGGAATAATGCATTGGGAAAGAGATACTCGACTCCCAAAAGAAAATCCTATCGTTTCCGTAGAAACGAATCCCGATTTAGAAGGACAATGCAGGGAACCCAGAGTATTTCATATGGACGCAAATTGTGTGTTAATTCGTCAATGTGAGTTAGCGAGGGATGCAGTAAAGGAGGAATAATGCATCGGAAAAGAGATACTCGGAACCCCAAAGAAAATCCTATCGTTTCCGTAGAAACGTATCTCGATTTAAAAGGACAATGCAGGGAATCCAGAGTATTTCATATGGACGCAAATTGTGTGTTAATTCGTCAATATCAGTTAGCGAGGGATGCAGTAATGGAGGAATAATGCATCGGAAAAGAGATACTCGGATCCCCAAAGAAAATTCTGTCGTTTCCGTAGAAACGTATCTCGATTTAGAAGGACAATGCAGGGAATCCGGAGTATATCATATGGACTCAAATTGTGTGTTAATTCGTCAATGTGAGGGAGCGAGGGATGCAGTAAAGGAGGAATAGATGCAGTGAAGGAGGAATAATGCAACGGAAAAGTGATACTCGACTCCCAAAAGAAAATCATATCATTTCCGTAGAAACGTATCTCGTTTAAGAAAGATAATGCAGGGAACCCAGGGTATTTCATATGGACGCAAATTGTGTGTTAATTCGGCAATGTGAGGGAGCGAGGGATGCAGTAAAGGAGGAATAATGCATCAGAAAAGATATACTCGGAATCCCAAAGAAAATCCTATCGTTCCCGTAGAAACGTATTTCGATTTAGAAGGACAATGCAAGGAATCCAGAGTATTTCATATGGACGCAAATTGTGTGTTAATTCGTCAATGTGAGGGAGCGAGGGATGCAGTAAAGGAGGATTAATGCATCGGAAAACAGATACTCGGAACCCCAAAGAAAATCCTATCGTTTCCGTAGAAACGTATCTCTATTTAGAAGGACAATGCAGGGCATCCAGAGTATTTCATATGGACGCAAATTGTGTGTTAATTCGTCAATGTGAGGAAGCGAGGGATGCAGTAAAGGAGGAATAATGCATCGGAAAAGAGATACTCGGAACCCCAAAGAAAATCCTATCGTTTCCGTAGAAAAGTATCTCGATTTAGAAGGACAATGCAGGGAATCCAGAGTATTTCATATGGACGCAAATTGTGTGTTAATTCGTCAATGTGAGTTAGCGAGGGATGCAGTAAAGGAGGAATAATGCATCGGAAAAGAGATACTCGGAACCCCAAAGAAAATCCTATCGTTTCCGTAGAAACGTATCTCGATTTAGAAGGACAATGCAGGGAATCCAGAGTATTTCATATGGACGGCAAATTGTGTGTTAATTCGTCAATATCAGTTTGCGAGTGATGCAGTAATGGTGGAATAATGCATCGGAAAAGAGATACTCGGATCCCCAAAGAAAATTCTGTCGTTTCCGTAGAAACGTATCTCGATTTAGAAGGACAATGCAGGGAATCCGGAGTATTTCATATGGACGCAAATTGTGTGTTAATTCGTCAATTTGAGGGAGCGAGGGATGCAGTAAAGGAGGAATAATGCATCGGAAAAGAGATACTCGGAACCCCAAAGAAAATCTTATAATTTCCGTAGCAACGTATCTCGATCTAGAAGGACAATGCAGGGAATCCCGAGTATTTCATATGGAAGCAAATTGTGTGTTACTTCGTCAATGTGAGGGAGCGAGGGATGCAGTAAAGGAGGAATAATGCATTGGGAAAGAGATACTCGGAACCCCAAAGAAAATACTATCGTTTCCGAAGAAACGTATCTCGATTTAGAAGGACAATGCAAGGAATCCAGAGTATTTCATATGGACGCAAATTGTGTGTTAATTCGTTCATGTGAGGGAGCGAGGGATGCAGTAAAGGAGGAATAATGCATCGCAAAAGAGATACTAGACTCCCAAAAGAAAATCCTATCGTTTCCGTAGAAACGTATCTCGATTTAGAAAGATAATGCAGGGAACCCAGAATATTTCATATGGACGCAATTTGTGTGTTAATTCGTCAATGTGAGGGAGCTAGGGATGCAGTAAAGGAGGAATAATGCATCGGAAAAGAGATACTCGGAACCCCAAAGAAAATCCTGTCGTTTCCGTAGAAACGAATCCCGATTTAGAAGGACAATGCAGGGAATCCAGAGTATTTCATATGGACGCAAATTGTGTGTTAATTCGTCAATGTGAGGGAGCGAGGGATGCAGTAAAGGAGGAATAATGCATTGGAAAAGAGATACTCGGAACCCCAAAGAAAATCCTATCGTTTCCGTAGAAACGTATCTCGATTTAGAAGGACAATGCAGGGAATCCGGAGTATTTCATATGGACGCAAATTGTGTGTTAGTTCGTCAATTTGAGGGAGCGAGGGATGCAGTAAAAGATGAATAATGCATCGGAAAAGAGATACTCGGAACCCCAAAGAAAATCCTATCGTTTCCGTTGAATCGTATCAGGATATAGAAGAACAATGCAGGGAATCCGGAGTATATCATATGGACGCAAATTGTGTGTTAATTCGTCAATGTGAGGGAGCGAGGGATGCAGTAAAGGAGGAATAGATGCAGTAAAGGAGGAATAATGCATCGGAAAAGAGATACTCGACTCCCAAAAGAAAATCCTATCGTTTCCGTAGAAACGTATCTCGTTTTGGAAAGATAATGCAGGGAACCCAGAGTATTTCATATGGACGCAAATTGTGTGTTAATTCGGCAATGTGAGGGAGCGAGGGATGCAGTAAAGGAGGAATAATGCATCGGAAAAGAGATACTCGGAACCCCAAAGAAAATACTATCGTTTCCGAAGAAACGTATCTCGATTTAGAAGGACAATGCAAGGAATCCAGAGTATTTCATATGGACGCAAATTGTGTGTTAATTCGTCCATGTGAGGGAGCGAGGGATGCAGTAAAGGAGGAATAATGCATCGGAAAAGAGATACTCGGAACCCCAAAGAAAATCCTATCGGTTCCGTAGAAACGTATCTCGATTTAGTAGGACAATGCAGGGAATCCAGAGTATTTCATATGGACGCAAATTGTGTGTTAATTCGTCAATGTGAGGAGGCGAGGGATGCAGTAAAGGAGGAATAATGCATCGGAAAAGAGATACTCGGAACCCCAAAGAAAATCCTATCGTTTCCGTAGAAACGTATCTCGATTTAGAAGGACAATGCAGGGAATCCAGAGTATTTCATATGGACGCAAATTGTGTGTTAATTCGTCAATGTGAGGAAGCGAGCGATGCAGTAAAGGAGGAATAATGCATCGGAAAAGATATACGCGGAACCCCAAAGAAAATCCTATCGTTTCCGTAGAAACATATCTCGATTTAGAAGGACAATGCAGGGAATCCAGAGTATTTCATATGGACGCAAATTGTGTGTTAATTCGTCAATGTGAGGGAGCGAGGGATGCAGTAAAGGAGGAATAATGCATCGGAAAAGAGATACTCGGAACCTCAAAGAAAATCCTATCGTTTCTGTAGAAACGTATCTCGATTTAGAAGGACAATGCAGGGAATCCAGAGTATTTCATATGGACGCAAATTGTGTGTTAATTTGTCAATGTGAGGGAGCGAGGGATGCAGTAAAGGAGGAATAATGCATCGGAAAAGAGATACTCGGAACCCCAAAGAAAATCCTATCGTTTCCGTAGAAACGTATCTCGATTTAGGACAATGCAGGGAATCCAGAGTATTTCATATGGACGCAAATTGTGTGTTAATTCGTCAATGTGAGGGAGCGAGGAATGCAGTAAAGGAGGAATAATGCATCGCAAAAGAGATACTAGACTCCCAAAAGAAAATCCTATCGTTTCCGTAGAAACGTATCTCGATTTAGAAAGATAATGCAGGGAACCCAGAATATTTCATATGGACGCAATTTGTGTGTTAATTCGTCAATGTGAGGGAGCTAGGGATGCAGTAAAGGAGGAATAATGCATCGGAAAAGAGATACTCGGAACCCCAAAGAAAATCCTGTCGTTTCCGTAGAAACGAATCCCGATTTAGAAGGACAATGCAGGGAATCCAGAGTATTTCATATGGACGCAAATTGTGTGTTAATTCGTCAATGTGAGGGAGCGAGGGATGCAGTAAAGGAGGAATAATGCATTGGAAAAGAGATACTCGGAACCCCAAAGAAAATCCTATCGTTTCCGTAGAAACGTATCTCGATTTAAAAGGACAATGCAGGGAATCCAGAGTATTTCATAAGGACGCAAATTGTGTGTTAATTCGTCAATGTGAGTTAGCGAGGGATGCAGTAAAGGAGGAATAATGCATCGGAAAAGAGATACTCGGAACCCCAAAGAAAATCCTATCGTTTCCGTTGAAACGTATCTCGATTTAGAAGGACAATGCAGGGAATCCTGAGTATTTCATATGGACGCAAATTGTGTGTTAATTCGTCAATGTGATGGAGCGAGGGATGCAGTAAAGGAGGAATGATGCATCGGAAAAGAGATACTCTGAACACCAAAGAAAATCCTATCGTTTCCGTACAAACGTATCTCGATTTAGGAGGACAATGCAGGGAATCCAGAGTATTTCATATGGACGCAAATTGTGTGTTAATTCGTCAATGTGAGGGAGCGAGGGATGCAGTAAAGGAGGAATAATGCATCGGAAAAGAGATACTCGGAACCCCAAAGAAAATCCTATCGTTTCCGTAGAAACGTATCTCGATTTAGAAGGACAATGCAGGGAATCCAGAGTATATCATATGGACTCAAATTGTGTGTTAATTCGTCAATGTGAGGGAGCGAGGGATGCAGTAAAGGAGGAGTAATGCATCGGAAAAGAGATACTCGGAACCCCAAAGAAAATCCTATCGTTTCCGTAGAAACGTATCTCGATTTACAAGGACAATGCAGGGAATCCAGAGTATTTCATATGGACGCAAATTGTGTGTTAATTCGTCAATGTCAGGGAGCGAGGGATGCAGTAATGGAGGAATAATGCATCGGAAAAGAGATACTCGGAACCCCAAAGAAAATCCTATAATTTCCGTAGCAACGTATCTCGATTTAGAAGGACAATGCAGGGAATCCAGAGTATTTCATATGGACGCAAATTGTGTGTTAATTCGTCAATGTGAGGGAGCGAGGAATGCAGTGAAGGAGGAATAATGCATCGCAAAAGAGATACTAGACTCCCAAAAGAAAATCCTATCGTTTCCGTAGAAACGTATCTCGATTTAGAAAGATAATGCAGGGAACCCAGAATATTTCATATGGACGCAATTTGTGTGTTAATTCGTCAATGTGAGGGAGCTAGGGATGCAGTAAAGGAGGAATAATGCATCGGAAAAGAGACACTCGGAACCCCAAAGAAAATCCTGTCGTTTCCGTAGAAACGAATCCCGATTTAGAAGGACAATGCAGGGAATCCAGAGTATTTCATATGGACGCAAATTGAGTGTTAATTCGTCAATGTGAGGGAGCGAGGGATGCAGTAAAGGAGGAATAATGCATTGGAAAAGAGATACTCGGAACCCCAAAGAAAATCCTATCGTTTCCGTAGAAACGTATCTCGATTTAAAAGGACAATGCAGGGAATCCAGAGTATATCATGTGGACTCAAATTGTGTGTTAATTCATCAATGTGAGTTAGCGAGGGATGCAGTAAAGGAGGAATAATGCATCGGAAAAGAGATACTCGGAACCCCAAAGAAAATCCTATCGTTTCCGTAGAAACGTATCTCGATTTAAAAGGACAATGCAGGGAATCCAGAGTATTTCATATGGACGCAAATTGTGTGTTAATTCGTCAATGTGAGTTAGCGAGGGATGCAGTAAAGGAGGAATAATGCATCGGAAAAGAGATACTCGGAACCCCAAAGAAAATCCTATAATTTCCGTAGCAACGTATCTCGATTTAGAAGGACAATGCAGGGAATCCAGAGTATTTCATATGGACGCAAATTGTGTGTTAATTCGTCAATGTGAGGGAGCGAGGAATGCAGTAAAGGAGCAATAATGCATCGCAAAAGAGTTACTAGACTCCCAAAAGAAAATCCTATCGTTTCCGTAGAAACGTATCTCGATTTAGAAAGATAATGCAGGGAACCCAGAATATTTCATATGGACGCAATTTGTGTGTTAATTCGTCAATGTGAGGGAGCTAGGGATGCAGTAAAGGAGGAATAATGCATCGGAAAAGAGACACTCGGAACCCCAAAGAAAATCCTGTCGTTTCCGTAGAAACGAATCCCGATTTAGAAGGACAATGCAGGGAATCCAGAGTATTTCATATGGACGCAAATTGTGTGTTAATTCGTCAATGTGAGGGAGCGAGGGATGCAGTAAAGGAGGAATAATGCATTGGAAAAGAGATACTCGGAACCCCAAAGAAAATCCTATCGTTTCCGTAGAAACGTATCTCGATTTAAAAGGACAATGCAGGGAATCCAGAGTATATCATGTGGACTCAATTTGTGTGTTAATTCATCAATGTGAGTTAGCGAGGGATGCAGTAAAGGAGGAATAATGCATCGGGAAAGAGATACTCGGAACCCCAAAGAAAATCCTATCGTTTCCGTAGAAACGTATCTCGATTTAGAAGGACAATGCAGGGAATCCTGAGTATTTCATATGGACGCAAATTTTGTGTTAATTCGTCAATGTGATGGAGCGAGGGATGCAGTAAAGGAGGAATAATGCATCGGAAAAGAGATACTCTGAACCCCAAAGAAAATCCTATCGTTTCCGTAGAAACGTATCTCGATTTAGGAGGACAATGCAGGGAATCCAGAGTATTTCATATGGACGCAAATTGTGTGTTAATTCGTCAATGTGAGGGAGCGAGGGATGCAGTAAAGGAGGAATAATGCATCGGAAAAGAGATACTCGGAACCCCAAAGAAAATCCTATCGTTTCCGTAGAAACGTATCTCGATTTAGAAGGACAATGCAGGGAATCCAGAGTATATCATATGGACTCAAATTGTGTGTTAATTCGTCAATGTGAGGGAGCGAGGGATGCAGTAAAGGAGGAATAATGCATCGGAAAAGAGATACTCGGAACCCCAAAGAAAATCCTGTCGTTTCCGTAGAAACGTATCTCGATTTACAAGGACAATGCAGGGAATCCAGAGTATTTCATATGGACGCAAATTGTGTGTTAATTCGTCAATGTCAGGGAGCGAGGGATACAGTAAAGGAGGAATAATGCATCGGAAAAGAGATACTCGGATCCCAAAAGAAAATCTTATAATTTCCGTAGCAACGTATCTCGATCTAGAAGGACAATGCAGGGAATCCAGAGTATTTCATATGGAAGCAAATTGTGTGTTAATTAGTCAATGTGAGGGAGCGAGGGATGCAGTAAAGGAGGAATAATGCATCGGAAAAGAGACACTCGGAACCCCAAAGAAAATCCTGTCGTTTCCGTAGAAACGAATCCCGATTTAGAAGGACAATGCAGGGAATCCAGAGTATTTCATATGGACGCAAATTGTGTGTTAATTCGTCAATGTGATGGAGCGAGGGATGCAGTAAAGGAGGAATAATGCATCGGAAAAGAGATACTCTGAACCCCAAAGAAAATCCTATCGTTTCCGTAGAAACGTATCTCGATTTAGGAGGACAATGCAGGGAATGCAGAGTATTTCATATGGACGCAAATTGTGTGTTAATTCGTCAATGTGAGGGAGCGAGGGATGCAGTAAAGGAGGAATAATGCATCGGAAAAGAGATACTCGGATCCCCAAAGAAAATCCTATCGTTTCCGTAGAAACGTATCTCGATTTAGAAGGACAATGCAGGGAATCCAGAGTATATCATATGGACTCAAATTGTGTGTTAATTCGTCAATGTGAGGGAGCGAGGGATGCAGTAAAGGAGGAATAATGCATCGGAAAAGAGATACTCGGAACCCCAAAGAAAATCCTATCGTTTCCGTAGAAACGTATCTCGATTTACAAGGACAATGCAGGGAATCCAGAGTATTTCATATGGACGCAAATTGTGTGTTAATTCGTCAATGTCAGGGAGCGAGGGATGCAGTAAAGGAGGAATAATGCATCGGAAAAGAGATACTCGGAACCCCAAAGAAAATCTTATAATTTCCGTAGCAACGTATCTCGATCTAGAAGGACAATGCAGGGAATCCAGAGTATTTCATATGGAAGCAAATTGTGTGTTAATTCGTCAATGTGAGGGAGCGAGGGATGCAGTAAAGGAGGAATAATGCATTGGGAAAGAGATACTCGACTCCCAAAAGAAAATCCTATCGTTTCCGTAGAAACGAATCCCGATTTAGAAGGACAATGCAGGGAACCCAGAGTATTTCATATGGACGCAAATTGTGTGTTAATTCGTCAATGTGAGTTAGCGAGGGATGCAGTAAAGGAGGAATAATGAATCGGAAAAGAGATACTCGGAACCCCAAAGAAAATCCTATCGTTTCCGTAGAAACGTATCTCGATTTAAACGGACAATGCAGGGAATCCAGAGTATTTCATATGGACGCAAATTGTGTGTTAATTCGTCAATATCAGTTAGCGAGGGATGCAGTAATGGAGGAATAATGCATCGGAAAAGAGATACTCGGATCCCCAAAGAAAATTCTGTCGTTTCCGTAGAAACGTATCTCGATTTAGAAGGACAATGCAGGGAATCCGGAGTATATCATATGGACTCAAATTGTGTGTTAATTCGTCAATGTGAGGGAGCGAGGGATGCAGTAAAGGAGGAATAGATGCAGTAAAGGAGGAATAATGCAACGGAAAAGAGATACTCGACTCCCAAAAGAAAATCATATCATTTCCGTAGAAACGTATCTCGTTTAAGAAAGATAATGCAGGGAACCCAGGGTATTTCATATGGACGCAAATTGTGTGTTAATTCGGCAATGTGAGGGAGCGAGGGATGCAGTAAAGGAGGAATAATGCATCAGAAAAGATATACTCGGAATCCCAAAGAAAATCCTATCGTTTCCGTAGAAACGTATCTCGATTTAGAAGGACAATGCAAGGAATCCAGAGTATTTCATATGGACGCAAATTGTGTGTTAATTCGTCAATGTGAGGGAGCGAGGGATGCAGTAAAGGAGGATTAATGCATCGGAAAACAGATACTCGGAACCCCAAAGAAAATCCTATCGTTTCCGTAGAAACGTATCTCTATTTAGAAGGACAATGCAGGGAATCCAGAGTATTTCATATGGACGCAAATTGTGTGTTAATTCGTCAATGTGAGGAAGCGAGGGATGCAGTAAAGGAGGAATAATGCATCGGAAAAGAGATACTCGGAACCCCAAAGAAAATCCTATCGTTTCCGTAGAAAAGTATCTCGATTTAGAAGGACAATGCAGGGAATCCAGAGTATTTCATATGGACGCAAATTGTGTGTTAATTCGTCAATGTGAGTTAGCGAGGGATGCAGTAAAGGAGGAATAATGCATCGGAAAAGAGATACTCGGAACCCCAAAGAAAATCCTATCGTTTCCGTAGAAACGTATCTCGATTTAGAAGGACAATGCAGGGAATCCAGAGTATTTCATATGGACGGCAAATTGTGTGTTAATTCGTCAATATCAGTTAGCGAGGGATGCAGTAATGGTGGAATAATGCATCGGAAAAGAGATACTCGGATCCCCAAAGAAAATTCTGTCGTTTCCGTAGAAACGTATCTCGATTTAGGAGGACAATGCAGGGAATCCGGAGTATTTCATATGGACGCAAATTGTGTGTTAATTCGTCAATTTGAGGGAGCGAGGGATGCAGTAAAAGATGAAAAATCCATCGGAAAAGAGATACTCGGAACCCCAAAGAAAATCCTATCGTTTCCGTAGAAACGTATCAGGATATAGAAGAACAATGCAGGGAATCCGGAGTATATCATATGGATGCAAATTGTGTGTTAATTCGTCAATGTGAGGGAGCGAGTGATGCAGTAAAGGAGGAATAGATGCAGTAAAGGAGGAATAATGCATCGGAAAAGAGATACTCGACTCCAATAAGAAAATCCTATCGTTTCCGTAGAAACGTATCTCGTTTTGGAAAGATAATGCAGGGAACCCAGAGTAATTCATATGGACGCAAATTGTGTGTTAATTCGGCAATGTGAGGGAGCGAGGGATGCAGTAAAGGAGGAATAATGCATCGGAAAAGAGATACTCGGAACCCCAAAGAAAATACTATCGTTTCCGAAGAAACGTATCTCGATTTAGAAGCACAATGCAAGGAATCCAGAGTATTTCATATGGACGCAAATTGTGTGTTAATTCGTTCATGTGAGGGAGCGAGGGATGCAGTAAAGGAGGAATAATGCATCGGAAAAGAGATACTCGGAACCCCAAAGAAAATCCTATCGGTTCCGTAGAAACGTATCTCGATTAAGTAGGACAATGCAGGGAATCCAGAGTATTTCATATGGACGCAAATTGTGTGTTAATTCGTCAATGTGAGGAGGCGAGGGATGCAGTAAAGGAGGAATAATGCATCGGAAAAGAGATACTCGGAACCCCAAAGAAAATCCTATCGTTTCCGTAGAAACGTATCTCGATTTAGAAGGACAATGCAGGGAATCCAGAGTATTTCATATGGACGCAAATTGTGTGTTAATTCGTCAATGTGAGGAAGCGAGCGATGCAGTAAAGGAGGATTAATGCATCGGAAAAGAGATACTCGGAACCTCAAAGAAAATCCTATCGTTTCTGTAGAAACGTATCTCGATTTAGAAGGACAATGCAGGGAATCCAGAGTGTTTCATATGGACGCAAATTGTGTGTTAATTTGTCAATGTGAGGGTGCGAGGGATGCAGTAAAGGAGGAATAATGCATCGGAAAAGAGATACTCGGAACCCCAAAGAAAATCCTATCGTTTCCGTAGAAACGTATCTCGATTTAGAAGGACAATGCAGGGAATCCAGAGTATTTCATATGGACGCAAATTGTGTGTTAATTCGTCAATGTGAGGGAGCGAGGAATGCAGTAAAGGAGGAATAATGCATCGCAAAAGAGATACTAGACTCCCAAAAGAAAATCCTATCGTTTCCGTGGAAACGTATCTCGATTTAGAAAGATAATGCAGGGAACCCAGAATATTTCATATGGACGCAATTTGTGTGTTAATTCGTCAATGTGAGGGAGCTAGGGATGCAGTAAAGGAGGAATAATGCATCGGAAAAGAGACACTCGGAACCCCAAAGAAAATCCTGTCGTTTCCGTAGAAACGAATCCCGATTTAGAAGGACAATGCAGGGAATCCAGAGTATTTCATATGGACGCAAATTGTGTGTTAATTCGTCAATGTGAGGGAGCGAGGGATGCAGTAAAGGAGGAATAATGCATTGGAAAAGAGATACACGGAACCCCAAAGAAAATCCTATCGTTTCCGTAGAAACGTATCTCGATTTAAAAGGACAATGCAGGCAATCCAGAGTATTTCATATGGACGCAAATTGTGTGTTAATTCGTCAATGTGAGTTAGCGAGGGATGCAGTAAAGGAGGAATAATGCATCGGAAAAGAGATACTCGGAACCCCAAAGAAAATCCTATCGTTTCCGTAGAAACGTATCTCGATTTAGAAGGACAATGCAGGGAATCCTGAGTATTTCATATGGACGCAAATTGTGTGTTAATTCGTCAATGTGATGGAGCGAGGGATGCAGTAAAGGAGGAATAATGCATCGGAAAAGAGATACTCTGAACCCCAAAGAAAATCCTATCGTTTCCGTAGAAACGTATCTCGATTTAGGAGGACAATGCAGGGAATCCAGAGTATTTCATATGGACGCAAATTGTGTGTTAATTCGTCAATGTGAGGGAGCGAGGGATGCAGTAAAGGAGGAATAATGCATCGGAAAAGAGATACTCGGAACCCCAAAGAAAATCCTATCGTTTCCGTAGAAACGTATCTCGATTTAGAAGGACAATGCAGGGAATCCAGAGTATATCATATGGACTCAAATTGTGTGTTAATTCGTCAATGTGAGGGAGCGAGGGATGCAGTAAAGGAGGAATAATGCATCGGAAAAGAGATACTCGGAACCCCAAAGAAAATCCTGTCGTTTCCGTAGAAACGTATCTCGATTTACAAGGACAATGCAGGGAATCCAGAGTATTTCATATGGACGCAAATTGTGTGTTAATTCGTCAATGTCAGGGAGCGAGGGATGCAGTAAAGGAGGAATAATGCATCGGAAAAGAGATACTCGGAACCCCAAAGAAAATCTTATAATTTCCGTAGCAACGTATCTCGATCTAGAAGGACAATGCAGGGAATCCAGAGTATTTCATATGGAAGCAAATTGTGTGTTAATTCGTCAATGTGAGGGAGCGAGGGATGCAGTAAAGGAGGAATAATGCATCGGAAAAGAGACACTCGGAACCCCAAAGAAAATCCTGTCGTTTCCGTAGAAACGAATCCCGATTTAGAAGGACAATGCAGGGAATCCAGAGTATTTCATATGGACGCAAATTGTGTGTTAATTCGTCAATGTGAGGGAGCGAGGGATGCAGTAAAGGAGGAATAATGCATTGGAAAAGAGATACTCGGAACCCCAAAGAAAATCCTATCGTTTCCGTAGAAACGTATCTCGATTTAAAAGGACAATGCAGGGAATCCAGAGTATTTCATATGGACGCAAATTGTGTGTTAATTCGTCAATGTGAGTTAGCGAGGGATGCAGTAAAGGAGGAATAATGCATCGGAAAAGAGATACTCGGAACCCCAAAGAAAATCCTATCGTTTCCGTAGAAACGTATCTCGATTTAGAAGGACAATGCAGGGAATCCTGAGTATTTCATATGGACGCAAATTGTGTGTTAATTCGTCAATGTGATGGAGCGAGGGATGCAGTAAAGGAGGAATAATGCATCGGAAAAGAGATACTCTGAACCCCAAAGAAAATCCTATCGTTTCCGTAGAAACGTATCTCGATTTAGGAGGACAATGCAGGGAATCCAGAGTATTTCATATGGATGCAAATTGTGTGTTAATTCGTCAATGTGAGGGAGCGAGGGATGCAGTAAAGGAGGAATAATGCATCGGGAAAGAGATACTCGGAACCCCAAAGAAAATCCTATCGTTTCCGTAGAAACGTATCTCGATTTAGAAGGACAATGCAGGGAATCCAGAGTATATCATATGGACTCAAATTGTGTGTTAATTCGTCAATGTGAGGGAGCGAGGGATGCAGTAAAGGAGGAATAATGCATCGGAAAAGAGATACTCGGAACCCCAAAGAAAATCCTATCGTTTCCGTAGAAACGTATCTCGATTTACAAGGACAATGCAGGGAGTCCTGAGTATTTCATATGGACGCAAATTGTGTGTTAATTCGTCAATGTCAGGGAGCGAGGGATGCAGTAAAGGAGGAATAATGCATCGGAAAAGAGATACTCGGAACCCCAAAGAAAATCTTATAATTTCCGTAGCAACGTATCTCGATCTAGAAGGACAATGCAGGGAATCCAGAGTATTTCATATGGAAGCAAATTGTGTGTTAATTCGTCAATGTGAGGGAGCGAGGGATGCAGTAAAGGAGGAATAATGCATTGGGAAAGAGATACTCGACTCCCAAAAGAAAATCCTATCGTTTCCGTAGAAACGTATCTCGTTTTAGAAAGATAATGCAGGGAACCCAGAGTATTTCATATGGGCGCAATTTGTGTGTTAATTCGGCAATGTGAGGGAGCGAGGGATGCAGTAAAGGAGGAATAATGCATCGGAAAAGAGATACTCGGAACCCCAAAGAAAATCCTATCGTTTCCGTAGAAACGAATCACGATTTAGAAGGACAATGCAGGGAACCCAGAGTATTTCATATGGACGCAAATTGTGTGTTAATTCGTCAATGTGAGTTAGCGAGGGATGCAGTAAAGGAGGAATAATGCATCGGAAAAGAGATACTCGGAACCCCAAAGAAAATCCAATCGTTTCCGTAGAAACGTATCTCGATTTAGAAGGACAATGCAGGGAATCCAGAGTATTTCATATGGACGCAAATTGTGTGTTAATTCGTCAATATCAGTTAGCGAGGGATGCAGTAATGGAGGAATAATGCATCGGAAAAGAGATACTCGGATCCCCAAAGAAATTTCTGTCGTTTCCGTAGAAACGTATCTCGATTTAGAAGGACAATGCAGGGAATCCGGAGTATATCATATGGACTCAAATTGTGTGTTAATTCGTCAATGTGAGGGAGCGAGGGATGCAGTAAAGGAGGAATAGATGCAGTAAAGGAAGAATAATGCAACGGAAAAGAGATACTCGACTCCCAAAAGAAAATCATATCATTTCCGTAGAAACGTATCTCGTTTAAGAAAGATAATGCAGGGAACCCAGGGTATTTCATATGGACGCAAATTGTGTGTTAATTCGGCAATGTGAGGGAGCGAGGGATGCAGTAAAGGAGGAATAATGCATCAGAAAAGATATACTCGGAATCCCAAAGAAAATCCTATCGTTTCCGTAGAAACGTATCTCGATTTAGAAGGACAATTCAAGGAATCCAGAGTATTTCATATGGACGCAAATTGTGTGTTAATTCGTCAATGTGAGGGAGCGAGGGATGCAGTAAAGGAGGAATAATGCATCGGAAAACAGATACTCGGAACCCCAAAGAAAATCCTATCGTTTCCGTAGAAACGTATCTCTATTTAGAAGGACAATGCAGGGAATCCAGAGTATTTCATATGGACGCAAATTGTGTGTTAATTCGTCAATGTGAGGGAGCGAGGGATCCAGTAAAGGAGGAATAATGCATCGGAAAAGAGATACTCGACTCCCAAAAGAAAATCCTATCGTTTCCGTAGAAACGTATTTCGATTTAGAAAGATAATGCAGGGAACCCAGAGTATTTCATATGGACGCAATTTGTGTGTTAATTCGGCAATGTGAGGGAGCGAGGGATGCAGTAAAGGAGGAATAATGCATCGGAAAAGAGATACTCGGAACCCCAAAGAAAATCCTGTCGTTTCCGTAGAAACGAATCCCGATTTAGAAGTACAATGCAGGGAATCCAGAGTATTTCATATGGACGCAAATTGTGTGTTAATTCGTCAATGTGAGGAAGCGAGGGATGCAGTAAAGGAGGAATAATGCATCGGAAAAGAGATACTCGGAACCCCAAAGAAAATCCTATCGTTTCCGTAGAAAAGTATCTCGATTTAGAAGGACAATGCAGGGAATCCAGAGTATTTCATATGGACGCAAATTGTGTGTTAATTCGTCAATGTGAGTTAGCGAGGGATGCAGTAAAGGAGGAATAATGCATCGGAAAAGAGATACTCGGAACCCCAAAGAAAATCCTATCGTTTCTGTAGAAACGTATCTCGATTTAGAAGGACAATGCAGGGAATCCAGAGTATTTCATATGGACGGCAAATTGTGTGTTAATTCGTCAATATCAGTTAGCGAGGGATGCAGTAATGGAGGAATAATGCATCGGAAAAGAGATACTCGGATCCCCAAAGAAAATTCTGTCGTTTCCGTAGAAACGTATCTCGATTTAGAAGGACAATGCAGGGAATCCGGAGTATATCATATGGACTCAAATTGTGTGTTAATTCGTCAATGTGAGGGAGCGAGGGATGCAGTAAAGGAGGAATAGATGCAGTAAAGGAGGAATAATGGAACGGAAAAGAGATACTCGACTCCCAAAAGAAAATTATATCATTTCCGTAGAAACGTATCTCGTTTAAGAAAGATAATGCAGGGAACCCAGGGTATATCATATGGACGCAAATTGTGTGTTAATTCGGCAATGTGAGGGAGCGAG
The DNA here is from genome assembly GCF_023898315.1 of Schistocerca nitens. NCBI lineage: Eukaryota > Metazoa > Arthropoda > Insecta > Orthoptera > Acrididae > Schistocerca > Schistocerca nitens. The sequence goes on from NC_064615.1 coordinate 1,152,048,840, forward strand.
GGATGCAGTAAAGGAGGAATAATGCATCAGAAAGATATACTCGGAATCCCAAAGAAAATCCTATCGTTTCCGTAAAAACGTATCTCGATTTAGAAGGACAATGCAAGGAATCCAGAGTATATCATATGGACGCAAATTGTGTGTTAATTCGTCAATGTGAGGGAGCGAGGGATGCAGTAAAGGAGGAATAATGCATCGGAAAACAGATACTCGGAACCCCAAAGAAAATCCTATCGTTTCCGTAGAAACGTATCTCTATTTAGAAGGACAATGCAGGGAATCCAGAGTATTTCATATGGACGCAAATTGTGTGTTAATTCGTCAATGTGAGGGAGCGAGGGATCCAGTAAAGGAGGAATAATGCATCGGAAAAGAGATACTCGACTCCCAAAAGAAAATCCTATCGTTTCCGTAGAAACGTATTTCGATTTAGAAAGATAATGCAGGGAACCCAGAGTATTTCATATGGACGCAATTTGTGTGTTAATTCGGCAATGTGAGGGAGCGAGGGATGCAGTAAAGGAGGAATAATGCATCGGAAAAGAGATACTCGGAACCCCAAAGAAAATCCTGTCGTTTCCGTAGAAACAAATCCCGATTTAGAAGGACAATGCAGGGAATCCAGAGTATTTCATATGGACGCAAATTGTGTGTTAATTCGTCAATGTGAGGAAGCGAGGGATGCAGTAAAGGAGGAATAATGCATCGGAAAAGAGATACTCGGAACCCCAAAGAAAATCCTATCGTTTCCGTAGAAAAGTATCTCGATCTAGAAGGACAATGCAGGGAATCCAGAGTATTTCATATGGACTCAAATTGTGTGTTAATTCGTCAATGTGAGTTAGCGAGGGATGCAGTAAAGGAGGAATAATGCATCGGAAAAGAGATACTCGGAACCCCAAAGAAAATCCTATCGTTTCCGTAGCAACGTATCTCGATTTAGATGAACAATGCAGGGAATCCTGAGTATTTCATATGGACGCAAATTGTGTGTTAATTCGTCAATGTGGGGGAGCGAGGGATGCAGTAAAGGAGGAATAATGCATCCGAAAAGAGATACTCGGAACCCCAAAGAAAATCCTATCGTTTCCGTAGAAACGTACCTCGATTTAGGAGGACAATGCAGGGAATCCAGAGTATTTCATATGGACGCAAATTGTGTGTTAATTCGTCAATGTGAGGGAGCGAGGGATGCAGTAAAGGAGGAATAATGCATCGGAAAAGAGATACTCGGAACCCCAAAGAAAATCCTATCGTTTCCGTAGAAACGTATCTCGATTTAGAAGGACAATGCAGGGAATCCAGAGTATTTCATATGGACGCAAATTGTGTGTTAATTCGTCAATGTGAGGGAGCGAGGGATGCAGTAAAGGATGTGTAATGCATTGGAAAAGAGATACTCTTAACCCCAAAGAAAATCCTATCGTTTCCGTAGAAACGTATCTCGGTATAGAAGGACAATGCAGGGAATCCGGAGTATATCATATGGACGCAAATTGTGTGTTAATTCGTCAATGTGAGGGAGCGAGGGATGCAGTAAAGGAGGAATAATGCATCGGAAAAGAGATACTCGGAACCCCAAAGAAAATCCTATAATTTCCGTAGAAACGTATCTCGATTTAGAAGGACAATGCAGAGAATCCAGAGTATTTCATATGGAAGCAAATTGTGTGTTAATTCGTCAATGTGAGGGAGCGAGGGATGCAGTAAAGGAGGAATAATGCATCGGAAAAGAGATACTCGGAACCCCAAAGAAAATCCTATCGTTTCCGTAGAAACGTATCTCGATTTAGAAGGACAATGCCGGGAATCCAGAGTATTTCATATGGACGCAAATTGTGTGTTAATTCGTCAATATCAGTTAGCGAGGGATGCAGTAATGGAGGAATAATGCATCGGAAAAGAGATACTCGGATCCCCAAAGAAAATTCTGTCGTTTCCGTAGAAACGTATCTCGATTTAGAAGGACAATGCAGGGAATCCGGAGTATATCATATGGACTCAAATTGTGTGTTAATTCGTCAATGTGAGGGAGCGAGGGATGCAGTAAAGGAGGAATAGATGCAGTAAAGGAGGAATAATGCAACGGAAAAGAGATACTCGACTCCCAAAAGAAAATCATATCATTTCCGTAGAAACGTATTTCGATTTAGAAAGATAATGCAGGGAACCCAGAGTATTTCATATGGACGCAATTTGTGTGTTAATTCGGCAATGTGAGGGAGCGAGGGATGCAGTAAAGGAGGAATAATGCATCGGAAAAGAGATACTCGGAACCCCAAAGAAAATCCTATCGTTTCCGTAGAAACGTATCTCGATTTAGAAGGACAATGCAGGGAATCCAGAGTATTTCATATGGACGCAAATTGTGTGTTAATTCGTCAATGTGAGGGAGCGAGGGATGCAGTAAAGGATGTGTAATGCATTGGAAAAGAGATACTCTTAACCCCAAAGAAAATCCTATCGTTTCCGTAGAAACGTATCTCGGTATAGAAGGACAATGCAGGGAATCCGGAGTATATCATATGGACGCAAATTGTGTGTTAATTCGTCAATGTGAGGGAGCGAGGGATGCAGTAAAGGAGGAATAATGCATCGGAAAAGAGATACTCGGAACCCCAAAGAAAATCCTATAATTTCCGTAGAAACGTATCTCGATTTAGAAGGACAATGCAGAGAATCCAGAGTATTTCATATGGAAGCAAATTGTGTGTTAATTCGTCAATGTGAGGGAGCGAGGGATGCAGTAAAGGAGGAATAATGCATCGGAAAAGAGATACTCGGAACCCCAAAGAAAATCCTATCGTTTCCGTAGAAACGTATCTCGATTTAGAAGGACAATGCAGGGAATCCAGAGTATTTCATATGGACGCAAATTGTGTGTTAATTCGTCAATATCAGTTAGCGAGGGATGCAGTAATGGAGGAATAATGCATCGGAAAAGAGATACTCGGATCCCCAAAGAAAATTCTGTCGTTTCCGTAGAAACGTATCTCGATTTAGAAGGACAATGCAGGGAATCCGGAGTATATCATATGGACTCAAATTGTGTGTTAATTCGTCAATGTGAGGGAGCGAGGGATGCAGTAAAGGAGGAATAGATGCAGTAAAGGAGGAATAATGCAACGGAAAAGAGATACTCGACTCCCAAAAGAAAATCATATCATTTCCGTAGAAACGTAATTCGATTTAGAAAGATAATGCAGGGAACCCAGAGTATTTCATATGGAAGCAAATTGTGTGTTAATTCGTCAATGTGAGGGAGCGAGGGATGCAGTAAAGGAGGAATAATGCATCGGAAAAGAGATACTCGGAACCCCAAAGAAAATCCTATCGTTTCCGTAGAAACGTATCTCGATTTAGAAGGACAATGCAGGGAATCCAGAGTATTTCATATGGACGCAAATTGTGTGTTAATTCGTCAATGTGAGGGAGCGAGGGATGCAGTAAAGGATGTGTAATGCATTGGAAAAGAGATACTCTTAACCCCAAGGAAAATCCTATCGTTTCCGTAGAAACGTATCTCGGTATAGAAGGACAATGCAGGGAATCCGGAGTATATCATATGGACGCAAATTGTGTGTTAATTCGTCAATGTGAGGGAGCGAGGGATGCAGTAAAGGAGGAATAATGCATCGGAAAAGAGATACTCGGAACCCCAAAGAAAATCCTATAATTTCCGTAGAAACGTATCTCGATTTAGAAGGACAATGCAGAGAATCCAGAGTATTTCATATGGAAGCAAATTGTGTGTTAATTCGTCAATGTGAGGGAGCGAGGGATGCAGTAAAGGAGGAATAATGCATCGGAAAAGAGATACTCGGAACCCCAAAGAAAATCCTATCGTTTCCGTAGAAACGTATCTCGATTTAGAAGGACAATGCAGGGAATCCAGAGTATTTCATATGGACGCAAATTGTGTGTTAATTCGTCAATATCAGTTAGCGAGGGATGCAGTAAAGGAGGAATAATGCATCGGAAAAGAGATACTCGGATCCCCAAAGAAAATTCTGTCGTTTCCGTAGAAACGTATCTCGATTTAGAAGGACAATGCAGGGAATCCGGAGTATATCATATGGACTCAAATTGTGTGTTAATTCGTCAATGTGAGGGAGCGAGGGATGCAGTAAAGGAGGAATAGATGCAGTAAAGGAGGAATAATGCAACGGAAAAGAGATACTCGACTCCCCAAAGAAAATCCTATCGTTTCCGTAGAAACGTATCTCGATTTAGAAGGACAATGCAAGGAATCCAGAGTATTTCATATGGACGCAAATTGTGTGTTAATTCGTCAATGTGAGGGAGCGAGGGATGCAGTAAAGGAGGAATAATGCATCGGAAAACAGATACTCGGAACCCCAAAGAAAATCCTATCGTTTCCGTAGAAACGTATCTCTATTTAGAAGGACAATGCAGAGAATCCAGAGTATTTCATATGGACGCAAATTGTGTGTTAATTCGTCAATGTGAGGGAGCGAGGGATCCAGTAAAGGAGGAATAATGCATCGGAAAAGAGATACTCGACTCCCAAACGAAAATCCTATCGTTTCCGTAGAAACGTATTTCGATTTAGAAAGATAATGCAGGGAACCCAGAGTATTTCATATGGACGCAATTTGTGTGTTAATTCGGCAATGTGAGGGAGCGAGGGATGCAGTAAAGGAGGAATAATGCATCGGAAAAGAGATACTCGGAACCCCAAAGAAAATCCTGTCGTTTCCGTAGAAACGAATCCCGATTTAGAAGGACAATGCAGGGAATCCAGAGTATTTCATATGGACGCAAATTGTGTGTTAATTCGTCAATGTGAGGGAGCGAGGGATGCGGTAAAGGAGGAATAATGCATCGGAAAAGAGATACTCGGAACCCCAAAGAAACTCCTATAATTTCCGTAGAAACGTATCTCGATTTAGAAGGACAATGCAGAGAATCCAGAGTATTTCATATGGAAGCAAATTGTGTGTTAATTCGTCAATGTGAGGGAGCGAGGGATGCAGTAAAGGAGGAATAATGCATCGGAAAAGAGATACTCGGAACCCCAAAGAAAATCCTATCGTTTCCGTAGAAACGTATCTCGATTTAGAAGGACAATGCAGGGAATCCAGAGTATTTCATATGGACGCAAATTGTGTGTTAATTCGTCAATATCAGTTAGCGAGGGATGCAGTAATGGAGGAATAATGCATCGGAAAAGAGATACTCGGATCCCCAAAGAAAATTCTGTCGTTTCCGTAGAAACGTATCTCGATTTAGAAGGACAATGCAGGGAATCCGGAGTATATCATATGGACTCAAATTGTGTGTTAATTCGTCAATGTGAGGGAGCGAGGGATGCAGTAAAGGAGGAATAGATGCAGTAAAGGAGGAATAATGCAACGGAAAAGAGATACTCGACTCCCAAAAGAAAATCATATCATTTCCGTAGAAACGTATCTCGTTTAAGAAAGATAATGCAGGGAACCCAGGGTATTTCATATGGACGCAAATTGTGTGTTAATTCGGCAATGTTAGGGAGCGAGGGATGCAGTAAAGGAGGAATAATGCATCAGAAAAGATATACTCGAAATCCCAAAGAAAATCCTATCGTTTCCGTAGAAACGTATCTCGATTTAGAAGGACAATGCAAGGAATCCAGAGTATTTCATATGGACGCAAATTGTGTGTTAATTCGTCAATGTGAGGGAGCGAGGGATGCAGTAAAGGAGGAATAATGCATCGGAAAAGAGATACTCGGAACCCCAAAGAAAATCCTATCGTTTCCGTAGAAACGTATCTCTATTTAGAAGGACAATGCAGGGAATCCAGAGTATTTCATATGGACGCAAATTGTGTGTTAATTCGTCAATGTGAGGGAGCGAGGGATCCAGTAAAGGAGGAATAATGCATCGCAAAAGAGATACTCGACTCCCAAAAGAAAATCCTATCGTTTCCGTAGAAACGTATTTCGATTTAGAAAGATAATGCAGGGAACCCATAGTATTTCATATGGACGCAATTTGTGTGTTAATTCGGCAATGTGAGGGAGCGAGGGATGCAGTAAAGGAGGAATAATGCATCGGAAAAGAGATACTCGGAACCCCAAAGAAAATCCTGTCGTTTCCGTAGAAACGAATCCCGATTTAGAAGGACAATGCAGGGAATCCAGAGTATTTCATATGGACGCAAATTGTGTGTTAATTCGTGAATGTGAGGAAGCGAGGGATGCAGTAAAGGAGGAATAATGCATCGGAAAAGAGATACTCGGAACCCCAAAGAAAATCCTATCGTTTCCGTAGAAAAGTATCTCGATCTAGAAGGACAATGCAGGGAATCCAGTGTATTTCATATGGACGCAAATTGTGTGTTAATTCGTCAATGTGAGTTAGCGAGGGATGCAGTAAAGGAGGAATAATGCATCGGAAAAGAGATACTCGGAACCCCAAAGAAAATCCTATCGTTTCCGTAGAAACGTATCTCAATTTAGAAGAACAATGCAGGGAATCCTGAGTATTTCATATGGACGCAAATTGTGTGTTAATTCGTCAATGTGGGGGAGCGAGGGATGCAGTAAAGGAGGAATAATGCATCCGAAAAGAGATACTCGGAACCCCAAAGAAAATCCTATCGTTTCCGTAGAAACGTACCTCGATTTAGGAGGACAATGCAGGGAATCCAGAGTATTTCATATGGACGCAAATTGTGTGTTAATTCGTCAATGTGAGGGAGCGAGGGATGCAGTAAAGGAGGAATAATGCATCGGAAAAGAGATACTCGGAACCCCAAAGAAAATCCTATCGTTTCCGTAGAAACATATCTCGATTTAGAAGGACAATGCAGGGAATCCAGAGTATTTCATATGGACGCAAATTGTGTGTTAATTCGTCAATGTGAGGGAGCGAGGGATGCAGTAAAGGATGAGTAATGCATCGGAAAAGAGATACTCTTAACCCCAAAGAAAATCCTATCGTTTCCGTAGAAACGTATCTCGGTATAGAACGACAATGCAGGGAATCCGGAGCATATCATATGGACGCAAATTGTGTGTTAATTCGTCAATGTGAGGGAGCGAGGGATGCAGTAAAGGAGGAATAATGCATCGGAAAAGAGATACTCGGAACCCCAAAGAAAATCCTATAATTTCCGTAGAAACGTATCTCGATTTAGAAGGACAATGCAGAGAATCCAGAGTATTTCATATGGAAGCAAATTGTGTGTTAATTCGTCAATGTGAGGGAGCGAGGGATGCAGTAAAGGAGGAATAATGCATCGGGAAAGAGATACTCGACTCCCAAAAGAAAATCCTATCGTTTCCGTAGAAACGTATCTCGTTTTAGAAAGATAATGCAGGGAACCCAGAGTATTTCATATGGGCGCAATTTGTGTGTTAATTCGGCAATGTGAGGGAGCGAGGGATGCAGTAAAGGGGGAATAATGCATCGGAAAAGAGATACTCGGAACCCCAAAGAAAATCCTATCGTTTCCGTAGAAACGAATCCCGATTTAGAAGGACAATGCAGGGAACCCAGAGTATTTCATATGGACGCAAATTGTGTGTTAATTCGTCAATGTGAGTTAGCGAGGGATGCAGTAAAGGAGGAATAATGCATCGGAAAAGAGATACTCGGAACCCCAAAGAAAATCCTATAGTTTCCGTAGAAACGTATCTCGGTTTAGAAGGACAATGCAGGGAATCCAGAGTATTTCATATGGACGCAAATTGTGTGTTAATTCGTCAATATCAGTTAGCGAGGGATGCAGTAAGGGAGGAATAATGCATCGGAAAAGAGATACTCGGATCCCCAAAGAAAATTCTGTCGTTTCCGTAGAAACGTATCTCGATTTAGAAGGACAATGCAGGGAATCCGGAGTATATCATATGGACTCAAATTGTGTGTTACTTCGTCAATGTGAGGGAGCGAGGGTTGCAGTAAAGAAGGAATAGATGCAGTAAAGGAGGAATAATGCATCGGAAAAGAGATACTCGACTCCCAAAAGAAAATCATACCATTTCCGTAGAAACGTATCTCGTTTAAGAAAGATAATGCAGGGAACCCAGGGTATTTCATATGGACGCAAATTGTGTGTTAATTCGGCAATGTGAGGGAGCGAGGGATGCAGTAAAGGAGGAATAATGCATCGGAAAAGATATACTCGGTATCCCAAAGAAAATCCTATCGTTTCCGTAGAAACGTATCTCGATTTAGAAGGACAATGCAAGGAATCCAGAGTATTTCATATGGACGCAAATTGTGTGTTAATTCGTCAATGTGAGGGAACGAGGGATGCAGTAAAGGAGGAATAATGCATCGGAAAACAGATACTCGGAACCCCAAAGAAAATCCTATCGTTTCCGTAGAAACGTATCTCTATTTAGAAGGACAATGCAGGGAATCCAGAGTATTTCATATGGACGCAAATTGTGTGTTAATTCGTCAATGTGAGGGAGCGAGGGATCCAGTAAAGGAGGAATAATGCATCGGAAAAGAGATACTCGACTCCCAAAAGAAAATCATATCGTTTCCATAGAAACGTATTACGATTTAGAAAGATAATGCAGGGAACCCAGAGTATTTCATATGGACGCAATTTGTGTGTTAATTCGGCAATGTGAGGGAGCGAGGGATGCAGTAAAGGAGGCATAATGCAACCGAAAAGAGATACTCGGATCCCCAAAGAAAATCCTATCGTTTCCGTAGAAACGTACCTCGATTTAGGAGGACAATGCAGGGAATCCAGAGTATTTCATATGGACGCAAATTGTGTGTTAATTCGTCAATGTGAGGGAGCGAGGGATGCAGTAAAGGAGGAATAATGCATCGGAAAAGAGATACTCGGAACCCCAAAGAAAATCCTATCGTTTCCGTAGAAACGTATCTCGATTTAGAAGGACAATGCAGGGAATCCAGAGTATTTCATATGGACGCAAATTGTGTGTTAATTCGTCAATGTGAGGGAGCGAGGGATGCAGTAAAGGATGAGTAATGCATCGGAAAAGAGATACTCTTAACCCCAAAGAAAATCCTATCGTTTCCGTAGAAACGTATCTCGGTATAGAAGGACAATGCATGGAATCCGGAGTATACCATATTGACGCAAATTGTGTGTTAATTCGTCAATGTGAGGGAGCGAGGGATGCAGTAAAGGAGGAATAGATGCAGTAAAAAAGGAATAATGCATCGGAAAAGAGATACTCGACTCCCAAAAGAAAATCCTATCGTTTCCGTAGAAACGTATCTCGTTTTAGAAAGATAAAGCAGGGAACAGAGAGTATTTCATATGGACGCAAATTGTGTGTTATTTCGGCAATGTGAGGGAGTGAGGGATGCAGTAAAGGAGGAATAATGCATCGGAAAAGAGATACTCGGAACCCCAAAGAAAATCCTATCGTTTCCGTAGAAACGTATCTCGATTTAGAAGGACAATGCAAGGAATCCAGAGTATATCATATGGACGCAAATTGTGTGTTAATTCGTCAATGTGAGGGAGCGAGGGATGCAGTAAAGGAAGAATAGATGCAGTAAAGGAGGAATAATGCATCGGAAAAGGAATACTCGACTCCCAAAAGAAAATCCTATCGTTTCCGTAGAAACGTATCTCGTTTTAGAAAGATAATGCAGGGAACCCAGAGTATTTCACATGGACGCAAATTGTGTGTTAATTCGTCAATGTGAGGGAGCGAGGGATGCAGTAAAGGGTGAATAATGCATCGGAAAAGTGATACTCGGAACCCCAAAGAAAATCCTATCGTTTCCGTAGAAACGTATCTCGATATAGAAGGACAATGCTGGGAATCCGGAGTATATCATATGGACGCAAATTGTGTGTTAATTCGTCAATGTGAGGGAGCGAGGGATGCAGTAAAGGAAGAATAGATGCAGTAAAGGAGGAATAATGTATCGGAAAAGGAATACTCGACTCCCAAAAGAAAATCCTATCGTTTCCATAGAAACGTATCTCGTTTTACAAAGATAATGCAGGGAACCCAGAGTATTTCATATGGACGCAAATTGTGTGTTAATTCGGCAATGTGAGGGAGCGAGGGATGCAGTAAAGGAGGAATAATGCATCGGAACAGAGATACTCGTAACCCCAAAGTTAATCCTATCGTTTCCGTAGAAACGTATCTCGATTTAGAAGGACAATGCAAGGAATCCAGAGTATATCATATGGACTCAAATTGTGTGTTAATTCGTCAATGTGAGGGAGCGAGGGATGCAGTAAAGGAGGAATAATGCATTGGAAAAGAGATACTCGGAACCCCAAAGAAAATCCTATCGTTTCCGTAGAAACGTATCTCGATTTACAAGGACAATGCAGGGAATCCAGAGTATTTCATATGGACGCAAATTGTGTGTCAATTCGTCAATGTCAGGGAGCGAGGGATGCAGTAAAGGAGGAATAATGCATCGGAAAAGAGATACTCGGAACCCCAAAGAAAATCCTATCGTTTCCGTAGAAACGTATCTCGATTTAGAAGGAGAATGCAGGGAATCCAGAGTATTTCATATGGAAGCTAATTGTGTGTTAATTCGTCAATGTGAGGGAGCGAGGGATGCAGTAAAGGAGGAATAATGCATCGGGAAAGAGATACTCGACTCCCAAAAGAAAATCCTATCGTTTCCGTAGAAACGTATCTCGTTTTAGAAAGATAATGCAGGGAACCCAGAGTATTTCATATGGGCGCAATTTGTGTGTTAATTCGGCAATGTGAGGGAGCGAGGGATGCAGTAAAGGAGGAATAATGCATCGGAAAATAGATACTCGGAACCCCAAAGAAAATCCTATCGTTTCCGTAGAAACGAGTCCCGATTTAGAAGGACAATGCAGGGAATCCAGAGTATTTCATATGGACACAAATTGTGTGTTAATTCGTCAATGTGAGTTAGCGAGGGATGCAGTAAAGGAGGAATAATGCATCGGAAAAGAGATACTCGGAGCCCAAAAGAAAATCCTATCGTTTCCGTAGAAACGTATCTCGATTTAGAAGGACAATGCAGGGAATCCAGAGTATTTCATATGGACGCAAATTGTGTGTTAATTCGTCAATATCAGTTAGCGAGAGATGCAGTAATGGAGGAATAATGCATCGGAAAAGAGATACTCGGATCCCCAAAGAAAATTCTGTCGTTTCTGTAGAAACGTATCTCGATTTAGAAGGACAATGCAGGGAATCCGGAGTATATCATATGGACTCAAATTGTGTGTTAATTTGTCAATGTGAGGGAGCGAGGGATGCAGTAAAGGAGGAATAGATGCAGTAAAGGAGGAATAATGCATCGGAAAAGAGATACTCGACTCCCAAAAGAAAATCATATCGTTTCCGTAGAAACGTATCTCGTTTAAGAAAGATAATGCAGGGAACCCAGGGTATTTCATATGGACGCAAATTGTGTGTTAATTCGGCAATGTGAGGGAGCGAGGGATGCAGTAAAGGAGGAATAATGCATCGGAAAAGATATACTCGGAATCCCAAAGAAAATCCTATCGTTTCCGTAGAAACGTATCTCGCTTTAGAAGGACAATGCAAGGAATCCAGAGTATTTCATATGGACGCAAATTGTGTGTTAATTCGTCAATGTGAGGGAGCGAGGGATGCAGTAAAGAAGGAATAATGCATCGGAACAGAGATACTCGGAACCCCAAAGAAAATCCTATCGTTTCCGTTGAAACGTATCTCTATTTAGAAGGACAATGCAGGGAATCCAGAGTATTTCATATGGACGCAAATTTTGTGTTAATTCGTCAATGTGAGGGAGCGAGGGATGCAGTAAAGGAGGAATAATGCATTGGAAAAGAGATACTCGGAACCCCAAAGAAAATCCTATCGTTTCCGTAGAAACGTATCTCGATTTACAAGGACAATGCAGGGAATCCAGAGTATTTCATATGGACGCAAATTGTGTGTCAATTCGTCAATGTCAGGGAGCGAGGGATGCAGTAAAGGAGGAATAATGCATCGGAAAAGAGATACTCGGAACCCCAAAGAAAATCCTGTCGTTTCCGTAGAAACGAATCGCGATTTAGAAGGACAATGCAGGGAATCCAGAGTATTTCATATGGACGCAAATTGTGTGTTAATTCGTCAATGTGGGGGAGCGAGGGATGCAGTAAAGGATGAATAATGCATCGGAAAAGAGATACTCTTAACCCCAAAGAAAATCCTATCATTTCCGTAGAAACGTATCTCGATATAGAAGGACAATGCAGGGAATCCGGAGTATATCATATGGACGCAAATTGTGTGTTAATTCGTCAATGTGAGGGAGCGAGGGATGCAGTAAAGGAGGAATAGATGCAGTAAAGGAGGAATAATGCATCGGAAAAGAGATACTCGACTCAAAAAAGAAAATCCTATCGTTTCCGTAGAAACGTATCTCGTTTTAGAAAGATAAAGCAGGGAACACAGAGTATTTCATATGGACGCAAATTGTGTGTTAATTCGGGAATGTGAGGGAGTGAGGGATGCAGTAAAGGAGGAATAATGCATCGGAAAGGAGATACTCGGAACCCCAAAGAAAATCCTATCGTTTCCGTAGAAACGTATCTCGATTTAGAAGGACAATGCAAGGAATCCAGAGTATTTCATATGGACGCAAATTGTGTGTTAATTCGTCAATGTGAGGGAGCGAGGGATGCAGTAAAGGAGGAATAATGCATCGGAAAAGAGATACTCGGAACCCCAAAGAAAATCCTATCGTTTCCGTAGAAACGTATCTCGATTTAGAAGGACAATGCAGGGAATCCAGAGTATTTCATATGGACGCAAATTGTGTGTTAATTCGTCAATGTGAGTTAGCGAGGGATGCAGTAAAGGAGGAATAATGCATCGGAAAAGAGATACTCGGAACCCCAAAGAAAATCCTATCGTTTCCGTAGAAACGTATCTCGATTTAGAAGGACAATGCAGGGAATCCTGAGTATTTCATATGGACGCAAATTGTGTGTTAATTCGTCAATGTGGGGGAGCGAGGGATGCAGTAAAGGAGGAATAATGCATCCGAAAAGAGATACTCGGAACCCCAAAGAAAATCCTATCGTTTCCGTAGAAACGTATCTCGATTTAGGAGGACAATGCAGGGAATCCAGAGTATTTCATATGGACGCAAATTGTGTGTTAATTCGTCAATGTGAGGGAGCGAGGGTTGCAGTAAAGGAGGAATACTGCATCGGAAAAGAGATACTCGGAACCCCAAAGAAAATCCTATCGTTTCCGTAGAAACGTATCTCGATTTAGAAGGACAATGCAGGGAATCCAGAGTATTTCATATGGACGCAAATTGTGTGTTAATTCGTCAATGTGAGGGAGCGAGGGATGCAGTAAAGGATGAATAATGCATCGGAAAAGAGATACTCTTAACCCCAAAGAAAATCTTATCGTTTCCGTAGAAACGTATCTCGATATAGAAGGACCAAGCAGGGAATCCGGAGTATATCATATGGACGCAAATTGTGTGTTAATTCGTCAATGTGAGGGAGCGAGGGATGCAGTAAAGGACGAATAGATGCAGTAAAGGAGGAATAATGCATCGGAAAAGAGATACTCGACTCAAAAAAAAATCCTATCGTTTCCGTAGGAACGTATCTCGTTTTAGAAAGATAAAGCAAGGAACCCAGAGTATTTCATATGGACGCAAATTGTGTGTTAATTCGGGAATGTGAGGGAGTGAGGGATGCAGTAAAGGAGGAATAATGCATCGGAAAAGAGATACTCGGAACCCCAAAGAAAATCCTATCGTTTCCGTAGAAACGTATCTCGATTTAGAAGGACAATGCAAGGAATCCAGAGTATTTCATATGGACGCAAATTGTGTGTTAATTCGTCAATGTGAGGGAGCGAGGGATGCAGTAAAGGAGGAATAATGCATCGGAAAAGAGATACTCGGAACCCCAAAGAAAATCCTATCGTTTCCGTAGAAACGTATCTCGATTTAGAAGGACAATGCAGGGAATCCAGAGTATTTCATATGGACGCAAATTGTGTGTTAATTCGTCAATGTGAGTTAGCGAGGGATGCAGTAAAGGAGGAATAATGCATCGGAAAAGAGATACTCGGAACCCCAAAGAAAATCCTATCGTTTCCGTAGAAACGTATCTCGATTTAGAAGGACAATGCAGGGAATCCTGAGTATGTCATATGGACGCAAATTGTGTGTTAATTCGTCAATGTGGGGGAGCGAGGGATGCAGTAAAGGAGGAATAATGCATCCGAAAAGAGATACTCGGAACCCCAAAGAAAATCCCATCGTTTCCGTAGAAACGTATCTCGATTTAGGAGGACAATGCAGGGAATCCAGAGTATTTCATATGGACGCAAATTGTGTGTTAATTCGTCAATGTGAGGGAGCGAGGGTTGCAGTAAAGGAGGAATAATGCATCGGAAAAGAGATACTCGGAACCCCAAAGAAAGTCCTATCGTTTCCGTAGAAACGTATCTCGATTTAGAAGGACAATGCAGGGAATCCAGAGTATTTCATATGGACGCAAATTGTGTGTTAATTCGTCAATGTGAGGGAGCGAGGGATGCAGTAAAGGATGAATAATGCATCGGAAAAGAGATACTCTTAACCCCAAAGAAAATCTTATCGTTTCCGTAGAAACGTATCTCGATATAGAAGGACCAAGCAGGGAATCCGGAGTATATCATATGGACGCAAATTGTGTGTTAATTCGTCAATGTGAGGGAGCGAGGGATGCAGTAAAGGACGAATAGATGCAGTAAAGGAGGAATAATGCATCGGAAAAGAGATACTCGACTCAAAAAAAAATCCTATCGTTTCCGTAGAAACGTATCTCGTTTTAGAAAGATAAAGCAAGGAACCCAAAGTATTTCATATGGACGCAAATTGTGTGTTAATTCGGGAATGTGAGGGAGTGAGGGATGCAGTAAAGGAGGAATAATGCATCGGAAAAGAGATACTCGGAACCCCAAAGAAAATCCTATCGTTTCCGTAGAAACGTAATCCGATTTGGAAGGACAATGCAAGAAATCCAGAGTATTTCATATGGACGCAAATTGTGTTTTAATTCGTCAATGTGAGGGAGCGAGGGATGCAGTAAAGGAGGAATAATGCATCGGAAAAGAGATACTCGGAACCACAATGAAAATCCTATCGTTTCCGTAGAAACGTATCTCGTTTTACAAGGACAATGCAGGGAATCCAGAGTATTTCATATGGACGCAAATTGTGTGTTAATTCGTCAATGTGAGGGAGCGAGGGATGCAGTAAAGGAAGAATAGATGCAGTAAAGGAGGAATAATGCATCGGAAAAGGAATACTCGACTCCCAAAAGAAAATCCTATCGTTTCCGTAGAAACGTATCTCGTTTTAGAAAGATAATGCAGGGAACCCAGAGTATTTCATATGGACGCAAATTGTGTGTTAATTCGTCAATGTGAGGGAGCGAGGGATGCAGTAAAGGAGGAATAATGCATCGGAAAAGTGATACTCGTAACCCCAAAGAAAATCCTATCGTTTCCGTAGAAACGTATCTCGATTTAGAAGGACAATGCAGGGAATCCAGAGTATTTCATTTGGACGCAAATTGTGTGTTAATTCGTCAATGTGAGGAAGCGAGGGATGCAGTAAAGGAGGAATAATGCATCGGAAAAGAGATACGCGGAACCCCAAAGAAAATCCTATCGTTTCCGTAGAAACGTATGTCGATTTAGAAGGACAATGCAGGGAATCCTGAGTATTTCATACGGACGCAAATTGTGTGTTAATTCGTCAATGTGAGGGAGCGAGGGATGCAGTAAAGGAGGAATAATGCATCGGAAATGAGATACTCGGAACCCCAAAGAAAATCCTATCGTTTCCGTAGAAACGTATCTTGATTTAGAAGGACAATGCAGGGAATCCAGAGTATTTCATATGGACGCAAATTGTGTGTTAATTCGTCAATGTGAGGGAGCGAGGGATGCAGTAAGCGAGGAATAATGCATCGGAAAAGAGATACTTGGAACCCCAAAGAAAATCCTATCGTTTCCGTAGAAACGTATCTCGATTTAGAAGGACAATGCAGGGAATCCAGAGAATTTCATATGGACGCAAATTGTGTGTTAATTCGTCAATGTGAGGGAGCGAGGGATGCAGTAAAGGAGGAATAATGCATCGGAAAAGAGATACTCGGAACCCCAAAGAAAATCCTATCGTTTCCGTAGAAACGTATCTCGAATTAGAAGGACAATGCAGGGAATCCAGAGTATTTCATATGGACGCAAATTGTGTGTTAATTCGTCAATGTGAGTTAGCGAGGGATGCAGTAAAGGAGGAATAATGCATCGGAAAAGAGATACTCGGAAAGCCAAAAGAAATCCTATCGTTTCCGTAGAAACGTATCTCGATTTAGAAGGACAATGCAGGGAATCCTGAGTATTTCATATGGACGCAAATTGTGTGTTAATTCGTCAATGTGAGGGAGCGAGGGATGCAGTAAAGGAGGAATAATGCATCGGAAAAGAGATACTCGGAACCCCAAAGAAAATCCTATCGTTTCCATAGAAACGTATCTCGATTTAGGAGGACAATGCAGGGAATCCAGAGTATTTCATATGGACGAAAATTGTGTGTTAATTCGTCAATGTGAGGGAGCGAGGGATGCAGTAAAGGAGGAAAAATGCATCGGAAAAGAGATACTCTGAACCCCAAAGAAAATCCTATCGTTTCCGTAGAAACGTATCTCGATTTACAAGGACAATGCAGGGAATCCAGAGTATTTCATATGGACGCAAATTGTGTGTTAATTCGTCAATGTGAGGGAGCGAGGGATGCAGTAAAGGGTGAATAATGCTTCGGAAAAGAGATACTCGGAACCCCAAAGAAAATCCTATCGTTTCCGTAGAAACGTATCTCGATATAGAAGGACAATGCCGGGAATCCGGAGTATATCATATGGACGCAAATTGTGTGTTAATTCGTCAATGTGAGGGAGCGAGGGATGCAGTAAAGGAAGAATAGATGCAGTAAAGGAGGAATAATGCATCGGAAAAGGAATACTCGACTCCCAAAAGAAAATCGTATCGTTTCCGTAGAAACGTATCTCGTTTTAGAAAGATAATGCAGGGAACCCAGAGTATTTCATATGGACGCAAATTGTGTGTTAATTCGGCAATGTGAGGGAGCGAGGCATGCAGTAAAGGAGGAATAATGCATCGGAAAAGAGATACTCGTAACCCCAAAGAAAAACCTATCGTTTCCGTAGAAACGTATATCGATTTAGAAGAACAATGCAGGGAATCCAGAGTATTTCATATGGACGCTAATTGTGTGTTAATTCGTCAATGTGAGTTAGCGAGGGATGCAGTAAAGGAGGAATAATGCATCGGAAAAGAGATACTCGGAACCCCAAAGAAAATCCTATCGTTTCCGTAGAAACGTATCTCGATTTACAAGGACAATGCAGGGAATCCAGAGTATTTCATATGGACGCAAATTGTGTGTTAATTCGTCAATGTGGGGGAGCGAGGGATGCAGTAAAGGATGAATAATGCATCGGAAAAGAGATACTCTTAACCCCAAAGAAAATCCTATCATTTCCGTAGAAACGTATCTCGATATAGAAGGACAATGCAGGGAATCCGGAGTATATCATATGGACGCAAATTGTGTGTTAATTCGTCAATGTGAGGGAGCGAGGGATGCAGCAAAGGAGGAATAGATGCAGTAAAGGAGGAATAATGCATCGGAAAAGAGATACTCGACTCAAAAAAGAAAATCCTATCGTTTCCGTAGAAACGTATCTCGTTTTAGAAAGATAAAGCAGGGAACCCAGATTATTTCATATGGACGCAAATTGTGTGTTAATTCGGGAATGTGAGGGAGTGAGGGATGCAGTAAAGGAGGAATAATGCATCGGAAAGGAGATACTCGGAACCCCAAAGAAAATCCTATCGTTTCCGGAGAAACGTATCTCGATTTAGAAGGACAATGCAAGGAATCCAGAGTATTTCATATGGACGCAAATTGTGTGTTAATTCGTCAATGTGAGGGAGCGAGGGATGCAGTAAAGGAGGAATAATGCATCGGAAAAGAGATACTCGGAACCCCACAGAAAATCCTATCGTTTCCGTAGAAACGTATCTCGATTTAGAAGGACAATGCAGGGAATCCAGAGTATTTCATATGGACGCAAATTGTGTGTTAATTCGTCAATGTGAGTTAGCGAGGGATGCAGTAAAGGAGGAATAATGAATCGGAAAAGAGATACTCGGAACCCCAAAGAAAATCCTATCGTTTCCGTAGAAACGTATCTCGATTTAGAAGGACAATGCAGGGAATCCTGAGTATTTCATATGGACGCAAATTGTGTGTTAATTCGTCAATGTGGGGGAGCGAGGGATGCAGTAAAGGAGGAATAATGCATCCGAAAAGAGATACTCGGAACCCCAAAGAAAATCCTATCGTTTCCGTAGAAACGTATCTCGATTTAGGAGGACAATGCAGGGAATCCAGAGTATTTCATATGGACGCAAATTGTGTGTTAATTCGTCAATGTGAGGGAGCGAGGGTTGCAGTAAAGGAGGAATAATGCATCGGAAAAGAGATACTCGGAACCCCAAAGAAAATCTTATCGTTTCCGTAGAAACGTATCTCGATTTAGAAGGACAATGCAGGGAATCCAGAGTATTTCATATGGACGCAAATTGTGTGTTAATTCGTCAATGTGAGGGAGCGAGGGATGCAGTAAAGGATGAATAATGCATCGGAAAAGAGATACTCTTAACCCCAAAGAAAATCTTATCGTTTCCGTAGAAACGTATCTCGATATAGAAGGACAAAGCAGGGAATCCGTAGTATATCATATGGACGCAAATTGTGTGTTAATTCGTCAATGTGAGGGAGTGAGGGATGCAGTAAAGGGTGAATAATGCATCGGAAAAGAGATACTCGGAACCCCAAAGAAAATCCTATCATTTCCGTAGAAACGTATCTCGATTTAGAAGGACAATGCAGGGAATCCTGAGTATTTCATATGGACGCAAATTGTGTGTTAATTCGTCAATGTGAGGGAGCGAGGGATGCAGTAAAGGAGGAATAATGCATCGGAAAAGAGATACTCGGAACCCCAAAGAAAATCCTATCGTTTCCGTAGAAACGTATCTCGATTTACAAGGACAATGCAGGGAATCCAGAGTATTTCATATGGACGCAAATTGTGTGTTAATTCGTCAATGTGAGGGAGCGAGGGATGCAGTAAAGGGTGAATAATGCTTCGGAAAAGAGATACTCGGAACCCCAAAGAAAATCCTATCGTTTCCGTAGAAACGTATCTCGATATAGAAGGACAATGCCGGGAATCCGGAGTATATCATATGGACGCAAATTGTGTGTTAATTCGTCAATGTGAGGGAGCGAGGGATGCAGTAAAGGAAGAATAGATGCAGTAAAGGAGGAATAATGCATCGGAAAAGGAATACTCGACTCCCAAAAGAAAATCCTATCGTTTCCGTAGAAACGTATCTCCTTTTAGAAAGATAATGCAGGGAACCCAGAGTATTTCATATGGACGCAAATTGTGTGTTAATTCGTCAATGTGAGGGAGTGAGGGATGCAGTAAAGGAGGAATAATGCATCGGAAAAGAGATACTCGTAACCCCAAAGAAAATCCTATCGTTTCCGTAGAAACGTATCTCGATTTAGAAGGACAATGCAGGGAATCCAGAGTATTTCATATGGACGCAAATTGTGTGTTAATTCGTCAATGTGAGTTAGCGAGGGATGCAGTAAAGGAGGAATAATGCATCGGAAAAGAGATACTCGGAAACCCAAAAGAAATCCTATCGTTTCCGTAGAAACGTATCTCGATTTAGAAGGACAATGCAGGGAATCCTGAGTATTTCATATGGACGCAAATTGTGTGTTAATTCGTCAATGTGAGGGAGCGAGGGATGCAGTAAAGGAGGAATAATGCATCGGAAAAGAGATACTCGGAACCCCAAAGAAAATCCTATCGTTTCCATAGAAACGTATCTCGATTTAGGAGGACAATGCAGGGAATCCAGAGTATTTCATATGGACGAAAATTGTGTGTTAATTCGTCAATGTGAGGGAGCGAGGGATGCAGTAAAGGAGGAAAAATGCATCGGAAAAGAGATACTCGGAACCCCAAAGAAAATCCTATCGTTTCCGTAGAAACGTATCTCGATTTACAAGGACAATGCAGGGAATCCAGAGTATTTCATATGGACGCAAATTGTGTGTTAATTCGTCAATGTGAGGGAGCGGGGGATGCAGTAAAGGGTGAATAATGCTTCGGAAAAGAGATACTCGGAACCCCAAAGAAAATCCTATCGTTTCCGTAGAAACGTATCTCGATATAGAAGGACAATGCCGGGAATCCGGAGTATATCATATGGACGCAAATTGTGTGTTAATTCGTCAATGTGAGGGAGCGAGGGATGCAGTAAAGGAAGAATAGATGCAGTAAAGGAGGAATAATGCATCGGAAAAGGAATACTCGACTCCCAAAAGAAAATCGTATCGTTTCCGTAGAAACGTATCTCGTTTTAGAAAGATAATGCAGGGAACCCAGAGTATTTCATATGGACGCAAATTGTGTGTTAATTCGGCAATGTGAGGGAGCGAGGCATGCAGTAAAGGAGGAATAATGCATCGGAAAAGAGATACTCGTAACCCCAAAGAAAAACCTATCGTTTCCGTAGAAACGTATATCGATTTAGAAGAACAATGCAGGGAATCCAGAGTATTTCATATGGACGCTAATTGTGTGTTAATTCGTCAATGTGAGTTAGCGAGGGATGCAGTAAAGGAGGAATAATGCATCGGAAAAGAGATACTCGGAACCCCAAAGAAAATCCTATCGTTTCCGTAGATACGTATCTCGATTTAGAAGGACAATGCAGGGAATCCTGAGTATTTCATATGGACGCAAATTGTGTGTTAATTCGTCAATGTGGGGGAGCGAGGGATGCAGTAAAGGAGGAATAATGCATCCGAAAAGAGATACTCGGAACCCCAAAGAAAATCCTATCGTTTCCGTAGAAACGTATCTCGATTTAGAAGGACAATGCAAGGAATCCAGAGTATTTCATATGGACGCAAATTGTGTTTTAATTCGTCAATGTGAGGGAGCGAGGGATGCAGTAAAGGAGGAATAATGCATCGGAAAAGAGATACTCGGAACCCCAAAGAAAATCCTATCGTTTCCGTAGAAACGTATCTCGATTTACAAGGACAATGCAGGGAATCCAGAGTATTTCATATGGACGCAAATTGTGTGTTAATTCGTCAATGTGGGGGAGCGAGGGATGCAGTAAAGGATGAATAATGCATCGGAAAAGAGATACTCTTAACCCCAAAGAAAATCCTATCATTTCCGTAGAAACGTATCTCGATATAGAAGGACAATGCAGGGAATCCGGAGTATATCATATGGACGCATATTGTGTGTTAATTCGTCAATGTGAGGGAGCGAGGGATGCAGCAAAGGAGGAATAGATGCAGTAAAGGAGGAATAATGCATCGGAAAAGAGATACTCGACTCAAAAAAGAAAATCCTATCGTTTCCGTAGAAACGTATCTCGTTTTAGAAAGATAAAGCAGGGAACCCAGAGTATTTCATATGGACGCAAATTGTGTGTTAATTCGGGAATGTGAGGGAGTGAGGGATGCAGTAAAGGAGGAATAATGCATCGGAAAGGAGATACTCGGAACCCCAAAGAAAATCCTATCGTTTCCGTAGAAACGTATCTCGATTTAGAAGGACAATGCAAGGAATCCAGAGTATTTCATATGGACGCAAATTGTGTGTTAATTCGTCAATGTGAGGGAGCGAGGGATGCAGTAAAGGAGGAATAATGCATCGGAAAAGAGATACTCGGAACCCCACAGAAAATCCTATCGTTTCCGTAGAAACGTATCTCGATTTAGAAGGACAATGCAGGGAATCCAGAGTATTTCATATGGACGCAAATTGTGTGTTAATTCGTCAATGTGAGTTAGCGAGGGATGCAGTAAAGGAGGAATAATGCATCGGAAAAGAGATACTCGGAACCCCAAAGAAAATCCTATCGTTTCCGTAGAAACGTATCTCGATTTAGAAGGACAATGCAGGGAATCCTGAGTATTTCATATGGACGCAAATTGTGTGTTAATTCGTCAATGTGGGGGAGCGAGGGATGCAGTAAAGGAGGAATAATGCATCCGAAAAGAGATACTCGGAACCCCAAAGAAAATCCTATCGTTTCCGTAGAAACGTATCTCGATTTAGGAGGACAATGCAGGGAATCCAGAGTATTTCATATGGACGCAAATTGTGTGTTAATTCGTCAATGTGAGGGAGCGAGGGTTGCAGTAAAGGAGGAATAATGCATCGGAAAAGAGATACTCGGAACCCCAAAGAAAATCCTATCGTTTCCGTAGAAACGTATCTCGATTTAGAAGGACAATGCAGGGAATCCAGAGTATTTCATATGGACGCAAATTGTGTGTTAATTCGTCAATGTGAGGGAGCGAGGGATGCAGTAAAGGATGAATAATGCATCGGAAAAGAGATACTCTTAACCCCAAAGAAAATCTTATCGTTTCCGTAGAAACGTATCTCGATATAGAAGGACAAAGCAGGGAATCCGGAGTATATCATATGGACGCAAATTGTGTGTTAATTCGTCAATGTGAGGGAGTGAGGGATGCAGTAAAGGGTGAATAATGCATCGGAAAAGAGATACTCGGAACCCCAAAGAAAATCCTATCATTTCCGTAGAAACGTATCTCGATTTAGAAGGACAATGCAGGGAATCCTGAGTATTTCATATGGACGCAAATTGTGTGTTAATTCGTCAATGTGAGGGAGCGAGGGATGCAGTAAAGGAGGAATAATGCATCGGAAAAGAGATACTCGGAACCCCAAAGAAAATCCTATCGTTTCCGTAGAAACGTATCTCGATTTACAAGGACAATGCAGGGAATCCAGAGTATTTCATATGGACGCAAATTGTGTGTTAATTCGTCAATGTGAGGGAGCGAGGGATGCAGTAAAGGGTGAATAATGCTTCGGAAAAGAGATACTCGGAACCCCAAAGAAAATCCTATCGTTTCCGTAGAAACGTATCTCGATATAGAAGGACAATGCCGGGAATCCGGAGTATATCATATGGACGCAAATTGTGTGTTAATTCGTCAATGTGAGGGAGCGAGGGATGCAGTAAAGGAAGAATAGATGCAGTAAAGGAGGAATAATGCATCGGAAAAGGAATACTCGACTCCCAAAAGAAAATCCTATCGTTTCCGTAGAAACGTATCTCGTTTTAGAAAGATAATGCAGGGAACCCAGAGTATTTCATATGGACGCAAATTGTGTGTTAATTCGTCAATGTGAGGGAGCGAGGGATGCAGTAAAGGAGGAATAATGCATCGGAAAAGAGATACTCGTAACCCCAAAGAAAATCCTATCGTTTCCGTAGAAACGTATCTCGATTTAGAAGGACAATGCAGGGAATCCAGAGTATTTCATATGGACGCAAATTGTGTGTTAATTCGTCAATGTGAGGAAGCGAGGGATGCAGTAAAGGAGGAATAATGCATCGGAAAAGAGATGCGCGGAACCCCAAAGAAAATCCTATCGTTTCCGTAGAAACGTATGTCGATTTAGAAGGACAATGCAGGGAATCCTGAGTATTTCATACGGACGCAAATAGTGTGTTAATTCGTCAATGTGAGGGAGCGAGGGATGCAGTAAAGGAGGAATAATGCATCGGAAAAGAGATACTCGGAACCCCAAAGAAAATCCTATCGTTTCCGTAGAAACGTATCTTGATTTAGAAGGACAATGCAGGGAATCCAGAGTATTTCATATGGACGCAAATTGTGTGTTATTTCGTCAATGTGAGGGAGCGAGGGATGCAGTAAACGAGGAATAATGCATCGGAAAAGAGATACTTGGAACCCCAAAGAAAATCCTATCGTTTCCGTAGAAACGTATCTCGATTTAGAAGGACAATGCAGGGAATCCAGAGTATTTCATATGGACGCAAATTGTGTGTTAATTCGTCAATGTGAGGGAGCGAGGGATGCAGTAAAGGAGGAATAATGCATCGGAAAAGAGATACTCGGAACACCAAAGAAAATCCTATCGTTTCCGTAGAAACGTATCTCGATTTACAAGGACAATGCAGGGAATCCAGAGTATTTCATATGGACGCAAATTGTGTGTTAATTCGTCAATGTGAGTTAGCGAGGGATGCAGTAAAGGAGGAATAATGCATCGGAAAAGAGATACTCGGAACCCCAAAAGAAATCCTATCGTTTCCGTAGAAACGTATCTCGATTTAGAAGGACAATGCAGGGAATCCTGAGTATTTCATATGGACGCAAATTGTGTGTTAATTCGTCAATGTGAGGGAGCGAGGGATGCAGTAAAGGAGGAATAATGCATCGGAAAAGAGATACTCGGAACCCCAAAGAAAATCCTATCGTTTCCATAGAAACGTATCTCGATTTAGGAGGACAATGCAGGGAATCCAGAGTATTTCATATGGACGAAAATTGTGTGTTAATTCGTCAATGTGAGGGAGCGAGGGATGCAGTAAAGGAGGAAAAATGCATCGGAAAAGAGATACTCGGAACCCCAAAGAAAATCCTATCGTTTCCGTAGAAACGTATCTCGATTTACAAGGACAATGCAGGGAATCCAGAGTATTTCATATGGACGCAAATTGTGTGTTAATTCGTCAATGTGAGGGAGCGAGGGATGCAGTAAAGGGTGAATAATGCTTCGGAAAAGAGATACTCGGAACCCCAAAGAAAATCCTATCGTTTCCGTAGAAACGTATCTCGATATAGAAGGACAATGCCGGGAATCCGGAGTATATCATATGGACGCTAATTGTGTGTTAATTCGTCAATGTGAGGGAGCGAGGGATGCAGTAAAGGAAGAATAGATGCAGTAAAGGAGGAATAATGCATCGGAAAAGGGATACTCGACTCCCAAAAGAAAATCCTATCGTTTCCGTAGAAACGTATCTCGTTTTAGAAAGATAATGCAGGGAACCCAGAGTATTTCATATGGACGCAAATTGTGTGTTAATTCGGCAATGTGAGGGAGCGAGGCATGCAGTAAAGGAGGAATAATGCATCGGAAAAGAGATACTCGTAACCCCAAAGAAAAACCTATCGTTTCCGTAGAAACGTATATCGATTTAGAAGAACAATGCAGGGAATCCAGAGTATTTCATATGGACGCTAATTGTGTGTTAATTCGTCAATGTGAGTTAGCGAGGGATGCAGTAAAGGAGGAATAATGCATCGGAAAAGAGATACTCGGAACCCCAAAGAAAATCCTATCGTTTCCGTAGATACGTATCTCGATTTAGAAGGACAATGCAAGGAATCCTGAGTATTTCATATGGACGCAAATTGTGTGTTAATTCGTCAATGTGGGGGAGCGAGGGATGCAGTAAAGGAGGAATAATGCATCCGAAAAGAGATACTCGGAACCCCAAAGAAAATCCTATCGTTTCCGTAGAAACGTATCTCGATTTAGGAGGACAATGCAAGGAATCCAGAGTATTTCATATGGACGCAAATTGTGTTTTAATTCGTCAATGTGAGGGAGCGAGGGATGCAGTAAAGGAGGAATAATGCATCGGAAAAGAGATACTCGGAACCCCAAAGAAAATCCTATCGTTTCCGTAGAAACGTATCTCGATTTACAAGGACAATGCAGGGAATCCAGAGTATTTCATATGGACGCAAATTGTGTGTTAATTCGTCAATGTGAGGGAGCGAGGGATGCAGTAAAGGAGGAATAGATGCAGTAAAGGAGGAATAATGCATCGGAAAAGAGATACTCAAAACCCCAAAGAAAATCCTATCGTTTCCGTAGAAACGTATCTCAATTTACAAGGACAATGCAGGGAATCCAGAGTATTTCATATGGACGCAAATTGTGTGTTAATTCGTCAATGTGAGGGAGCGAGGGATGCAGTAAAGGGTGAATAATGCATCGGAAAAGAGATACTCGGAACCCCAAAGAAAATCCTATCGTTTCCGTAGAAACGTATCTCGATTTAGAAGGACAATGCAGGGAATCCAGAGTATTTCATATGGACGAAATTGTGTGTTAATTCGTCAATGTGAGGGAGCGAGGGATGCAGTGAAGGAGGAATAATGCAACGGAAAAGATATACTCGGAACCCCAAAGAAAACCCTATCGTTTCCGTAGAAACGTATCTCGATTTAGGAGGACAATGCAGGGAATCCACAGTATTTCATATGGACGCAAATTGTGTGTTAATTCGTCAATGTGAGGGAGCGAGGGATGCAGTAAAGGAGGAATAATGCATCGGAAAAGAGATACTCGGAACCCCAAAGAAAATCCTATCGTTTCCGTAGAAACGTATCTCGATTTACAAGGACAATGCAGAGAATCCAGAGTATTTCATATGGACGCAAATTGTGTGTTAATTCGTCAATGTGAGGGAGCGAGGGATGCAGTAAAGGGTGAATAATGCTTCGGAAAAGAGATACTCGGAACCCCAAAGAAAATCCTATCGTTTCCGTAGAAACGTATCTCGATATAGAAGGACAATGCCGGGAATCCGGAGTATATCATATGGACGCAAATTGTGTGTTAATTCGTCAATGTGAGGGAGCGAGGGATGCAGTAAAGGAAGAATAGATGCAGTAAAGGAGGAATAATGCATCGGAAAAGGAATACTCGACTCCCAAAAGAAAATCCTATAGTTTCCGTAGAAACGTATCTCGTTTTAGAAACATAATGCAGGGAACCCAGAGTATTTCATATGGACGCAAATTGTGTGTTAATTCGGCAATGTGAGGGAGCGAGGGATGCAGTAAAGGAGGAATAATGCATCCGAAAAGAGATACTCGTAACCCCAAAGAAAATCCTATCGTTTCCGTAGAAACGTATCTCGATTTAGAAGGACAATGCAGGGAATCCAGAGTATTTCATATGGACGCAAATTGTGTGTTAATTCGTCAATGTGAGGGAGCGAGGGATGCAGTAAAGGAGGAATAATGCATCGGAAAAGAGATACTCGGAACCCCAAAGAAAATCCTATCGTTTCCGTAGAAACGTATCTTGATTTAGAAGGACAATGCAGGGAATCCAGAGTATTCAATATGGACGCAAATTGTGTGTTAATTCGTCAATGTGAGGGAGCGAGGGATGCATTAAAGGAGGAATAATGCATCGGAAAAGAGATACTCGGAACCCCAAAGAAAATCCTATCGTTTCCGTAGAAACGTATCTCGATTTAGAAGTACAATGCAGGGAATCCAGAGTATTTCATATGGACGCTAATTGTGTGTTAATTCGTCAATGTGAGGGAGCGAGGGATGCAGTAAAGGAGGAATAATGCATCGGAAAAGAGATACTCGGAACCCCAAAGAAAATCCTATCGTTTCCGTAGAAACGTATCTCGATTTAGAAGGACAATGCAGGGAATACAGAGTATTTCATATGGACGCAAATTAAGTGTTAATTCGTCAATGTGAGTTAGCGAGGGATGCAGTAAAGAAGGAATAATGCATCGGAAAAGAGATACTCGGAACCCCAAAAGAAATCCTATCGTTTCCGTAGAAACGTATCTCGATTTAGAAGTACAATGCAGGGAATCCTGAGTATTTCATATGGACGCAAATTGTGTGTTAATTCGTCAATGTGAGGGAGCGAGGGATGCAGTAAAGGAGGAATAATGCATCGGAAAAGAGATACTCGGAACCCCAAAGAAAATCCTATCGTTTCCGTAGAAAGGTATCTCGATTTAGGAGGACAATGCAGGGAATCCAGAGTATTTCATATGGACGCAAATTGTGTGTTAATTCGTCAATGTGAGGGAGCGAGGGATGCAGTAAAGGAGGAATAATGCATCGGAAAAGAGATACTCGGAACCCCAAAGAAAATCCTGTCGTTACCGTAGAAACGTATCTCGATTTACAAGGACAATGCAGGGAATCCAGAGTATTTCATATGGACGCAAATTGTGTGTTAATTCGTCAATGTGAGGGAGCGAGGGATGCAGTAAAGGGTGAATAATACTTCGGAAAAGAGATACTCGGAACCCCAAAGAAAATCCTATCGTTTCCGTAGAAACGTATCTCGATATAGAAGGACAATGCCGGGAATCCGGAGTATATCATATGGACGCAAATTGTGTGTTAATTCGTCAATGTGAGGGAGCGAGGGATGCAGTTAAGGAAGAATAGATGCAGTAAAGGAGGAATAATGCATCGGAAAAGGAATACTCGACTCCCAAAAGAAAATCCTATCGTTTCCGTAGAAACGTATCTCGTTTTAGAAAGATAATGCAGGGAACCCAGAGTATTTCATATGGACGCAAATTGTGTGTTAATTCGGCAATGTGAGGGAGCGAGGGATGCAGTAAAGGAGGAATAATGCATCGGAAAAGAGAACCTCGTAACCCCAAAGAAAATCCTATCGTTTCCGTAGAAACGTATCTCGATTTAGAAGGACAATGCAGGGAATCCAGAGTATTTCATATGGACGCTAATTGTGTGTTAATTCGTCAATGTGAGGGAGCGAGGGATGCAGTAAAGTAGGAATAATGCATGGGAAAAGAGATACTCGGAATCCCAAAGAAAATCCGATCGTTTCCGTAGAAACGTATCTCGATTTAGAAGGACAATGCAGGGAATCCAGAGTATTTCATATGGACGCAAATTGTGTGTTAATTCGTCAATGTGAGGGAGCGAGGGATGCAGTAAAGAAGGAATAATGCAAAGGAAAAGAGATACTCGGAACCCCAAAGAAAATGCTATCGTTTCCGTAGAAACGTATCTCGATTTAGAAGGACAATGCAGGGAATCCAGAGTATTTCATATGGACGCAAATTGTGTGTAAATTCGTCAATGTGAGGAAGCGAGGGATGCAGTAAAGGAGGATTAATGCATCGGAAAAGAGATACGCGGAACCCCAAAGAAAATCCTATCGTTTCCGTAGAAACGTATCTCGATTTAGAAGGACAATGCAAGGAATCCAGAGTATTTCATATGGACGCAAATTGTGTTTTAATTCGTCAATGTGAGGGAGCGAGGGATGCAGTAAAGGAGGAATAATGCATCGGAAAAGAGATACTCGGAACCCCAAAGAAAATCCTATCGTTTCCGTAGAAACGTATCTCGATTTACAAGGACAATGCAGGGAATCCAGAGTATTTCATATGGACGCAAATTGTGTGTTAATTCGTCAATGTGAGGGAGCGAGGGATGCAGTAAAGGAGGAATAGATGCAGTAAAGGAGGAATAATGCATCGGAAAAGAGATACTCGACTCAAAAAAGAAAATCCTATCGTTTCCGTAGAAACGTATCTCGTTTTAGAAAGATAAAGCAGGGAACCCAGAGTATTTCATATGGACGCAAATCGTGTGTTAATTCGGGAATGTGAGGGAGTGAGGGATGCAGTAAAGGAGGAATAATGCATCGGAAAAGAGATACTCGGAACCCCAAAGAAAATCCTATCGTTTCCGTAGAAACGTATCTCGATTTAGAAGGACAATGCAAGGAATCCAGAGTATTTCATATGGACGCGAATTGTGTTTTAATTCGTCAATGTGAGGGAGCGAGGGATGCAGTAAAGGAGGAATAATGCATCGGAAAAGAGATACTCAAAACCCCAAAGAAAATCCTATCGTTTCCGTAGAAACGTATCTCAATTTACAAGGACAATGCAGGGAATCCAGAGTATTTCATATGGACGCAAATTGTGTGTTAATTCGTCAATGTGAGGGAGCGAGGGATGCAGTAAAGGGTGAATAATGCATCGGAAAAGAGATACTCGGAACCCCAAAGAAAATCCTATCGTTTCCGTAGAAACGTATCTCGATTTAGAAGGACAATGCAGGGAATCCAGAGTATTTCATATGGACGAAATTGTGTGTTAATTCGTCAATGTGAGGGAGCGAGGGATGCAGTAATGGAGGAATAATGCAACGGAAAAGATATACTCGGAACCCCAAAGAAAACCCTATCGTTTCCGTAGAAACGTATCTCGATTTAGGAGGACAATGCAGGGAATCCACAGTATTTCATATGGACGCAAATTGTGTGTTAATTCGTCAATGTGAGGGAGCGAGGGATGCAGTAAAGGAGGAATAATGCATCGGAAAAGAGATACTCGGAACCCCAAAGAAAATCCTATCGTTTCCGTAGAAACGTATCTCGATTTACAAGGACAATGCAGAGAATCCAGAGTATTTCATATGGACGCAAATTGTGTGTTAATTCGTCAATGTGAGGGAGCGAGGGATGCAGTAAAGGGTGAATAATGCTTCGGAAAAGAGATACTCGGAACCCCAAAGAAAATCCTATCGTTTCCGTAGAAACGTATCTCGATATAGAAGGACAATGCCGGGAATCCGGAGTATATCATATGGACGCAAATTGTGTGTTAATTCGTCAATGTGAGGGAGCGAGGGATGCAGTAAAGGAAGAATAGATGCAGTAAAGGAGGAATAATGCATCGGAAAAGGAATACTCGACTCCCAAAAGAAAATCCTATCGTTTCCGTAGAAACGTATCTCGTTTTAGAAACATAATGCAGGGAACCCAGAGTATTTCATATGGACGCAAATTGTGTGTTAATTCGGCAATGTGAGGGAGCGAGGGATGCAGTAAAGGAGGAATAATGCATGGGAAAAGAGATACTCGGAATCCCAAAGAAAATCCGATCGTTTCCGTAGAAACGTATCTCGATTTAGAAGGACAATGCAGGGAATCCAGAGTATTTCATATGGACGCAAATTGTGTGTTAATTCGTCAATGTGAGGGAGCGAGGGATGCAGTAAAGAAGGAATAATGCAAAGGAAAAGAGATACTCGGAACCCCAAAGAAAATGCTATTGTTTCCGTAGAAACGTATCTCGATTTAGAAGGACAATGCAGGGAATCCAGAGTATTTCATATGGACGTAAATTGTGTGTAAATTCGTCAATGTGAGGAAGCGAGGGATGCAGTAAAGGAGGATTAATGCATCGGAAAAGAGATACGCGGAACCCCAAAGAAAATCCTATCGTTTCCGTAGAAACGTATCTCGATTTAGAAGGACAATGCAAGGAATCCAGAGTATTTCATATGGACGCAAATTGTGTTTTAATTCGTCAATGTGAGGGAGCGAGGGATGCAGTAAAGGAGGAATAATGCATCGGAAAAGAGATACTCGGAACCCCAAAGAAAATCCTATCGTTTCCGTAGAAACGTATCTCGATTTACAAGGACAATGCAGGGAATCCAGAGTATTTCATATGGACGCAAATTGTGTGTAAATTCGTCAATGTGAGGAAGCGAGGGATGCAGTAAAGGAGGATTAATGCATCGGAAAAGAGATACTCGGAACCCCAAAGAAAATCCTATCGTTTCCGTAGAAACGTATCTCGATTTACAAGGACAATGCAAGGAATCCAGAGTATTTCATATGGACGCAAATTGTGTTTTAATTCGTCAATGTGAGGGAGCGAGGGATGCAGTAAAGGAGGAATAATGCATCGGAAAAGAGATACTCGGAACCCCAAAGAAAATCCTATCGTTTCCGTAGAAACGTATCTTGATTTAGAAGGACAATGCAGGGAATCCAGAGTATTCAATATGGACGCAAATTGTGTGTTAATTCGTCAATGTGAGGGAGCGAGGGATGCATTAAAGGAGGAATAATGCATCGGAAAAGAGATACTCGGAACCCCAAAGAAAATCCTATCGTTTCCGTAGAAACGTATCTCGATTTAGAAGGACAATGCAGGGAATACAGAGTATTTCATATGGACGCTAATTGTGTGTCAATTCGTCAATGTGAGGGAGCGAGGGATGCAGTAAAGGAGGAATAATGCATCGGAAAAGAGATACTCGGAACCCCAAAGAAAATCCTATCGTTTCCGTAGAAACGTATCTCGATTTAGAAGGACAATGCAGGGAATACAGAGTATTTCATATGGACGCAAATTAAGTGTTAATTCGTCAATGTGAGTTAGCGAGGGATGCAGTAAAGAAGGAATAATGCATCGGAAAAGAGATACTCGGAACCCCAAAAGAAATCCTATCGTTTCCGTAGAAACGTATCTCGATTTAGAAGTACAATGCAGGGAATCCTGAGTATTTCATATGGATGCAAATTGTGTGTTAATTCGTCAATGTGAGGGAGCGAGGGATGCAGTAAAGGAGGAATAATGCATCGGAAAAGAGATACTCGGAACCCCAAAGAAAATCGTATCGTTTCCGTAGAAACGTATCTCGATTTAGGAGGACAATGCAGGGAATCCAGAGTATTTCATATGGACGCAAATTGTGTGTTAATTCGTCAATGTGAGGGGGCGAGGGATGCAGTAAAGGAGGAATAATGCATCGGAAAAGAGATACTCGGAACCCCAAAGAAAATCCTGTCGTTTCCGTAGAAACGTATCTCGATTTACAAGGACAATGCAGGGAATCCAGAGTATTTCATATGGACGCAAATTGTGTGTTAATTCGTCAATGTGAGGGAGCGAGGGATGCAGTAAAGGGTGAATAATACTTCGGAAAAGAGATACTCGGAACCCCAAAGAAAATCCTATCGTTTCCGTAGAAACGTATCTCGTTTTAGAAACATAATGCAGGGAACCCAGAGTATTTCATATGGACGCAAATTGTGTGTTAATTCGGCAATGTGAGGGAGCGAGGGATGCAGTAAAGGAGGAATAATGCATCGGAAAAGAGAACCTCGTAACCCCAAAGAAAATCCTATCGTTTCCGTAGAAACGTATCTCGATTTAGAAGGACAATGCAGGGAATCCAGAGTATTTCATATGGACGCAAATTGTGTGTTAATTCGTCAATGTGAGGGAGCGAGGGATGCAGTAAAGTAGGAATAATGCATGGGAAAAGAGATACTCGGAATCCCAAAGAAAATCCGATCGTTTCCGTAGAAACGTATCTCGATTTAGAAGGACAATGCAGGGAATCCAGAGTATTTCATATGGACGCAAATTGTGTATTAATTCGTCAATGTGAGGGAGCGAGGGATGCAGTAAAGAAGGAATAATGCAAAGGAAAAGAGATACTCGGAACCCCAAAGAAAATGCTATCGTTTCCGTAGAAACGTATCTCGATTTAGAAGGACAATGCAGGGAATCCAGAGTATTTCATATGGACGCAAATTGTGTGTAAATTCGTCAATGTGAGGAAGCGAGGGATGCAGTAAAGGAGGATTAATGCATCGGAAAAGAGATACGCGGAACCCCAAAGAAAATCCTATCTTTTCCGTAGAAACGTATGTCGATTTAGAAGGACAATGCAGGGAATCCAGAGTATTTCATACGGACGCAAATTGTGTGTTAATTCGTCAATGTGAGGGAGCGAGGGATGCAGTAAAGGAGGAATAATGCATCGGAAAAGAGATACTCGGAACCCCAAAGAAAATCCTATCGTTTCCGTAGAAACGTATCTCGATTTAGAAGGACAATGCAGGTAATCCAGAGTATTTCATATGGACGCAATTTGTGTGTTAATTCGTCAATGTGAGGGAGCGAGGGATGCAGTAAAGGAGGAATAATGCATCGGAAAAGAGATACTCGGATCCCCAAAGAAAATCCTATCGTTTCCGTAGAAACGTATCTCGATTTAGAAGGACAATGCAGGGAATCCTGAGTATTTCATATGGACGCAAATTGTGTGTTAATTCGTCAATGTGAGGGAGCGAGGGATGCAGTAAAGGAGGAATAATGCATCGGAAAAGAGATACTCGGAACCTCAAAGAAAATCCTATCGTTTCCGTAGAAACGTATCTCGATTTAGGAGGACAATGCAGGGAATCCAGAGTATTTCATATGGACGCAAATTGTGTGTTAATTCGTCAATGTGAGGGAGCGAGGGATGCAGTAAAGGAGGAATAATGCATCGGAAAAGAGATACTCGGAACCCCAAAGAAAATCCTATCGTTTCCGTAGAAACGTATCTCGATTTACAAGGACAATGCAGGGAATCCAGAGTATTTCATATGGACGCAAATTGTGTGTTAATTCGTCAATGTGAGGGAGCGAGGGATGCAGTAAAGGAGGAATAATGCATCGGAAAAGAGATACTCGTAACTCCACAGAAAATCCTATCGTTTCCGTAGTAACGTATCTCGATTTAGAAGGACAATGCAGGGAATCCAGAGTATTTCATATGGACGCAAATTGTGTGTTAATTCGTCAATGTGAGGGAGCGAGGGATGCAGTAAAGTAGGAATAATGCATGGGAAAAGAGATACTCGGAATCCCAAAGAAAATCCGATCGATTCCGTAGAAACGTATCTCGATTTAGAAGGACAATGCAGGGAATCCAGAGTATTTCATATGGACGCAAATTGTGTGTTAATTCGTCAATGTGAGGGAGCGAGGGATGCAGTAAAGAAGGAATAATGCAAAGGAAAAGAGATACTCGGAACCCCAAAGAAAATCCTATCGTTTCCGTAGAAACGTATCTCGATTTAGAAGGACAATGCAGGGAATCCAGAGTATTTCATATGGACGCAAATTGTGTGTAAATTCGTCAATGTGAGGAAGCGAGGGATGCAGTAAAGGCGGAATAATGCATCGGAAAAGAGTTACGCGGAACCCCAAAGAAAATCCTATCGTTTCCGTAGAAACGTATGTCGATTTAGAAGGACAATGCAGGGAATCCAGAGTATTTCATACGGACGCAAATTGTGTGTTAATTCGTCAATGTGAGGGAGCGAGGGATGCAGTAAAGGAGGAATAATGCATCGGAAAAGAGATACTCGGAACCCCAAAGAAAATCCTATCGTTTCCATAGAAACGTATCTCGATTTAGAAGGACAATGCAGGGAATTCAGAGTATTTCATATGGACGCAAATTGTGTGTTAATTGGTCAATGTGAGGGAGCGAGGGATGCAGTAAAGGAGGAATAATGCATCGGAAAAGAGATACTCGGAACCCCAAAGAAAATCGTATCGTTTCCGTAGAAACGTATCTCGATTTAGGAGGACAATGCAGGGAATCCAGAGTATTTCATATGGACGCAAATTGTGTGTTAATTCGTCAATGTGAGGGGGCGAGGGATGCAGTAAAGGAGGAATAATGCATCGGAAAAGAGATACTCGGAACCCCAAAGAAAATCCTGTCGTTTCCGTAGAAACGTATCTCGATTTACAAGGACAATGCAGGGAATCCAGAGTATTTCATATGGACGCAAATTGTGTGTTAATTCGTCAATGTGAGGGAGCGAGGGATGCAGTAAAGGGTGAATAATACTTCGGAAAAGAGATACTCGGAACCCCAAAGAAAATCCTATCGTTTCCGTAGAAACGTATCTCGATATAGAAGGACAATGCCGGGAATCCGGAGTATATCATATGGACGCAAATTGTGTGTTAATTCGTCAATGTGAGGGAGCGAGGGATGCAGTAAAGGAAGAATAGATGCAGTAAAGGAGGAATAATGCATCGGAAAAGGAATACTCGACTCCCAAAAGAAAATCCTATCGTTTCCGTAGAAACGTATCTCGTTTTAGAAACATAATGCAGGGAACCCAGAGTATTTCATATGGACGCAAATTGTGTGTTAATTCGGCAATGTGAGGGAGCGAGGGATGCAGTAAAGGAGGAATAATGCATCGGAAAAGAGAACCTCGTAACCCCAAAGAAAATCCTATCGTTTCCGTAGAAACGTATCTCGATTTAGAAGGACAATGCAGGGAATCCAGAGTATTTCATATGGACGCAAATTGTGTGTTAATTCGTCAATGTGAGGGAGCGAGGGATGCAGTAAAGTAGGAATAATGCATGGGAAAAGAGATACTCGGAATCCCAAAGAAAATCCGATCGTTTCCGTAGAAACGTATCTCGATTTAGAAGGACAATGCAGGGAATCCAGAGTATTTCATATGGACGCAAATTGTGTATTAATTCGTCAATGTGAGGGAGCGAGGGATGCAGTAAAGAAGGAATAATGCAAAGGAAAAGAGATACTCGGAACCCCAAAGAAAATGCTATCGTTTCCGTAGAAACGTATCTCGATTTAGAAGGACAATGCAGGGAATCCAGAGTATTTCATATGGACGCAAATTGTGTGTAAATTCGTCAATGTGAGGAAGCGAGGGATGCAGTAAAGGAGGATTAATGCATCGGAAAAGAGATACGCGGAACCCCAAAGAAAATCCTATCTTTTCCGTAGAAACGTATGTCGATTTAGAAGGACAATGCAGGGAATCCAGAGTATTTCATACGGACGCAAATTGTGTGTTAATTCGTCAATGTGAGGGAGCGAGGGATGCAGTAAAGGAGGAATAATGCATCGGAAAAGAGATACTCGGAACCCCAAAGAAAATCCTATCGTTTCCGTAGAAACGTATCTCGATTTAGAAGGACAATGCAGGTAATCCAGAGTATTTCATATGGACGCAAATTGTGTGTTAATTCGTCAATGTGAGGGAGCGAGGGATGCAGTAAAGGAGGAATAATGCATCGGAAAAGAGATACTCGGATCCCCAAAGAAAATCCTATCGTTTCCGTAGAAACGTATCTCGATTTAGAAGGACAATGCAGGGAATCCTGAGTATTTCATATGGACGCAAATTGTGTGTTAATTCGTCAATGTGAGGGAGCGAGGGATGCAGTAAAGGAGGAATAATGCATCGGAAAAGAGATACTCGGAACCTCAAAGAAAATCCTATCGTTTCCGTAGAAACGTATCTCGATTTAGGAGGACAATGCAGGGAATCCAGAGTATTTCATATGGACGCAAATTGTGTGTTAATTCGTCAATGTGAGGGAGCGAGGGATGCAGTAAAGGAGGAATAATGCATCGGAAAAGAGATACTCGGAACCCCAAAGAAAATCCTATCGTTTCCGTAGAAACGTATCTCGATTTACAAGGACAATGCAGGGAATCCAGAGTATTTCATATGGACGCAAATTGTGTGTTAATTCGTCAATGTGAGGGAGCGAGGGATGCAGTAAAGGAGGAATAATGCATCGGAAAAGAGATACTCGTAACCCCACAGAAAATCCTATCGTTTCCGTAGTAACGTATCTCGATTTAGAAGGACAATGCAGGGAATCCAGAGTATTTCATATGGACGCAAATTGTGTGTTAATTCGTCAATGTGAGGGAGCGAGGGATGCAGTAAAGTAGGAATAATGCATGGGAAAAGAGATACTCGGAATCCCAAAGAAAATCCGATCGATTCCGTAGAAACGTATCTCGATTTAGAAGGACAATGCAGGGAATCCAGAGTATTTCATATGGACGCAAATTGTGTGTTAATTCGTCAATGTGAGGGAGCGAGGGATGCAGTAAAGAAGGAATAATGCAAAGGAAAAGAGATACTCGGAACCCCAAAGAAAATCCTATCGTTTCCGTAGAAACGTATCTCGATTTAGAAGGACAATGCAGGGAATCCAGAGTATTTCATATGGACGCAAATTGTGTGTAAATTCGTCAATGTGAGGAAGCGAGGGATGCAGTAAAGGCGGAATAATGCATCGGAAAAGAGTTACGCGGAACCCCAAAGAAAATCCTATCGTTTCCGTATAAACGTATGTCGATTTAGAAGGACAATGCAGGGAATCCAGAGTATTTCATACGGACGCAAATTGTGTGTTAATTCGTCAATGTGAGGGAGCGAGGGATGCAGTAAAGGAGGAATAATGCATCGGAAAAGAGATACTCGGAACCCCAAAGAAAATCCTATCGTTTCCATAGAAACGTATCTCGATTTAGAAGGACAATGCAGGGAATTCAGAGTATTTCATATGGACGCAAATTGTGTGTTAATTGGTCAATGTGAGGGAGCGAGGGATGCAGTAAAGGATGAATAATGCATCGGAAAAGAGATACTCGGAACCCCAAAGAAAATTCTATCGTTTCCGTAGAAACGTATCTCGATTTAGAAGGACAATGCAGGGAATCCAGAGTATTTCATATGGACGCAAATTGTGTGTTAATTCGTCAATGTGAGGGAGCGAGGGATGCAGTAAAGGAGGAATAATGCATCGGAAAAGAGATACTCGGAACCCCAAAGAAAATCCTATCGTTTCAGTAGAAACGTATCTCGATTTAGAAGGACAATGCAGGGAATCCAGAGTATTTCATATGGACGCAAATTGTGTGTTAATTCGTCAATGTGGGGGAGCGAGGGATGCAGTAAAGGGTGAATAATGCTTCGGAAAAGAGATACTCGGAACCCCAAAGAAAATCCTATCGTTTCCGTAGAAACGTATCTCCATATAGAAGGACAATACCGGGAATCCGGTGTATATAATATGGACGCAAATTGTGTGTTAATTCGTCAATGTGAGGGAGCGAGGGATGCAGTAAAGGAAGAATAGATGCAGTAAAGGAGGAATAATGCATCGGAAAAGGAATACTCGACTCCCAAAAGAAAATCCTATCGTTTCCGTAGAAACGTATCTCGATTTAGAAGAACAATACAGGGAATCCAGAGTATTTCATACGGACGCAAATTGTGTGTTAATTCGTCAATGTGAGGGAGCGAGGGATGCAGTAAAGGAGGAATAATGCATCGGAAAAGAGATACTCGGAACCCCAAAGAAAATCCTATCGTTTCCGTAGAAACGTATCTTGATTTAGAAGGACAATGCAGGGAATCCAGAGTATTCAATATGGACGCAAATTGTGTGTTAATTCGTCAATGTGAGGGAGCGAGGGATGCATTAAAGGAGGAGTAATGCATCGGAAAAGAGATACTCGGAACCCCAAAGAAAATCCTATCGTTTCCGTAGAAACGTATCTCGATTTAGAAGGACAATGCAGGGAATCCAGAGTATTTCATATGGACGCAAATTGTGTGTTAATTCGTCAATGTGAGGGAGCGAGGGATGCAGTAAAGGAGGAATAATGCATCGGAAAAGAGATACTCGGAACCCCAAAGAAAATCCTATCGTTTCCGTAGAAACGTATCTCGATTTAGAAGGACAATGCAGGGAATCCAGAGTATTTCATATGGACGCAAATTGTGTGTTAATTCGTCAATGTGAGTTAGCGAGGGATGCAGTAAAGAAGGAATAATGCATCGGAAAAGAGATACTCGGAACCCCAAAAGAAATCCTATCGTTTCCGTAGAAACGTATCTCGATTTAGAAGGACAATGCAGGGAATCCTGAGTATTTCATATGGACGCAAATTGTGTGTTAATTCGTCAATGTGAGGGAGCGAGGGATGCAGTAAAGGAGGAAAAATGCATCGGAAAAGAGATACTCGGAACCCCAAAGAAAATCCTATCGTTTCCGTAGAAACGTATCTCGATTTAGGAGGACAATGCAGGGAATCCAGAGTATTTCATATGGACGCAAATTGTGTGTTAATTCGTCAATGTGAGGGAGCGAGGGATGCAGTAAAGGAGGAATAATGCATCGGAAAAGAGATACTCGGAACCCCAAAGAAAATCCTATCGTTTCCGTAGAAACGTATCTCGATTTACAAGGACAATGCAGGGAATCCCGAGTATTTCATATGGACGCAAATTGTGTGTTACTTCGTCAATGTGAGGGAGCGAGGGATGCAGTAAAGGGTGAATAATGCTTCGGAAAAGAGATACTCGGAACCCCAAAGAAAATCCTATCGTTTCCGTAGAAACGTATCTCGATATAGAAGGACAATGCCGGGAATCCGGAGTATATCATATGGACGCAAATTGTGTGTTAATTCGTCAATGTGAGGGAGCGAGGGATGCAGTAAAGGAAGAATAGATGCAGTAAAGGAGGAATAATGCATCGGAAAAGGAATACTCGTCTCCCAAAAGAAAATCCTATCGTTTCCGTAGAAACGTATCTCGTTTTAGAATGATAATGCAGGGAACCCAGAGTATTTCATATGGACGCAAATTGTGTGTTAATTCGGCAATGTGAGGGAGCGAGGGATGCAGTAAAGGAGGAATAATGCATCGGAAAAGAGATACTCGTAACCCCAAAGAAAATCCTATCGTTTCCGTAGAAACGTATCTCGATTTAGAAGGACAATGCAGGGAATCCAGAGTATTTCATATGGACGAAAATTGTGTGTTAATTCGTCAATGTGAGGGAGCGAGGGATGCAGTAAAGGAGGAATAATGCATGGGAAAAGAGATACTCGGAATCCCAAAGAAAATCCGATCGTTTCCGTAGAAACGTATCTCGATTTAGAAGGACAATGCAGGGAATCCAGAGTATTTCATATGGACGCAAATTGTGTGTTAATTCGTCAATGTGAGGGAGCGAGGGATGCAGTAAAGAAGGAATAATGCAAAGGAAAAGAGATACTCGGAACCCCAAAGAAAATCCTATCGTTTCCGTAGAAACGTATCTCGATTTAGAAGGACAATGCAGGGAATCCAGAGTATTTCATATGGACGCAAATTGTGTGTAAATTCGTCAATAAGAGGAAGCGAGGGATGCAGTAAAGGAGGAATAATGCATCGGAAAAGAGATACGCGGAACCCCAAAGAAAATCCTATCGTTTCTGTAGAAACGTATGTCGATTTAGAAGGACAATGCAGGGAATCCAGAGTATTTCATACGGACGCAAATTGTGTGTTAATTCGTCAATGTGAGGGAGCGAGGGATGCAGTAAAGGAGGAATAATGCATCGGAAAAGAGATACTCGGAACCCCAAAGAAAATCCTATCGTTTCCATAGAAACGTATCTCGATTTAGAAGGACAATGCAGGGAATCCAGAGTATTTCATATGGACGCAAATTGTGTGTTAATTCGTCAATGTGAGGGAGCGAGGGATGCAGTAAAGGAGGAATAATGCATCGGAAAAGAGATACTCGGAACCCCAAAGAAAATCCTATCGTTTCCGTAGAAACGTATCTCGATTTAGAAGGACAATGCAGGGAATCCAGAGTATTTCATATGGACGCAAATTGTGTGTTAATTCGTCAATGTGAGGGAGCGAGGGATGCAGTAAAGGAGGAATAATGCATCGGAAAAGAGATACTCGGAACCCCAAAGAAAATCCTATCGTTTCAGTAGAAACGTATCTCGATTTAGAAGGACAATGCAGGGAATCCAGAGTATTTCATATGGACGCAAATTGTGTGTTAATTCGTCAATGTGAGTTAGCGAGGGATGCAGTAAAGGAGGAAAAATGCATCGGAAAAGAGATACTCGGAACCCCAAAAGAAATCCTATCGTTTCCGTAGAAACGTATCTCGATTTAGAAGGACAATGCAGGGAATCCTGAGTATTTCATATGGACGCAAATAGTGTGTTAATTGGTCAATGTGAGGGAGCGAGGGATGCAGTAAAGGAGGAATAATGCATCGGAAAAGAGATACTCGGAATCCCAAAGAAAATCCTATCGTTTCCGTAGAAACGTATCTCGATTTAGGAGGACAATGCAGGGAATCCAGAGTATTTCATATGGACGCAAATTGTGTGTTAATTCGTCAATGTGAGGGAGCGAGGGATGCAGTAAAGGAAGAATAGATGCAGTAAAGGAGGAATAATGCATCGGAAAAGGAATACCCGACACCCAAAAGAAAATCCTATCGTTTCCGTAGAAACGTATCTCGTTTTAGAAAGATAATGCAGGGAACCCAGAGTATTTCATATGGACGCAAATTGTGTGTTAATTCGGCAATGTGAGGGAGCGAGGGATGCAGTAAAGGAGGAATAATGCATCGGAAAAGAGATACTCGTAACCCCAAAGAAAATCCTATCGTTTCCGTAGAAACGTATCTCGATTTAGAAGGACAATGCAGGGAATCCAGAGTATTTCATATGGACGCAAATTGTGTGTTAATTCGTCAATGTGGGGGAGCGAGGGATGCAGTAAAGGAGGAATAATGCATGGGAAAAGAGATACTCGGAATCCCAAAGAAAATCCTATCGTTTCCGTAGAAACGTATCCCGATTTAGAAGGACAATGCAGGGAATTTAGAGTATTTCATATGGACGCAAATTGTGTGTTAATTCGTCAATGTGAGGGAGCGAGGGATGCAGTAAAGGAGGAATAATGCATCGGAAAAGAGATACTCGGAACCCCAAAGAAAATCCTATCGTTTCCGTAGAAACGTATCTCGATTTTGAAGGACAATGCAGGGAATCCAGAGTATTTCATATGGACGCAAATTGTGTGTTAATTCGTCAATGTGAGGAAGCGAGGGATGCATTAAAGGAGGAATAATGCATCGGAAAAGAGATACGCGGAACCCCAAAGAAAATCTTATCGTTTCCATAGAAACGTATGTCGATTTAGAAGGACAATGCAGGGAATCCAGAGTATTTCATACGGACGCAAATTGTGTGTTAATTCGTCAATGTGAGGGAGCGAGGGATGCAGTAAAGCAGGAATAATGCATCGGAAAAGAGATACTCGGAACCCCAAAGAAAATCCTATCGTTTCCGTGGAAACGTATCTTGATTTAGAAGGACAATGCAGGGAATCCAGAGTATTTCATATGGACGCAAATTGTGTGTTAATTCGTCAATGTGAGGGAGCGAGGGATGCAGTAAAGGAGGAATAATGCATCGGAAAAGAGATACTCGGAACCCCAAAGAAAATCTTATTGTTTCCGTAGAAACGTATCTCGATTTAGAAGGACAATGCAGGGAATCCAGAGTATTTCATATGGACGCAAATTGTGTGTTAATTCGTCAATGTGAGGGAGCGAGGGATGCAGTAAAGGAGGAATAATGCATCGGAAAAGAGATACTCGGAACCCCAAAGAAAATCCTATCGTTTCCGTAGAAACGTATCTCGATTTACAAGGACAATGCAGGGAATCCAGAGTATTTCGTATGGACGCAAAATGTGTGTTAATTCGTCAATGTGAGTTAGCGAGGGATGCAGTAAAGGAGGAATAATGCATCGGAAAAGAGATACTCGGAACCCCAAAAGAAATCCTATCGTTTCCGTAGAAACGTATCTCGACTTAGAAGGACAATGCAGGGAATCCTGAGTATTTCATATGGACGCAAATTGTGTGTTAATTCGTCAATGTGAGGGAGCGAGGGATGCAGTAAAGGAGGAATAATGCATCGGAAAAGAGTTACTCGGAACCCCAAAGAAAATCCTATCGTTTCCGTAGAAACGTATCTCGATTTAGGAGGACAATGCAGGGAATCCAGAGTATTTCATATGGACGCAAATTGTGTGTTAATTCGTCAATGAGAGGGAGCGAGGGATGCAGTAAAGGAGGAATAACGCATCGGAAAAGAGATACTCGGAACCCCAAAGAAAATCCTATCGTTTCCGTAGAAACGTATCTCGATTTAGAAGGACAATGCAGGGAATCCAGAGTATATCATATGGACGCAAATTGTGTGTTAATTCGTCAATGTGAGGGAGCGAGGGATGCAGTGAAGGAGGAATAATGCATCGGAAAAGAGATACTTGGAACCCCAAAGAAAATCCTATAGTTTCCGTAGAAACGTATCTCGATTTACAAGGACAATGCAGGGAATCCTGAGTATTTCATATGGACGCAAATCGTGTGTTAATTCGTCAATGTGAGGAAGCGAGGGATGCAGTAAAGGAGGAATAATGCATCGGAAAAGAGATACGCGGAACCCCAAAGAAAATCCTATCGTTTCCGTAGAAACGTATCTCGATTTAGAAGGACAATGCAGGGAATCCAGAGTATTTCATATGGACGCAAATTGTGTGCTAATTCGTCAATGTGAGGGAGCGAGGAATGCAGTAAAGGAGGAATAATGCATCGGAAAAGAGATACTCGGAACCCCAAAGAAAATCCTATCGTTTCCGTAGAAACGTATCTTGATTTAGAAGGACAATGCAGGGAAAATCAGAGTATTTCATATGGACGCAAATTGTGTGTTAATTCGTCAATGTGAGGGAGCGAGGGATGCAGTAAAGGAGGAATAATGCATCGGAAAAGAGATACTCGGAACCCCAAAGAAAATCCTATCGTTTCCGTAGAAGCGTATCTCGATTTTGAAGGACAATTCAGGGAATCCAGAGTATTTCATATGGACGCAAATTGTATGTTAATTCGTCAATGTGAGGAAGCGAGGGATGCAGTAAAGGAGGAATAATGCATCGGAAAAGAGATACTCGACTCCCAAAAGAAAATCCTATCGTATCCGTAGAAACGTATCTCAATTTAGAAAGATAATGCAGGGAACCCAGAGTATTTCATATGGACGCAATTTGTGTGTTAATTCGGCAATGTGAGGGAGCGAGGGATGCAGTAAAGGAGGAATAATGCATGGGAAAAGAGATACTCGGAACCCCAAAGAAAGTCCTATCGTTTCCGTAGAAACGTATCTCGATTTAGGAGGACAATGCAGGGAATCCAGAGTATTTCATATGGACGCAAATTGTGTGTTAATTCGTCAATGTGAGGGTGCGAGGGATGCAGTAAAGGAGGAATAATGCATCGGAAAAGAGATACTCGGAACCCCAAATAAAATCCTATCGTTTCCGTAGAAACGTATCTCGATTTAGAAGGACAATGCAGGGAATCCTGAGTATTTCATATGGACGCAAATTGTGTGTTAATTCGTCAATGTGAGGGAGCGAGGGATGCAGTAAAGGAGGAATAATGCATCGGAAAAGAGATTCTCGGAACCCCAAAGAAAATCCTATCGTTTCCGTAGAAACGTATCTCGATTTAGAAGGACAATGCAGGGAATCCAGAGTATTTCATATGGACGCAAATTGTGT
The DNA here is from genome assembly GCF_023898315.1 of Schistocerca nitens. Classification (NCBI taxonomy): domain Eukaryota; kingdom Metazoa; phylum Arthropoda; class Insecta; order Orthoptera; family Acrididae; genus Schistocerca; species Schistocerca nitens. Next base: position 1,152,093,417 of record NC_064615.1, read on the forward strand.
GTTAATTCGTCAATGTGAGGGAGCGAGGGATGCAGTAAAGGATGAATAATGCATCGGAGAAGAGATACTCGGAACCCCAAAGAAAATCCTATCGTTTCCGTAGAAACGTATCTCGATATAGAAGGACAATGCAGGGAATCCGGAGTATATCATATGGACGCAAATTGTGTGTTAATTCGTCAATGTGAGGGAGCGAGGGATGCAGTAAAGGAAGAATAGATGCAGTAAAGGAGGAATAATGCATCGGAAAAGAGAAACTCGACTCCCAAAAGAAAATCCTATCGTTTCCATAGAAACGTATCTCGTTTTAGAAAGATAAGGCAGGGAACCCAGAGTATTTCATATGGACGCAAATTGTGTGTTAATTCGGCAATGTGAGGGAGCGAGGGATGCAGTAAAGGAGGAATAATGCATCGGAAAAGAGATACTCGTAACCCCAAAGAAAATCCTACCGTTTCCGTAGAAACGTATCTCGATTTAGAAGGACAATGCAGGGAATCCAGAGTATTTCATATGGACGCAAATTGTGTGTTAATTCGTCAATGTGAGGGAGCGAGGGATGCAGTAAAGGAGGAATAATGCATCGGAAAAGAGATACTCGGAACCCCAAAGAAAATCCTATCATTTCCGTAGAAACGTATCTCGATTTAGAAGGACAATGCAGGGAATCCAGAGTATTTCATATGGACGCAAATTGTGTGATAATTCGTCAATGTGAGGGAGCGAGGGATGCAGTAAAGGAGGAATAATGCATCGGAAAAGAGATACTCGGAACCCCAAAGAAAATCCTATCGTTTCCGTAGAAACGTATCTCGATTTTGAAGGACAATGCAGGGAATCCAGAGTATTTCATATGGACGCAAATTGTGTGTTAATTCGTCAATGTGAGGAAGCGAGGGATGCAGGAAAGGAGGAATAATGCATCGGAAAAGAGATACGCGGAACCCCAAAGATAATCCTATCGTTTCCGTAGAAACGTATCTCGATTTAGAAGGACAATGCAGGGAATCCAGAGTATTTCATATGGACGCAAATTGTGTGTTAATTCGTCAATGTGAGGTAGGGAGGGATGCAGTAAAGGAGGAATAATGCATCGGAAAAGAGATACTCGGAACCTCAAAGAAAATCCTATCGCTTCCGTAGAAACGTATCTTGATTTAGAAGGACAATGCAGGGAATCCAGAGTATTTCATATGGACGCAAATTGTGTGTTAATTCGTCAATGTGAGGGAGCGAGGGATGCAGTAAAGGAGGAATAATGCAACGGAAAAGAGATACTCGGAACCCCAAAGAAAATCTTATCGTTTCCGTAGAAACGTATCTCGATTTAGAAGGACAATGCAGGGAATCCAGAGTATTTCATATGGACGCAAATTGTGTGTAAATTCGTCAATGTGAGGGAGCGAGGGATGCAGTAAAGGAGGAATAATGCATCGGAAAAGAGATACTCGGAACCCCAAAGAAAATCCTATCGTTTCCGTAGAAACGTATCTCGATTTACAAGGACAATGCAGGGAATCCAGAGTATTTCATATGGACGCAAAATGTGTGTTAATTCGTCAATGTGAGTTAGCGAGGGATGCAGTAAAGGAGGAATAATGCATCGGAAAAGAGATACTCGGAACCCCAAAAGAAATCCTATCGTTTCCGTAGAAACGTATCTCGACTTAGAAGGACAATGCAGGGAATCCTGAGTATTTCATATGGACGCAAATTGTGTGTTAATTCGTCAATGTGAGGGAGCGAGGGATGCAGTAAAGGAGGAATAATGCATCGGAAAAGAGATACTCGGAACCCCAAAGAAAATCCTATCGTTTCCGTAGAAACGTATCTCGATTTAGGAGGACAATGCAGGGAATCCAGAGTATTTCATATGGACGCAAATTGTGTGTTAATTCGTCAATGTGAGGGAGCGAGGGATGCAGTAAAGGAGGAATAACGCATCGGAAAAGAGATGCTCGGAACCCCAAAGAAAATCCTATCGTTTCCGTAGAAACGTATCTCGATTTACAAGGACAATGCAGGGAATCCAGAGTATTTCGTATGGACGCAAAATGTGTGTTAATTCGTCAATGTGAGTTAGCGAGGGATGCAGTAAAGGAGGAATAATGCATCGGAAAAGAGATACTCGGAACCCCAAAAGAAATCCTATCGTTTCCGTAGAAACGTATCTCGACTTAGAAGGACAATGCAGGGAATCCTGAGTATTTCATATGGACGCAAATTGTGTGTTAATTCGTCAATGTGAGGGAGCGAGGGATGCAGTAAAGGAGGAATAATGCATCGGAAAAGAGATACTCGGAACCCCAAAGAAAATCCTATCGTTTCCGTAGAAACGTATCTCGATTTAGGAGGACAATGCAGGGAATCCAGAGTATTTCATATGGACGCAAATTGTGTGTTAATTCGTCAATGAGAGGGAGCGAGGGATGCAGTAAAGAAGGAATAACGCATCGGAAAAGAGATACTCGGAACCCCAAAGAAAATCCTATCGTTTCCGTAGAAACGTATCTCGATTTAGAAGGACAATGCAGGGAATCCAGAGTATATCATATGGACGCAAATTGTGTGTTAATTCGTCAATGTGAGGGAGCGAGGGATGCAGTGAAGGAGGAATAATGCATCGGAAAAGAGATACTTGGAACCCCAAAGAAAATCCTATAGTTTCCGTAGAAACGTATCTCGATTTACAAGGACAATGCAGGGAATCCTGAGTATTTCATATGGACGCAAATTGTGTGTTAATTCGTCAATGTGAGGAAGCGAGGGATGCAGTAAAGGAGGAATAATGCATCGGAAAAGAGATACGCGGAACCCCAAAGAAAATCCTATCGTTTCCGTAGAAACGTATCTCGATTTAGAAGGACAATGCAGGGAATCCAGAGTATTTCATATGGACGCAAATTGTGTGTTAATTCGTCAATGTGAGGGAGCGAGGAATGCAGTAAAGGAGGAATAATGCATCGGAAAAGAGATACTCGGAACCCCAAAGAAAATCCTATCGTTTCCGTAGAAACGTATCTTGATTTAGAAGGACAATGCAGGGAAAATCAGAGTATTTCATATGGACGCAAATTGTGTGTTAATTCGTCAATGTGAGGGAGCGAGGGATGCAGTAAAGGAGGAATAATGCATCGGAAAAGAGATACTCGGAACCCCAAAGAAAATCCTATCGTTTCCGTAGAAGCGTATCTCGATTTTGAAGGACAATTCAGGGAATCCAGAGTATTTCATATGGACGCAAATTGTATGTTAATTCGTCAATGTGAGGAAGCGAGGGATGCAGTAAAGGAGGAATAATGCATCGGAAAAGAGATACTCGACTCCCAAAAGAGAATCCTATCGTATCCGTAGAAACGTATCTCAATTTAGAAAGATAATGCAGGGAACCCAGAGTATTTCATATGGACGCAATTTGTGTGTTAATTCGGCAATGTGAGGGAGCGAGGGATGCAGTAAAGGAGGAATAATGCATGGGAAAAGAGATACTCGGAACCCCAAAGAAAGTCCTATCGTTTCCGTAGAAACGTATCTCGATTTAGGAGGTCAATGCAGGGAATCCAGAGTATTTCATATGGACGCAAATTGTGTGTTAATTCGTCAATGTGAGGGTGCGAGGGATGCAGTAAAGGAGGAATAATGCATCGGAAAAGAGATACTCGGAACCCCAAATAAAATCCTATCGTTTCCGTAGAAACGTATCTTGATTTAGAAGGACAATGCAGGGAATCCTGAGTATTTCATATGGACGCAAATTGTGTGTTAATTCGTCAATGTGAGGGAGCGAGGGATGCAGTAAAGGAGGAATAATGCATCGGAAAAGAGATTCTCGGAACCCCAAAGAAAATCCTATCGTTTCCGTAGAAACGTATCTCGATTTAGAAGGACAATGCAGGGAATCCAGAGTATTTCATATGGACGCAAATTGTGTGTTAATTCGTCAATGTGAGGGAGCGAGGGATGCAGTAAAGGATGAATAATGCATCGGAGAAGAGATACTCGGAACCCCAAAGAAAATCCTATCGTTTCCGTAGAAACGTATCTCGATATAGAAGGACAATGCAGGGAATCCGGAGTATATCATATGGACGCAAATTGTGTGTTAATTCGTCAATGTGAGGGAGCGAGGGATGCAGTAAAGGAAGAATAGATGCAGTAAAGGAGGAATAATGCATCGGAAAAGAGAAACTCGACTCCCAAAAGAAAATCCTATCGTTTCCATAGAAACGTATCTCGTTTTAGAAAGATAAGGCAGGGAACCCAGAGTATTTCATATGGACGCAAATTGTGTGTTAATTCGGCAATGTGAGGGAGCGAGGGATGCAGTAAAGGAGGAATAATGCATCGGAGAAGAGATACTCGGAACCCCAAAGAAAATCCTATCATTTCCGTAGAAACGTATCTCGATTTAGAAGGACAATGCAGGGAATCCAGAGTATTTCATATGGACGCAAATTGTGTGATAATTCGTCAATGTGAGGGAGCGAGGGATGCAGTAAAGGAGGAATAATGCATCGGAAAAGAGATACTCGGAACCCCAAAGAAAATCCTATCGTTTCCGTAGAAACGTATCTCGATTTTGAAGGACAATGCAGGGAATCCAGAGTATTTCATATGGACGCAAATTGTGTGTTAATTCGTCAATGTGAGGAAGCGAGGGATGCAGGAAAGGAGGAATAATGCATCGGAAAAGAGATACGCGGAACCCCAAAGAAAATCCTATCGTTTCCGTAGAAACATATCTCGATTTAGAAGGACAATGCAGGGAATCCAGAGTATTTCATATGGACGCAAATTGTGCGTTAATTCGTCAATGTGAGGTAGGGAGGGATGCAGTAAAGGAGGAATAATGCATCGGAAAAGAGATACTCGGAACCCCAAAAGAAATCCTATCGTTTCCGTAGAAACGTATCTCGACTTAGAAGGACAATGCAGGGAATCCTGAGTATTTCATATGGACGCAAATTGTGTGTTAATTCGTCAATGTGAGGGAGCGAGGGATGCAGTAAAGGAGGAATAATGCATCGGAAAAGAGATACTCGGAACCCCAAAGAAAATCCTATCGTTTCCGTAGAAACGTATCTCGATTTAGGAGGACAATGCAGGGAATCCAGAGTATTTCATATGGACGCAAATTGTGTGTTAATTCGTCAATGTGAGGGAGCGAGGGATGCAGTAAAGGAGGAATAACGCATCGGAAAAGAGATACTCGGAACCCCAAAGAAAATCCTATCGTTTCCGTAGAAACGTATCTCGATTTAGAAGGACAATGCAGGGAATCCAGAGTATATCATATGGACGCAAATTGTGTGTTAATTCGTCAATGTGAGGGAGCGAGGGATGCAGTGAAGGAGGAATAATGAATCGGAAAAGAGATACTTGGAACCCCAAAGAAAATCCTATAGTTTCCGTAGAAACGTATCTCGATTTACAAGGACAATGTAGGGAATCCTGAGTATTTCATATGGACGCAAATTGTGTGTTAATTCGTCAATGTGAGGAAGCGAGGGATGCAGTAAAGGAGGAATAATGCATCGGAAAAGAGATACTCGGAACCCCAAAGAAAATCCTATCGTTTCCGTAGAAACGTATCTCGATTTAGAAGGACAATGCAGGGAATCCAGAGTATTTCATATGGATGCAAATTGTGTGTTAATTCGTCAATGTGAGGGAGCGAGGAATGCAGTAAAGGAGGAATAATGCATCGGAAAAGAGATACTCGGAACCCCAAAGAAAATCCTATCGTTTCCGTAGAAACGTATCTTGATTTAGAAGGACAATGCAGGGAAAATCAGAGTATTTCATATGGACGCAAATTGTGTGTTAATTCGTCAATGTGAGGGAGCGAGGGATGCAGTAAAGGAGGAATAATGCATCGGAAAAGAGATACTCGGAACCCCAAAGAAAATCCTATCGTTTCCGTAGAAGCGTATCTCGATTTAGAAGGACAATGCAGGGAATCCAGAGTATTTCATATGGACGCAAATTGTATGTTAATTCGTCAATGTGAGGAAGCGAGGGATGCAGTAAAGGAGGAATAATGCATCGGAAAAGAGATACTCGACTCCCAAAAGAAAATCCTATCGTTTCCATAGAAACGTATCTCGTTTTAGAAAGATAAGGCAGGGAACCCAGAGTATTTCATATGGACGCAAATTGTGTGTTAATTCGGCAATGTGAGGGCGCGAGGGATGCAGTAAAGGAGGAATAATGCATCGGAAAAGAGATACTCGTAACCCCAAAGAAAATCCTACCGTTTCCGTAGAAACGTATCTCGATTTAGAAGGACAATGCAGGGAATCCAGAGTATTTCATATGGACGCAAATTGTGTGTTAATTCGTCAATGTGAGGGAGCGAGGGATGCAGTAAAGGAGGAATAATGCATGGGAAAAGAGATACTCGGAACCCCAAAGAAAATCCTATCGTTTCCGTAGAAACGTATCTCGATATAGAAGGACAATGCAGGGAATCCGGAGTATATCATATGGACGCAAATTGTGTGTTAATTCGTCAATGTGAGGGAGCGAGGGATGCAGTAAAGGAAGAATAGATGCTGTAAAGGAGGAATAATGCATCGGAAAAGAGATACTCGACTCCCAAAAGAAAATCCTATCGTTTCCATAGAAACGTATCTCGTTTTAGAAAGATAAGGCAGGGAACCCAGAGTATTTCATATGGACGCAAATTGTGTGTTAATTCGGCAATGTGAGGGAGCGAGGGATGCAGTAAAGGAGGAATAATGCATCGGAAAAGAGATACTCGTAACCCCAAAGATAATCCTACCGTTTCCGTAGAAACGTATCTCGATTTAGAAGGACAATGCAGGGAATCCAGAGTATTTCAGATGGACGCAAATTGTGTGTTAATTCGTCAATGTGAGGGAGCGAGGGATGCAGTAAAGGAGGAATAATGCATCGGAAAAGAGATACTCGGAACCCCAAAGAAAATCCTATCATTTCCGTAGAAACGTATCTCAATTTAGAAGGACAATGCAGGGGATCCAGAGTATTTCATATGGACGCAAATTGTGTGCTAATTCGTCAATGTGAGGAAGCGAGGGATGCAGGAAAGGAGGAATAATGCATCGGAAAAGAGATACGCGGAACCCCAAAGAAAATCCTATCGTTTCCGTAGAAACGTATCTCGATTTAGAAGGACAATGCAGGGAATCCAGAGTATTTCATATGGACGCAAATTGTGTGTTAATTCGTCAATGTGAGGAAGGGAGGGATGCAGTAAAGGAGGAATAATGCATCGGAAAAGAGATACTCGGAACCCCAAAGAAAATCCTATCGTTTCCGTAGAAACGTATCTTGATTTAGAAGGACAATGCAGGGAATCCAGAGTATTTCATATGGACGCAAATTGTGTGTTAATTCGTCAATGTGAGGGAGCGAGGGATGCAGTAAAGGAGGAATAATGCATCGGAAAAGAGATACTCGGAACCCCAAAGAAAATCCTATCGTTTCCGTAGAAACGTATCTCGATTTAGGAGGACAATGCAGGGAATCCAGAGTATTTCATATGGACGCAAATTGTGTGTTAATTCGTCAATGTGAGGGAGCGAGGGATACAGTAAAGGAGGAATAACGCATCGGAAAAGAGATACTCGGAACACCAAAGAAAATCCTATCGTTTCCGTAGAAACGTATCTCGATTTAGAAGGACAATGCAGGGAATCCAGAGTATATCATATGGACGCAAATTGTGTGTTAATTCGTCAATGTGAGGGTGCGAGGGATGCAGTGAAGGAGGAATAATGCATCGGAAAAGAGATACTTGGAACCCCAAAAAAATCCTATAGTTTCCGTAGAAACGTATCTCGATTTACAAGGACAATGCAGGGAATCCAGAGTATTTCATATGGACGCAAATTGTGTGTTAATTTGTCAATGTCAGGGAGCGAGGGATGCAGTAAAGGAGGAATAATGCATCGGAAAAGAGATACTCGGAACCCCAAAGAAAATCCTATCGTTTCCGTAGAAACGTATCTCGATTTAGAAGGACAATGCAGGGAATCCTGAGTATTTCATATGGACGCAAATTGTGTGTTAATTCGTCAATGTGAGGAAGCGAGGGATGCAGTAAAGGAGGAATAATGCATCGGAAAAGAGATACGCGGAGCCCCAAAGAAAATCCTATCGTTTCCGTAGAAACGTATCTCGATTTAGAAGGACAATGCGGGGAATCCAGAGTATTTCATATGGACGCAAATTGTGTGTTAATTCGTCAATGTGAGGGAGCGAGGGATGCAGTAAAGGAGGAATAATGCATCGGAAAAGAGATACTCGGAACCCCAAAGAAAATCCTATCGTTTCCGTAGAAACGTATCTCGATTTAGAAGGACAATGAAGGGAATCCAGCGTATTTCATATGGACGCAAATTGTGTGTTAATTCGTCAATGTGAGGGAGCGAGGGATGCAGTAAAGGAGGAATAATGCATCGGAAAAGAGATACTCGGAACCCCAAAGAAAATCCTATCGTTTCCGTAGAAACGTATCTTGATTTAGAAGGACAATGCAGGGAATCCAGAGTATTTCATATGGACGCAAATTGTGTGTTAATTCGTCAATGTGAGGGAGCGAGGGATGCAGTAAAGGAGGAATAATGCATCGGAAAAGAAATACTCGGAACCCCAAAGAAAATCCTATCGTTTCCGAAGAAGCGTATCTCGATTTTGAAGGACAATGCAGGGAATCCAGAGTATTTCATATGGACGCAAATTGTATGTTAATTCGTCAGTGTGAGGGAGCGAGGGATGCAGTAAAGGAGGAATAATGCATCGGAAAAGAGATACTCGACTCCCAAAAGAAAATCCTATCGTTTCCGTAGAAACGTATCTCCATTTAGAAAGATAATGCAGGGAACCCAGAGTTTTTCATATGGATGCAATTTGTGTGTTAATTCGGCAATGTGAGGGAGCGAGGGATGCAGTAAAGGAGGAATAATGCATCGGAAAAGAGATACTCGGAACCCCAAAAAAATCCTATCGTTTCCGTAGAAACGTATCTCGATTTAGAAGGACAATGCAGGGAATCCTGAGTATTTCATATGGACGCAAATTGTGTGATAATTCGTCAATGTGAGGGAGCGAGGGATGCAGTAAAGGAGGAATAATGCATCGGAAAAGATATACTCGGAACCCCAAAGAAAATCCTATCGTTTCCGTAGAAACGTATGTCGATTTAGGAGGACAATGCAGGGAATCCTGTGTATTTCATATGGACGCAAATTGTGTGTTAATTCGTCAATGTGAGGGAGCGAGGGATGCAGTAAAGGAGGAATAATGCATCGGAAAAGAGATACTCGGAACCCCAAAGAAAATCCTACCGTTTCCGTAGAAACGTATCTCGATTTAGAAGGACAATGCAGGGAATCCAGAGTATTTCATATGGACGCAAGTTGTGTGTTAATTCGTCAATGTGAGGGAGCGAGGGATGCAGTAAAGGAGGAATAATGCATGGGAAAAGAGATACTCGGAACCCCAAAGAAAATCCTATCGTTTCCGTAGAAACGTATCTCGATATAGAAGGACAATGCAGGGAATCCGGAGTATATCATATGGACGCAAATTGTGTGTTAATTCGTCAATGTGAGGGAGCGTGGGATGCAGTAAAGGAAGAATAGATGCAGTAAAGGAGGAATAATGCATCGGAAAAGAGATACTCGACTCCCAAAAGAAAATCCTATCGTTTCCATAGAAACGTATCTCGTTTTAGAAAGATAAGGCAGGGAACCCAGAGTATTTCATATGGACGCAAATTGTGTGTTAATTCGGCAATGTGAGGGAGCGAGGGATGCAGTAAAGGAGGAATAATGCATCGGAAAAGAGATACTCGTAACCCCAAAGAAAATCCTACCGTTTCCGTAGAAACGTATCTCGATTTAGAAGGACAATGCAGGGAATCCAGAGTATTTCATATGGACGCAAATTGTGTGTTAATTCGTCAATGTGAGGGAGCGAGGGATGCAGTAAAGGAGGAATAATGCATCGGAAAAGAGATACTCGGAACCCCAAAGAAAATCCTATCATTTCCGTAGAAACGTATCTCGATTTAGAAGGACAATGCAGGGAATCCAGAGTATTTCATACGGACGCAAATTGTGTGTTAATTCGTCAATGTGAGGGAGCGAGGGATGCAGTAAAGGAGGAATAATGCATCGGAAAAGAGATACTCGGAACCCCAAAGAAAATCCTATCGTTTCCGTAGAAACGTATCTCGATTTAGAAGGACAATGCAGGGAATCCAGAGTATTTCATATGGACGCAAATTGTGTGTTAATTCGTCAATGTGAGGAAGCGAGGGATGCAGGAAAGGAGGAATAATGCATCGGAAAAAGAGATACTCGGAACCCCAAAGAAAATCCTATCGTTTCCGTAGAAACGTATCTCGATTTAGAAGGACAATGCAGGGAATCCAGAGTATTTCATATGGACGCAAATTGTGTGTTAATTCGTCAATGTGAGGAAGGGAGGGATGCAGTAAAGGAGGAATAATGCATCGGAAAAGAGATACTCGGAACCCCAAAGAAAATCCTATCGTTTCCGTAGAAACGTATCTTGATTTAGAAGGACAATGCAGGGAATCCAGAGTATTTCATATGGACGCAAATTGTGTGTAAATTCGTCAATGTGAGGGAGCGAGGGATGCAGTAAAGGAGGAATAATGCATCGGAAAAGAGATACTCGGAACCCCAAAGAAAATCCTCTCGTTTCCGTAGAAACGTATCTCGATTTAGGAGGACAATGCAGGGAATCCAGAGTATTTCATATGGACGCAAATTGTGTGTTAATTCGTCAATGTGAGGGAGCGAGGGATGCAGTAAAGGAGGAATAACGCATCGGAAAAGAGATACTCGGAACACCAAAGAAAATCCTATCGTTTCCGTAGAAACGTATCTCGATTTAGAAGGACAATGCAGGGAATCCAGAGTATATCATATGGACGCAAATTGTGTGTTAATTCGTCAATGTGAGTGTGCGAGGGATGCAGTGAAGGAGGAATAATGCATCGGAAAAGAGATACTTGGAACCCCAAAGAAAATCCTATAGTTTCCGTAGAAACGTATCTCGATTTACAAGGACAATGCAGGGAATCCAGAGTATTTCATATGGACGCAAATTGTGTGTTAATTTGTCAATGTCAGGGAGCGAGGGATGCAGTAAAGGAGGAATAATGCATCGGAAAAGAGATACTCGGAACCCCAAAGAAAATCCTATCGTTTCCGTAGAAACGTATCTCGATTTAGAAGGACAATGCAGGGAATCCTGAGTATTTCATATGGACGCAAATTGTGTGTTAATTCGTCAATGTGAGGAAGCGAGGGATGCAGTAAAGGAGGAATAATGCATCGGAAAAGAGATACGCGGAGCCCCAAAGATAATCCTATCGTTTCCGTAGAAACGTATCTCGATTTAGAAGGACAATGCAGGGAATCCTGAGTATTTCATATGGACGCAAATTGTGTGTTAATTCGTCAATGTGAGGGAGCGAGGGATGCAGTAAAGGAGGAATAATGCATCGGAAAAGAGATACTCGGAACCCCAAAGAAAATCCTATCGTTTCCGTAGAAACGTATCTCGATTTAGAAGGACAATGAAGGGAATCCAGAGTATTTCATATGGACGCAAATTGTGTGTTAATTCGTCAATGTGAGGGAGCGAGGGATGCAGTAAAGGAGGAATAATGCATCGGAAAAGAGATACTCGGAACCCCAAAGAAAATCCTATCGTTTCCGTAGAAACGTATCTTGATTTAGAAGGACAATGCAGGGAATCCAGAGTATTTCATATGGACGCAAATTGTGTGTTAATTCGTCAATGTGAGGGAGCGAGGGATGCAGTAAAGGAGGAATAATGCATCGGAAAAGAAATACTCGGAACCCCAAAGAAAATCCTATCGTTTCCGAAGAAGCGTATCTCGATTTTGAAGGACAATGCAGGGAATCCAGAGTATTTCATATGGACGCAAATTGTATGTTAATTCGTCAGTGTGAGGGAGCGAGGGATGCAGTAAAGGAGGAATAATGCATCGGAAAAGAGATACTCGACTCCCAAAAGAAAATCCTGTCGTTTCCGTAGAAACGTATCTCCATTTAGAAAGATAATGCCGGGAACCCAGAGTATTTCATATGGACGCAATTTGTGTGTTAATTCGGCAATGTGAGGGAGCGAGGGATGCAGTAAAGGAGGAATAATGCATCGGAAAAGAGATACTCGGAACCCCAAAGAAAATCCTATCGTTTCTGTAGAAATGTATCACGATTTAGGAGGACAATGCAGGGAATCCAGAGTATTTCATATGGACGCAAATTGTGTGTTAATTCGTCAATGTGAGGGAGCGAGGGATGCAGTAAAGGAGGAATAATGCATCGGAAAAGAGATACTCGGAACCCCAAAAAAATCCTATCGTTTCCGTAGAAACGTATCTCGATTTAGAAGGACAATGCAGGGAATCCTGAGTATTTCATATGGACGCAAATTGTGTGATAATTCGTCAATGTGAGGGAGCGAGGGATGCAGTAAAGGAGGAATAATGCATCGGAAAAGATATACTCGGAACCCCAAAGAAAATCCTATCGTTTCCGTAGGAACGTATGTCGATTTAGGAGGACAATGCAGGGAATCCTGAGTATTTCATATGGACGCAAATTGTGTGTTAATTCGTCAATGTGAGGGAGCGAGGGATGCAGTAAAGGAGGAATAATGCATCGGAAAAGAGATACTCGGAACCCCAAAGAAAATCCTATCGTTTCCGTAGAAACGTATCTCGATTTAGAAGGACAATGCAGGGAATCCAGAGTATTTCATATGGACGCAAATTGTGTGTTAATTCGTCAATGTGAGGGAGCGAGGGATGCAGTAAAGGAGGAATAATGCATCGGAAAAGAGATACTCGGAACCCCAAAGAAAATCCTATCGTTTCCGTAGAAACGTATCTCGATATAGAAGGACAATGCAGGGAATCCGGAGTATATCATATGGACGCAAATTGTGTGTTAATTCGTCAATGTGAGGGAGCGAGGGATGCAGTAAAGGAAGAATAGATGCAGTAAAGGAGGAATAATGCATCGGAAAAGAGATACTCGACTCCCAAAAGAAAATCCTATCGTTTCCATAGAAACGTATCTCGTTTTAGAAAGATAATGCAGGGAACGCAGAGTATTTCATATGGACGCAAATTGTGTGTTAATTCGGCAATGTGAGGGAGCGAGGGATGCAGTAAAGGAGGAATAATGCATCGGAAAAGAGATACTCGTAACCCCAAGGAAAATCCTACCGTTTCCGTAGAAACGTATCTCGATTTAGAAGGACAATGCAGGGAATCCAGAGTATTTCATATGGACGCAAATTGTGTGTTAATTCGTCAATGTGAGGGAGCGAGGGATGGAGTAAAGGAGGAATAATGCATCGGAAAAGAGATACTCGGAACCCCAAAGAAAATCCTATCATTTCCGTAGAAACGTATCTCGATTTAGAAGGATAATGCAGGGAATCCAGAGTATTCCATATGGACGCAAATTGTGTGTTAATTCGTCAATGTGAGGGAGCGAGGGATGCAGTAAAGGAGGAATAATGCATCGGAAAAGAGATACTCGGAACCCCAAAGAAAATCCTATCGTTTCCGTAGAAACGTATCTCGATTTAGAAGGACAATGCAAAGAATCCAGAGTATTTCATATGGACGCAAATTGTGTGTTAATTCGTCAATGTGAGGAAGCGAGGGATGCAGTAAAGGAGGAATAATGCATCGGAAAAGAGATACGCGGAACCCCAAAGAAAATCCTATCGTTTCCGAAGAAACGTATCTCGATTTAGAAGGACAATGCAGGGAACCCACAGTATTTCATATGGACGCAAATTGTGTGTTAATTCGTCAATGTGAGGAAGCGAGGGATGCAGTAAAGGAGGAATAATGCATCGGAAAAGAGATACGCGGAACCCCAAAGAAAATCCTATCGTTTCCGTAGAAACGTACCTCGATTTAGAAGGACAATGCAGGGAATCCAGAGTATTTCATATGGACGCAAATTGTGTGTAAATTCGTCAATGTGTGGGAGCGAGGGATGCAGTAAAGGAGGAATAATGCATCGGAAAAGAGATACTCGGAACCCCAAAGAAAATCCTATCGTTTCCGTATAAGCGTATCTCGATTTTGAAGGACAATGCAGGGAATCCAGAGTATTTCATTTGGACGCAAATTGTGTGTTAATTCGTCAATGTGAGGGAGCGAGGGATGCAGTAAAGGAGGAATAATGCATCGGAAAAGAGATACTTGGAACCCCAAAGAAAATCCTATCGTTTCCGTAGAAACGTATCTCGATGTAGAAGGACAATGCAGGGAATCCAGAGTATTTCATATGGACGCAAATTGTGTGTTAATTCGTCAATGTGAGGGAGCGAGGAATGCAGTAAAGGAGGAATAATGCATCGGAAAAGAGATACTCGGAACCCCAAAGAAAATCCTATCGTTTCCGTAGAAACGTATCTTGATTTAGAAGGACAATAGAGGGAAAATCAGAGTATTTCATATGGACGCAAATTGTGTGTTAATTCGTCAATGTGAGGGAGCGAGGGATGCAGTAAAGGAGGAATAATGCATCGGAAAAGAGATACTCGGAACCCCAAAGAAAATCCTATCGTTTCCGTAGAAGCGTATCTCGATTTTGAAGGACAATGCAGGGAATCCAGAGTATTTCATATGGACGCAAATTGTGTGTTAATTCGTCAATATGAGGGTGCGAGGGATGCAGTAAAGGAGGAATAATGCATCGGAAAAGAGATACTCGGAACCCCAAAGAAAATCCTATCGTTTCCGTAGAAACGTATCTCGATTTAGAAGGACAATGCAGGGAATCCAGAGTATTTCATATGGACGCAAATTGTGTGTTAATTCGTCAATGTGAGGGAGCGAGGGATGCAGTAAAGGAGGAATAATGCATCGGAAAAGAGATACGCGGAACCCCAAAGAAAATCCTATCGTTTCCGTAGAAACGTACCTCGATTTAGAAGGACAATGCAGGGAATCCAGAGTATTTCATATGGACGCAAATTGTGTGTTAATTCGTCAATGTGTGGGAGCGAGGGATGCAGTAAAGGAGGAATAATGCATCGGAGAAGAGATACTCGGAACCCCAAAGAAAATCCTATCGTTTCCGTAGAAACGTATCTTGATTTAGAAGGACAATGCAGGGAATCCAGAGTATTTCATATGGACGCAAATTGTGTGTTAATTCGTCAATGTGAGGGAGCGAGGGATGCAGTAAAGGAGGAATAATGCATCGGAAACGAGATACTCGGAACCCCAAAGAAAATCCTATCGTTTCCGTAGAAGCGTATCTCGATTTTGAAGGACAATGCAGGGAATCCAGAGTATTTCATATGGACGCAAATTGTGTGTTAATTCGTCAATGTGAGGGAGCGAGGGATGCAGTAAAGGAGGAATAATGCATCGGAAAAGAGATACTTGGAACCCCAAAGAAAATCCTATCGTTTCCGTAGAAACGTATCTCGATTTAGAAGGACAATGCAGGGAATCCAGAGTATTTCATATGGACGCAAATTGTGTGTTAATTCGTCAATGTGAGGGAGCGAGGAATGCAGTAAAGGAGGAATAATGCATCGGAAAAGAGATACTCGGAACCCCAAAGAAAATCCTATCGTTTCCGTAGAAACGTATCTTGATTTAGAAGGACATGCAGGGAAAATCAGAGTATTTCATATGGACGCAAATTGTGTGTTAATTCGTCAATGTGAGGGAGCGAGGGATGCAGTAAAGGAGGAATAATGCATCGGAAAAGAGATACTCGGAACCCCAAAGAAAATCCTATCGTTTCCGTAGAAGCGTATCTCGATTTTGAAGGACAATGCAGGGAATCCAGAGTATTTCATATGGACGCAAATTGTATGTTAATTCGTCAATGTGAGGGAGCGAGGGATGCAGTAAAGGAGGAATAATGCATCAGAAAAGAGATACTCGACTCCCAAAGGAAAATCCTATCGTATCCGTAGAAACGTATCTCAATTTAGAAAGATAATGCAGGGAACCCAGAGTATTTCATATGGACGCAATTTGTGTGTTAATTCGGCAATGTGTGGGAGCGAGGGATGCAGTAAAGGAGGAATAATGCATGGGAAAAGAGATACTCGGAACCCCAAAGAAAGTCCTATCGTTTCCGTAGAAACGTATCTCGATTTAGGAGGACAATGCAGGGAATCCAGAGTATTTCATATGGACGCAAATTGTGTGTTAATTCGTCAATGTGAGGGTGCGAGGGATGCAGTAAAGGAGGAATAATGCATCGGAAAAGAGATACTCGGAACCCCAAAGAAAATCCTATCGTTTCCGTAGAAACGTATCTCGATTTAGAAGGACAATGCAGGGAATCCTGAGTATTTCATATGGACGCAAATTGTGTGTTAATTCGTCAATGTGAGGGAGCGAGGGATGCAGTAAAGGAGGAATAATGCATCGGAAAAGAGATACTCGAAACCCCAAAGAAAATCCTATCGTTTCCGTAGAAACGTATCTCGATTTAGAAGGACAATGCAGGGAATCCTGAGTATTTCATATGGACGCAAATTGTGTGTTAATTCGTCAATGTGAGGGAGCGAGGGATGCAGTAAAGGAGGAATAATGCATCGGAAAAGAGATTCTAGGAACCCCAAAGAAAATCCTATCGTTTCCGTAGAAACGTATCTCGATTTAGAAGGACAATGCAGGGAATCCAGAGTATTTCATATGGACGCAAATTGTGTGTTAATTCGTCAATGTGAGTTAGCGAGGGATGCAGTAAAGAAGGAATAATGCATCGGAAAAGAGATACTCGGAACCCCAAAGAAAATCCTATCGTTTCCGTAGAAACGTATCTCGATTTAGGAGGACAATGCAGGGAATCCAGAGTATTTCATATGGACGCAAATTGTGTGTTAATTCGTCAATGTGAGGGAGCGAGGGATGCAGTAAAGGAGGAATAATGCATCGGAAAAGAGATACTCGGAACCCCAAAGAAAATCCTATCGTTTCCGTAGAAACGTATCTCGATTTAGAAGGACAATGCAGGGAATCCTGAGTATTTCATATGGACGCAAATTGTGTGTTAATTCGTCAATGTGAGGGAGCGAGGGATGCAGTAAAGGAGGAATAATGCATCGGAAAAGAGATTCTAGGAACCCCAAAGAAAATCCTATCGTTTCCGTAGAAACGTATCTCGATTTAGAAGGACAATGCAGGGAATCCAGAGTATTTCATATGGACGCAAATTGTGTGTTAATTCGTCAATGTGAGTTAGCGAGGGATGCAGTAAAGAAGGAATAATGCATCGGAAAAGAGATACTCGGAACCCCAAAGAAAATCCTATCGTTTCCGTAGAAACGTATCTCGATTTAGGAGGACAATGCAGGGAATCCAGAGTATTTCATATGGACGCAAATTGTGTGTTAATTCGTCAATGTGAGGGAGCGAGGGATGCAGTAAAGGAGGAATAATGCATCGGAAAAGAGATACTCGGAACCCCAAAGAAAATCCTATCGTTTCCGTAGAAACGTATCTCGATTTAGAAGGACAATGCAGGGAATCCAGAGTATTTCATATGGACGCAAATTGTGTGTTAATTCGTCAATGTGAGAGAGTGAGGGATGCAGTAAAGGGTGAATAATGCTTCGGAAAAGAGATACTCGGAACCCCAAAGAAAATCCTATCGTTTCCGTAGAAACGTATCTCGATATAGAAGGACAATGCCGGGAATCCGGAGTATATCATATGGACGCAAATTGTGTGTTAATTCGTCAATGTGAGGGAGCGAGGTATGCAGTAAAGGAAGAATAGATGCAGTAAAGGAGGAATAATGCATCGGAAAAGGAATACTCGACTCCCAAAAGAAAATCCTATCGTTTCCGTAGAAACGTATCTCGTTTTAGAAGGACAATGCAGGGAATCCAGAGTATTTCATATGGACGCAAATTGTGTGTTAATTCGTCAATGTGAGGGAGCGAGGGATGCAGTAAAGTAGGAATAATGCATGGGAAAAGAGATACTCGGAATCCCAAAGAAAATCCGATCGTTTCCGTAGAAACGTATCTCGATTTAGAAGGACAATGCAGGGAATCCAGAGTATTTCATATGGACGCAAATTGTGTGTTAATTCGTCAATGTGAGGGAGCGAGAGATGCAGTAAAGGAGGAATAATGCATCGTAAAAGAGATACTCGGAACCCCAAAGAAAATCCTATCGTTTCCGTAGAAACGTATCTCGATTTAGAAGGACAATGCAGGGAATCCAGAGTATTTCATATGGACGCAAATTGTGTGTTAATTCGTCAATGTGAGGGAGCGAGGGATGCAGTAAAGGAATAATAATGCATCGGAAAAGAGATACTCGGAACCCCAAAGAAAATCCTATCGTTTCCGTAGAAACGTATCTTGATTTAGAAGGACAATGCAGGGAATCCAGAGTATTTCATATGGACGCAAATTGTGTGTTAATTCGTCAATGTGAGGGAGCGAGGGATGCAGTAAAGGAGGAATAATGCATCGGAAAAGAGATACTCGGAACCCCAAAGAAAATCCTATCGTTTCCGTAGAAGCGTATCTCGATTTTGAAGGACAATACAGGGAATCCAGAGTATTTCATATGGACGCAAATTGTATGTTAATTCGTCAGTGTGAGGGAGCGAGGGATGCAGTAAAGGAGGAATAATGCATCGGAAAAGAGATACTCGACTCCCAAAAGAAAATCCTATCGTTTCCGTAGAAACGTATCTCAATTTAGAAAGATAATGCAGGGAACCCAGAGTATTTCATATGGACGCAATTTGTGTGTTAATTCGTCAATGTGAGTTAGCGAGGGATGCAGTAAAGAAGGAATAATGCATCGGAAAAGAGATACTCGGAACCCCAAAGAAAATCCTATCGTTTCCGTAGAAACGTATCTCGATTTAGGAGGACAATGCAGGGAATCCAGAGTATTTCATATGGACGCAAATTGTGTGTTAATTCGTCAATGTGAGGGAGCGAGGGATGCAGTAAAGGAGGAATAATGCATCGGAAAAGAGATACTCGGAACCCCAAAGAAAATCCTATCGTTTCCGTAGAAACGTATCTCGATTTAGAAGGACAATGCAGGGAATCCTGAGTATTTCATATGGACGCAAATTGTGTGTTAATTCGTCAATGTGAGGGAGCGAGGGATGCAGTAAAGGAGGAATAATGCATCGGAAAAGAGATTCTAGGAACCCCAAAGAAAATCCTATCGTTTCCGTAGAAACGTATCTCGATTTAGAAGGACAATGCAGGGAATCCAGAGTATTTCATATGGACGCAAATTGTGTGTTAATTCGTCAATGTGAGTTAGCGAGGGATGCAGTAAAGAAGGAATAATGCATCGGAAAAGAGATACTCGGAACCCCAAAGAAAATCCTATCGTTTCCGTAGAAACGTATCTCGATTTAGGAGGACAATGCAGGGAATCCAGAGTATTTCATATGGACGCAAATTGTGTGTTAATTCGTCAATGTGAGGGAGCGAGGGATGCAGTAAAGGAGGAATAATGCATCGGAAAAGAGATACTCGGAACCCCAAAGAAAATCCTATCGTTTCCGTAGAAACGTATCTCGATTTAGAAGGACAATGCAGGGAATCCAGAGTATTTCATATGGACGCAAATTGTGTGTTAATTCGTCAATGTGAGAGAGTGAGGGATGCAGTAAAGGGTGAATAATGCTTCGGAAAAGAGATACTCGGAACCCCAAAGAAAATCCTATCGTTTCCGTAGAAACGTATCTCGATATAGAAGGACAATGCCGGAAATCCGGAGTATATCATATGGACGCAAATTGTGTGTTAATTCGTCAATGTGAGGGAGCGAGGTATGCAGTAAAGGAAGAATAGATGCAGTAAAGGAGGAATAATGCATCGGAAAAGGAATACTCGACTCCCAAAAGAAAATCCTATCGTTTCCGTAGAAACGTATCTCGTTTTAGAAGGACAATGCAGGGAATCCAGAGTATTTCATATGGACGCAAATTGTGTGTTAATTCGTCAATGTGAGGGAGCGAGGGATGCAGTAAAGTAGGAATAATGCATGGGAAAAGAGATACTCGGAATCCCAAAGAAAATCCGATCGTTTCCGTAGAAACGTATCTCGATTTAGAAGGACAATGCAGGGAATCCAGAGTATTTCATATGGACGCAAATTGTGTGTTAATTCGTCAATGTGAGGGAGCGAGAGATGCAGTAAAGGAGGAATAATGCATCGTAAAAGAGATACTCGGAACCCCAAAGAAAATCCTATCGTTTCCGTAGAAACGTATCTCGATTTAGAAGGACAATGCAGGGAATCCAGAGTATTTCATATGGACGCAAATTGTGTGTTAATTCGTCAATGTGAGGGAGCGAGGGATGCAGTAAAGGAATAATAATGCATCGGAAAAGAGATACTCGGAACCCCAAAGAAAATCCTATCGTTTCCGTAGAAACGTATCTTGATTTAGAAGGACAATGCAGGGAATCCAGAGTATTTCATATGGACGCAAATTGTGTGTTAATTCGTCAATGTGAGGGAGCGAGGGATGCAGTAAAGGAGGAATAATGCATCGGAAAAGAGATACTCGGAACCCCAAAGAAAATCCTATCGTTTCCGTAGAAGCGTATCTCGATTTTGAAGGACAATACAGGGAATCCAGAGTATTTCATATGGACGCAAATTGTATGTTAATTCGTCAGTGTGAGGGAGCGAGGGATGCAGTAAAGGAGGAATAATGCATCGGAAAAGAGATACGCGGAACCCCAAAGAAAATCCTATCGTTTCCGTAGAAACGTACCTCGATTTAGAAGGACAATGCAGGGAATCCAGAGTATTTCATATGGACGCAAATTGTGTGTTAATTCGTCAATGTGTGGGAGCGAGGGATGCAGTAAAGGAGGAATAATGCATCGGAAAAGAGATACTCGGAACCCCAAAGAAAATCCTATCGTTTCCGTATAAGCGTATCTCGATTTTGAAGGACAATGCAGGGAATCCAGAGTATTTCATTTGGACGCAAATTGTGTGTTAATTCGTCAATGTGAGGGAGCGAGGGATGCAGTAAAGGAGGAATAATGCATCGGAAAAGAGATACTTGGAACCCCAAAGAAAATCCTATCGTTTCCGTAGAAACGTATCTCGATGTAGAAGGACAATGCAGGGAATCCAGAGTATTTCATATGGACGCAAATTGTGTGTTAATTCGTCAATGTGAGGGAGCGAGGAATGCAGTAAAGGAGGAATAATGCATCGGAAAAGAGATACTCGGAACCCCAAAGAAAATCCTATCGTTTCCGTAGAAACGTATCTTGATTTAGAAGGACAATAGAGGGAAAATCAGAGTATTTCATATGGACGCAAATTGTGTGTTAATTCGTCAATGTGAGGGAGCGAGGGATGCAGTAAAGGAGGAATAATGCATCGGAAAAGAGATACTCGGAACCCCAAAGAAAATCCTATCGTTTCCGTAGAAGCGTATCTCGATTTTGAAGGACAATGCAGGGAATCCAGAGTATTTCATATGGACGCAAATTGTGTGTTAATTCGTCAATATGAGGGTGCGAGGGATGCAGTAAAGGAGGAATAATGCATCGGAAAAGAGATACTCGGAACCCCAAAGAAAATCCTATCGTTTCCGTAGAAACGTATCTCGATTTAGAAGGACAATGCAGGGAATCCAGAGTATTTCATATGGACGCAAATTGTGTGTTAATTCGTCAATGTGAGGGAGCGAGGGATGCAGTAAAGGAGGAATAATGCATCGGAAAAGAGATACGCGGAACCCCAAAGAAAATCCTATCGTTTCCGTAGAAACGTACCTCGATTTAGAAGGACAATGCAGGGAATCCAGAGTATTTCATATGGACGCAAATTGTGTGTTAATTCGTCAATGTGTGGGAGCGAGGGATGCAGTAAAGGAGGAATAATGCATCGGAGAAGAGATACTCGGAACCCCAAAGAAAATCCTATCGTTTCCGTAGAAACGTATCTTGATTTAGAAGGACAATGCAGGGAATCCAGAGTATTTCATATGGACGCAAATTGTGTGTTAATTCGTCAATGTGAGGGAGCGAGGGATGCAGTAAAGGAGGAATAATGCATCGGAAAAGAGATACTCGGAACCCCAAAGAAAATCCTATCGTTTCCGTTGAAGCGTATCTCGATTTTGAAGGACAATGCAGGGAATCCAGAGTATTTCATATGGACGCAAATTGTGTGTTAATTCGTCAATGTGAGGGAGCGAGGGATGCAGTAAAGGAGGAATAATGCATCGGAAAAGAGATACTTGGAACCCCAAAGAAAATCCTATCGTTTCCGTAGAAACGTATCTCGATTTAGAAGGACAATGCAGGGAATCCAGAGTATTTCATATGGACGCAAATTGTGTGTTAATTCCTCAATGTTAGGGAGCGAGGAATGCAGTAAAGGAGGAATAATGCATCGGAAAAGAGATACTCGGAACCCCAAAGAAAATCCTATCGTTTCCGTAGAAACGTATCTTGATTTAGAAGGACATGCAGGGAAAATCAGAGTATTTCATATGGACGCAAATTGTGTGTTAATTCGTCAATGTGAGGGAGCGAGGGATGCAGTAAAGGAGGAATAATGCATCGGAAAAGAGATACTCGGAACCCCAAAGAAAATCCTATCGTTTCCGTAGAAGCGTATCTCGATTTTGAAGGACAATGCAGGGAATCCAGAGTATTTCATATGGACGCAAATTGTATGTTAATTCGTCAATGTGAGGGAGCGAGGGATGCAGTAAAGGAGGAATAATGCATCGGAAAAGAGATACTCGACTCCCAAAGGAAAATCCTATCGTATCCGTAGAAACGTATCTCAATTTAGAAAGATAATGCAGGGAACCCAGAGTATTTCATATGGACGCAATTTGTGTGTTAATTCGGCAATGTGTGGGAGCGAGGGATGCAGTAAAGGAGGAATAATGCATGGGAAAAGAGATACTCGGAACCCCAAAGAAAGTCCTATCGTTTCCGTAGAAACGTATCTCGATTTAGGAGGACAATGCAGGGAATCCAGAGTATTTCATATGGACGCAAATTGTGTGTTAATTCGTCAATGTGAGGGTGCGAGGGATGCAGTAAAGGAGGAATAATGCATCGGAAAAGAGATACTCGGAACCCCAAAGAAAATCCTATCGTTTCCGTAGAAACGTATCTCGATTTAGAAGGACAATGCAGGGAATCCTGAGTATTTCATATGGACGCAAATTGTGTGTTAATTCGTCAATGTGAGGGAGCGAGGGATGCAGTAAAGGAGGAATAATGCATCGGAAAAGAGATTCTCGGAACCCCAAAGAAAATCCTATCGTTTCCGTAGAAACGTATCTCGATTTAGAAGGACAATGCAGGGAATCCAGAGTATTTCATATGGACGCAAATTGTGTGTTAATTCGTCAATGTGAGGGAGCGAGGGATGCAGTAAAGGATGAATAATGCATCGGAAAAGAGATACTCGGAACCCCAAAGAAAATCCTATCGTTTCCGTAGAAACGTATCTCGATTTAGGAGGACAATGCAGGGAATCCAGAGTATTTCATATGGACGCAAATTGTGTGTTAATTCGTCAATGTGAGGGTGCGAGGGATGCTGTAAAGGAGGAATAATGCATCGGAAAAGAGATACTCGAAACCCCAAAGAAAATCCTATCGTTTCCGTAGAAACGTATCTCGATTTAGAAGGACAATGCAGGGAATCCTGAGTATTTCATATGGACGCAAATTGTGTGTTAATTCGTCAATGTGAGGGAGCGAGGGATGCAGTAAAGGAGGAATAATGCATCGGAAAAGAGATTCTAGGAACCCCAAAGAAAATCCTATCGTTTCCGTAGAAACGTATCTCGATTTAGAAGGACAATGCAGGGAATCCAGAGTATTTCATATGGACGCAAATTGTGTGTTAATTCGTCAATGTGAGTTAGCGAGGGATGCAGTAAAGAAGGAATAATGCATCGGAAAAGAGATACTCGGAACCCCAAAGAAAATCCTATCGTTTCCGTAGAAACGTATCTCGATTTAGGAGGACAATGCAGGGAATCCAGAGTATTTCATATGGACGCAAATTGTGTGTTAATTCGTCAATGTGAGGGAGCGAGGGATGCAGTAAAGGAGGAATAATGCATCGGAAAAGAGATACTCGGAACCCCAAAGAAAATCCTATCGTTTCCGTAGAAACGTATCTCGATTTAGAAGGACAATGCAGGGAATCCTGAGTATTTCATATGGACGCAAATTGTGTGTTAATTCGTCAATGTGAGGGAGCGAGGGATGCAGTAAAGGAGGAATAATGCATCGGAAAAGAGATTCTCGGAACCCCAAAGAAAATCCTATCGTTTCCGTAGAAACGTATCTCGATTTAGAAGGACAATGCAGGGAATCCAGAGTATTTCATATGGACGCAAATTGTGTGTTAATTCGTCAATGTGAGTTAGCGAGGGATGCAGTAAAGAAGGAATAATGCATCGGAAAAGAGATACTCGGAACCCCAAAGAAAATCCTATCGTTTCCGTAGAAACGTATCTCGATTTAGGAGGACAATGCAGGGAATCCAGAGTATTTCATATGGACGCAAATTGTGTGTTAATTCGTCAATGTGAGGGAGCGAGGGATGCAGTAAAGGAGGAATAATGCATCGGAAAAGAGATACTCGGAACCCCAAAGAAAATCCTATCGTTTCCGTAGAAACGTATCTCGATTTAGAAGGACAATGCAGGGAATCCAGAGTATTTCATATGGACGCAAATTGTGTGTTAATTCGTCAATGTGAGAGAGTGAGGGATGCAGTAAAGGGTGAATAATGCTTCGGAAAAGAGATACTCGGAACCCCAAAGAAAATCCTATCGTTTCCGTAGAAACGTATCTCGATATAGAAGGACAATGCCGGGAATCCGGAGTATATCATATGGACGCAAATTGTGTGTTAATTCGTCAATGTGAGGGAGCGAGGTATGCAGTAAAGGAAGAATAGATGCAGTAAAGGAGGAATAATGCATCGGAAAAGGAATACTCGACTCCCAAAAGAAAATCCTATCGTTTCCGTAGAAACGTATCTCGTTTTAGAAGGACAATGCAGGGAATCCAGAGTATTTCATATGGACGCAAATTGTGTGTTAATTCGTCAATGTGAGGGAGCGAGGGATGCAGTAAAGTAGGAATAATGCATGGGAAAAGAGATACTCGGAATCCCAAAGAAAATCCGATCGTTTCCGTAGAAACGTATCTCGATTTAGAAGGACAATGCAGGGAATCCAGAGTATTTCATATGGACGCAAATTGTGTGTTAATTCGTCAATGTGAGGGAGCGAGAGATGCAGTAAAGGAGGAATAATGCATCGTAAAAGAGATACTCGGAACCCCAAAGAAAATCCTATCGTTTCCGTAGAAACGTATCTCGATTTAGAAGGACAATGCAGGGAATCCAGAGTATTTCATATGGACGCAAATTGTGTGTTAATTCGTCAATGTGAGGGAGCGAGGGATGCAGTAAAGGAATAATAATGCATCGGAAAAGAGATACTCGGAACCCCAAAGAAAATCCTATCATTTCCGTAGAAACGTATCTTGATTTAGAAGGACAATGCAGGGAATCCAGAGTATTTCATATGGACGCAAATTGTGTGTTAATTCGTCAATGTGAGGGAGCGAGGGATGCAGTAAAGGAGGAATAATGCATCGGAAAAGAGATACTCGGAACCCCAAAGAAAATCCTATCGTTTCCGTAGAAGCGTATCTCGATTTTGAAGGACAATACAGGGAATCCAGAGTATTTCATATGGACGCAAATTGTATGTTAATTCGTCAGTGTGAGGGAGCGAGGGATGCAGTAAAGGAGGAATAATGCATCGGAAAAGAGATACTCGACTCCCAAAAGAAAATCCTATCGTTTCCGTAGAAACGTATCTCAATTTAGAAAGATAATGCATGGAACCCAGAGTATTTCATATGGACGCAATTTGTGTGTTAATTCGGCAATGTGAGGGAGCGAGGGATGCAGTAAAGGAGGAATAATGCATCGGAAAAGAGATACTCGGAACCCCAAAGAAAATCCTATCATTTCCGTAGAAACGTATCTCGATTTAGAAGGACAATGCAGGGAATCCTGAGTATTTCATATGGACGCAAATTGTGTGATAATTCGTCAATGTGAGGGAGCGAGGGATGCAGTAAAGGAGGAATAATGCATCGGAAAAGATATACTCGGAACCCCAAAGAAAATCCTATTGTTTCCGTAGAAACGTATGTCGATTTAGGAGGACAATGCAGGGAATCGAGAGTATTTCATATGGACGCAAATTGTGTGTTAATTCGTCAATGTGAGGGAGCGAGGGATGCAGTAAAGGAGGAATAATGCATCGGAAAAGAGATACTCGGAACCCCAAAGAAAATCCTATCGTTTCCGTAGAAACGTATCTCGATTTAGAAGGACAATGAAGGGAATCCAGAGTATTTCATATGGACGCAAATTGTGTGTTCATTCGTCAATGTGAGGGAGCGAGGGATGCAATAAAGGAGGAATAATGCATCGGAAAAGAGATACTCGGAACCCCAAAGAAAATCCTATCGTTTCCGTAGAAACGTATCTCGATATAGAAGGACAATGCAGGGAATCCGGAGTATATCATATGGACGCAAATTGTGTGTTAATTCGTCAATGTGAGGGAGCGAGGGATGCAGTAAAGGAAGAATAGATGCAGTAAAGGAGGAATAATGCATCGGAAAAGGAATACTCGACTCCCAAAAGAAAATCCTATCGTTTCCGTAGAAACGTATCTCGTTTTAGAAAGATAATGCAAGGAACCCAGAGTATTTCATATGGACGCAAATTGTGTGTTAATTCGGCAATGTGAGGGAGCGAGGGATGCAGTAAAGGAGGAATAATGCATCGGAAAAGAGATACTCGTAACCCCAAAGAAAATCCTATCGTTTCCGTAGAAACGTATCTCGATTTAGAAGGACAATGCAGGGAATCCAGAGTATTTCATATGGACGCAAATTGTGTGTTAATTCGTCAATGTGAGGGAGCGAGGGATGCAGTAAAGTAGGAATAATGCATGGGAAAAGAGATACTCGGAATCCCAAAGAAAATCCGATCGTTTCCGTAGAAACGTATCTCGATTTAGAAGGACAATGCAGGGAATCCAGAGTATTTCATATGGACGCAAATTGTGTGTTAATTCGTCAATGTGAGGGAGCGAGAGATGCAGTAAAGGAGGAATAATGCATCGTAAAAGAGATACTCGGAACCCCAAAGAAAATCCTATCGTTTCCGTAGAAACGTATCTCGATTTAGAAGGACAATGCAGGGAATCCAGAGTATTTCATATGGACGCAAATTGTGTGTTAATTCGTCAATGTGAGGGAGCGAGGGATGCAGTAAAGGAATAATAATGCATCGGAAAAGAGATACTCGGAACCCCAAAGAAAATCCTATCGTTTCCGTAGAAACGTATCTTGATTTAGAAGGACAATGCAGGGAATCCAGAGTATTTCATATGGACGCAAATTGTGTGTTAATTCGTCAATGTGAGGGAGCGAGGGATGCAGTAAAGGAGGAATAATGCATCGGAAAAGAGATACTCGGAACCCCAAAGAAAATCCTATCGTTTCCGTAGAAGCGTATCTCGATTTTGAAGGACAATACAGGGAATCCAGAGTATTTCATATGGACGCAAATTGTATGTTAATTCGTCAGTGTGAGGGAGCGAGGGATGCAGTAAAGGAGGAATAATGCATCGGAAAAGAGATACTCGACTCCCAAAAGAAAATCCTATCGTTTCCGTAGAAACGTATCTCAATTTAGAAAGATAATGCAGGGAACCCAGAGTATTTCATATGGACGCAATTTGTGTGTTAATTCGGCAATGTGAGGGAGCGAGGGATGCAGTAAAGGAGGAATAATGCCTCGGAAAAGAGATACTCGGAACCCCAAAGAAAATCCTATCATTTCCGTAGAAACGTATCTCGATTTAGAAGGACAATGCAGGGAATCCTGAGTATTTCATATGGACGCAAATTGTGTGATAATTCGTCAATGTGAGGGAGCGAGGGATGCAGTAAAGGAGGAATAATGCATCGGAAAAGATATACTCGGAACCCCAAAGAAAATCCTATTGTTTCCGTAGAAACGTATGTCGATTTAGGAGGACAATGCAGGGAATCGAGAGTATTTCATATGGACGCAAATTGTGTGTTAATTCGTCAATGTGAGGGAGCGAGGGATGCAGTAAAGGAGGAATAATGCATCGGAAAAGAGATACTCGGAACCCCAAAGAAAATCCTATCGTTTCCGTAGAAACGTATCTCGATTTAGAAGGACAATGCAGGGAATCCAGAGTATTTCATATGGACGCAAATTGTGTGTTCATTCGTCAATGTGAGGGAGCGAGGGATGCAATAAAGGAGGAATAATGCATCGGAAAAGAGATACTCGGAACCCCAAAGAAAATCCTATCGTTTCCGTAGAAACGTATCTCGATATAGAAGGACAATGCAGGGAATCCGGAGTATATCATATGGACGCAAATTGTGTGTTAATTCGTCAATGTGAGGGAGCGGGGGATGCAGTAAAGGAAGAATAGATGCAGTAAAGGAGGAATAATGCATCGGAAAAGGAATACTCGACTCCCAAAAGAAAATCCTATCGTTTCCGTAGAAACGTATCTCGTTTTAGAAAGATAATGCAGGGAACCCAGAGTATTTCATATGGACGCAAATTGTGTGTTAATTCGGCAATGTGAGGGAGCGAGGGATGCAGTAAAGGAGGAATAATGCATCGGAAAAGAGATACTCGTAACCCCAAAGAAAATCCTATCGTTTCCGTAGAAACGTATCTCGATTTAGAAGGACAATGCAGGGAATCCAGAGTATTTCATATGGACGCAAATTGTGTGTTAATTCGTCAATGTGAGGGAGCGAGGGATGCAGTAAAGTAGGAATAATGCATGGGAAAAGAGATACTCGGAATCCCAAAGAAAATCCGATCGTTTCCGTAGAAACGTATCTCGATTTAGAAGGACAATGCAGGGAATCCAGAGTATTTCATATGGACGCAAATTGTGTGTTAATTCGTCAATGTGAGGGAGCGAGAGATGCAGTAAAGGAGGAATAATGCATCGTAAAAGAGATACTCGGAACCCCAAAGAAAATCCTATCGTTTCCGTAGAAACGTATCTCGATTTAGAAGGACAATGCAGGGAATCCAGAGTATTTCATATGGACGCAAATTGTGTGTTAATTCGTCAATGTGAGGGAGCGAGGGATGCAGTAAAGGAATAATAATGCATCGGAAAAGAGATACTCGGAACCCCAAAGAAAATCCTATCGTTTCCGTAGAAACGTATCTTGATTTAGAAGGACAATGCAGGGAATCCAGAGTATTTCATATGGACGCAAATTGTGTGTTAATTCGTCAATGTGAGGGAGCGAGGGATGCAGTAAAGGAGGAATAATGCATCGGAAAAGAGATACTCGGAACCCCAAAGAAAATCCTATCGTTTCCGTAGAAGCGTATCTCGATTTTGAAGGACAATACAGGGAATCCAGAGTATTTCATATGGACGCAAATTGTATGTTAATTCGTCAGTGTGAGGGAGCGAGGGATGCAGTAAAGGAGGAATAATGCATCGGAAAAGAGATACTCGACTCCCAAAAGAAAATCCTATCGTTTCCGTAGAAACGTATCTCAATTTAGAAAGATAATGCAGGGAACCCAGAGTATTTCATATGGACGCAATTAGTGTGTTAATTCGGCAATGTGAGGGAGCGAGGGATGCAGTAAAGGAGGAATAATGCATCGGAAAAGAGATACTCGGAACCCCAAAGAAAATCCTATCATTTCCGTAGAAACGTATCTCGATTTAGAAGGACAATGCAGGGAATCCTGAGTATTTCATATGGACGCAAATTGTGTGATAATTCGTCAATGTGAGGGAGCGAGGGATGCAGTAAAGGAGGAATAATGCATCGGAAAAGATATACTCGGAACCCCAAAGAAAATCCTATTGTTTCCGTAGAAACGTATGTCGATTTAGGAGGACAATGCAGGGAATCGAGAGTATTTCATATGGACGCAAATTGTGTGTTAATTCGTCAATGTGAGGGAGCGAGGGATGCAGTAAAGGAGGAATAATGCATCGGAAAAGAGATACTCGGAACCCCAAAGAAAATCCTATCGTTTCCGTAGAAACGTATCTCGATTTAGAAGGACAATGCAGGGAATCCAGAGTATTTCATATGGACGCAAATTGTGTGTTCATTCGTCAATGTGAGGGAGCGAGGGATGCAATAAAGGAGGAATAATGCATCGGAAAAGAGATACTCGGAACCCCAAAGAAAATCCTATCGTTTCCGCAGAAACGTATCTCGATATAGAAGGACAATGCAGGGAATCCGGAGTATATCATATGGACGCAAATTGTGTGTTAATTCGTCAATGTGAGGGAGCGAGGGATGCAGTAAAGGAAGAATAGATGCAGTAAAGGAGGAATAATGCATCGGAAAAGAGATACTCGACTCCCAAAAGAAAATCCTATCGTTTCCATAGAAACGTATCTCGTTTTAGAAAGATAATGCAGGGAACGCAGAGTATTTCATATGGACGCAAATTGTGTGTTAATTCGGCAATGTGAGGGAGCGAGGGATGCAGTAAAGGAGGAATAATGCATGGGAAAAGAGATACTCGGAACCCCAAAGAAAGTCCTATCGTTTCCGTAGAAACGTATCTCGATTTAGGAGGACAATGCAGGGAATCCAGAGTATTTCATATGGACGCAAATTGTGTGTTAATTCGTCAATGTGAGGGTGCGAGGGATGCAGTAAAGGAGGAATAATGCATCGGAAAAGAGATACTCGGAACCCCAAAGAAAATCCTATCGTTTCCGTAGAAACGTATCTCGATTTAGAAGGACAATGCAGGGAATCCTGAGTATTTCATATGGACGCAAATTGTGTGTTAATTCGTCAATGTGAGGGAGCGAGGGATGCAGTAAAGGAGGAATAATGCATCGGAAAAGAGATTCTCGGAACCCCAAAGAAAATCCTATCGTTTCCGTAGAAACGTATCTCGATTTAGAAGGACAATGCAGGGAATCCAGAGTATTTCATATGGACGCAAATTGTGTGTTAATTCGTCAATGTGAGGGAGCGAGGGATGCAGTAAAGGATGAATAATGCATCGGAAAAGAGATACTCGGAACCCCAAAGAAAATCCTATCGTTTCCGTAGAAACGTATCTCGATTTAGGAGGACAATGCAGGGAATCCAGAGTATTTCATATGGACGCAAATTGTGTGTTAATTCGTCAATGTGAGGGTGCGAGGGATGCTGTAAAGGAGGAATAATGCATCGGAAAAGAGATACTCGAAACCCCAAAGAAAATCCTATCGTTTCCGTAGAAACGTATCTCGATTTAGAAGGACAATGCAGGGAATCCTGAGTATTTCATATGGACGCAAATTGTGTGTTAATTCGTCAATGTGAGGGAGCGAGGGATGCAGTAAAGGAGGAATAATGCATCGGAAAAGAGATTCTAGGAACCCCAAAGAAAATCCTATCGTTTCCGTAGAAACGTATCTCGATTTAGAAGGACAATGCAGGGAATCCAGAGTATTTCATATGGACGCAAATTGTGTGTTAATTCGTCAATGTGAGTTAGCGAGGGATGCAGTAAAGAAGGAATAATGCATCGGAAAAGAGATACTCGGAACCCCAAAGAAAATCCTATCGTTTCCGTAGAAACGTATCTCGATTTAGGAGGACAATGCAGGGAATCCAGAGTATTTCATATGGACGCAAATTGTGTGTTAATTCGTCAATGTGAGGGAGCGAGGGATGCAGTAAAGGAGGAATAATGCATCGGAAAAGAGATACTCGGAACCCCAAAGAAAATCCTATCGTTTCCGTAGAAACGTATCTCGATTTAGAAGGACAATGCAGGGAATCCTGAGTATTTCATATGGACGCAAATTGTGTGTTAATTCGTCAATGTGAGGGAGCGAGGGATGCAGTAAAGGAGGAATAATGCATCGGAAAAGAGATTCTCGGAACCCCAAAGAAAATCCTATCGTTTCCGTAGAAACGTATCTCGATTTAGAAGGACAATGCAGGGAATCCAGAGTATTTCATATGGACGCAAATTGTGTGTTAATTCGTCAATGTGAGTTAGCGAGGGATGCAGTAAAGAAGGAATAATGCATCGGAAAAGAGATACTCGGAACCCCAAAGAAAATCCTATCGTTTCCGTAGAAACGTATCTCGATTTAGGAGGACAATGCAGGGAATCCAGAGTATTTCATATGGACGCAAATTGTGTGTTAATTCGTCAATGTGAGGGAGCGAGGGATGCAGTAAAGGAGGAATAATGCATCGGAAAAGAGATACTCGGAACCCCAAAGAAAATCCTATCGTTTCCGTAGAAACGTATCTCGATTTAGAAGGACAATGCAGGGAATCCAGAGTATTTCATATGGACGCAAATTGTGTGTTAATTCGTCAATGTGAGAGAGTGAGGGATGCAGTAAAGGGTGAATAATGCTTCGGAAAAGAGATACTCGGAACCCCAAAGAAAATCCTATCGTTTCCGTAGAAACGTATCTCGATATAGAAGGACAATGCCGGGAATCCGGAGTATATCATATGGACGCAAATTGTGTGTTAATTCGTCAATGTGAGGGAGCGAGGTATGCAGTAAAGGAAGAATAGATGCAGTAAAGGAGGAATAATGCATCGGAAAAGGAATACTCGACTCCCAAAAGAAAATCCTATCGTTTCCGTAGAAACGTATCTCGTTTTAGAAGGACAATGCAGGGAATCCAGAGTATTTCATATGGACGCAAATTGTGTGTTAATTCGTCAATGTGAGGGAGCGAGGGATGCAGTAAAGTAGGAATAACGCATGGGAAAAGAGATACTCGGAATCCCAAAGAAAATCCGATCGTTTCCGTAGAAACGTATCTCGATTTAGAAGGACAATGCAGGGAATCCAGAGTATTTCATATGGACGCAAATTGTGTGTTAATTCGTCAATGTGAGGGAGCGAGAGATGCAGTAAAGGAGGAATAATGCATCGTAAAAGAGATACTCGGAACCCCAAAGAAAATCCTATCGTTTCCGTAGAAACGTATCTCGATTTAGAAGGACAATGCAGGGAATCCAGAGTATTTCATATGGACGCAAATTGTGTGTTAATTCGTCAATGTGAGGGAGCGAGGGATGCAGTAAAGGAATAATAATGCATCGGAAAAGAGATACTCGGAACCCCAAAGAAAATCCTATCGTTTCCGTAGAAACGTATCTTGATTTAGAAGGACAATGCAGGGAATCCAGAGTATTTCATATGGACGCAAATTGTGTGTTAATTCGTCAATGTGAGGGAGCGAGGGATGCAGTAAAGGAGGAATAATGCATCGGAAAAGAGATACTCGGAACCCCAAAGAAAATCCTATCGTTTCCGTAGAAGCGTATCTCGATTTTGAAGGACAATACAGGGAATCCAGAGTATTTCATATGGACGCAAATTGTATGTTAATTCGTCAGTGTGAGGGAGCGAGGGATGCAGTAAAGGAGGAATAATGCATCGGAAAAGAGATACTCGACTCCCAAAAGAAAATCCTATCGTTTCCGTAGAAACGTATCTCAATTTAGAAAGATAATGCAGGGAACCCAGAGTATTTCATATGGACGCAATTTGTGTGTTAATTCGGCAATGTGAGGGAGCGAGGGATGCAGTAAAGGAGGAATAATGCATCGGAAAAGAGATACTCGGAACCCCAAAGAAAATCCTATCATTTCCGTAGAAACGTATCTCGATTTAGAAGGACAATGCAGGGAATCCTGAGTATTTCATATGGACGCAAATTGTGTGATAATTCGTCAATGTGAGGGAGCGAGGGATGCAGTAAAGGAGGAATAATGCATCGGAAAAGATATACTCGGAACCCCAAAGAAAATCCTATTGTTTCCGTAGAAACGTATGTCGATTTAGGAGGACAATGCAGGGAATCGAGAGTATTTCATATGGACGCAAATTGTGTGTTAATTCGTCAATGTGAGGGAGCGAGGGATGCAGTAAAGGAGGAATAATGCATCGGAAAAGAGATACTCGGAACCCCAAAGAAAATCCTATCGTTTCCGTAGAAACGTATCTCGATTTAGAAGGACAATGAAGGGAATCCAGAGTATTTCATATGGACGCAAATTGTGTGTTCATTCGTCAATGTGAGGGAGCGAGGGATGCAATAAAGGAGGAATAATGCATCGGAAAAGAGATACTCGGAACCCCAAAGAAAATCCTATCGTTTCCGTAGAAACGTATCTCGATATAGAAGGACAATGCAGGGAATCCGGAGTATATCATATGGACGCAAATTGTGTGTTAATTCGTCAATGTGAGGGAGCGAGGGATGCAGTAAAGGAAGAATAGATGCAGTAAAGGAGGAATAATGCATCGGAAAAGGAATACTCGACTCCCAAAAGAAAATCCTATCGTTTCCGTAGAAACGTATCTCGTTTTAGAAAGATAATGCAAGGAACCCAGAGTATTTCATATGGACGCAAATTGTGTGTTAATTCGGCAATGTGAGGGAGCGAGGGATGCAGTAAAGGAGGAATAATGCATCGGAAAAGAGATACTCGTAACCCCAAAGAAAATCCTATCGTTTCCGTAGAAACGTATCTCGATTTAGAAGGACAATGCAGGGAATCCAGAGTATTTCATATGGACGCAAATTGTGTGTTAATTCGTCAATGTGAGGGAGCGAGGGATGCAGTAAAGTAGGAATAATGCATGGGAAAAGAGATACTCGGAATCCCAAAGAAAATCCGATCGTTTCCGTAGAAACGTATCTCGATTTAGAAGGACAATGCAGGGAATCCAGAGTATTTCATATGGACGCAAATTGTGTGTTAATTCGTCAATGTGAGGGAGCGAGAGATGCAGTAAAGGAGGAATAATGCATCGTAAAAGAGATACTCGGAACCCCAAAGAAAATCCTATCGTTTCCGTAGAAACGTATCTCGATTTAGAAGGACAATGCAGGGAATCCAGAGTATTTCATATGGACGCAAATTGTGTGTTAATTCGTCAATGTGAGGGAGCGAGGGATGCAGTAAAGGAATAATAATGCATCGGAAAAGAGATACTCGGAACCCCAAAGAAAATCCTATCGTTTCCGTAGAAACGTATCTTGATTTAGAAGGACAATGCAGGGAATCCAGAGTATTTCATATGGACGCAAATTGTGTGTTAATTCGTCAATGTGAGGGAGCGAGGGATGCAGTAAAGGAGGAATAATGCATCGGAAAAGAGATACTCGGAACCCCAAAGAAAATCCTATCGTTTCCGTAGAAGCGTATCTCGATTTTGAAGGACAATACAGGGAATCCAGAGTATTTCATATGGACGCAAATTGTATGTTAATTCGTCAGTGTGAGGGAGCGAGGGATGCAGTAAAGGAGGAATAATGCATCGGAAAAGAGATACTCGACTCCCAAAAGAAAATCCTATCGTTTCCGTAGAAACGTATCTCAATTTAGAAAGATAATGCAGGGAACCCAGAGTATTTCATATGGACGCAATTTGTGTGTTAATTCGGCAATGTGAGGGAGCGAGGGATGCAGTAAAGGAGGAATAATGCCTCGGAAAAGAGATACTCGGAACCCCAAAGAAAATCCTATCATTTCCGTAGAAACGTATCTCGATTTAGAAGGACAATGCAGGGAATCCTGAGTATTTCATATGGACGCAAATTGTGTGATAATTCGTCAATGTGAGGGAGCGAGGGATGCAGTAAAGGAGGAATAATGCATCGGAAAAGATATACTCGGAACCCCAAAGAAAATCCTATTGTTTCCGTAGAAACGTATGTCGATTTAGGAGGACAATGCAGGGAATCGAGAGTATTTCATATGGACGCAAATTGTGTGTTAATTCGTCAATGTGAGGGAGCGAGGGATGCAGTAAAGGAGGAATAATGCATCGGAAAAGAGATACTCGGAACCCCAAAGAAAATCCTATCGTTTCCGTAGAAACGTATCTCGATTTAGAAGGACAATGCAGGGAATCCAGAGTATTTCATATGGACGCAAATTGTGTGTTCATTCGTCAATGTGAGGGAGCGAGGGATGCAATAAAGGAGGAATAATGCATCGGAAAAGAGATACTCGGAACCCCAAAGAAAATCCTATCGTTTCCGTAGAAACGTATCTCGATATAGAAGGACAATGCAGGGAATCCGGAGTATATCATATGGACGCAAATTGTGTGTTAATTCGTCAATGTGAGGGAGCGAGGGATGCAGTAAAGGAAGAATAGATGCAGTAAAGGAGGAATAATGCATCGGAAAAGGAATACTCGACTCCCAAAAGAAAATCCTATCGTTT
Source organism: Schistocerca nitens (assembly GCF_023898315.1). NCBI lineage: Eukaryota > Metazoa > Arthropoda > Insecta > Orthoptera > Acrididae > Schistocerca > Schistocerca nitens. The sequence continues at coordinate 1,152,129,836 of NC_064615.1, forward strand.
CCGTAGAAACGTATCTCGTTTTAGAAAGATAATGCAGGGAACCCAGAGTATTTCATATGGACGCAAATTGTGTGTTAATTCGGCAATGTGAGGGAGCGAGGGATGCAGTAAAGGAGGAATAATGCATCGGAAAAGAGATACTCGTAACCCCAAAGAAAATCCTATCGTTTCCGTAGAAACGTATCTCGATTTAGAAGGACAATGCAGGGAATCCAGAGTATTTCATATGGACGCAAATTGTGTGTTAATTCGTCAATGTGAGGGAGCGAGGGATGCAGTAAAGTAGGAATAATGCATGGGAAAAGAGATACTCGGAATCCCAAAGAAAATCCGATCGTTTCCGTAGAAACGTATCTCGATTTAGAAGGACAATGCAGGGAATCCAGAGTATTTCATATGGACGCAAATTGTGTGTTAATTCGTCAATGTGAGGGAGCGAGAGATGCAGTAAAGGAGGAATAATGCATCGTAAAAGAGATACTCGGAACCCCAAAGAAAATCCTATCGTTTCCGTAGAAACGTATCTCGATTTAGAAGGACAATGCAGGGAATCCAGAGTATTTCATATGGACGCAAATTGTGTGTTAATTCGTCAATGTGAGGGAGCGAGGGATGCAGTAAAGGAATAATAATGCATCGGAAAAGAGATACTCGGAACCCCAAAGAAAATCCTATCGTTTCCGTAGAAACGTATCTTGATTTAGAAGGACAATGCAGGGAATCCAGAGTATTTCATATGGACGCAAATTGTGTGTTAATTCGTCAATGTGAGGGAGCGAGGGATGCAGTAAAGGAGGAATAATGCATCGGAAAAGAGATACTCGGAACCCCAAAGAAAATCCTATCGTTTCCGTAGAAGCGTATCTCGATTTTGAAGGACAATACAGGGAATCCAGAGTATTTCATATGGACGCAAATTGTATGTTAATTCGTCAGTGTGAGGGAGCGAGGGATGCAGTAAAGGAGGAATAATGCATCGGAAAAGAGATACTCGACTCCCAAAAGAAAATCCTATCGTTTCCGTAGAAACGTATCTCAATTTAGAAAGATAATGCAGGGAACCCAGAGTATTTCATATGGACGCAATTAGTGTGTTAATTCGGCAATGTGAGGGAGCGAGGGATGCAGTAAAGGAGGAATAATGCATCGGAAAAGAGATACTCGGAACCCCAAAGAAAATCCTATCATTTCCGTAGAAACGTATCTCGATTTAGAAGGACAATGCAGGGAATCCTGAGTATTTCATATGGACGCAAATTGTGTGATAATTCGTCAATGTGAGGGAGCGAGGGATGCAGTAAAGGAGGAATAATGCATCGGAAAAGATATACTCGGAACCCCAAAGAAAATCCTATTGTTTCCGTAGAAACGTATGTCGATTTAGGAGGACAATGCAGGGAATCGAGAGTATTTCATATGGACGCAAATTGTGTGTTAATTCGTCAATGTGAGGGAGCGAGGGATGCAGTAAAGGAGGAATAATGCATCGGAAAAGAGATACTCGGAACCCCAAAGAAAATCCTATCGTTTCCGTAGAAACGTATCTCGATTTAGAAGGACAATGCAGGGAATCCAGAGTATTTCATATGGACGCAAATTGTGTGTTCATTCGTCAATGTGAGGGAGCGAGGGATGCAATAAAGGAGGAATAATGCATCGGAAAAGAGATACTCGGAACCCCAAAGAAAATCCTATCGTTTCCGCAGAAACGTATCTCGATATAGAAGGACAATGCAGGGAATCCGGAGTATATCATATGGACGCAAATTGTGTGTTAATTCGTCAATGTGAGGGAGCGAGGGATGCAGTAAAGGAAGAATAGATGCAGTAAAGGAGGAATAATGCATCGGAAAAGAGATACTCGACTCCCAAAAGAAAATCCTATCGTTTCCATAGAAACGTATCTCGTTTTAGAAAGATAATGCAGGGAACGCAGAGTATTTCATATGGACGCAAATTGTGTGTTAATTCGGCAATGTGAGGGAGCGAGGGATGCAGTAAAGGAGGAATAATGCATCGGAAAAGAGATACGCGGAACCCCAAAGAAAATCCTATCGTTTCCGAAGGAACGTATCTCGATTTAGAAGGACAATGCAGGGAATCCACAGTATTTCATATGGACGCAAATTGTGTGTTAATTCGTCAATGTGTGGGAGCGAGGGATGCAGTAAAGGAGGAATAATGCATCGGAAAAGAGATACTCGGAACCCCAAAGAAAATCCTATCGTTTCCGTAGAAACGTATCTTGATTTAGAAGGACAATGCAGGGAATCCAGAGTATTTCATATGGACGCAAATTGTGTGTTAATTCGTCAATGTGAGGGAGCGAGGGATGCAGTAAAGGAGGAATAATGCATTGGAAAAGAGATACCCGGAACCCCAAAGAAAATCCTATCGTTTCCGTAGAAGCGTATCTCGATTTTGAAGGACAATGCAGGGAATCCAGAGTATGTCATATGGACGCAAATTGTGTGTTAATTCGTCAATGTGAGGGAGCGAGGGATGCAGTAAAGGAGGAATAATGCATCGGAAAAGAGATACTTGGAACCCCAAAGAAAATCCTATCGTTTCCGTAGAAACGTACCTCGATTTAGAAGGACAATGCAGGGAATCCTGAGTATTTCATATGGACGCAAATTGTGTGTTAATTCGTCAATGTGAGGGAGCGAGGAATGCAGTAAAGGAGGAATAATGCATCGGAAAAGAGATACTCGGGACCCCAAAGAAAATCCTATCGTTTCCCTAGAAACGTATCTTGATTTAGAAGGACAATGCAGGGAAAATCAGAGTATTTCATATGGACGCAAATTGTGTGTTAATTCGTCAATGTGAGGGAGCGAGGGATGCAGTAAAGAAGGAATAATGCATCGGAAAAGAGATACTCGGAACCCCACAGAAAATCCTATCGTTTCCGTAGAAGCGTATCTCGATTTTGAAGGACAATGCAGGGAATCCAGAGTATTTCATATGGACGCAAATTGTATGTTAATTCGTCAATGTGAGGGAGCGAGGGATGCAGTAAAGGAGAAATAATGCATCGGAAAAGAGATACTCGACTCCCAAAAGAAAATCCTATCGTATCCGTAGAAACGTATCTCAATTTAGAAAGATAATGCAGGGAACCCAGAGTATTTCATATGGACGCAATTTGTGTGTTAATTCGGCAATGTGAGGGAGCGAGGGATGCAGTAAAGGAGGAATAATGCATGGGAAAAGAGATACTCGGAACCCCAAAGAAAGTCCTATCGTTTCTGTAGAAACGTATCTCGATTTAGGAGGACAATGCAGGGAATCCAGAGTATTTCATATGGACGCAAATTGTGTGTTAATTCGTCAATGTGAGGGTGCGAGGGATGCAGTAAAGGAGGAATAATGCATCGGAAAAGAGATACTCGGAACCCCAAAGAAAATCCTATCGTTTCCGTAGAAACGTATCTCGATTTAGAAGGACAATGCAGGGAATCCTGAGTATTTCATATGGACGCAAATTGTGTGTTAATTCGTCAATGTGAGGGAGCGAGGGATGCAGTAAAGGAGGAATAATGCATCGGAAAAGAGATTCTCGGAACCCCAAAGAAAATCCTATCGTTTCCGTAGAAACGTATCTCGATTTAGAAGGACAATGCAAGGAATCCAGAGTATTTCATATGGCAGCAAATTGTGTGTTAATTCGTCTATGTGAGGGAGCGAGGGATGCAGTAAAGGATGAATAATGCATCGGAAAAGAGATACTCGGAACCCCAAAGAAAATCCTATCGTTTCCGTAGAAACGTATCTCGATTTAGGAGGACAATGCAGGGAATCCAGAGTATTTCATATGGACGCAAATTGTGTGTTAATTCGTCAATGTGAGGGTGCGAGGGATGCAGTAAAGGAGGAATAATGCATCGGAAAAGAGATACTCGGAACCCCAAAGAAAATCCAATCGTTTCCGTAGAAACGTATCTCGATTTAGAAGGACAATGCAGGGAATCCTGAGTATTTCATATGGACGCAAATTGTGTGTTAATTCGTCAATGTGAGGGAGCGAGGGATGCAGTAAAGGAGGAATAATGCATCGGAAAAGAGATTCTCGGAACCCCAAAGAAAATCCTATCGTTTCCGTAGAAACGTATCTCGATTTAGAAGGACAATGCAGGGAGTCCAGAGTATTTCATATGGACGCAAATTGTGTGTTAATTCGTCAATGTGAGTTAGCGAGGGATGCAGTAAAGAAGGAATAATGCATCGGAAAAGAGATACTCGGAACCCCAAAAGAAATCCTATCGTTTCCGTAGAAACGTATCTCGATTTAGAAGGACAATGCAGGGAATCCTGAGTATTTCATATGGACGCAAATTGTGTGTTAATTCGTCAATGTGAGGGAGCGAGGGACGCAGTAAAGGAGGAATAATGCATCGGAAAAGAGATACTCGGAACCCCAGAGAAAATCCTATCGTTTCCGTAGAAACGTATCTCGATTTAGGAGGACAATGCAGGGAATCCAGAGTATTTCATATGGACGCAAATTGTGTGTTAATTCGTCAATGTGAGGGAGCGAGGGATGCAGTAAAGGAGGAATAATGCATCGGAAAAGAGATACTCGGAACCCCAAAGAAAATCCTATCGTTTCCGTAGAAACGTATCTCGATTTAGGAGGACAATGCAGGGAATCCAGAGTATTTCATATGGACGCAAATTGTGTGTTAATTCGTCAATGTGAGGGAGCGAGGGATGCAGTAAAGGGTGAATAATGCTTCGGAAAAGAGATACTCGGAACCCGAAAGAAAATCCTATCGTTTCCGTAGAAACGTATCTCGATATAGAAGGACAATGCCGGGAATCCGGAGTATATCATATGGACGCAAATTGTGTGTTAATTCGTCAATGTGAGGGAGCGAGGGATGCAGTAAAGGAAGAATAGATGCAGTAAAGGAGGAATAATGCATCGGAAAAGGAATACTCGACTCCCAAAAGAAAATCCTATCGTTTCCGTAGAAACGTATCTCGTTTTAGAAAGATAATGCAGGGAACCCAGAGTATTTCATATGGACGCAAATTGTGTGTTAATTCGGCAATGTGAGGGAGCGAGAGATGCAGTAAAGGAGGAATAATGCATCGGAAAAGAGATACTCGTAACCCCAAAGAAAATCCTATCGTTTCCGTAGAAACGTATCTCGATTTAGAAGGACAATGCAGGGAATCCAGAGTATTTCATATGGACGCAAATTGTGTGTTAATTCGGCAATGTGAGGGAGCGAGGGATGCAGTAAAGAGGAATAATGCATCGGAAAAGAGATACTCGTAACCCCAAAGAAAATCCTACCGATTCCGTAGAAACGTATCTCGATTTAGAAGGACAATGCAGGGAATCCAGAGTATTTCATATGGACGCAAATTGTGTGTTAATTCGTCAATGTGAGGGAGCGAGGGATGCAGTAAAGGAGGAATAATGCATCGGAAAAGAGATACTCGGAACCCCAAAGAAAATCCTATCATTTCCGTAGAAACGTATCTCGATTTAGAAGGACAATGCAGGGAATCCAGAGTATTCCATATGGACGCAAATTGTGTGTTAATTCGTCAATGTGAGGGAGCGAGGGATGCAGTAAAGGAGGAATAATGCATTGGAAAAGAGATACTCGGAACCCCAAAGAAAATCCTATCGTTTCCGTAGAAACGTATCTCGATTTAGAAGGACAATGCAGGGAATCCAGAGTATTTCATATGGACGCAAATTGTGTGTTAATTCGTCAACGTGAGGAAGCGAGGGATGCAGTAAAGGAGGAATAATGCATCGGAAAAGAGATACGCGGAACCCCAAAGAAAATCCTATCGTTTCCGAAGAAACGTATCTCGATTTAGAAGGACAATGCAGGGAATCCACAGTATTTCATATGGACGCAAATTGTGTGTTAATTCGTCAATGTGAGGAAGCGAGGGATGCAGTAAAGGAGGAATAATGCATCGGAAAAGAGATACGCGGAACCCCAAAGAAAATCCTATCGTTTCCGTAGAAACGTACCTCGATTTAGAAGGACAATGCAGGGAATCCAGAGTATTTCATATGGACGCAAATTGTGTGTTAATTCGTCAATGTGTGGGAGCGAGGGATGCAGTAAAGGAGGAATAATGCATCGGAAAAGAGATACTCGGAACCCCAAAGAAAATCCTATCATTTCCGTAGAAACGTATCTCGATTTAGAAGGACAATGCAGGGAATCCAGAGTATTCCATATGGACGCAAATTGTGTGTTAATTCGTCAATGTGAGGGAGCGAGGGATGCAGTAAAGGAGGAATAATGCATTGGAAAAGAGATACTCGGAACCCCAAAGAAAATCCTATCGTTTCCGTAGAAACGTATCTCGATTTAGAAGGACAATGCAGGGAATCCAGAGTATTTCATATGGACGCAAATTGTGTGTTAATTCGTCAGTGTGAGGAAGCGAGGGATGCAGTAAAGGAGGAATAATGCATCGGAAAAGAGATACGCGGAACCCCAAAGAAAATCCTATCGTTTCCGAAGAAACGTATCTCGATTTAGAAGGACAATGCAGGGAATCCACAGTATTTCATATGGACGCAAATTGTGTGTTAATTCGTCAATGTGAGGAAGCGAGGGATGCAGTAAAGGAGGAATAATGCATCGGAAAAGAGATACGCGGAACCCCAAAGAAAATCCTATCGTTTCCGTAGAAACGTACCTCGATTTAGAAGGACAATGCAGGGAATCCAGAGTATTTCATATGGACGCAAATTGTGTGTTAATTCGTCAATGTGTGGGAGCGAGGGATGCAGTAAAGGAGGAATAATGCATCGGAAAAGAGATACTCGGAACCCCAAAGAAAATCCTATCATTTCCGTAGAAACGTATCTCGATTTAGAAGGACAATGCAGGGAATCCAGAGTATTCCATATGGACGCAAATTGTGTGTTAATTCGTCAATGTGAGGGAGCGAGGGATGCAGTAAAGGAGGAATAATGCATTGGAAAAGAGATACTCGGAACCCCAAAGAAAATCCTATCGTTTCCGTAGAAACGTATCTCGATTTAGAAGGACAATGCAGGGAATCCAGAGTATTTCATATGGACGCAAATTGTGTGTTAATTCGTCAATGTGAGGAAGCGAGGGATGCAGTAAAGGAGGAATAATGCATCTGAAAAGAGATACTCGTAACCCCACAGAAAATCCTATCGTTTCCGTAGAAAGGTATCTTGATTTAGAAGGAAAATGCAGGGAATCCAGAGTATTTCATATGGACGCAAATTGTGTGTTAATTCGTCAATGTGAGGGGGCGAGGGATGCAGTAAAGGAGGAATAATGCATCGGAAAAGAGATACGCGGAACCCCTCAAGAAAATCCAGTCGTTTCGATAGAAACGTATCTCGATTTAGAAGGACAATGCAGGGAATCCAGAGTATTTCATATGGACGCAAATTGTGTGTTAATTCGTCAATGTGAGGGAGCGAGGGATGCAGTAAAGGAGGAATAATGCATCGGAAAAGAGATACTCGGAACCCCAAAGAAAATCCTATCGTTTCCGTAGAAACGTATCTCGATTTAGAAGGACAATGCAGGGAATCCAGAGGATTTCATATGGACGCAAATTGTGTGTTAATTCGTCAATGTGAGTTAGCGAGGGATGCAGTAAAGGAGGAATAATGCATCGGAAAAGAGATACTCGGAACCCCAAAAGAAATCCTATCGTTTCCGTAGAAACGTATCTCGATTTAGAAGGACAATGCAGGGAATCCTGAGTACTTCATATGGACGCAAATTGTGTGTTAATTCGTCAATGTGAGGGAGCGAGGGATGCAGTAAAGGAGGAATAATGCATCGGAAAAGAGATACTCGGAACCCCAAAGAAAATCCTATCGTTTCCGTAGAAACGTATCTCGATTTGGGAGGACATTGCAGGGAATCCAGAGTATTTCATATGGACGCAAATTGTGTGTTAATTCGTCAATGTCAGGGAGCGAGGGATGCAGTAAAGGAGGAATAATGCATCGGAAAAGAGATACTCGGAACCCCAAAGAAAATCCTATCGTTTCCGTAGAAACGTATCTCGATTTAGAAGGACAATGCAGGGAATCCAGAGTATTTCATATGGATGGAAATTGTGTGTTAATTCGTCAATGTGAGGAAGCGAGGGATGCAGTAAAGGAGGAATAATGCATCGGAAAAGAGATACGCGGAACCCCAAAGAAAATCCTATCGTTTCCGTAGAAACGTATCTCGATTTAGAAGGACAATGCAGGGAATCCAGAGTATTTCATATGGACGCAAATTGTGAGTTAATTCGTCAATGTGAGGGGGCGAGGGATGCAGTAAAGGAGGAATAATGCATCGGAAAAGAGATACTCGGAACCCCAAAGAAAATCCTATCGTTTCCGTAGAAACGTATCTTGATTTAGAAGGACAATGCAGGGAATCCAGAGTATTTCATATGGACGCAAATTGTGTGTTAATTCATCAATGTGAGGGAGCGATGGATGCAGTAAAGGAGGAATAATGCATCGGAAAAGAGATACTCGGAACCCCAAAGAAAATCCTATCGTTTCCGTAGAAACGTATCTTGATTTAGAAGGACAATGCAGGGAATCCAGAGTATTTCATATGGACGCAAATTGTGTGTTAATTCGTCAATGTGAGGGAGCGAGGGATGCAGTAAAGGAGGAATAATGCATCGGAAAAGAGATACTCGGAACCCCAAAGAAAATCCTATCGTTTCCGTAGAAGCGTATCTCGATTTTGAAGGACAATGCAGGGAATCCAGAGTATTTCATATGGACGCAAATTGTATGTTAATTCGTCAATGTGAGGGAGCGAGGGATGCAGTAAAGGAGGAATAATGCATCGGAAAAGAGATACTCGACTCCCAAAAGAAAATCCTATCGTTTCCGTAGAAACGTATCTCAATTTAGAAAGATAATGCAGGGAACCCAGAGTATTTCATATGGACGCAATTTGTGTGTTAATTCGGCAATGTGAGGGAGCGAGGGATGCAGTAAAGGAGGAATAATGCATCGGAAAAGAGATACTCGGAAACCCAAAGAAAATCCTATCGTTTCCGTAGAAACGTATCTCGATTTAGAAGGACAATGCAGGGAATCCTGAGTATTTCATATGGACGCAAATTGTGTGATAATTCGTCAATGTGAGGGAGCGAGGGATGCAGTAAAGGAGGAATAATGCATCGGAAAAGATATACTCGAAACCCAAAGAAAATCCTATCGTTTCCGTAGAAACGTATCTCGATTTAGAAGGACAATGCAGGGAATCCTGAGTATTTCATATGGACGCAAATTGTGTGATAATTCGTCAATGTGAGGGAGTGAGGGATGCAGTAAAGGAGGAATAATGCATCGGAAAAGAGATACTCGACTCCCAAAAGAAAATCCTATCGTTTCCGTAGAAACGTATCACGTTTTAGAAAGATAATGCAGGGAACCCAGAGTATTTCATATGGACGCAAATTGTGTGTTAATTCGGCAATGTGAGGGAGCGAGGGATGCAGTAAAGGAGGAATAATGCATCGGAAAAGAGATACTCGTAACCCCAAAGAAAATCCTACCGTTTCCGTAGAAACGTATCTCGATTTAGAAGGACAGTGCAGGGAATCCAGAGTATTTCATATGGACGCAAATTGTGTGTTAATTCGTCAATGTGAGGGAGCGAGGGATGCAGTAAAGGAGGAATAATGCATCGGAAAAGAGATAGTCGGAACCCCAAAGAAAATCCTTTCATTTCCGTAGAAACGTATCTCGATTTAGAAGGACAATGCAGGGAATCCAGAGTATTTCATATGGACGCAAATTGTGTGTTAATTCGTCAATGTGAGGGAGCGAGGGATGCAGTAAAGGAGGAATAATGCATCTGAAAAGAGATACTTGTAACCCCAAAGAAAATCCTATCGTTTCCGTAGAAAGGTATCTTGATTTAGAAGGAAAATGCAGGGAATCCAGAGTATTTCATATGGACGCAAATTGTGTGTTAATTCGTCAATGTGAGGGGGCGAGGGATGCAGTAAAGGAGGAATAATGCATCGGAAAAGAGATACTCGGAACCCCCAAGAAAATCCAGTCGTTTCGATAGAAACGTATCTCGATTTAGAAGGACAATGCAGGGAATCCAGAGTATTTCATATGGACGCAAATTGTGTGTTAATTCGTCAATGTGAGGGAGCGAGGGATGCAATAAAGGAGGAAAAATGCATCGGAAAAGAGATACTCGGAACCCCAAAGAAAATCCTATCGCTTCCGTAGAAACGTATCTCGATTTAGAAGGACAATGCTGGGAATCCAGAGGATTTCATATGGACGCAAATTGTGTGTTAATTCGTCAATGTGAGTTAGCGAGGGATGCAGTAAAGGAGGAATAATGCATCGGAAAAGAGATACTCGGAACCCCAAAGAAAATCCTATCGCTTCCGTAGAAACGTATCTCGATTTAGAAGGACAATGCTGGGAATCCAGAGGATTTCATATGGACGCAAATTGTGTGTTAATTCGTCAATGTGAGTTAGCGAGGGATGCAGTAAAGGAGGAATAATGCATCGGAAAAGAGATACTCGGAACCCCAAAAGAAATCCTATCGTTTCCGTAGAAACGTATCTCGATTTAGAAGGACAATGCAGGGAATCCTGAGTACTTCATATGGACGCAAATTGTGTGTTAATTCGTCAATGTGAGGGAGCGAGGGATGCAGTAAAGGAGGAATAATGCATCGGAAAAGAGATACTCGGAACCCCAAAGAAAATCCTATCGTTTCCGTAGAAACGTATCTCGATTTAGGAGGACATTGCAGGGAATCCAGAGTATTTCATATGGACGCAAATTGTGTGTTAATTCGTCAATGTCAGGGAGCGAGGGATGCAGTAAAGGAGGAATAATGCATCGGAAAAGAGATACTCGGAACCCCAAAGAAAATCCTATCGTTTCCGTAGAAACGTATCTCGATTTAGAAGGACAATGCAGGGAATCCAGAGTATTTCATATGGACGGAAATTGTGTGTTAATTCGTCAATGTGAGGAAGCGAGGGATGCAGTAAAGGAGGAATAATGCATCGGAAAAGAGATACGCGGAACCCCAAAGAAAATCCTATCGTTTCCGTAGAAACGTATCTCGATTTAGAAGGACAATGCAGGGAATCCAGAGTATTTCATATGGACGCAAATTGTGAGTTAATTCGTCAATGTGAGGGGGCGAGGGATGCAGTAAAGGAGGAATAATGCATCGGAAAAGAGATACTCGGAACCCCAAAGAAAATCCTATCGTTTCCGTAGAAACGTATCTTGATTTAGAAGGACAATGCAGGGAATCCAGAGTATTTCATATGGACGCAAATTGTGTGTTAATTCGTCAATGTGAGGGAGCGAGGAATGCAGTAAAGGAGGAATAATGCATCGGAAAAGAGATACTCGGAACCCCAAAGAAAATCCTACCGTTTCCGTAGAAACGTATCTCGATTTAGAAGGACAATGCAGGGAATCCTGAGTATTTCATATGGACGCAAATTGTGTGATAATTCGTCAATGTGAGGGAGCGAGGGATGCAGTAAAGGAGGAATAATGCATCGGAAAAGATATACTCGGAACCCAAAGAAAATCCTATCGTTTCCGTAGAAACGTATCTCGATTTAGGAGGACAATGCAGGGAATCCAGAGTATTTCATATGGACGCAAATTGTGTGTTAATTCGTCAATGTGAGGGAGCGAGGGATGCAGTAAAGGAGGAATAATGCATCGGAAAAGAGATACTCGGAACCCCAAAGAAAATCCTATCGTTTCCGTAGAAACGTATCTCGATTTAGGAGGACATTGCAGGGAATCCAGAGTATTTCATATGGACGCAAATTGTGTGTTAATTCGTCAATGTCAGGGAGCGAGGGATGCAGTAAAGGAGGAATAATGCATCGGAAAAGAGATACTCGGAACCCCAAAGAAAATCCTATCGTTTCCGTAGAAACGTATCTCGATTTAGAAGGACAATGCAGGGAATCCAGAGTATTTCATATGGACGGAAATTGTGTGTTAATTCGTCAATGTGAGGAAGCGAGGGATGCAGTAAAGGAGGAATAATGCATCGGAAAAGAGATACGCGGAACCCCAAAGAAAATCCTATCGTTTCCGTAGAAACGTATCTCGATTTAGAAGGACAATGCAGGGAATCCAGAGTATTTCATATGGACGCAAATTGTGAGTTAATTCGTCAATGTGAGGGGGCGAGGGATGCAGTAAAGGAGGAATAATGCATCGGAAAAGAGATACTCGGAACCCCAAAGAAAATCCTATCGTTTCCGTAGAAACGTATCTTGATTTAGAAGGACAATGCAGGGAATCCAGAGTATTTCATATGGACGCAAATTGTGTGTTAATTCATCAATGTGAATGAGCGATGGATGCAGTAAAGGAGGAATAATGCATCGGAAAAGAGATACTCGGAACCCCAAAGAAAATCCTATCGTTTCCATAGAAACGTATCTTGATTTAGAAGGACAATGCAGGGAATCCAGAGTATTTCATATGGACGCAAATTGTGTGTTAATTCGTCAATGTGAGGGAGCGAGGGATGCAGTAAAGGAGGAATAATGCATCGGAAAAGAGATACTCGGAACCCCAAAGAAAATCCTATCGTTTCCGTAGAAGCGTATCTCGATTTTGAAGGACAATGCAGGGAATCCTGAGTATTTCATATGGACGCAAATTGTATGTTAATTCGTCAATGTGAGGGAGCGAGGGATGCAGTAAAGGAGGAATAATGCATCGGAAAAGAGATACTCGACTCCCAAAAGAAAATCCTATCGTTTCCGTAGAAACGTATCTCAATTTAGAAAGATAATGCAGGGAACCCAGAGTATTTCATATGGACGCAATTTGTGTGTTAATTCGGCAATGTGAGGGAGCGAGGGATGCAGTAAAGGAGGAATAATGCATCGGAAAAGAGATACTCGGAAACCCAAAGAAAATCCTATCGTTTCCGTAGAAACGTATCTCGATTTAGAAGGACAATGCAGGGAATCCTGAGTATTTCATATGGACGCAAATTGTGTGATAATTCGTCAATGTGAGGGAGCGAGGGATGCAGTAAAGGAGGAATAATGCATCGGAAAAGATATACTCGAAACCCAAAGAAAATCCTATCGTTTCCGTAGAAACCTTTCTCGATTTAGAAGGACAATGCAGGGAATCCTGAGTATTTCATATGGACGCAAATTGTGTGATAATTCGTCAATGTGAGGGAGCGAGGGATGCAGTAAAGGAGGAATAATGCATCGGAAAAGAGATAGTCGGAACCCCAAAGAAAATCCTTTCATTTCCGTAGAAACGTATCTCGATTTAGAAGGACAATGCAGGGAATCCAGAGTATTTCATATGGACGCAAATTGTGTGTTAATTCGTCAATGTGAGGGAGCGAGGGATGCAGTAAAGGAGGAATAATGCATCTGAAAAGAGATACTTGTAACCCCAAAGAAAATCCTATCGTTTCCGTAGAAAGGTATCTTGATTTAGAAGGAAAATGCAGGGAATCCAGAGTATTTCATATGGACGCAAATTGTGTGTTAATTCGTCAATGTGAGGGGGCGAGGGATGCAGTAAAGGAGGAATAATGCATCGGAAAAGAGATACTCGGAACCCCCAAGAAAATCCAGTCGTTTCGATAGAAACGTATCTCGATTTAGAAGGACAATGCAGGGAATCCAGAGTATTTCATATGGACGCAAATTGTGTGTTAATTCGTCAATGTGAGGGAGCGAGGGATGCAATAAAGGAGGAAAAATGCATCGGAAAAGAGATACTCGGAACCCCAAAGAAAATCCTATCGCTTCCGTAGAAACGTATCTCGATTTAGAAGGACAATGCTGGGAATCCAGAGGATTTCATATGGACGCAAATTGTGTGTTAATTCGTCAATGTGAGTTAGCGAGGGATGCAGTAAAGGAGGAATAATGCATCGGAAAAGAGATACTCGGAACCCCAAAGAAAATCCTATCGCTTCCGTAGAAACGTATCTCGATTTAGAAGGACAATGCTGGGAATCCAGAGGATTTCATATGGACGCAAATTGTGTGTTAATTCGTCAATGTGAGTTAGCGAGGGATGCAGTAAAGGAGGAATAATGCATCGGAAAAGAGATACTCGGAACCCCAAAAGAAATCCTATCGTTTCCGTAGAAACGTATCTCGATTTAGAAGGACAATGCAGGGAATCCTGAGTACTTCATATGGACGCAAATTGTGTGTTAATTCGTCAATGTGAGTTAGCGAGGGATGCAGTAAAGGAGGAATAATGCATCGGAAAAGAGATACTCGGAACCCCAAAAGAAATCCTATCGTTTCCGTAGAAACGTATCTCGATTTAGAAGGACAATGCAGGGAATCCTGAGTACTTCATATGGACGCAAATTGTGTGTTAATTCGTCAATGTGAGGGAGCGAGGGATGCAGTAAAGGAGGAATAATGCATCGGAAAAGAGATACTCGGAACCCCAAAGAAAATCCTATCGTTTCCGTAGAAACGTATCTCGATTTAGGAGGACATTGCAGGGAATCCAGAGTATTTCATATGGACGCAAATTGTGTGTTAATTCGTCAATGTCAGGGAGCGAGGGATGCAGTAAAGGAGGAATAATGCATCGGAAAAGAGATACTCGGAACCCCAAAGAAAATCCTATCGTTTCCGTAGAAACGTATCTCGATTTAGAAGGACAATGCAGGGAATCCAGAGTATTTCATATGGACGGAAATTGTGTGTTAATTCGTCAATGTGAGGAAGCGAGGGATGCAGTAAAGGAGGAATAATGCATCGGAAAAGAGATACGCGGAACCCCAAAGAAAATCCTATCGTTTCCGTAGAAACGTATCTCGATTTACAAGGACAATGCAGGGAATCCAGAGTATTTCATATGGACGCAAATTGTGAGTTAATTCGTCAATGTGAGGGGGCGAGGGATGCAGTAAAGGAGGAATAATGCATCGGAAAAGAGATACTCGGAACCCCAAAGAAAATCCTATCGTTTCCGTAGAAACGTATCTTGATTTAGAAGGACAATGCAGGGAATCCAGAGTATTTCATATGGACGCAAATTGTGTGTTAATTCGTCAATGTGAGGGAGCGAGGAATGCAGTAAAGGAGGAATAATGCATCGGAAAAGAGATACTCGGAACCCCAAAGAAAATCCTACCGTTTCCGTAGAAACGTATCTCGATTTAGAAGGACAATGCAGGGAATCCTGAGTATTTCATATGGACGCAAATTGTGTGATAATTCGTCAATGTGAGGGAGCGAGGGATGCAGTAAAGGAGGAATAATGCATCGGAAAAGATATACTCGGAACCCAAAGAAAATCCTATCGTTTCCGTAGAAACGTATCTCGATTTAGGAGGACAATGCAGGGAATCCAGAGTATTTCATATGGACGCAAATTGTGTGTTAATTCGTCAATGTGAGGGAGCGAGGGATGCAGCAAAGGAGGAATAGATTCAGTAAAGAAGGAATAATGCATCGGAAAAGAGATACTCGACTCCCAAAAGGAAATCCTATCGTTTCCGTAGAAACGTATCTCGTTTTAGAAAGATAATGCAGGGAACCCAGAGTATTTCATATGGACGCAAATTGTGTGTTAATTCGGCAATGTGAGGGAGCGAGGGATGCAGTAAAGGAGGAATAATGCATCGGAAAAGAGATACTCGTAACCCCAAAGAAAATCCTACCGTTTCCGTAGAAACGTATCTCGATTTAGAAGGACAGTGCAGGGAATCCAGAGTATTTCATATGGACGCAAATTGTGTGTTAATTCGTCAATGTGAGGGAGCGAGGGATGCAGTAAAGGAGGAATAATGCATCTGAAAAGAGATACTCGTAACCCCAAAGAAAATCCTATCGTTTCCGTAGAAAGGTATCTTGATTTAGAAGGAAAATGCAGGGAATCCAGAGTATTTCATATGGACGCAAATTGTGTGTTAATTCGTCAATGTGAGGGGGCGAGGGATGCAGTAAAGGAGGAATAATGCATCGGAAAAGAGATACTCGTAACCCCCAAGAAAATCCAGTCGTTTCGATAGAAACGTATCTCGATTTAGAAGGACAATGCAGGGAATCCAGAGTATTTCATATGGACGCAAATTGTGTGTTAATTCGTCAATGTGAGGGAGCGAGGGATGCAGTAAAGGAGGAATAATGCATCGGAAAAGAGATACTCGGAACCCCAAAGAAAATCCTATCGTTTCCGTAGAAACGTATCTCGATTTAGAAGGACAATGCAGGGAATCCAGAGGATTTCATATGGACGCAAATTGTGTGTTAATTCGTCAATGTGAGTTAGCGAGGGATGCAGTAAAGGAGGAATAATGCATCGGAAAAGAGATACTCGGAACCCCAAAAGAAATCCTATCGTTTCCGTAGAAACGTATCTCGATTTAGAAGGACAATGCAGGGAATCCTGAGTACTTCATATGGACGCAAATTGTGTGTTAATTCGTCAATGTGAGGGAGCGAGGGATGCAGTAAAGGAGGAATAATGCATCGGAAAAGAGATACTCGGAACCCCAAAGAAAATCCTATCGTTTCCGTAGAAACGTATCTCGATTTAGGAGGACATTGCAGGGAATCCAGAGTATTTCATATGGACGCAAATTGTGTGTTAATTCGTCAATGTCAGGGAGCGAGGGATGCAGTAAAGGAGGAATAATGCATCGGAAAAGAGATACTCGGAACCCCAAAGAAAATCCTATCGTTTCCGTAGAAACGTATCTCGATTTAGAAGGACAATGCAGGGAATCCAGAGTATTTCATATGGACGCAAATTGTGTGTTAATTCGTCAATGTGAGGAAGCGAGGGATGCAGTAAAGGAGGAATAATGCATCGGAAAAGAGATACGCGGAACCCCAAAGAAAATCCTATCGTTTCCGTAGAAACGTATCTCGATTTAGAAGGACAATGCAGGGAATCCAGAGTATTTCATATGGACGCTAATTGTGAGTTAATTCGTCAATGTGAGGAGGCGAGGGATGCAGTAAAGGAGGAATAATGCATCGGAAAAGAGATACTCGGAACCCCAAAGAAAATCCTATCGTTTCCGTAGAAACGTATCTCGATTTAGAAGGACAATGCAGGGAATCCAGAGTATTTCATATGGACGAAAATTGTGTGTTAATTCGTCAATGTGAGGGAGCGAGGAATGCAGTAAAGGAGGAATAATGCATCGGAAAAGAGATACTCGGAACCCCAAAGAAAATCCTATCGTTTCCGTAGAAACGTATCTCGATTTAGGAGGACATTGCAGGTAATCCAGAGTATTTCATATGGACGCAAATTGTGTGTTAATTCGTCAATGTCAGGGAGCGAGGGATGCAGTAAAGGAGGAATAATGCATCGGAAAAGAGATACTCGGAACCCCAAAGAAAATCCTATCGTTTCCGTAGAAACGTATCTCGATTTAGAAGGACAATGCAGGGAATCCAGAGTATTTCATATGGACGCAAATTGTGAGTTAATTCGTCAATGTGAGGGAGCGAGGGATGCAGTAAAGGAGGAATAATGCATCGGAAAAGAGATACTCGGAACCCCAAAGAAAATCCTATCGTTTCCGTAGAAACGTATCTCGATTTAGGAGGACATTGCAGGGAATCCAGAGTATTTCATATGGACGCAAATTGTGTGTTAATTCGTCAATGTCAGGGAGCGAGGGATGCAGTAAAGGAGGAATAATGCATCGGAAAAGAGATACTCGGAACCCCAAAGAAAATACTATCGTTTCCGTAGAAACGTATCTCGATTTAGAAGGACAATGCAGGGAATCCAGAGTATTTCATATGGACGGAAATTGTGTGTTACTTCGTCAATGTGAGGAAGCGAGGGATGCAGTAAAGGAGGAATAATGCATCGGAAAAGAGATACGCGGAACCCCAAAGAAAATCCTATCGTTTCCGTAGAAACGTATCTCGATTTAGAAGGACAATGCAGGGAATCCAGAGTATTTCATATGGACGCAAATTGTGAGTTAATTCGTCAATGTGAGGGGGCGAGGGATGCAGTAAAGGAGGAATAATGCATCGGAAAAGAGATACTCGGAACCCCAAAGAAAATCCTATCGTTTCCGTAGAAACGTATCTTGATTTAGAAGGACAATGCAGGGAATCCAGAGTATTTCATATGGACGCAAATTGTGTGTTAATTCGTCAATGTGAGGGAGCGATGGATGCAGTAAAGGAGGAATAATGCATCGGAAAAGAGATACTCGGAACCCCAAAGAAAATCCTACCGTTTCCGTAGAAACGTATCTCGATTTAGAAGGACAATGCAGGGAATCCTGAGTATTTCATATGGACGCAAATTGTGTGATAATTCGTCAATGTGAGGGAGCGAGGGATGCAGTAAAGGAGGAATAATGCATCGGAAAAGATATACTCGGAACCCAAAGAAAATCCTATCGTTTCCGTAGAAACGTATCTCGATTTAGGAGGACAATGCAGGGAATCCAGAGTATTTCATATGGACGCAAATTGTGTGTTAATTCGTCAATGTGAGGGAGCGAGGGATGCAGTAAAGGAGGAATAGATGCAGTAAAGAAGGAATAATGCATCGGAAAAGAGATACTCGACTCCCAAAAGAAAATCCTATCGTTTCCGTAGAAACGTATCTCGTTTTAGAAAGATAATGCAGGGAACCCAGAGTATTTCATATGGACGCAAATTGTGTGTTAATTCGGCAATGTGAGGGAGCGAGGGATGCAGTAAAGGAGGAATAATGCATCGGAAAAGAGATACTCGTAACCCCAAAGAAAATCCTACCGTTTCCGTAGATACGTATCTCGATTTAGAAGGACAGTGCAGGGAATCCAGAGTATTTCATATGGACGCAAATTGTGTGTTAATTCGTCAATGTGAGGGAGCGAGGGATGCAGTAAAGGAGGAATAATGCATCTGAAAAGAGATACTCGTAACCCCAAAGAAAATCCTATCGTTTCCGTAGAAAGGTATCTTGATTTAGAAGGAAAATGCAGGGAATCCAGAGTATTTCATATGGACGCAAATTGTGTGTTAATTCGTCAATGTGAGGGGGCGAGGGATGCAGTAAAGGAGGAATAATGCATCGGAAACGAGATACTCGGAACCCCCAAGAAAATCCAGTCGTTTCGATAAAAACGTATCTCGATTTAGAAGGACAATGCAGGGAATCCAGAGTATTTCATATGGACGCAAATTGTGTGTTAATTCGTCAATGTGAGGGAGCGAGGGATGCAGTAAAGGAGGAATAATGCATCGGAAAAGAGATACTCGGAACCCCAAAGAAAATCCTATCGTTTCCGTAGAAACGTATCTCGATTTAGGAGGACATTGCAGGGAATCCAGAGTATTTCATATGGACGCAAATTGTGAGTTAATTCGTCAATGTGAGGGAGCGAGGGATGCAGTAAAGGAGGAATAATGCATCGGAAAAGAGATACTCGGAACCCCAAAGAAAATCCTTTCATTTCCGTAGAAACGTATCTCGATTTAGAAGGACAATGCAGGGAATCCAGAGTATTTCATATGGACGCAAATTGTGTGTTAATTCGTCAATGTGAGGGAGCGAGGGATGCAGTAAAGGAGGAATAATGCATCTGAAAAGAGATACTTGTAACCCCAAAGAAAATCCTATCGTTTCCGTAGAAAGGTATCTTGATTTAGAAGGAAAATGCAGGGAATCCAGAGTATTTCATATGGACGCAAATTGTGTGTTAATTCGTCAATGTGAGGGGGCGAGGGATGCAGTAAAGGAGGAATAATGCATCGGAAAAGAGATACTCGGAACCCCCAAGAAAATCCAGTCGTTTCGATAGAAACGTATCTCGATTTAGAAGGACAATGCAGGGAATCCAGAGTATTTCATATGGACGCAAATTGTGTGTTAATTCGTCAATGTGAGGGAGCGAGGGATGCAATAAAGGAGGAAAAATGCATCGGAAAAGAGATACTCGGAACCCCAAAGAAAATCCTATCGCTTCCGTAGAAACGTATCTCGATTTAGAAGGACAATGCTGGGAATCCAGAGGATTTCATATGGACGCAAATTGTGTGTTAATTCGTCAATGTGACTTAGCGAGGGATGCAGTAAAGGAGGAATAATGCATCGGAAAAGAGATACTCGGAACCCCAAAAGAAATCCTATCGTTTCCGTAGAAACGTATCTCGATTTAGAAGGACAATGCAGGGAATCCTGAGTACTTCATATGTACGCAAATTGTGTGTTAATTCGTCAATGTGAGGGAGCGAGGGATGCAGTAAAGGAGGAATAATGCATCGGAAAAGAGATACTCGGAACCCCAAAGAAAATCCTATCGTTTCCGTAGAAACGTATCTCGATTTAGGAGGACATTGCAGGGAATCCAGAGTATTTCATATGGACGCAAATTGTGTGTTAATTCGTCAATGTCAGGGAGCGAGGGATGCAGTAAAGGAGGAATAATGCATCGGAAAAGAGATACTCGGAACCCCAAAGAAAATCCTATCGTTTCCGTAGAAACGTATCTCGATTTAGAAGGACAATGCAGGGAATCCAGAGTATTTCATATGGACGGAAATTGTGTGTTAATTCGTCAATGTGAGGAAGCGAGGGATGCAGTAAAGGAGGAATAATGCATCGGAAAAGAGATACGCGGAACCCCAAAGAAAATCCTATCGTTTCCGTAGAAACGTATCTCGATTTAGAAGGACAATGCAGGG
The DNA here is from genome assembly GCF_023898315.1 of Schistocerca nitens. Lineage (NCBI taxonomy): Eukaryota > Metazoa > Arthropoda > Insecta > Orthoptera > Acrididae > Schistocerca > Schistocerca nitens. Next base: position 1,152,150,521 of record NC_064615.1, read on the forward strand.
AATCCAGAGTATTTCATATGGACGCAAATTGTGAGTTAATTCGTCAATGTGAGGGGGCGAGGGATGCAGTAAAGGAGGAATAATGCATCGGAAAAGAGATACTCGGAACCCCAAAGAAAATCCTATCGTTTCCGTAGAAACGTATCTCGATTTAGGAGGACATTGCAGGGAATCCAGAGTATTTCATATGGACGCAAATTGTGTGTTAATTCGTCAATGTCAGGGAGCGAGGGATGCAGTAAAGGAGGAATAATGCATCGGAAAAGAGATACTCGGAACCCCAAAGAAAATCCTATCGTTTCCGTAGAAACGTATCTCGATTTAGAAGGACAATGCAGGGAATCCAGAGTATTTCATATGGACGGAAATTGTGTGTTAATTCGTCAATGTGAGGAAGCGAGGGATGCAGTAAAGGAGGAATAATGCATCGGAAAAGAGATACGCGGAACCCCAAAGAAAATCCTATCGTTTCCGTAGAAACGTATCTCGATTTAGAAGGACAATGCAGGGAATCCAGAGTATTTCATATGGACGCAAATTGTGAGTTAATTCGTCAATGTGAGGGGGCGAGGGATGCAGTAAAGGAGGAATAATGCATCGGAAAAGAGATACTCGGAACCCCAAAGAAAATCCTATCGTTTCCGTAGAAACGTATCTTGATTTAGAAGGACAATGCAGGGAATCCAGAGTATTTCATATGGACGCAAATTGTGTGTTAATTCGTCAATGTGAGGGAGCGAGGAATGCAGTAAAGGAGGAATAATGCATCGGAAAAGAGATACTCGGAACCCCAAAGAAAATCCTACCGTTTCCGTAGAAACGTATCTCGATTTAGAAGGACAATGCAGGGAATCCTGAGTATTTCATATGGACGCAAATTGTGTGATAATTCGTCTATGTGAGGGAGCGAGGGATGCAGTAAAGGAGGAATAATGCATCGGAAAAGATATACTCGGAACCCAAAGAAAATCCTATCGTTTCCGTAGAAACGTATCTCGATTTAGGAGGACAATGCAGGGAATCCAGAGTATTTCATATGGACGCAAATTGTGTGTTAATTCGTCAATGTGAGGGAGCGAGGGATGCAGTAAAGGAGGAATAGATTCAGTAAAGAAGGAATAATGCATCGGAAAAGAGATACTCGACTCCCAAAAGAAAATCCTATCGTTTCCGTAGAAACGTATCTCGTTTTAGAAAGATAATGCAGGGAACCCAGAGTATTTCATATGGACGCAAATTGTGTGTTAATTCGGCAATGTGAGGGAGCGAGGGATGCAGTAAAGGAGGAATAATGCATCGGAAAAGAGATACTCGGAACCCCAAAGAAAATCCTATCGTTTCCGTAGAAACGTATCTCGATTTAGAAGGACAATGCAGGGAATCCAGAGGATTTCATATGGACGCAAATTGTGTGTTAATTCGTCAATGTGAGTTAGCGAGGGATGCAGTAAAGGAGGAATAATGCATCGGAAAAGAGATACGCGGAACCCCAAAGAAAATCCTATCGTTTCCGTAGAAACGTATCTCGATTTAGGAGGACATTGCAGGGAATCCAGAGTATTTCATATGGACGCAAATTGTGTGTTAATTCGTCAATGTCAGGGAGCGAGGGATGCAGTAAAGGAGGAATAATGCATCGGAAAAGAGATACTCGGAACCCCAAAGAAAATCCTATCGTTTCCGTAGAAACGTATCTCGATTTAGAAGGACAATGCAGGGAATCCAGAGTATTTCATATGGACGCAAATTGTGTGTTAATTCGTCAATGTGAGGAAGCGAGGGATGCAGTAAAGGAGGAATAATGCATCGGAAAAGAGATACTCGGAACCCCAAAGAAAATCCTATCGTTTCCGTAGAAACGTATCTCGATTTAGAAGGACAATGCAGGGAATCCAGAGTATTTCATATGGACGCAAATTGTGTGTTAATTCGTCAATGTGAGGGAGCGAGGAATGCAGTAAAGGAGGAATAATGCATCGGAAAAGAGATACTCGGAACCCCAAAGAAAATCCTATCGTTTCCGTAGAAACGTATCTCGATTTAGGAGGACATTGCAGGTAATCCAGAGTATTTCATATGGACGCAAATTGTGTGTTAATTCGTCAATGTCAGGGAGCGAGGGATGCAGTAAAGGAGGAATAATGCATCGGAAAAGAGATACTCGGAACCCCAAAGAAAATCCTATCGTTTCCGTAGAAACGTATCTCGATTTAGAAGGACAATGCAGGGAATCCAGAGTATTTCATATGGACGCAAATTGTGAGTTAATTCGTCAATGTGAGGGAGCGAGGGATGCAGTAAAGGAGGAATAATGCATCGGAAAAGAGATACTCGGAACCCCAAAGAAAATCCTATCGTTTCCGTAGAAACGTATCTCGATTTAGGAGGACATTGCAGGGAATCCAGAGTATTTCATATGGACGCAAATTGTGTGTTAATTCGTCAATGTCAGGGAGCGAGGGATGCAGTAAAGGAGGAATAATGCATCGGAAAAGAGATACTCGGAACCCCAAAGAAAATCCTATCGTTTCCGTAGAAACGTATCTCGATTTAGAAGGACAATGCAGGGAATCCAGAGTATTTCATATGGACGGAAATTGTGTGTTACTTCGTCAATGTGAGGAAGCGAGGGATGCAGTAAAGGAGGAATAATGCATCGGAAAAGAGATACGCGGAACCCCAAAGAAAATCCTATCGTTTCCGTAGAAACGTATCTCGATTTAGAAGGACAATGCAGGGAATCCAGAGTATTTCATATGGACGCAAATTGTGAGTTAATTCGTCAATGTGAGGGGGCGAGGGATGCAGTAAAGGAGGAATAATGCATCGGAAAAGAGATACTCGGAACCCCAAAGAAAATCCTATCGTTTCCGTAGAAACGTATCTTGATTTAGAAGGACAATGCAGGGAATCCAGAGTATTTCATATGGACGCAAATTGTGTGTTAATTCGTCAATGTGAGGGAGCGATGGATGCAGTAAAGGAGGAATAATGCATCGGAAAAGAGATACTCGGAACCCCAAAGAAAATCCTACCGTTTCCGTAGAAACGTATCTCGATTTAGAAGGACAATGCAGGGAATCCAGAGTATTTCATATGGACGCAAATTGTGTGTTAATTCGTCAATGTGAGGGAGCGAGGGATGCAGTAAAGGAGGAATAGATGCAGTAAAGAAGGAATAATGCATCGGAAAAGAGATACTCGACTCCCAAAAGAAAATCCTATCGTTTCCGTAGAAACGTATCTCGTTTTAGAAAGATAATGCAGGGAACCCAGAGTATTTCATATGGACGCAAATTGTGTGTTAATTCGGCAATGTGAGGGAGCGAGGGATGCAGTAAAGGAGGAATAATGCATCGGAAAAGAGATACTCGTAACCCCAAAGAAAATCCTACCGTTTCCGTAGATACGTATCTCGATTTAGAAGGACAGTGCAGGGAATCCAGAGTATTTCATATGGACGCAAATTGTGTGTTAATTCGTCAATGTGAGGGAGCGAGGGATGCAGTAAAGGAGGAATAATGCATCTGAAAAGAGATACTCGTAACCCCAAAGAAAATCCTATCGTTTCCGTAGAAAGGTATCTTGATTTAGAAGGAAAATGCAGGGAATCCAGAGTATTTCATATGGACGCAAATTGTGTGTTAATTCGTCAATGTGAGGGGGCGAGGGATGCAGTAAAGGAGGAATAATGCATCGGAAACGAGATACTCGGAACCCCCAAGAAAATCCAGTCGTTTCGATAGAAACGTATCTCGATTTAGAAGGACAATGCAGGGAATCCAGAGTATTTCATATGGACGCAAATTGTGTGTTAATTCGTCAATGTGAGGGAGCGAGGGATGCAGTAAAGGAGGAATAATGCATCGGAAAAGAGATACTCGGAACCCCAAAGAAAATCCTATCGTTTCCGTAGAAACGTATCTCGATTTAGGAGGACATTGCAGGTAATCCAGAGTATTTCATATGGACGCAAATTGTGTGTTAATTCGTCAATGTCAGGGAGCGAGGGATGCAGTAAAGGAGGAATAATGCATCGGAAAAGAGATACTCGGAACCCCAAAGAAAATCCTATCGTTTCCGTAGAAACGTATCTCGATTTAGAAGGACAATGCAGGGAATCCAGAGTATTTCTTATGGACGCAAATTGTGAGTTAATTCGTCAATGTGAGGGAGCGAGGGATGCAGTAAAGGAGGAATAATGCATCGGAAAAGAGATACTCGGAACCCCAAAGAAAATCCTATCGTTTCCGTAGAAACGTATCTCGATTTAGGAGGACATTGCAGGGAATCCAGAGTAGTTCATATGGACGCAAATTGTGTGTTAATTCGTCAATGTCAGGGAGCGAGGGATGCAGTAAAGGAGGAATAATGCATCGGAAAAGAGATACTCGGAACCCCAAAGAAAATCCTATCGTTTCCGTAGAAACGTATCTCGATTTAGAAGGACAATGCAGGGAATCCAGAGTATTTCATATGGACGGAAATTGTGTGTTAATTCGTCAATGTGAGGAAGCGAGGGATGCAGTAAAGGAGGAATAATGCATCGGAAAAGAGATACGCGGAACCCCAAAGAAAATGCTATCGTTTCCGTAGAAACGTATCTCGATTTAGAAGGACAATGCAGGGAATCCAGAGTATTTCATATGGACGCAAATTGTGAGTTAATTCGTCAATGTGAGGGGGCGAGGGATGCAGTAAAGGAGGAATAATGCATCGGAAAAGAGATACTCGGAACCCCAAAGAAAATCCTATCGTTTCCGTAGAAACGTATCTTGATTTAGAAGGACAATGCAGGGAATCCAGAGTATTTCATATGGACGCAAATTGTGTGTTAATTCGTCAATGTGAGGGAGCGATGGATGCAGTAAAGGAGGAATAATGCATCGGAAAAGATATACTCGGAACCCAAAGAAAATCCTATCGTTTCCGTAGAAACGTATCTCGATTTAGGAGGACAATGCAGGGAATCCCGAGTATTTCATATGGACGCAAATTGTGTGTTAATTCGTCAATGTGAGGGAGTGAGGGATGCAGTAAAGGAGGAATAGATGCAGTAAAGAAGGAATAATGCATCGGAAAAGAGATACTCGACTCCCAAAAGAAAATCCTATCGTTTCCGTAGAAACGTATCTCGTTTTAGAAAGATAATGCAGGGAACCCAGAGTATTTCATATGGACGCAAATTGTGTGTTAATTCGGCAATGTGAGGGAGCGAGGGATGCAGTAAAGGAGGAATAATGCATCGGAAAAGAGATACTCGTAACCCCAAAGAAAATCCTACCGTTTCCGTAGATACGTATCTCGATTTAGAAGGACAGTGCAGGGAATCCAGAGTATTTCATATGGACGCAAATTGTGTGTTAATTCGTCAATGTGAGGGAGCGAGGGATGCAGTAAAGGAGGAATAATGCATGTGAAAAGAGATACTCGTAACCCCAAAGGAAATCATATCGTTTCCGTAGAAAGGTATCTTGATTTAGAAGGAAAATGCAGGGAATCCAGAGTATTTCATATGGACGCAAATTGTGTGTTAATTCGTCAATGTGAGGGGGCGAGGGATGCAGTAAAGGAGGAATAATGCATCGGAAACGAGATACTCGGAACCCCCAAGAAAATCCAGTCGTTTCGATAGAAACGTATCTCGATTTAGAAGGACAATGCAGGGAATCCAGAGTATTTCATATGGACGCAAATTGTGTGTTAATTCGTCAATGTGAGGGAGCGAGGGATGCAGTAAAGGAGGAATAATGCATCGGAAAAGAGATACTCGGAACCCCAAAGAAAATCCTATCGTTTCCGTAGAAACGTATCTCGATTTAGAAGGACAATGCAGGGAATCCAGAGGATTTCATATGGACGCAAATTGTGTGTTAATTCGTCAATGTGAGTTAGCGAGGGATGCAGTAAAGGAGGAATAATGCATCGGAAAAGAGATACTCGGAACCCCAAAAGAAATCCTATCGTTTCCGTAGAAACGTATCTCGATTTAGAAGGACAATGCAGGGAATCCTGAGTACTTCATATGGACGCAAATTGTGTGTTAATTCGTCAATGTGAGGGAGCGAGGGATGCAGTAAAGGAGGAATAATTCATCGGAAAAGAGATACTCGGAACCCCAAAGAAAATCCTATCGTTTCCGTAGAAACGTATCTCGATTTAGGAGGACATTGGAGGGAATCCAGAGTATTTCATATGGACGCAAATTGTGTGTTAATTCGTCAATGTCAGGGAGCGAGGGATGCAGTAAAGGAGGAATAATGCATCGGAAAAGAGATACTCGGAACCCCAAAGAAAATCCTATCGTTTCCGTAGAAACGTATCTCGATTTAGAAGGACAATGCAGGGAATCCAGAGTATTTCATATGGACGCAAATTGTGTGTTAATTCGTCAATGTGAGGAAGCGAGGGATGCAGTAAAGGAGGAATAATGCATCGGAAAAGAGATACGCGGAACCCCAAAGAAAATCCTATCGTTTCCGTAGAAACGTATCTCGATGTAGAAGGACAATGCAGGGAATCCAGAGTATTTCATATGGACGCAAATTGTGAGTTAATTCGTCAATGTGAGGGGGCGAGGGATGCAGTAAAGGAGGAATAATGCATCGGAAAAGAGATACTCGGAACCCCAAAGAAAATCCTATCGTTTCCGTAGAAACGTATCTCGATTTAGAAGGACAATGCAGGGAATCCAGAGTATTTCATATGGACGCAAATTGTGTGTTAATTCGTCAATGTGAGGGAGCGAGGAATGCAGTAAAGGAGGAATAATGCATCGGAAAAGAGATACTCTTAACCCCAAAGAAAATCCTATCTTATCCGTAGAAACATATCTCGATTTAGAAGGACAATGCAGGGAATCCTGAGTATTTCATATGGACGCAAATTGTGTGTTAATTCGTCAATGTGAGGGAGCGAGGGATGCAGTAAAGGAGGAATAATGCATCGGAAAAGAGATACTCGGAACCCCAAAGAAAATCCTATCGTTTTCGTAGAAACGTATCTCGATTTAGGAGGACATTGCAGGTAACCCAGAGTATTTCATATGGACGCAAATTGTGTGTTAATTCGTCAATGTCAGGGAGCGAGGGATGCAGTAAAGGAGGAATAATGCATCGGAAAAGAGATACTCGGAACCCCAAAGAAAATCCTATCGTTTCCGTACAAACGTATCTCGATTTAGAAGGACAATGCAGGGAATCCAGAGTATTTCATATGGACGCAAATTGTGAGTTAATTCGTCAATGTGAGGGAGCGAGGGATGCAGTAAAGGAGGAATAATGCATCGGAAAAGAGATACTCGGAACCCCAAAGAAAATCCTATCGTTTCCGTAGAAACGTATCTCGATTTAGGAGGACATTGCAGGGAATCCAGAGTATTTCATATGGACGCAAATTGTGTGTTAATTCGTCAATGTCAGGGAGCGAGGGATGCAGTAAAGGAAGAATAATGTGATCGGAAAAGAGATACTCGGAACCCCAAAGAAAATCCTATCGTTTCCGTAGAAACGTATCTCGATTTAGAAGGACAATGCAGGGAATCCAGAGTATTTCATATGGACGCAAATTGTGTGTTAATTCGTCAATGTGAGGAAGCGAGGGATGCAGTAAAGGAGGAATAATGCATCGGAAAAGAGATACGCGGAACCCCAATGAAAATCCTATCGTTTCCGTAGAAACGTATCTCGATTTAGAAGGACAATGCAGGGAATCCAGAGTATTTCATATGGACGCAAATTGTGAGTTAATTCGTCAATGTGAGGGGGCGAGGGATGCAGTAAAGGAGGAATAATGCATCGGAAAAGAGATACTTGGAACCCCAAAGAAAATCCTATCGTTTCCGTAGAAACGTATCTTGATTTAGAAGGACAATGCAGGGAATCCAGAGTATTTCATATGGACGCAAATTGTGTGTTAATTCGTCAATGTGAGGGAGCGATGGATGCAGTAAAGGAGGAATAATGCATCGGAAAACAGATACTCGGAACCCCAAAGAAAATCCTACCGTTTCCGTAGAAACGTATCTCGATTTAGAAGGACAATGCAGGGAATCCTGAGTATTTCATATGGACGCAAATTGTGTGATAATTCGTCAATGTGAGGGAGCGAGGGATGCAGTAAAGGAGGAATAATGCATCGGAAAAGATATACTCGGAACCCAAAGAAAATCCTATCGTTTCCGTAGAAACGTATCTCGATTTAGGAGGACAATGCAGGGAATCCAGAGTATTTCATATGGACGCAAATTGTGTGTTAATTCGTCAATGTGAGGGAGCGAGGGATGCAGTAAAGGAGGAATAGATGCAGTAAAGAAGGAATAATGCATCGGAAAAGAGATACTCGACTCCCAAAAGAAAATCCTATCGTTTCCGTAGAAACGTATCTCGTTTTAGAAAGATAATGCAGGGAACCCAGAGTATTTCATATGGACGCAAATTGTGTGTTAATTCGGCAATGTGAGGGAGCGAGGGATGCAGTAAAGGAGGAATAATGCATCGGAAAAGAGATACTCGTAACCCCAAAGAAAATCCTACCGTTTCCGTAGAAACGTATCTCGATTTAGAAGGACAGTGCAGGGAATCCAGAGTATTTCATATGGACGCAAATTGTGTGTTAATTCGTCAATGTGAGGGAGCGAGGGATGCAGTAAAGGAGGAATAATGCATCTGAAAAGAGATACTCGTAACCCCAAAGAAAATCCTATCGTTTCCGTAGAAAGGTATCTTGATTTAGAGGGAAAATGCAGGGAATCCAGAGTATTTCATATGGACGAAATTGTGTGTTAATTCGTCAATGTGAGGGGGCGAGGGATGCAGTAAAGGAGGAATAATGCATCGGAAAAGAGATACTCGGAACCCCCAAGAAAATCCAGTCGTTTCGATAGAAACGTATCTCGATTTAGAAGGACAATGCAGGGAATCCAGAGTATTTCATATGGACGCAAATTGTGTGTTAATTCGTCAATGTGACGGAGCGAGGGATGCAGTAAAGGAGGAATAATGCATCGGAAAAGAGATACTCGGAACCCCAAAGAAAATCCTATCGTTTCCGTAGAAACGTATCTCGATTTAGAAGGACAATGCAGGGAATCCAGAGGATTTCATATGGACGCAAATTGTGTGTTAATTCGTCAATGTGAGTTAGCGAGGGATGCAGTAAAGGAGGAATAATGCATCGGAAAAGAGATACTCGGAACCCCAAAAGAAATCCTATCGTTTCCGTAGAAACGTATCTCGATTTAGAAGGACAATGCAGGGAATCCTGAGTACTTCATATGGACGCAAATTGTGTGTTAATTCGTCAATGTGAGGGAGCGAGGGATGCAGTAAAGGAGGAATAATGCATCGGAAAAGAGATACTCGGAACCCCAAAGAAAATCCTATCGTTTCCGTAGAAACGTATCTCGATTTACGAGGACATTGCAGGGAATCCAGAGTATTTCATATGGACGCAAATTGTGTGTTAATTCGTCAATGTCAGGGAGCGAGGGATGCAGTAAAGGAGGAATAATGCATCGGAAAAGAGATACTCGGAACCCCAAAGAAAATCCTATCGTTTCCGTAGAAACGAATCTCGATTTAGAAGGACAATGCAGGGAATCCAGAGTATTTCATATGGACGCAAATTGTGTGTTAATTCGTCAATGTGAGGAAGCGAGGGATGCAGTAAAGGAGGAATAATGCATCGGAAAAGAGATACGCGGAACCCCAAAGAAAATCCTATCGTTTCCGTAGAAACGTATCTCGATTTAGAAGGACAAAGCAGGGAATCCAGAGTATTTCATATGGACGCAAATTGTGTGTTAATTCGTCAATGTGAGGGAGCGATGGAAGCAGTAAAGGAGGAATAATGCATCGGAAAAGAGATACTCGTAACCCCAAAGAAAATCCTACAGTTTCCGTAGAAACGTATCTCGATTTAGAAGGACAATGCAGGGAATGCAGAGTATTTCATATGGACGCAAATTGTGTGTTAATTCGTCAATGTGAGGGAGCGAGGGATGCAGTAAAGGAGGAATAATGCATCGGAAAAGAGATACTCGACTCCCAATAGAAAATCCTATCGTTTCCGTAGAAACGTATCTCAATTTAGAAAGATAATGCAGGGAACCCAGAGTATTTCATATGGACGCAATTTGTGTGTTAATTCGGCAATGTGAGGGAGCGAGGGATGCAGTAAAGGAGGAATAATGCATCGGAAAAGAGATACTCGGAACCCCAAAGAAAATCCTATCGTTTCCGTAGAAACGTATCTCGATTTAGGTGGACAATGCAGGGAATCCAGATTATTTCATATAGACGCAAATTGTGTGTTAATTCTTCAATGTGAGGGAGCGAGGGATGCAGTAAAGGAGGAATAATGCATCGGAAAAGAAATACTCGGAACCCCAAAGAAAATCCTATCGTTTCCGTAGAAACGTATCTCGATTTAGAAGGACAATGCAGGGAATCCAGAGTATTTCATATGGACGCAAATTGTGTGTTAATTCGTCAATGTGAGGGAGCGAGGAATGCAGTAAAGGAGGAATAATGCATCGGAAAAGAGATACTCTTAACCCCAAAGAAAATCCTATCTTATCCGTAGAAACATATCTCGATTTAGAAGGACAATGCAGGGAATCCTGAGTATTTCATATGGACGCAAATTGTGTGTTAATTCGTCAATGTGAGGGAGCGAGGGATGCAGTAAAGGAGGAATAATGCATCGGAAAAGAGATACTCGGAACCCCAAAGAAAATCCTATCGTTTCCGTAGAAACGTATCTCGATTTAGGAGGACATTGCAGGGAATCCAGAGTATTTCATATGGACGCAAATTGTGTGTTAATTCGTCAATGTCAGGGAGCGAGGGATGCAGTAAAGGAGGAATAATGCATCGGAAAAGAGATACTCGGAACCCCAAAGAAAATCCTATCGTTTCCGTAGAAACGTATCTCGATTTAGAAGGACAATGCAGGGAATCCAGAGTATTTCATATGGACGCAAATTGTGTGTTAATTCGTCAATGTGAGGGAGCGAGGGATGCAGTAAAGGAGGAATAATGCATCGGAAAAGAGATACTCGACTCCCAAAAGAAAATCCTATCGTTTCCGTAGAAACGTATCTCAATTTAGAAAGATAATGCAGGGAACCCAGAGTATTTCATATGGACGCAATTTGTGTGTTAATTCGGCAATGTGAGGGAGCGAGGGATGCAGTAAAGGAGGAATAATGCATCGGAAAAGAGATACTCGGAACCCCAAAGAAAATCCTATCGTTTCCGTAGAAACGTATCTCGATTTAGGAGGACATTGCAGGTAACCCAGAGTATTTCATATGGACGCAAATTGTGTGTTAATTCGTCAATGTCAGGGAGCGAGGGATGCAGTAAAGGAGGAATAATGCATCGGAAAAGAGATACTCGGAACCCCAAAGAAAATCCTATCGTTTCCGTACAAACGTATCTCGATTTAGAAGGACAATGCAGGGAATCCAGAGTATTTCATATGGACGCAAATTGTGAGTTAATTCGTCAATGTGAGGGAGCGAGGGATGCAGTAAAGGAGGAATAATGCATCGGAAAAGAGATACTCGGAACCCCAAAGAAAATCCTATCGTTTCCGTAGAAACGTATCTCGATTTAGGAGGACATTGCAGGGAATCCAGAGTATTTCATATGGACGCAAATTGTGTGTTAATTCGTCAATGTCAGGGAGCGAGGGATGCAGTAAAGGAAGAATAATGTGATCGGAAAAGAGATACTCGGAACCCCAAAGAAAATCCTATCGTTTCCGTAGAAACGTATCTCGATTTAGAAGGACAATGCAGGGAATCCAGAGTATTTCATATGGACGCAAATTGTGTGTTAATTCGTCAATGTGAGGAAGCGAGGGATGCAGTAAAGGAGGAATAATGCATCGGAAAAGAGATACGCGGAACCCCAATGAAAATCCTATCGTTTCCGTAGAAACGTATCTCGATTTAGAAGGACAATGCAGGGAATCCAGAGTATTTCATATGGACGCAAATTGTGAGTTAATTCGTCAATGTGAGGGGGCGAGGGATGCAGTAAAGGAGGAATAATGCATCGGAAAAGAGATACTCGGAACCCCAAAGAAAATCCTATCGTTTCCGTAGAAACGTATCTTGATTTAGAAGGACAATGCAGGGAATCCAGAGTATTTCATATGGACGCAAATTGTGTGTTAATTCGTCAATGTGAGGGAGCGATGGATGCAGTAAAGGAGGAATAATGCATCGGAAAACAGATACTCGGAACCCCAAAGAAAATCCTACCGTTTCCGTAGAAACGTATCTCGATTTAGAAGGACAATGCAGGGAATCCTGAGTATTTCATATGGACGCAAATTGTGTGATAATTCGTCAATGTGAGGGAGCGAGGGATGCAGTAAAGGAGGAATAATGCATCGGAAAAGATATACTCGGAACCCAAAGAAAATCCTATCGTTTCCGTAGAAACGTATCTCGATTTAGGAGGACAATGCAGGGAATCCAGAGTATTTCATATGGACGCAAATTGTGTGTTAATTCGTCAATGTGAGGGAGCGAGGGATGCAGTAAAGGAGGAATAGATGCAGTAAAGAAGGAATAATGCATCGGAAAAGAGATACTCGACTCCCAAAAGAAAATCCTATCGTTTCCGTAGAAACGTATCTCGTTTTAGAAAGATAATGCAGGGAACCCAGAGTATTTCATATGGACGCAAATTGTGTGTTAATTCGGCAATGTGATGGAGCGAGGAATGCAGTAAAGGAGGAATAATGCATCGGAAAAGAGATACTCGTAACCCCAAAGAAAATCCTACCGTTTCCGTAGAAACGTATCTCGATTTAGAAGGACAGTGCAGGGAATCCAGAGTATTTCATATGGACGCAAATTGTGTGTTAATTCGTCAATGTGAGGGAGCGAGGGATGCAGTAAAGGAGGAATAATGCATCTGAAAAGAGATACTCGTAACCCCAAAGAAAATCCTATCGTTTCCGTAGAAAGGTATCTTGATTTAGAAGGAAAATGCAGGGAATCCAGAGTATTTCATATGGACGAAATTGTGTGTTAATTCGTCAATGTGAGGGGGCGAGGGATGCAGTAAAGGAGGAATAATGCATCGGAAAAGAGATACTCGGAACCCCCAAGAAAATCCAGTCGTTTCGATAGAAACGTATCTCGATTTAGAAGGACAATGCAGGGAATCCAGAGTATTTCATATGGACGCAAATTGTGTGTTAATTCGTCAATGTGACGGAGCGAGGGATGCAGTAAAGGAGGAATAATGCATCGGAAAAGAGATACTCGGAACCCCAAAGAAAATCCTATCGTTTCCGTAGAAACGTATCTCGATTTAGAAGGACAATGCAGGGAATCCAGAGGATTTCATATGGACGCAAATTGTGTGTTAATTCGTCAATGTGAGTTAGCGAGGGATGCAGTAAAGGAGGAATAATGCATCGGAAAAGAGATACTCGGAACCCCAAAAGAAATCCTATCGTTTCCGTAGAAACGTATCTCGATTTAGAAGGACAATGCAGGGAATCCTGAGTACTTCATATGGACGCAAATTGTGTGTTAATTCGTCAATGTGAGGGAGCGAGGGATGCAGTAAAGGAGGAATAATGCATCGGAAAAGAGATACTCGGAACCCCAAAGAAAATCCTATCGTTTCCGTAGAAACGTATCTCGATTTACGAGGACATTGCAGGGAATCCAGAGTATTTCATATGGACGCAAATTGTGTGTTAATTCGTCAATGTCAGGGAGCGAGGGATGCAGTAAAGGAGGAATAATGCATCGGAAAAGAGATACTCGGAACCCCAAAGAAAATCCTATCGTTTCCGTAGAAACGAATCTCGATTTAGAAGGACAATGCAGGGAATCCAGAGTATTTCATATGGACGCAAATTGTGTGTTAATTCGTCAATGTGAGGAAGCGAGGGATGCAGTAAAGGAGGAATAATGCATCGGAAAAGAGATACGCGGAACCCCAAAGAAAATCCTATCGTTTCCGTAGAAACGTATCTCGATTTAGAAGGACAATGCAGGGAATCCAGAGTATTTCATATGGACGCAAATTGTGTGTTAATTCGTCAATGTGAGGGAGCGATGGAAGCAGTAAAGGAGGAATAATGCATCGGAAAAGAGATACTCGTAACCCCAAAGAAAATCCTACAGTTTCCGTAGAAACGTATCTCGATTTAGAAGGACAATGCAGGGAATGCAGAGTATTTCATATGGACGCAAATTGTGTGTTAATTCGTCAATGTGAGGGAGCGAGGGATGCAGTAAAGGAGGAATAATGCATCGGAAAAGAGATACTCGACTCCCAATAGAAAATCCTATCGTTTCCGTAGAAACGTATCTCAATTTAGAAAGATAATGCAGGGAACCCAGAGTATTTCATATGGACGCAATTTGTGTGTTAATTCGGCAATGTGAGGGAGCGAGGGATGCAGTAAAGGAGGAATAATGCATCGGAAAAGAGATACTCGGAACCCCAAAGAAAATCCTATCGTTTCCGTAGAAACGTATCTCGATTTAGGTGGACAATGCAGGGAATCCAGATTATTTCATATAGACGCAAATTGTGTGTTAATTCTTCAATGTGAGGGAGCGAGGGATGCAGTAAAGGAGGAATAATGCATCGGAAAAGAAATACTCGGAACCCCAAAGAAAATCCTATCGTTTCCGTAGAAACGTATCTCGATTTAGAAGGACAATGCAGGGAATCCAGAGTATTTCATATGGACGCAAATTGTGTGTTAATTCGACAATGTGAGGGAGCGAGGAATGCAGTAAAGGAGGAATAATGCATCGGAAAGGAGATACTCTTAACCCCAAAGAAAATCCTATCTTATCCGTAGAAACATATCTCGATTTAGAAGGACAATGCAGGGAATCCTGAGTATTTCATATGGACGCAAATTGTGTGTTAATTCGTCAATGTGAGGGAGCGAGGGATGCAGTAAAGGAGGAATAATGCATCGGAAAAGAGATACTCGGAACCCCAAAGAAAATCCTATCGTTTCCGTAGAAACGTATCTCGATTTAGGAGGACATTGCAGGGAATCCAGAGTATTTCATATGGACGCAAATTGTGTGTTAATTCGTCAATGTCAGGGAGCGAGGGATGCAGTAAAGGAGGAATAATGCATCGGAAAAGAGATACTCGGAACCCCAAAGAAAATCCTATCGTTTCCGTAGAAACGTATCTCGATTTAGAAGGACAATGCAGGGAATCCAGAGTATTTCATATGGACGCAAATTGTGTGTTAATTCGTCAATGTGAGGGAGCGAGGGATGCAGTAAAGGAGGAATAATGCATCGGAAAAGAGATACTCGACTCCCAAAAGAAAATCCTATCGTTTCCGTAGAAACGTATCTCAATTTAGAAAGATAATGCAGGGAACCCAGAGTATTTCATATGGACGCAATTTGTGTGTTAATTCGGCAATGTGAGGGAGCGAGGGATGCAGTAAAGGAGGAATAATGCATCGGAAAAGAGATACTCGGAACCCCAAAGAAAATCCTATCGTTTCCGTAGAAACGTATCTCGATTTAGGAGGACAATGCAGGGAATCCAGAGTATTTCATATAGACGCAAATTGTGTGTTAATTCTTCAATGTGAGGGAGCGAGGGATGCAGTAAAGGAGGAATAATGCATCGGAAAAGAGATACTCGGAACCCCAAAGAAAATCCTATCGTTTCCGTAGAAACGTATCTCGATTTAGAAGGACAATGCAGGGAATCCAGAGTATTTCATATGGACGCAAATTGTGTGTTAATTCGTCAATGTGAGGGAGCGAGGAATGCAGTAAAGGAGGAATAATGCATCGGAAAAGAGATACTCTTAACCCCAAAGAAAATCCTATCTTATCCGTAGAAACATATCTCGATTTAGAAGGACAATGCAGGGAATCCTGAGTATTTCATATGGACGCAAATTGTGTGTTAATTCGTCAATGTGAGGGAGCGAGGGATGCAGTAAAGGAGGAATAATGCATCGGAAAAGAGATACTCGGAACCCCAAAGAAAATCCTATCGTTTCCGTAGAAACGTATCTCGATTTAGGAGGACATTGCAGGTAATCCAGAGTATTTCATATGGACGCAAATTGTGTGTTAATTCGTCAATGTCAGGGAGCGAGGGATGCAGTAAAGGAGGAATAATGCATCGGAAAAGAGATACTCGGAACCCCAAAGAAAATCCTATCGTTTCCGTAGAAACGTATCTCGATTTAGAAGGACAATGCAGGGAATCCAGAGTATTTCATATGGACGCAAATTGTGTGTTAATTCGTCAATGTGAGGAAGCGAGGGATGCAGTAAAGGAGGAATAATGCATCGGAAAAGAGATACGCGGAACCCCAAAGAAAATCCTATCGTTTCCGTAGAAACGTATCTCGATTTAGGAGGACAATGCAGGGAATCCAGAGTATTTCATATGGACGCAAATTGTGACTTAATTCGTCAATGTGAGGGAGCGAGGGATGCAGTAAAGGAGGAATATTGCATCGGAAAAGAGATACTCGGAACCCCAAAGAAAATCCTATCGTTTCCGTAGAAACGTATCTTGATTTAGAAGGACAATGCAGGGAATCCAGAGTATTTCATATGGACGCAAAGTGTGTGTTAATTCGTCAATGTGAGGGAGCGAGGGATGCAGTAAAGGAGGAATAATGCATCGGAAAAGAGATACTCGGAACCCCAAAGAAAATCCTACCGTTTCCGTAGAAACGTATCTCGATTTAGAAGGACAATGCAGGGAATCCAGAGTATTTCATATGGACGCAAAATGTGTGTTAATTCGTCAATGTGAGGGAGCGAGGGATGCAGTAAAGGAGGAATAATGCATCGGAAAAGAGATACTCGACTGCCAAAAGAAAATCCTATCGTTTCCGTAGAAACGTATCTCAATTTAGAAAGATAATGCAGGAAACCCAGAGTATTTCATATAAACGCAAATTGTGTGTTAATTCGTCAATGTGTGGAAGCGAGGGATGCAGTAAAGGAGGAATAATGCATCGGAAAAGAGATACGCGGAACCCCAAAGAAAATCCTATCGTTTCCGTAGAAACGTATCTCGATTTAGAAGGACAATGCAGGGAATCCAGAGTATTTCATATGGACGCAAATTGTGTGTTAATTCGTCAATGTGAGGGAGCGAGGGATGCAGTAAAGGAGGAATAATGCATCGGAAAGGATATACTCGGAACCCCAAAGAAAATCCTATCGTTTCCGTAGAAACGTATCTCGATTTAGAAGGACAATGCAGGGAATCCAGAGTATTTCATATGGACGCAAATTGTGTGTTAATTCGTCAATGTGAGGGAGCGAGGGATGCAGTAAAGGAGGAATAATGCATCGGAAAAGAGATACTCGGAACCCCAAAGAAAATCCTATCGTTTCCGTAGAAACGTATCTCGATATAGAAGGACAATGCAGGGAATCCGGAGTATATCATATGGACGCAAAATGTGTGTTAATTCGTCAATGTGAGGGAGCGAGGGATGCAGTAAAGGAAGAATAGATGCAGTAAAGGAGGAATAATGCATCGGAAAAGAGATACTCGTCTCCCAAAAGAAAATCCTATCGTTTCCATAGAAACGTATCTCGTTTTAGAAAGATAATGCAGGGAACGCAGAGTATTTCATATGGACGCAAATTGTGTGTTAATTCGTCAATGTGAGGGAGCGAGGGATGCAGTAAAGGAGGAATAATGCATCGGAAAAGAGATACTCGGAACCCCAAAGAAAATCCTATCATTTCCGTAGAAACGTATCTCGATTTAGAAGGACAATGCAGGGAATCCAGAGTATTCCATATGGACGCAAATTGTGTGTTAATTCGTCAATGTGAGGAAGCGACTGATGCAGTAAAGGAGGAATAATGCATCGGAAAAGAGATACGCGGAACCCCAAAGAAAATCCTATCGTTTCCGAAGAAACGTATCTCGATTTAGAATGACAATGCAGGGAATCCACAGTATTTCATATGAACGCAAATTGTGTGTTAATTCGTCAATGTGAGGAAGCGAGGGATGCAGTAAAGGAGGAATAATGCATCGGAAAAGAGATACGCGGAACCCCAAAGAAAATCCTATCGTTTCCGTAGAAACGTACCTCGATTTAGAAGGACAATGCAGGGAATCCTGAGTATTTCATATGGACGCAAATTGTGTGTTAATTCGTCAATGTGTGGGAGCGAGGGATGCAGTAAAGGAGGAATAATGCATCGGAAAAGAGATACTCGGTACCCCAAAGAAAATCCTATCGTTTCCGTAGAAACGTATCATGACTTAGAAGGACAATGCAGGGAATCCAGAGTATTTCATATGGACGCAAATTGTGTGTTAATTCGTCAATGTGAGGGAGCGAGGGATGCAGTAAAGGAGGAATAATGCATCGGAAAAGAGATACTCGGAACCCCAACGAAAATCCTTTCGTTTCCGTAGAAGCGTATCTCGATTTTGAAGGACAATGCAGGGAATCCAGAGTATTTCATATGGACGCAAATTGTATGTTAATTCGTCAATGTGAGGGAGCGAGGGATGCAGTAAAGGAGGAATAATGCATCGGAAAAGAGATACCCGGAACCCCAAAGAAAATCCTATCGTTTCCGTAGAAACGTATCTCGATTTAGAAGGACAATGCAGGGAATCCTGAGTATTTCATATGGACGCAAATTGTGTGATAATTCGTCAATGTGAGGGAGCGAGGGATGCAGTAAAGGAGGAATAATGCATCGGAAAAGATATACTCGGAACCCAAAGAAAATCCTATCGTTTCCGTAGAAACGTATCTCGATTTAGGAGGACAATGCAGGGAATCCAGAGTATTTCATATGGACGCAAAGTGTGTGTTAATTCGTCAATGTGAGGGAGCGAGGGATGCAGTAAAGGAGGAATAATGCATCGGAAAAGAGATACTCGGAACCCCAAAGAAAATCCTACCGTTTCCGTAGAAACGTATCTCAATTTAGAAGGAGAATGCAGGGAATCCAGAGTATTTCATATGGACGCAAATTGTGTGTTAATTCGTCAATGTGAGGGAGCGAGGGATGCAGTAAAGGAGCAATAATGCATCGGAAAAGAGATACTCGTAACCCCAAAGGAAATCCTACCGTTTCCGTAGAAACGTATCTCGATTTAGAAGGACAATGCAGGGAATCCAGAGTATTTCATATGGACGCAAATTGTGTGTTAATTCGTCAATGTGAGGGAGCGAGGGATGCAGTAAAGGAGGAATAATGCATCGGAAAAGAGATACTCGGAACCCCAAAGAAAATCCTATCATTTCCGTAGAAACGTATCTCGATTTAGAAGGACAATGCAGGGAATCCAGAGTATTTCATATGGACGCAAATTGTGTGTTAATTCGTCAATGTGAGGGAGCGAGGGATGCAGTAAAGGAGGAATAATGCATCTGAAAAGAGATACTCGGAACCCCAAAGAAAATCCTATCGTTTCCGTAGAAACGTATCTTGATTTAGAAGGACAATGCAGGGAATCCAGAGTATTTCATATGGACGCAAATTTTGTGTTAATTCGTCAATGTGAGGGAGCGAGGGATCCAGTAAAGGAGGAATAATGCATCGGAAAAGAGATACTCGACTCCCAAAAGAAAATCCTATCGTTTCCGTAGAAACGTATTTCGATTTAGGAAGATAATGCAGGGAATCCAGAGTATTTCATATGGACGCAAATTGTGTGTTAATTCCTCAATGTGAGGGAGCGAGGGATGCAGTAAAGGAGGAATAATGCATCGGAAAAGAGATACTCGGAACCCCAAAGAAAATCCTATCGTTTCCGTAGAAACGTATCTCGATTTAGAAGGACAATGCAGGGAATCCAGAGGATTTCATATGGACGCAAATTGTGTGTTAATTCGTCAATGTGAGTTAGCGAGGGATGCAGTAAAGGAGGAATAATGCATCGGAAAAGAGATACTCGGAACCCCAAAAGAAATCCTATCGTTTCCGTAGAAACGTATCTCGATTTAGAAGGACAATGCAGGGAATCCCGAATACTTCATATGGACGCAAATTGTGTGTTAATTCGTCAATGTGAGGGAGCGACGGATGCAGTAAAGGAGGAATAATGCATCGGAAAAGAGATACTCGGAACCCCAAAGAAAATCCTATCGTTTCCGTAGAAACGTATCTCGATTTAGGAGGACATTGCAGGGAATCCAGAGTATTTCATATGGACGCAAATTGTGTGTTAATTCGTCAATGTCAGGGAGCGAGGGATGCAGTAAAGGAGGAATAATGCATCGGAAAAGAGATACTCGGAACCCCAAAGAAAATCCTATCGTTTCCGTAGAAACGTATCTCGATTTAGAAGGACAATGCAGGGAATCCAGAGTATTTCATATGGACGCAAATTGTGTGTTAATTCGTCAATGTGAGGAAGCGAGGGATGCAGTAAAGGAGGAATAATGCATCGGAAAAGAGATACGCGGAACCCCAAAGAAAATCCTATCGTTTCCGTAGAAACGTATCTCGATTTAGAAGGACAATGCAGGGAATCCAGAGTATTTCATATGGACGCAAATTGTGAGTTAATTCGTCAATGTGAGGGGGCGAGGGATGCAGTAAAGGAGGAATAATGCATCGGAAAAGAGATACTCGGAACCCCAAAGAAAATCCTATCATTTCCGTGGAAACGTATCTTGATTTAGAAGGACGATGCAGGGAATCCAGAGTATTTCATATGGACGCAAATTGTGTGTTAATTCGTCAATGTGAGGGAGCGAGGGATGCAGTAAAGGAGGAATAATGCATCGGAAAAGAGATACTCGGAACCCCAAAGAAAATCCTACCGTTTCCGTAGAAACGTATCTCGATTTAGAAGGACAATGCAGGGAATCCAGAGTATTTCATATGGACGCAAATTGTGTGTTAATTCGTCAATCTGAGGGAGCGAGGGATGCAGTAAAGGAGGAATAATGCATCGGAAAAGAGATACTCGACTCCCAAAAGAAAATCCTATCGTTTCCGTAGAAACGTATCTCAATTTAGAAAGATAATGCAGGGAACCCAGAGTATTTCATATGGACGTATTTGTGTGTTAATTCGTCAATGTGAGGGAGCGACGGATGCAGTAAAGGAGGAATAATGCATCGGAAAAGAGATACTCGGAACCCCAAAGAAAATCCTATCGTTTCCGTAGAAACGTATCTCGATTTAGGAGGACATTGCAGGGAATCCAGAGTATTTCATATGGACGCAAATTGTGTGTTAATTCGTCAATGTCAGGGAGCGAGGGATGCAGTAAAGGAGGAATAATGCATCGGAAAAGAGATACTCGGAACCCCAAAGAAAATCCTATCGTTTCCGTAGAAACGTATCTCGATTTAGAAGGACAATGCAGGGAATCCAGAGTATTTCATATGGACGCAAATTGTGTGTTAATTCGTCAATGTGAGGAAGCGAGGGATGCAGTAAAGGAGGAATAATGCATCGGAAAAGAGATACGCGGAACCCCAAAGAAAATCCTATCGTTTCCGTAGAAACGTATCTCGATTTAGAAGGACAATGCAGGGAATCCAGAGTATTTCATATGGACGCAAATTGTGAGTTAATTCGTCAATGTGAGGGGGCGAGGGATGCAGTAAAGGAGGAATAATGCATCGGAAAAGAGATACTCGGAACCCCAAAGAAAATCCTATCATTTCCGTGGAAACGTATCTTGATTTAGAAGGACGATGCAGGGAATCCAGAGTATTTCATATGGACGCAAATTGTGTGTTAATTCGTCAATGTGAGGGAGCGAGGGATGCAGTAAAGGAGGAATAATGCATCGGAAAAGAGATACTCGGAACCCCAAAGAAAATCCTACCGTTTCCGTAGAAACGTATCTCGATTTAGAAGGACAATGCAGGGAATCCAGAGTATTTCATATGGACGCAAATTGTGTGTTAATTCGTCAATCTGAGGGAGCGAGGGATGCAGTAAAGGAGGAATAATGCATCGGAAAAGAGATACTCGACTCCCAAAAGAAAATCCTATCGTTTCCGTAGAAACGTATCTCAATTTAGAAAGATAATGCAGGGAACCCAGAGTATTTCATATGGACGTATTTGTGTGTTAATTCGGCAATGTGAGGGAGCGAGGAATGCAGTAAAGGAGGAATAATGCATCGGAAAAGAGATACTCGGAACCCCAAAGAAAATCCTATCGTTTCCGTAGAAACGTATCTCGATTTAGGAGGACAATGCAGGGAATCCAGAGTATTTCATATAGACGCAAATTGTGTGTTAATTCTTCAATGTGAGGGAGCGAGGGATGCAGTAAAGGAGGAATAATGCATCGGAAAAGAGATACTCGGAACCCCAAAGAAAATCCTATCGTTTCCGTAGAAACGTATCTCGATTTAGAAGGACAATGCAGGGAATCCAGAGTATTTCATATGGACGCAAATTGTGTGTTAATTCGTCAATGTGAGGGAGCGAGGAATGCAGTAAAGGAGGAATAATGCATCGGAAAAGAGATACTCTTAACCCCAAAGAAAATCCTATCTTATCCGTAGAAACATATCTCGATTTAGAAGGACAATGCAGGGAATCCTGAGTTTTTCATATGGACGCAAATTGTGTGTTAATTCGTCAATGTGAGGGAGCGAGGGATGCAGTAAAGGAGGAATAATGCATCGGAAAAGAGATACTCGGAACCCCAAAGAAAATCCTATCGTTTCCGTAGAAACGTATCTCGATTAAGGAGGACATTGCAGGGAATCCAGAGTATTTCATATGGACGCAAATTGTGTGTTAATTCGTCAATGTCAGGGAGCGAGGGATGCAGTAAAGGAGGAATAATGCATCGGAAGAGAGATACTCGGAACCCCAAAGAAAATCCTATCGTTTCCGTAGAAACGTATCTCGATTTAGAAGGACAATGCAGGGAATCCAGAGTATTTCATATGGACGCAAATTGTGTGTTAATTCGTCAATGTGAGGAAGCGAGGGATGCAGTAAAGGAGGAATAATGCATCGGAAAAGAGATACGCGGAACCCCAAAGAAAATCCTAACGTTTCCGTAGAAATGTATCTCGATTTAGAAGGACAATGCAGGGAATCCAGAGTATTTCATATGGACGCAAATTGTGAGTTAATTCGTCAATGTGAGGGAGCGAGGGATGCAGTAAAGGAGGAATAATGCATCGGAAAAGAGATACTCGGAACCCCAAAGAAAATCCTACCGTTTCCGTAGAAACGTATCTCAATTTAGAAGGAGAATGCAGGGAATCCAGAGTATTTCATATGGACGCAAATTGTGTGTTAATTCGTCAATGTGAGGGAGCGAGGGATGCAGTAAAGGAGCAATAATGCATCGGAAAAGAGATACTCGGAACCCCAAAGAAAATCCTATCGTTTCCGTAGAAACGTATCTCAATTTAGAAAGATAATGCAGGGAACCCAGAGTATTTCATATGGACGCAAATTGTGTGTTAATTCGTCAATGTGTGGCAGCGAGGGATGCAGTAAAGGAGGAATAATGCATCGGAAAAGAGATACGCGGAACCCCAAAGAAAATCCTATCGTTTCCGTAGAAACGTATCTCGATTTCGAAGGACAATGCCGGGAATCCAGAGTATTTCATATGGACGCAAATTGTGTGTTAATTCGTCAATGTGAGGGAGCGAGGGATGCATTAAAGGAGGAATAATGCATCGGAAAAGATATACTCGGAACCCCAAAGAAAATCCTATCGTTTCCTTAGAAACGTATCTTGATTTAGAAGGACAATGCAGGGAATCCTGAGTATTTCATATGGACGCAAATTGTGTGATAATTCGTCAATGTGAGGGAGCGAGGGAGGCAGTAAAGGAGGAATAATGCATCGGAAAAGATATACTCGGAACCCAAAGAAAATCCTATCGTTTCCGTAGAAACGTATCTCGATTTAGGAGGACAATGCAGGGAATCCAGAGTATTTCATATGGATGCAAATTGTGTGTTAATTCGTCAATGTGAGGGAGCGAGGGATGCAGTAAAGGAGGAATAGATGCAGTAAAGAAGGAATAATGCATCGGAAAAGAGATACTCGACTCCCAAAAGAAAATCCTATCGTTTCCGTAGAAACGTATCTCGTTTTAGAAAGATAATGCAGGGAACCCAGAGTATTTCATATGGAGCAAATTGTGTGTTAATTCGGCAATGTGAGGGAGCGAGGGATGCAGTAAAGGAGGAATAATGCATCGGAAAAGAGATACTCGTAACCCCAAAGAAAATCCTACCGTTTCCGTAGAAACGTATCTCGATTTAGAAGGACAATGCAGGGAATCCAGAGTATTTCATATGGACGCAAATTGTGTGTTAATTCGTCAATGTGAGGGAGCGAGGGATGCAGTAAAGGAGGAATAATGCATCTGAAAAGAGATACTCGGAACCCCAAAGAAAATCCTATAGTTTCCGTAGAAACGTATCTTGATTTAGAAGGACAATGCAGGGAATCCAGAGTATTTCATATGGACGCAAATTGTGTGTTAATTCGTCAATGTGAGGGAGCGAGGGATGCAGTAAAGGAGGAATAATGCATCGGAAAAGAGATACTCGGAACCCCCAAGAAAATCCAGTCGTTTCGATAGAAACGTATCTCGATTTAGAAGGACAATGCAGGGAATCCAGAGTATTTCATATGGACGCAAATTGTGTGTTAATTCGTCAATGTGAGGGAGCGAGGGATGCAGTAAAGGAGGAATAATGCATCGGAAAAGAGATACTCGGAACCCCAAAGAAAATCCTATCGTTTCCGTAGAAACGTATCTCGATTTAGAAGGACAATGCAGGGAATCCAGAGGATTTCATATGGACGCAAATTGTGTGTTAATTCGTCAATGTGAGTTAGCGAGGGATGCAGTAAAGGAGGAATAATGCATCGGAAAAGAGATACTCGGAACCCCAAAAGAAATCCTATCGTTTCCGTAGAAACGTATCTCGATTTAGAAGGACAATGCAGGGAATCCTGAGTACTTCATATGGACGCAAATTGTGTGTTAATTCGTCAATGTGAGGGAGCGACGGATGCAGTAAAGGAGGAATAATGCATCGGAAAAGAGATACTCGGAACCCCAAAGAAAATCCTATCGTTTCCGTAGAAACGTATCTCGATTTAGGAGGACATTGCAGGGAATCCAGAGTATTTCATATGGACGCAAATTGTGTGTTAATTCGTCAATGTCAGGGAGCGAGGGATGCAGTAAAGGAGGAATAATGCATCGGAAAAGAGATACTCGGAACCCCAAAGAAAATCCTATCGTTTCCGTAGAAACGTATCTCGATTTAGAAGGACAATGCAGGGAATCCAGAGTATTTCATATGGACGCAAATTGTGTGTTAATTCGTCAATGTGAGGAAGCGAGGGATGCAGTAAAGGAGGAATAATGCATCGGAAAAGAGATACGCGGAACCCCAAAGAAAATCCTATCGTTTCCGTAGATACGTATCTCGATTTAGAAGGACAATGCAGGGAATCCAGAGTATTTCATATGGACGCAAATTGTGAGTTAATTCGTCAATGTGAGGGGGCGAGGGATGCAGTAAAGGAGGAATAATGCATCGGAAAAGAGATACTCGGAACCCCAAAGAAAATCATATCATTTCCGTAGAAACGTATCTTGATTTAGAAGGACGATGCAGGGAATCCAGAGTATTTCATATGGACGCAAATTGTGTGTTAATTCGTCAATGTGAGGGAGCGAGGGATGCAGTAAAGGAGGAATAATGCATCGGAAAAGAGATACTCGGAACCCCAAAGAAAATCCTATAGTTTCCGTAGAAACGTATCTCGATTTAGAAGGACAATGCAGGGAATCCAGAGTATTTCATATGGACGCAAATTGTGTGTTAATTCGTCAATCTGAGGGAGCGAGGGATGCAGTAAAGGAGGAATAATGCATCGGAAAAGAGATACTCGACTCCCAAAAGAAAATCCTATCGTTTCCGTAGAAACGTATCTCAATTTAGAAAGATAATGCAGGGAACCCAGAGTATTTCATATGGACGTATTTGTGTGTTAATTCGGCAATGTGAGGGAGCGAGGAATGCAGTAAAGGAGGAATAATGCATCGGAAAAGAGATACTCGGAACCCCAAAGAAAATCCTATCGTTTCCGTAGAAACGTATCTCGATTTAGGAGGACAATGCAGGGAATCCAGAGTATTTCATATAGACGCAAATTGTGTGTTAATTCTTCAATGTGAGGGAGCGAGGGATGCAGTAAAGGAGGAATAATGCATCGGAAAAGAGATACTCGGAACCCCAAAGAAAATCCTATCGTTTCCGTAGAAACGTATCTCGATTTAGAAGGACAATGCAGGGAATCCAGAGTATTTCATATGGACGCAAATTGTGTGTTAATTCGTCAATGTGAGGGAGCGAGGAATGCAGTAAAGGAGGAATAATGCATCGGAAAAGAGATACTCTTAACCCCAAAGAAAATCCTATCTTATCCGTAGAAACATATCTCGATTTAGAAGGACAATGCAGGGAATCCTGAGTTTTTCATATGGACGCAAATTGTGTGTTAATTCGTCAATGTGAGGGAGCGAGGGATGCAGTAAAGGAGGAATAATGCATCGGAAAAGAGATACTCGGAACCCCAAAGAAAATCCTATCGTTTCCGTAGAAACGTATCTCGATTAAGGAGGACATTGCAGGGAATCCAGAGTATTTCATATGGACGCAAATTGTGTGTTAATTCGTCAATGTCAGGGAGCGAGGGATGCAGTAAAGGAGGAATAATGCATCGGAAGAGAGATACTCGGAACCCCAAAGAAAATCCTATCGTTTCCGTAGAAACGTATCTCGATTTAGAAGGACAATGCAGGGAATCCAGAGTATTTCATATGGACGCAAATTGTGTGTTAATTCGTCAATGTGAGGAAGCGAGGGATGCAGTAAAGGAGGAATAATGCATCGGAAAAGAGATACGCGGAACCCCAAAGAAAATCCTAACGTTTCCGTAGAAATGTATCTCGATTTAGAAGGACAATGCAGGGAATCCAGAGTATTTCATATGGACGCAAATTGTGAGTTAATTCGTCAATGTGAGGGAGCGAGGGATGCAGTAAAGGAGGAATAATGCATCGGAAAAGAGATACTCGGAACCCCAAAGAAAATCCTACCGTTTCCGTAGAAACGTATCTCAATTTAGAAGGAGAATGCAGGGAATCCAGAGTATTTCATATGGACGCAAATTGTGTGTTAATTCGTCAATGTGAGGGAGCGAGGGATGCAGTAAAGGAGCAATAATGCATCGGAAAAGAGATACTCGGAACCCCAAAGAAAATCCTATCGTTTCCGTAGAAACGTATCTCAATTTAGAAAGATAATGCAGGGAACCCAGAGTATTTCATATGGACGCAAATTGTGTGTTAATTCGTCAATGTGTGGCAGCGAGGGATGCAGTAAAGGAGGAATAATGCATCGGAAAAGAGATACGCGGAACCCCAAAGAAAATCCTATCGTTTCCGTAGAAACGTATCTCGATTTCGAAGGACAATGCCGGGAATCCAGAGTATTTCATATGGACGCAAATTGTGTGTTAATTCGTCAATGTGAGGGAGCGAGGGATGCATTAAAGGAGGAATAATGCATCGGAAAAGATATACTCGGAACCCCAAAGAAAATCCTATCGTTTCCTTAGAAACGTATCTTGATTTAGAAGGACAATGCAGGGAATCCTGAGTATTTCATATGGACGCAAATTGTGTGATAATTCGTCAATGTGAGGGAGCGAGGGAGGCAGTAAAGGAGGAATAATGCATCGGAAAAGATATACTCGGAACCCAAAGAAAATCCTATCGTTTCCGTAGAAACGTATCTCGATTTAGGAGGACAATGCAGGGAATCCAGAGTATTTCATATGGATGCAAATTGTGTGTTAATTCGTCAATGTGAGGGAGCGAGGGATGCAGTAAAGGAGGAATAGATGCAGTAAAGAAGGAATAATGCATCGGAAAAGAGATACTCGACTCCCAAAAGAAAATCCTATCGTTTCCGTAGAAACGTATCTCGTTTTAGAAAGATAATGCAGGGAACCCAGAGTATTTCATATGGAGCAAATTGTGTGTTAATTCGGCAATGTGAGGGAGCGAGGGATGCAGTAAAGGAGGAATAATGCATCGGAAAAGAGATACTCGTAACCCCAAAGAAAATCCTACCGTTTCCGTAGAAACGTATCTCGATTTAGAAGGACAATGCAGGGAATCCAGAGTATTTCATATGGACGCAAATTGTGTGTTAATTCGTCAATGTGAGGGAGCGAGGGATGCAGTAAAGGAGGAATAATGCATCTGAAAAGAGATACTCGGAACCCCAAAGAAAATCCTATAGTTTCCGTAGAAACGTATCTTGATTTAGAAGGACAATGCAGGGAATCCAGAGTATTTCATATGGACGCAAATTGTGTGTTAATTCGTCAATGTGAGGGAGCGAGGGATGCAGTAAAGGAGGAATAATGCATCGGAAAAGAGATACTCGGAACCCCCAAGAAAATCCAGTCGTTTCGATAGAAACGTATCTCGATTTAGAAGGACAATGCAGGGAATCCAGAGTATTTCATATGGACGCAAATTGTGTGTTAATTCGTCAATGTGAGGGAGCGAGGGATGCAGTAAAGGAGGAATAATGCATCGGAAAAGAGATACTCGGAACCCCAAAGAAAATCCTATCGTTTCCGTAGAAACGTATCTCGATTTAGAAGGACAATGCAGGGAATCCAGAGGATTTCATATGGACGCAAATTGTGTGTTAATTCGTCAATGTGAGTTAGCGAGGGATGCAGTAAAGGAGGAATAATGCATCGGAAAAGAGATACTCGGAACCCCAAAAGAAATCCTATCGTTTCCGTAGAAACGTATCTCGATTTAGAAGGACAATGCAGGGAATCCTGAGTACTTCATATGGACGCAAATTGTGTGTTAATTCGTCAATGTGAGGGAGCGACGGATGCAGTAAAGGAGGAATAATGCATCGGAAAAGAGATACTCGGAACCCCAAAGAAAATCCTATCGTTTCCGTAGAAACGTATCTCGATTTAGGAGGACATTGCAGGGAATCCAGAGTATTTCATATGGACGCAAATTGTGTGTTAATTCGTCAATGTCAGGGAGCGAGGGATGCAGTAAAGGAGGAATAATGCATCGGAAAAGAGATACTCGGAACCCCAAAGAAAATCCTATCGTTTCCGTAGAAACGTATCTCGATTTAGAAGGACAATGCAGGGAATCCAGAGTATTTCATATGGACGCAAATTGTGTGTTAATTCGTCAATGTGAGGAAGCGAGGGATGCAGTAAAGGAGGAATAATGCATCGGAAAAGAGATACGCGGAACCCCAAAGAAAATCCTATCGTTTCCGTAGATACGTATCTCGATTTAGAAGGACAATGCAGGGAATCCAGAGTATTTCATATGGACGCAAATTGTGAGTTAATTCGTCAATGTGAGGGGGCGAGGGATGCAGTAAAGGAGGAATAATGCATCGGAAAAGAGATACTCGGAACCCCCAAGAAAATCCAGTCGTTTCGATAGAAACGTATCTCGATTTAGAAGGACAATGCAGGGAATCCTGAGTACTTCATATGGACGCAAATTGTGTGTTAATTCGTCAATGTGAGGGAGCGACGGATGCAGTAAAGGAGGAATAATGCATCGGAAAAGAGATACTCGGAACCCCAAAGAAAATCCTATCGTTTCCGTAGAAACGTATCTCGATTTAGGAGGACATTGCAGGGAATCCAGAGTATTTCATATGGACGCAAATTGTGTGTTAATTCGTCAATGTCAGGGAGCGAGGGATGCAGTAAAGGAGGAATAATGCATCGGAAAAGAGATACTCGGAACCCCAAAGAAAATCCTATCGTTTCCGTAGAAACGTATCTCGATTTAGAAGGACAATGCAGGGAATCCAGAGTATTTCATATGGACGCAAATTGTGTGTTAATTCGTCAATGTGAGGAAGCGAGGGATGCAGTAAAGGAGGAATAATGCATCGGAAAAGAGATACGCGGA
This sequence comes from Schistocerca nitens, assembly GCF_023898315.1. Lineage (NCBI taxonomy): Eukaryota > Metazoa > Arthropoda > Insecta > Orthoptera > Acrididae > Schistocerca > Schistocerca nitens. Next base: position 1,152,180,526 of record NC_064615.1, read on the forward strand.
ACCCCAAAGAAAATCCTATCGTTTCCGTAGATACGTATCTCGATTTAGAAGGACAATGCAGGGAATCCAGAGTATTTCATATGGACGCAAATTGTGAGTTAATTCGTCAATGTGAGGGGGCGAGGGATGCAGTAAAGGAGGAATAATGCATCGGAAAAGAGATACTCGGAACCCCAAAGAAAATCATATCATTTCCGTAGAAACGTATCTTGATTTAGAAGGACGATGCAGGGAATCCAGAGTATTTCATATGGACGCAAATTGTGTGTTAATTCGTCAATGTGAGGGAGCGAGGGATGCAGTAAAGGAGGAATAATGCATCGGAAAAGAGATACTCGGAACCCCAAAGAAAATCCTACCGTTTCCGTAGAAACGTATCTCGATTTAGAAGGACAATGCAGGGAATCCAGAGTATTTCATATGGACGCAAATTGTGTGTTAATTCGTCAGTGTGAGGGAGCGAGGGATGCAGTAAAGGAGGAATAATGCATCGGAAAAGAGATACTCGCCTCCCAAAAGAAAATCCTATCGTTTCCGTAGAAACGTATCTCAATTTAGAAAGATAATGCAGGGAACCCAGAGTATTTCATATGGACGCAATTTGTGTGTTAATTCGGCAATGTGAGGGAGCGAGGAATGCAGTAAAGGAGGAATAATGCATCGGAAAAGAGATACTCGGAACCCCAAAGAAAATCCTATCGTTTCCGTAGAAACGTATCTCGATTTAGGAGGACAATGCAGGGAATCCAGAGTATTTCATATAGACGCAAATTGTGTGTTAATTCTTCAATGTGAGGGAGCGAGGGATGCAGTAAAGGAGGAATAATGCATCGGAAAAGAGATACTCGGAACCCCAAAGAAAATCCTATCGTTTCCGTAGAAACGTATCTCGATTTAGAAGGACAATGCAGGGAATCCAGAGTATTTCATATGGACGCAAATTGTGTGTTAATTCGTCAATGTGAGGGAGCGAGGATTGCAGTAAAGGAGGAATATTGCATCGGAAAAGAGATACTCTTAACCCCAAAGAAAATCCTATCTTATCCGTAGAAACATATCTCGATTTAGAAGGACAATGCAGGGAATCCTGAGTATTTCATATGGACGCAAATTGTGTGTTAATTCGTCAATGTGAGGGAGCGAGGGATGCAGTAAAGGAGGAATAATGCATCGGAAAAGAGATACTCGGAACCCCAAAGAAAATCCTATCGTTTCCGTAGAAACGTATCTCGATTTAGGAGGACATTGCAGGGAATCCAGAGTATTTCATATGGACGCAAATTGTGTGTTAATTCGTCAATGTCAGGGAGCGAGGTATGCAGTAAAGGAGGAATAATGCATCGGAAGAGAGATACTCGGAACCCCAAAGAAAATCCTATCGTTTCCGTAGAAACGTATCTCGATTTAGAAGGACAATGCAGGGAATCCAGAGTATTTCATATGGACGCAAATTGTGTGTTAATTCGTCAATGTGAGGAAGCGAGGGATGCAGTAAAGGAGGAATAATGCATCGGAAAAGAGATACGCGGAACCCCAAAGAAAATCCTATCGTTTCCGTAGAAACGTATCTCGATTTAGAAGGACAATGCAGGGAACCCAGAGTATTTCATATGGACGCAATTTGTTTGTTAATTCGTCAATGTGAGGGAGCGAGGGATGCAGTAAAGGAGGAATAATGCATCGGAAAAGAGATATTCGGAACCCCAAAGAAAATCCTATCGGTTCCATAGAAACGTATCTCGATTTAGAAGGACAATGCAGGGAATCCAGAGGATTTGATATGGACGCAAATTGTGTGTTAATTCGTCAATTTGAGGGAGCGAGGGATGCAGTAAAGGAGGAATAATGCATCGGAAAAGAGATACTCGGAACCCCAAAGAAAATCCTATCGTTTCCGTAGAAACGTATCTCGATTTAGAAGGATAATGCAGGGAATCCAGAGTATTTCATATGGACGCAAATTGTGTGTTTATTCGTCAATGTGAGGGAGCGAGGGATGCAGTAAAGGAGGAATAATGCATCGGAAAAGAGATACTCGGAACCCCAAAGAAAATCCTATCGTTTCAGTAGAAACGTATCTCGATTTAGAAGGACAATGCAATGAATCCAGAGTATTTCATATGGACGCAAATTGTTTGTTAATTCGTCAATGTGAGGGAGCGAGGGATGCAGTAAAGGAGGAATAATGTATCGGAAAAGAGATACTTGGAACCCCAAAGATAATCTTATCGTTTCCGTAGAAACGTATCTCGATTTAGAAGGACAAAGCAGGGAATCCAGAGTATTTCATATGGACGCAAATTGTGTGTTAATTCGTCAATGTGAGGGAGCGAGGGATGCAGTAAAGGAGGAATAATGCATCGGAAAAGAAATACTCGTAACCCCAAAGAAAATCCTATCGTTTCCGTAGAAACGTATCTCGATTTAGAAGGACAATGCAGGGAATCCAGAGTATTTCATATGGACGCAAATTGTGTGTTAATTCGTCAATGTGAGGGAGCGAGGGATGCAGTAAAGGAGGAATAATGTATCGGAAAAGAGATACACTTAACCCCAAAGAAAATCCTATCTTATCCGTGGAAACATATCTCGATTTAGAAGGACAATGCAGGGAATCCAGAGTATTTCATATGGACGCAAATTGTGTGTTAATTCGTCAATGTAAGAGAGCGAGGGATGCAGTAAAGGAGGAATAATGCATCGGGAAAGAGATACTCGGAACCCCAAAGAAAATCCTATCGTTTCCGTAGAAACGTATCTCGATTTAGAAGGACAATGCAGGGAATCCCGAGTATTTCATATGGACGCAAATTGTGTGTTAATTCATCAATGTGAGGGAGCGAGGGATGCAGTAAAGGAGGAATAATGCATCGGAAAAGAGATACTCGGAACCCCAAAGAAAATCCTATCGTTTCCGTAGAAACGAATCCCGATTTAGAAGGACAATGCAGGGAACCCAGAGTATTTCATATGGACGCAATTTGTTTGTTAATTCGTCAATGTGAGGGAGCGAGGGATGCAGTAAAGGAGGAATAATGCATCGGAAAAGAGATATTCGGAACCCCAAAGAAAATCCTATCGGTTCCATAGAAACGTATCTCGATTTAGAAGGACAATGCAGGGAATCCAGAGGATTTGATATGGACGCAAATTGTGTGTTAATTCGTCAATGTGAGGGAGCGAGGGATGCAGTAAAGGAGGAATAATGCATCGGAAAAGAGATACTCGGAACCCCAAAGAGAATCCTATCATTTCCGTAGAAACGTATCTCGATTTAGAAGGACAATGCAGGGAATCCAGAGTATTTCATATGGACGCAAATTGTGTGTTAATTCGTCAATGTGAGGGAGCGAGGGATGCAGTAAAGGAGGAATAATGCATCTGAAAAGAGATACTCGGAACCCCAAAGAAAATCCTATCGTTTCCGTAGAAACGTATCTTGATTTAGAAGGACAATGCAGGGAATCCAGAGTATTTCATATGGACGCAAATTGTGTGTTAATTCGTCAATGTGAGGGAGCGAGGGATGCAGTAAAGGAGGAATAATGCATCGGAAAAGAGATACTCGGAACCCCAAAGAAAATCCTATCGTTTCCGTAGAAACGTATCTCGATTTAGAAGGACAATGCTGGGAATCCAGAGGATTTCATATGGACGCAAATTGTGTGTTAATTCGTCAATGTGAGTTAGCGAGGGATGCAGTAAAGGAGGAATAATGCATCGGAAAAGAGATACTCGGAACCCCAAAAGAAATCCTATCGTTTCCGTAGAAACGTATCTAGATTTAGAAGGACAATGCAGGGAATCCAGAGTATTTCATATGGACGCAAATTGTGTGTTAATTCGTCAATGTGAGGGAGCGAGGGATGCAGTAAAGGAGGAATAATGCATCGGAAAAGAGATACTCGACTGCCAAAAGAAAATCCTATCGTTTCCGTAGAAACGTATCTCAATTTAGAAAGATAATGCAGGGAACCCAGAGTATTTCATATGGACGCAAATTGTGTGTTAATTCGTCAATGTGTGGAAGCGAGGGATGCAGTAAAGGAGGAATAATGCATCGGAAAAGAGATACGCGGAACCCCAAAGAAAATCCTATCGTTTCCGTAGAAACGTATCTCGATTTAGAAGGACAATGCAGGGAATCCAGAGTATTTCATATGGGCGCAAATTGTGTGTTAATTCGTCAATGTGAGGGAGCGAGGGATGCAGTAAAGGAGGAATAATGCACCGGAAAAGAGATACTCGACTCCCAAAAGAAAATCCTATCGTTTCCGTAGAAACGTATCTCAATTTAGAAAGATAATGCAGGGAACCCAGAGTATTTCATATGGACCCAATTTGTGTGTTAATTCGGCAATGTGAGGGAGCGAGGGATGCAGTAAAGGAGGAATAATGCATCGGAAAAGAGATACTCGGAACCCCAAAGAAAATCCTATCGTTTCCGTAGATACGTATCTCGATTTAGAAGGACAATGCAGGGAATCCTGAGTATTTCATATGGACGCGAATTGTGTGTTAATTCGTCAATGTGAGGGAGCGAGGGATGCAGTAAAGGAGGAATAATGCATCGGAAAAGAGATACTCGGAACCCCAAAGAAAATCCTATCGTTTCCGTAGAAACGTATCTCGATTTAGGAGGACAATGCAGGGAATCCAGAGTATTTCATATGGACGCAAATTGTGTGTTAATTCGTCAATGTGAGGGAGCGAGGGATGCAGTAAAGGAGGAATAATGAATCGGAAAAGAGATACTCGGAACCCCAAAGAAAATCCTATCGTTTCCGTAGAAACGTATCTCGATTTAGAAGGACAATGCAGGGAATCCAGAGTATATCATATGGACGCAAATTGTGTGTTAATTCGTCACTGTGTGGGAGCGAGGGATGCAGTAAAGGAGGAATAATGCATCGGAAAAGAGATACTCGGAACCCCAAAGAAAATCCTATCGTTTCCGTAGAAACGTATCTCCATTTACAAGGACAATGCTGGGAATCCAGAGTATTTCATATGGACGCAAATTGTGTGTTAATTCGTCAATGTGAGGGAACGAGGGTTGCAGTAAAGGAGGAATAATGCATCGGAAAAGAGATACTCGGAACCCCAAGGAAAATCCTACCGTTTCCGTAGAAACGTATCTCGATTTAGAAGGCCAATGCAGGGAATCCAGAGTGTTTCATATAGACGCAAATTGTGTGTTAATTCTTCAATGTGAGGGAGCGAGGAATGCAGTAAAGGAGGAATAATGCACCGGAAAAGAGATACTCGACTCCCAAAAGAAAATCCTATCGTTTCCGTAGAAATGTATCTCAATTTAGAAAGATAATGCAGGGAATGCAGAGTATTTCATATGGACGCAATTTGTGTGTTAATTCGGCAATGTGAGGGAGCGAGGGATGCAGTAAAGGAGGAATAATGCATCGGAAAAGAGATACTCTGAACCCCAAAGAAAATCCTATCGTTTCCGTAGAAACGTATCTCGATTTAGAAGGACAATGCAGGGAATATTGAGTATTTCATATGGACGCAATTTGTGTGTTAATTCGTCAATGTGAGGGAGTGAGGGATGCAGTAAAGGAGGAATAATGCATCGGAAAAGAGATACTCGGAACCCCAAAGAAAATCCTATCTTTTCCGTAGAAACGTATCTCGATTTAGGAGGACAATGCAGGGAATCCAGAGTATTTCATATGGACGCAAATTGTGTGTTAATTCGTCAATGTGAGGGAGCGAGGGATGCAGTAAAGGAGGAATAATGCATCGGAAAAGAGATACTCGGAACCCCAAAGAAAATCCTATCGTTTCCGTAGAAACGTATCTCGATTTAGAAGGACAATGCAGGGAATCCAGAGTATATCATATGGACGCAAATTGTGTGTAAATTCGTCACTGTGTGGGAGCGAGGGATGCAGTAAAGGAGGAATAATGCACCGGAAAAGAGATACTCGGAACCCCAAAGAAAATCCTATCGTTTCCGTAGAAACGTATCTCGATTTACAAGGACAATGCAGGGAATCCAGAGTATTTCATATGGACGCAAATTGTGTGTTAATTCGTCAATGTGAGGGAACGAGGGATGCAGTAAAGGAGGAATAATGCATCGCAAAAGAGATACTCGGAACCCCAAGGAAAATCCTACCGTTTCCGTAGAAACGTATCTCGATTTAGAAGGACAATGCAGGGAATCCAGAGTATTTCATATAGACGCAAATTGTGTGTTAATTCTTCAATGTGTGGGAGCGAGAGATGCAGTCAAGGAGGAATAATGCATCGGAAAAGAGATACTCGGAACCCCAAAAGAAATCCTATCGTTTCCGTAGAAACGTATCTAGATTTAGAAGGACAATGCAGGGAATCCAGAGTATTTCATATGGACGCAAATTGTGTGTTAATTCGTCAATGTGAGGGAGCGAGGGATGCAGTAAAGGAGGAATAATGCATCGGAAAAGAGATACTCGACTGCCAAAAGAAAATCCTATCGTTTCCGTAGAAACGTATCTCAATTTAGAAAGATAATGCAGGGAACCCAGAGTATTTCATATGGACGCAAATTGTGTGTTAATTCGTCAATGTGTGGAAGCGAGGGATGCAGTAAAGGAGGAATAATGCATCGGAAAAGAGATACGCGGAACCCCAAAGAAAATCCTATCGTTTCCGTAGAAACGTATCTCGATTTAGAAGGACAATGCAGGGAATCCAGAGTATTTCATATGGGCGCAAATTGTGTGTTAATTCGTCAATGTGAGGGAGCGAGGGATGCAGTAAAGGAGGAATATTGCACCGGAAAAGAGATACTCGACTCCCAAAAGAAAATCCTATCGTTTCCGTAGAAACGTATCTCAATTTAGAAAGATAATGCAGGGAACCCAGAGTATTTCATATGGACGCAATTTGTGTGTTAATTCGGCAATGTGAGGGAGCGAGGGATGCAGTAAAGGAGGAATAATGCATCGGAAAAGAGATACTCGGAACCCCAAAGAAAATCCTATCGTTTCCGTAGATACGTATCTCGATTTAGAAGGACAATGCAGGGAATCCTGAGTATTTCATATGGACGCGAATTGTGTGTTAATTCGTCAATGTGAGGGAGCGAGGGATGCAGTAAAGGAGGAATAATGCATCGGAAAAGAGATACTCGGAACCCCAAAGAAAATCCTATCGTTTCCGTAGAAACGTATCTCGATTTAGGAGGACAATGCAGGGAATCCAGAGTATTTCATATGGACGCAAATTGTGTGTTAATTCGTCAATGTGAGGGAGCGAGGGATGCAGTAAAGGAGGAATAATGAATCGGAAAAGAGATACTCGGAACCCCAAAGAAAATCCTATCGTTTCCGTAGAAACGTATCTCGATTTAGAAGGACAATGCAGGGAATCCAGAGTATATCATATGGACGCAAATTGTGTGTTAATTCGTCACTGTGTGGGAGCGAGGGATGCAGTAAAGGAGGAATAATGCATCGGAAAAGAGATACTCGGAACCCCAAAGAAAATCCTATCGTTTCCGTAGAAACGTATCTCGATTTACAAGGACAATGCTGGGAATCCAGAGTATTTCATATGGACGCAAATTGTGTGTTAATTCGTCAATGTGAGCGAACGAGGGTTGCAGTAAAGGAGGAATAATGCATCGGAAAAGAGATACTCGGAACCCCAAGGAAAATCCTACCGTTTCCGTAGAAACGTATCTCGATTTAGAAGGACAATGCAGGGAATCCAGAGTATTTCATATAGACGCAAATTGTGTGTTAATTCTTCAATGTGAGGGAGCGAGGAATGCAGTAAAGGAGGAATAATGCACCGGAAAAGAGATACTCGACTCCCAAAAGAAAATCCTATCGTTTCCGTAGAAATGTATCTCAATTTAGAAAGATAATGCAGGGAATGCAGAGTATTTCATATGGACGCAATTTGTGTGTTAATTCGGCAATGTGAGGGAGCGAGGGATGCAGTAAAGGAGGAATAATGCATCGGAAAAGAGATACTCGGAACCCCAAAGAAAATCCTATCGTTTCCGTAGAAACGTATCTCGATTTAGAAGGACAATGCAGGGAATATTGAGTATTTCATATGGACGCAATTTGTGTGTTAATTCGTCAATGTGAGGGAGTGAGGGTTGCAGTAAAGGAGGAATAATGCATCGGAAAAGAGATACTCGGAACCCCAAAGAAAATACTATCTTTTCCGTAGAAACGTATCTCGATTTAGGAGGACAATGCAGGGAATCCAGAGTATTTCATATGGACGCAAATTGTGTGTTAATTCGTCAATGTGAGGGAGCGAGGGATGCAGTAAAGGAGGAATAATGCATCGGAAAAGAGATACTCGGAACCCCAAAGAAAATCCTATTGTTTCCGTAGAAACGTGTCTCGATTTAGAAGGACAATGCAGGGAATCCAGAGTATATCATATGGACGCAAATTGTGTGTAAATTCGTCACTGTGTGGGAGCGAGGGATGCAGTAAAGGAGGAATAATGCACCGGAAAAGAGATACTCGGAACCCCAAAGAAAATCCTATCGTTTCCGTAGAAACGTATCTCGATTTACAAGGACAATGCAGGGAATCCAGAGTATTTCATATGGACGCAAATTGTGTGTTAATTCGTCAATGTGAGGGAACGAGGGATGCAGTAAAGGAGGAATAATGCATCGCAAAAGAGATACTCGGAACCCCAAGGAAAATCCTACCGTTTCCGTAGAAACGTATCTCGATTTAGAAGGACAATGCAGGGAATCCAGAGTATTTCATATAGACGCAAATTGTGTGTTAATTCTTCAATGTGAGGGAGCGAGAGATGCAGTCAAGAAGGAATAATGCATCGGAAAAGAGATACTCGGAACCCCAAAGAAAATCCTATCGTTTCCGTAGAAACGTATCTCGATTTAGAAGGACAATGCAGGGAATCCAGAGTATTTCATATGGACGCAAATTGTGTGTTAATTCGTCAATGTGAGGGAGCGAGGAATGCAGTAAAGGATGAATAATGCATCGGAAAAGAGATACTCTTAACCCCAAAGAAAATCCTATCTCATCCGTAGAAACATATCTCGATTTAGAAGGACAATGCAGGGAATCCAGAGTATTTCATATGGACGCAAATTGTGTGTTAATTCGTCAATGTAAGGGAGCGAGGGATGCAGTAAAGGAGGAATAATGCATCGGAAAAGAGATACTCGGAACCCCAAAGAAAATCCTATCGTTTCCGTAGAAACGTATCTCGATTTAGAAGGACAATGCAGGGAATCCAGAGTATTTCATATGGACGCAAATTGTGTGTTAATTCATCAATGTGAGGGAGCGAGGGATGCAGTAAAGGAGGAATAATGCATCGGAAAAGAGATACTCGGAACCCCAAAGAAAATCCTAACGTTTCCGTAGAAACGAATCCCGATTTAGAAGGACAATGCAGGGAACCCAGAGTATCTCATATGGACGCAATTTGTTTGTTAATTCGTCAATGTGAGGGAGCGAGGGATGCAGTAAAGGAGGAATAATGCATCGGAAAAGAGATATTCGGAACCCCAAAGAAAATCCTATCGGTTCCATAGAAACGTATCTCGATTTAGAAGGACAATGCAGGGAATCCAGAGGATTTGATATGGACGCAAATTGTGTGTTAATTGGTCAATTTGAGGGAGCGAGGGATGCAGTAAAGGAGGAATAATGCATCGGAAAAGAGATACTCGGAACCCCAAAGAAAATCCTATCGTTTCCGTAGAAACGTATCTCGATTTAGAAGGACAATGCAGGGAATCCAGAGTATTTCATATGGACGCAAATTGTGTGTTAATTCGTCAATGTGAGGGAGCGAGGGATGCAGTAAAGGAGGAATAATGCATCGGAAAAGAGATACTCGGAACCCCAAAGAAAATCCTATCGTTTCAGCAGAAACGTATCTCGATTTCGAAGGACAATGCAATGAATCCAGAGTATTTCATATGGACGCAAATTGTTTGTTAATTCGTCAATGTGAGGGAGCGAGGGATGCAGTAAAGGAGGAATAATGAATCGGAAAAGAGATACTTGGAACCCCAAAGAAAATCCTATCGTTTCCGTAGAAACGTATCTCGATTTAGAATTACAATGCAGGGAATCCAGAGTATTTCATATGGACGCAAATTGTGTGTTAATTCGTCAATGTGAGGGAGCGAGGGATGCAGTAAAGGAGGAATAATGCATCGGAAAAGAGATACTCGGAACCCCAAAGAAAATCCTATCGTTTCCGTAGAAACGTATCTCGATTTAGAAGGACAATGCAGGGAATCCAGAGTATTTCATATGGACGCAAATTGTGTGTTAATTCGTCAATGTGAGGGAGCGAGGGATGCAGTAAAGGAGGAATAATGTATCGGAAAAGAGATACTCTTAACCCCAAAGAAAATCCTATCTTATCCGTAGAAACATATCTCGATTTAGAAGGACAATGCAGGGAATCCAGAGTATTTCAAATGGACGCAAATTGTGTGTTAATTCGTCAATGTAAGGGAGCGAGGGATGCAGTAAAGGAGGATTAATGCATCGGAAAAGAGATACTCGGAACCCCAAAGAAAATCCTATCGTTTCCGTAGAAACGTATCTCGATTTAGAAGGACAATGCAGGGAATCCAGAGTATTTCATATGGACGCAAATTGTGTGTTAATTCATCAATGTGAGGGAGCGAGGGATGCAGTAAAGGAGGAATAATGCATCGGAAAAGAGATACTCGGAACCCCAAAGAAAATCCTATCGTTTCCGTAGAAACGAATCCCGATTTAGAAGGACAATGCAGGGAACCCAGAGTATTTCATATGGACGCAATTTGTTTGTTAATTCGTCAATGTGAGGGAGCGAGGGATGCAGTAAAGGAGGAATAATGCATCGGAAAAGAGATATTCGGAACCCCAAAGAAAATCCTATTGGTTCCATAGAAACGTATCTCGATTTAGAAGGACAATGCAGGGAATCCAGAGGATTTGATATGGACGCAAATTGTGTGTTAATTCGTCAATTTGAGGGAGTGAGGGATGCAGTAAAGGAGGAATAATGCATCGGAAAAGAGATACTCGGAACCCCAAAGAAAATCCTATCGTTTCCGTAGAAACGTATCTCGATTTAGAAGGACAATGCAGGGAATCCAGAGTATTTCATATGGACGCAAATTGTGTGTTAATTCGTCAATGTGAGTGAGCGAGGGATGCAGTAAAGGAGGAATAATGCATCGGAAAAGAGATACTCGGAACCCCAAAGAAAATCCTATCGTTTCAGTAGAAACGTATCTCGATTTAGAAGGACAATGCAATGAATCCAGAGTATTTCATATGGACGCAAATTGTTTGTTAATTCGTCAATGTGAGGGAGCGAGGGATGCAGTAAAGGAGGAATAATGTATCGGAAAAGAGATACTTGGAACCCCAAAGAAAATCCTATCGTTTCCGTAGAAACGTATCTCGATTTAGAAGGACAATGCAGGGAATCCAGAGTATTTCATATGGACGCAAATTGTGTGTTAATTCGTCAATGTGAGGGAGCGAGGGATGCAGTAAAGGAGGAATAATGCATCGGAAAAGAGATACTCGGAACCCCAAAGAAAATCCTATCGTTTCCGTAGAAACGTATCTTGATTTAGAAGGACAATGCAGGGAATCCAGAGTATTTCATATGGACGCAAATTGTGTGTTAATTCGTCAATGTGAGGGAGCGAGGGATGCAGTAAAGGAGGAATAATGCATCGGAAAAGAGATACTCGGAACCCCCAAGAAAATCCAGTCGTTTCGATAGAAACGTATCTCGATTTAGAAGGACAATGCAGGGAATCCAGAGTATTTCATATGGACGCAAATTGTGTGTTAATTCGTCAATGTGAGGGAGCGAGGGATGCAGTAAAGGAGGAATAATGCATCGGAAAAGAGATACTCGGAACCCCAAAGAAAATCCTATCGTTTCCGTAGAAACGTATCTCGATTTAGAAGGACAATGCAGGGAATCCAGAGGATTTCATATGGACGCAAATTGTGTGTTAATTCGTCAATGTGAGGGAGCGAGGGATGCAGTAAAGGAGGAATAATGCATCGGAAAAGAGATACTCGGAACCCCAAAGAAAATCCTATCGTTTCAGTAGAAACGTATCTCGATTTAGAAGGACAATGCAATGAATCCAGAGTATTTCATATGGACGCAAATTGTTTGTTAATTCGTCAATGTGAGGGAGCGAGGGATGCAGTAAAGGAGGAATAATGTATCGGAAAAGAGATACTTGGAACCCCAAAGAAAATCCTATCGTTTCCGTAGAAACGTATCTCGATTTAGAAGGACAATGCAGGGAATCCAGAGTATTTCATATGGACGCAAATTGTGTGTTAATTCGTCAATGTGAGGGAGCGAGGGATGCAGTAAAGGAGGAATAATGCATCGGAAAAGAGATACTCGACTCCCAAAAGAAAATCCTATCGTTTCCGTAGAAACGTAACTCGTTTTAGAAAGATAATGCAGGGAACCCAGAGTATTTCATATGGACGCAAATTGTGTGTTAATTCGGCAATGTGAGGGAGCGAGGGATGCAGTAAAGGAGGAATAATGCATCGGAAAAGAGATACTCGTAACCCCAAAGAAAATCCTACCGTTTCCGTAGAAACGTATCTCGATTTAGAAGGACAATGCAGGGAATCCAGAGTATTTCATATGGACGCAAATTGTGTGTTAATTTGTCAATGTGAGGGAGCGAGGGATGCAGTAAAGGAGGAATAATGCATCGGAAAAGAGATACTCGGAACCCCAAAGAAAATCCTATCATTTCCGTAGAAACGTATCTCGATTTAGAAGGACAATGCAGGGAATCCAGAGTATTTCATATGGACGCAAATTGTGTGTTAATTCGTCAATGTGAGGGAGCGAGGGATGCAGTAAAGGAGGAATAATGCATCGGAAAAGAGATACTCGGAACCCCAAAGAAAATCCTATCGTTTCCGTAGAAACGTATCTTGATTTAGAAGGACAATGCAGGGAATCCAGAGTATTTCATATGGACGCAAATTGTGTGTTAATTCGTCAATGTGAGGGAGCGAGGGATGCAGTAAAGGAGGAATAATGCATCGGAAAAGAGATACTCGGAACCCCCAAGAAAATCCAGTCGTTTCGATAGAAACGTATCTCGATTTAGAAGGACAATGCAGGGAATCCAGAGTATTTCATATGGACGCAAATTGTGTGTTAATTCGTCAATGTGAGGGAGCGAGGGATGCAGTAAAGGAGGAATAATGCATCGGAAAAGAGATACTCGGAACCCCAAAGAAAATCCTATCGTTTCCGTAGAAACGTATCTCGATTTAGAAGGACAATGCAGGGAATCCAGAGGATTTCATATGGACGCAAATTGTGTGTTAATTCGTCAATGTGAGTTAGCGAGGGATGCAGGAAAGGAGGAATAATGCATCGGAAAAGAGATACTCGGAACCCCAAAAGAAATCCTATCGTTTCCGTAGAAACGTATCTCGATTTAGAAGGACAATGCAGGGAATCCTGAGTACTTCATATGGTCGCAAATTGTGTGTTAATTCGTCAATGTGAGGGAGCGAGGGATGCAGTAAAGGAGGAATAATGCATCGGAAAAGAGATACTCGGAACCCCAAAGAAAATCCTATCGTTTCCGTAGAAACGTATCTCGATTTAGGAGGACATTGCAGGGAATCCAGAGTATTTCATATGGACGCAAATTGTGTGTTAATTCGTCAATGTCAGGGAGCGAGGGATGCAGTAAAGTAGGAATAATGCATCGGAAAAGAGATACTCGGAACCCCAAAGAAAATCCTATCGTTTCCGTAGAAACGTATCTCGATTTAGAAGAACAATGCAGGGAATCCAGAGTATTTCATATGGACGCAAATTGTGTGGTAATTCGTCAATGTGAGGAAGCGAGGGATGCAGTAAAGGAGGAATAATGCATCGGAAAAGAGATACGCGGAACCCAAACGAAAATCCTATCGTTTCCGTAGAAACGTATCTCGATTTAGAAGGACAATGCAGGGAATCCAGAGTATTTCATATGGACGCAAATTGTGAGTTAATTCGTCAATGTGAGGGGGCGAGGGATGCAGTAAAGGAGGAATAATGCATCGGAAAAGAGATACTCGGAACCCCAAAGAAAATCCTATCGTTTCCGTAGAAACGTATCTTGATTTAGAAGGACAATGCAGGGAATCCAGAGTATTTCATATGGACGCAAATTGTGTGTTAATTCGTCAATGTGAGGGAGCGAGGGATGCAGTAAAGGAGGAATAATGCATCGGAAAAGAGATACTCGGAACCCCAAAGAAAATCCTACCGTTTCCGTAGAAACGTATCTCGATTTGGAAGGACAATGCAGGGAATGCAGAGTATTTCATATGGACGCAAATTGTGTGTTAATTCGTCAATGTGAGGGAGCGAGGGATGCAGTAAAGGAGGAATAATGCATCAGAAAAGAGATACTCGACTCCCAAAAGAAAATCCTATCGTTTCCGTAGAAATGTATCTGAATTTAGAAAGATAATGCAGGGAACCCAGGGTATTTCATATGGACGCAATTTGTGTGTTAATTCGGCAATGTGAGGGAGCAAGGGATGCAGTAAAGGAGGAATATTGCATCGGAAAAGAGATACTCGGAACCCCAAAGAAAATCCTATCGTTTCCGTAGAAACGTATCTCGATTTAGGAGGACAATGCAGGGAATCCAGAGTATTTCATATAGACGCAAATTGTGTGTTAATTCTTCAATGTGAGGGAGCGAGGGATGCAGTAGAGGAGGAATAATGCATCGGAAAAGAGATACTCGGAACCCCAAAGAAAATCCTATCGTTTCCGTAGAAACGTATCTCGATTTAGAAGGACAATGCAGGGAATCCAGAGTATTTCATATGGACGCAAATTGTGTGTTAATTCGTCAATGTGAGGGAGCGAGGGATGCAGTAAAGGAGGAATAATGCATCTGAAAAGAGATACTCGGAACCCCAAAGAAAATCCTATCGTTTCCGTAGAAACGTATCTTGATTTAGAAGGACAATGCAGGGAATCCAGAGTATTTCATATGGACGCAAATTGTGTGTTAATTCGTCAATGTGAGGGAGCGAGGGATGCAGTAAAGGAGGAATAATGCATCGGAAAAGAGATACTCGGAACCCCCAAGAAAATCCAGTCGTTTCGATAGAAACGTATCTCGATTTAGAAGGACAATGCAGGGAATCCAGAGTATTTCATATGGACGCAAATTGTGTGTTAATTCGTCAATGTGAGGGAGCGAGGGATGCAGTAAAGGAGGAATAATGCATCGGAAAAGAGATACTCGGAACCCCAAAGAAAATCCTATCGTTTCCGTAGAAACGTATCTCGATTTAGAAGGACAATGCAGGGAATCCAGAGGATTTCATATGGACGCAAATTGTGTGTTAATTCGTCAATGTGAGTTAGCGAGGGATGCAGTAAAGGAGGAATAATGCATCGGAAAAGAGATACTCGGAACCCCAAAAGAAATCCTATCGTTTCCGTAGAAACGTATCTCGATTTAGAAGGACAATGCAGGGAATCCTGAGTACTTCATATGGTCGCAAATTGTGTGTTAATTCGTCAATGTGAGGGAGCGAGGGATGCAGTAAAGGAGGAATAATGCATCGGAAAAGAGATACTCGGAACCCCAAAGAAAATCCTATCGTTTCCGTAGAAACGTATCTCGATTTAGGAGGACATTGCAGGGAATCCAGAGTATTTCATATGGACGCAAATAGTGTGTTAATTCGTCAATGTCAGGGAGCGAGGGATGCAGTAAAGTAGGAATAATGCATCGGAAAAGAGATACTCGGAACCCCAAAGAAAATCCTATCGTTTCCGTAGAAACGTATCTCGATTTAGAAGGACAATGCAGGGAATCCAGAGTATTTCATATGGACGCAAATTGTGTGTTAATTCTTCAATGTGAGGAAGCGAGGGATGCAGTAAAGGAGGAATAATGCATCGGAAAAGAGATACGCGGAACCCCAACGAAAATCCTATCGTTTCCGTAGAAACGTATCTCGATTTAGAAGGACAATGCAGGGAATCCAGAGTATTTCATATGGACGCAAATTGTGAGTTAATTCGTCAATGTGAGGGGGCGAGGGATGCAGTAAAGGAGGAATAATGCATCGGAAAAGAGATACTCGGAACCCCAAAGAAAATCCTATCGTTTCCGTAGAAACGTATCTTGATTTAGAAGGACAATGCAGGGAATCCAGAGTATTTCATATGGACGCAAATTGTGTGTTAATTCGTCAATGTGAGGGAGCGAGGGATGCAGTAAAGGATGAATAATGCATCGGAAAAGAGATACTCGGAACCCCAAAGAAAATCCTACCGTTTCCGTAGAAACGTATCTCGATTTAGAAGGACAATGCAGGGAATGCAGAGTATTTCATATGGACGCAAATTGTGTGTTAATTCGTCAATGTGAGGGAGCGAGGGATGCAGTAAAGGAGGAATAATGCATCAGAAAAGAGATACTCGACTCCCAAAAGAAAATCCTATCGTTTCCGTAGAAATGTATCTCAATTTAGAAAGATAATGCAGGGAACCCAGAGTATTTCATATGGACGCAATTTGTGTGTTAATTCGGCAATGTGAGGGAGCGAGGGATGCAGTAAAGGAGGAATAATGCATCGGAAAAGAGATACTCGGAACCCCAAAGAAAATCCTATCGTTTCCGTAGAAACGTATCTCGATTTAGGAGGACAATGCAGGGAATCCAGAGTATTTCATATAGACGCAAATTGTGTGTTAATTCTTCAATGTGAGGGAGCGAGGGATGCAGTAGAGGAGGAATAATGCATCGGAAAAGAGATACTCGGAACCCCAAAGAAAATCCTATCGTTTCCGTAGAAACGTATCTCGATTTAGAAGGACAATGCAGGGAATCCAGAGTATTTCATATGGACGCAAATTGTGTGTTAATTCGTCAATGTGAGGGAGCGAGGAATGCAGTAAAGGAGGAATAATGCATCGGAAAAGAGATACTCTTAACCCCAAAGAAAATCCTATCTTATCCGTAGAAACATATCTCGATTTAGAAGGACAATGCAGGGAATCCTGAGTATTTCATATGGACGCAAATTGTGTGTTAATTCGTCAATGTGAGGGAGCGAGGGATGCAGTAAAGGAGGAATAATGCATCGGAAAAGAGATACTCGGAACCCCAAAGAAAATCCTATCGTTTCCGTAGAAACGTATCTCGATTTAGGAGGACATTGCAGGGAATCCAGAGTATTTCATATGGACGCAAATTGTGTGTTAATTCGTCAATGTCAGGGAGCGAGGGATGCAGTAAAGGAGGAATAATGCATCGGAAAAGAGATACTCGGAACCCCAAAGAAAATCCTATCGTTTCCGTAGAAACGTATCTTGATTTAGAAGGACAATGCAGGGAATCCAGAGTATTTCATATGGACGCAAAGTGTGTGTTAATTCGTCGATGTGAGGGAGCGAGGGATGCAGTAAAGGAGGAATAATGCATCGGAAAAGAGATACTCGGAACCCCAAAGAAAATCCTACCGTTTCCGTAGAAACGTATCTCGATTTAGAAAGACAATGCAGGGAATCCAGAGTATTTCATATGGACGCAAATTGTGTGTTAATTCGTCAATGTGAGGGAGCGAGGGATGCAGTAAAGGAGGAATAATGCATCGGAAAAGAGATACTCGACTGCCAAAAGAAAATCCTATCGTTTCCGTAGAAACGTATCTCAATTTAGAAAGATAATGCAGGGAACCCAGAGTATTTCATATGGACGCAAATTGTGTGTTAATTCGTCAATGTGAGGGAGCGAGGGATGCAGTAAAGGAGGAATAATGCATCGGAAAAGAGATACTCTTAACCCCAAAGAAAATCCTATCGTTTCCGTAGAAACGTATCTCGATTTAGAAGGACAATGCAGGGAATCCAGAGTATTTCATATGGACGCAAATTGTGTGTTAATTCGTCAATGTGAGGGAGCGAGGGATGCAGTAAAGGAAGAATAATGTATCGGAAAAGAGATACTCTTAACCCCAAAGAAAATCCTATCTTATCCGTGGAAACATATCTCGATTTAGAAGGACAATGCAGGGAATCCAGAGTATTTCATATGGACGCAAATTGTGTGTTAATTCGTCAATGTAAGGGAGCGAGGGATGCAGTAAAGGAGGAATAATGCATCGGGAAGGAGATACTCGGAACCCCAAAGAGAATCCTATTGTTTCCGTAGAAACGTATCTCGATTTAGAAGGACAATGCAGGGAATCCAGAGTATTTCATATGGACGCAAATTGTGTGTTAATTCATCAATGTGAGGGAGCGAGGGATGCAGTAAAGGAGGAATAATGCATCGGAAAAGAGATACTCGTAACCCCAAAGAAAATCCTATCGTTTCCGTAGAAACGAATCCCGATTTAGAAGGACAATGCAGGGAACCCAGAGTATTTCATATGGACGCAATTTGTTTGTTAATTCGTCAATGTGAGGGAGCGAGGGATGCAGTAAAGGAGGAATAATGCATCGGAAAAGAGATATTCGGAACCCCAAAGAAAATCCTCTCGGTTCCATAGAAACGTATCTCGATTTAGAAGGACAATGCAGGGAATCCAGAGGATTTGATATGGACGCAAATTGTGTGTTAATTCGTCAATGTGAGGGAGCGAGGGATGCAGTAAAGGAGGAATAATGCATCGGAAAAGAGATACTCGGAACCCCAAAGAGAATCCTATCATTTCCGTAGAAACGTATCTCGATTTAGAAGGACAATGCAGGGAATCCAGAGTATTTCATATGGACGCAAATTGTGTGTTAATTCGTCAATGTGAGGGAGCGAGGGATGCAGTAAAGGAGGAATAATGCATCTGAAAAGAGATACTCGGAACCCCAAAGAAAATCCTATCGTTTCCGTAGAAACGTATCTTGATTTAGAAGGACAATGCAGGGAATCCAGAGTATTTCATATGGACGCAAATTGTGTGTTAATTCGTCAATGTGAGGGAGCGAGGGATGCAGTAAAGGAGGAATAATGCATCGGAAAAGAGATACTCGGTACCCCAAAGAAAATCCTATCGTTTCCGTAGAAACGTATCTCGATTTAGAAGGACAATGCAGGGAATCCAGAGGATTTCATATGGACGCAAATTGTGTGTTAATTCGTCAATGTGAGTTAGCGAGGGATGCAGTAAAGGAGGAATAATGCATCGGAAAAGAGATACTCGGAACCCCAAAAGAAATCCTATCGTTTCCGTAGAAACGTATCTCGATTTAGAAAGACAATGCAGGGAATCCAGAGTATTTCATAAGGACGCAAATTGTGTGTTAATTCGTCAATGTGAGGGAGCGAGGGATGCAGTAAAGGAGGAATAATGCATCGGAAAAGAGATACTCGACTGCCAAAAGAAATTCCTATCGTTTCCGTAGAAACGTATCTCAATTTAGAAAGATAATGCAGGGAACCCAGAGTATTTCATATGGACGCAAATTGTGTGTTAATTCGACAATGTGTGGAAGCGAGGGATGCAGTAAAGGAGGAATAATGCATCGGAAAAGAGATACGCGGAACCCCAAAGAAAATCCTATCGTTTCCGTAGAAACGTATCTCGATTTAGAAGGACAATGCAGGGAATCCAGAGTATTTCATATGGGCGCAAATTGTGTGTTAATTCGTCAATGTGAGGGAGCGAGGGATGCAGTAAAGGAGGAATAATGCACCGGAAAAGAGATACTCGACTCCCAAAAGAAAATCCTATCGTTTCCGTAGAAACGTATCTCAATTTAGAAAGATAATGCAGGGAACCCAGAGTATTTCATATGGACGCAATTTGTGTGTTAATTCGGCAATGTGAGGGAGCGAGGGATGCAGTAAAGGAGGAATAATGCATCGGAAAACAGATACTCGGAACCCCAAAGAAAATCCTATCGTTTCCGTAGATACGTATCTCGATTTAGAAGGACAATGCAGGGAATCCTGAGTATTTCATATGGACGCGAATTGTGTGTTAATTCGTCAATGTGAGGGAGCGAGGGATGCAGTAAAGGAGGAATAACGCATCGGAAAAGAGATACTCGGAACCCCAAAGAAAATCCTATCGTTTCCGTAGAAACGTATCTCGATTTAGGAGGACAATGCAGGGAATCCAGAGTATTTCATATGGACGCAAATTGTGTGTTAATTCGTCAATGTGAGGGAGCGAGGGATGCAGTAAAGGAGGAATAATGAATCGGAAAAGAGATACTCGGAACCCCAAAGAAAATCCTATCGTTTCCGTAGAAACGTATCTCGATTTAGAAGGACAATGCAGGGAATCCAGAGTATATCATATGGACGCAAATTGTGTGTTAATTCGTCACTGTGTGGGAGCGAGGGATGCAGTAAAGGAGGAATAATGCATCGGAAAAGAGATACTCGGAACCCCAAAGAAAATCCTATCGTTTCCGTAGAATCGTATCTCGATTTACAAGGACAATGCAGGGAATCCAGAGTATTTCATATGGACGCAAATTGTGTGTTAATTCGTCAATGTGAGGGAACGAGGGTTGCAGTAAAGGAGGAATAATGCATCGGAAAAGAGATACTCGGAACCCCAAGGAAAATCCTACCGTTTCCGTAGAAACGTATCTCGATTTAGAAGGACAATGCAGGGAATCCAGAGTATTTCATATAGACGCAAATTGTGTGTTAATTCTTCAATGTGAGGGAGCGAGGAATGCAGTAAAGGAGGAATAATGCACCGGAAAAGAGATACTCGACTCCCAAAAGAAAATCCTATCGTTTCCGTAGAAATGTATCTCAATTTAGAAAGATAATGCAGGGAATGCAGAGTATTTCATATGGACGCAATTTGTGTGTTAATTCGGCAATGTGAAGGAGCGAGGGATGCAGTAAAGGAGGAATAATGCAACGGAAAAGAGATACTCGGAACCCCAAAGAAAATCCTATCGTTTCCGTAGAAACGTATCTCGATTTAGAAGGACAATGCAGGGAATATTGAGTATTTCATATGGACGCAAATTGTGTGTTAATTCGTCAATGTGAGGGAGTGAGGGATGCAGTAAAGGAGGAATAATGCATCGGAAAAGAGATACTCGGAACCCCAAAGAAAATCCTATCTTTTCCGTAGAAACGTATCTCGATTTAGGAGGACAATGCAGGGAATCCAGAGTATTTCATATGGACGCAAATTGTGTGTTAATTCGTCAATGTGAGGGAGCGAGGGATGCAGTAAAGGAGGAATAATGCATCGGAAAAGAGATACTCGGAACCCCAAAGAAAATCCTATCGTTTCCGTAGAAACGTATCTCGATTTAGAAGGACAATGCAGGGAATCCAGAGTATATCATATGGACGCAAATTGTGTGTAAATTCGTCACTGTGTGGGAGCGAGGGATGCAGTAAAGGAGGAATAATGCACCGGAAAAGAGATACTCGGAACCCCAAAGAAAATCCTATCGTTTCCGTAGAAACGTATCTCGATTTACAAGGACAATGCAGGGAATCCAGAGTATTTCATATGGACGCAAATTGTGTGTTAATTCGTCAATGTGAGGGAACGAGGGATGCAGTAAAGGAGGAATAATGCATCGCAAAAGAGATACTCGGAACCCCAAGGAAAATCCTACCGTTTCCGTAGAAACGTATCTCGATTTAGAAGGACAATGCAGGGAATCCAGAGTATTTCATATAGACGCAAATTGTGTGTTAATTCTTCAATGTGAGGGAGCGAGAGATGCAGTAAAGGAGGAATAATGCATCGGAAAAGAGATACTCGGAACCCCAAAGAAAATCCTATCGTTTCCGTAGAAACGTATCTCGATTTAGAAGGACAATGCAGGGAATCCAGAGTATTTCATATGGACGCAAATTGTGTGTTAATTCGTCAATGTGAGGGAGCGAGGAATGCAGTAAAGGATGAATAATGCATCGGAAAAGAGATACTCTTAACCTCAAAGAAAATCCTATCTTATCCGTAGAAACATATCTCGATTTAGAAGGACAATGCAGGGAATCCAGAGTATTTCATATGGACGCAAATTGTGTGTTAATTCGTCAATGTGAGGGAGCGAGGGATGCAGTAAAGGAGGAATAATGCATCGGAAAAGAGATACTCGGAACCCCAAAGAAAATCCTACCGTTTCCGTAGAAACGTATCTCGATTTAGAAGGACAATGCAGGGAATGCAGAGTATTTCATATGGACGCAAATTGTGTGTTAATTCGTCAATGTGAGGGAGCGAGGGATGCAGTAAAGGAGGAATAATGCATCAGAAAAGAGATACTCGACTCCCAAAAGAAAATCCTATCGTTTCCGTAGAAATGTATCTCAATTTAGAAAGATAATGCAGGGAACCCAGAGTATTTCATATGGACGCAATTTGTGTGTTAATTCGGCAATGTGAGGGAGCGAGGGATGCAGTAAAGGAGGAATATTGCATCGGAAAAGAGATACTCGGAACCCCAAAGAAAATCCTATCGTTTCCGTAGAAACGTATCTCGATTTAGGAGGACAATGCAGGGAATCCAGAGTATTTCATATAGACGCAAATTGTGTGTTAATTCTTCAATGTGAGGGAGCGAGGGATGCAGTAGAGGAGGAATAATGCATCGGAAAAGAGATACTCGGAACCCCAAAGAAAATCCTATCGTTTCCGTAGAAACGTATCTCGATTTAGAAGGACAATGCAGGGAATCCAGAGTATTTCATATGGACGCAAATTGTGTGTTAATTCGTCAATGTGAGGGAGCGAGGGATGCAGTAAAGGAGGAATAATGCATCTGAAAAGAGATACTCGGAACCCCAAAGAAAATCCTATCGTTTCCGTAGAAACGTATCTTGATTTAGAAGGACAATGCAGGGAATCCAGAGTATTTCATATGGACGCAAATTGTGTGTTAATTCGTCAATGTGAGGGAGCGAGGGATGCAGTAAAGGAGGAATAATGCATCGGAAAAGAGATACTCGGAACCCCCAAGAAAATCCAGTCGTTTCGATAGAAACGTATCTCGATTTAGAAGGACAATGCAGGGAATCCAGAGTATTTCATATGGACGCAAATTGTGTGTTCTTTCGTCAATGTGAGGGAGCGAGGGATGCAGTAAAGGAGGAATAATGCATCGGAAAAGAGATACTCGGAACCCCAAAGAAAATCCTATCGTTTCCGTAGAAACGTATCTCGATTTAGAAGGACAATGCAGGGAATCCAGAGGATTTCATATGGACGCAAATTGTGTGTTAATTCGTCAATGTGAGTTAGCGAGGGATGCAGTAAAGGAGGAATAATGCATCGGAAAAGAGATACTCGGAACCCCAAAAGAAATCCTATCGTTTCCGTAGAAACGTATCTCGATTTAGAAGGACAATGCAGGGAATCCTGAGTACTTCATATGGTCGCAAATTGTGTGTTAATTCGTCAATGTGAGGGAGCGAGGGATGCAGTAAAGGAGGAATAATGCATCGGAAAAGAGATACTCGGAACCCCAAAGAAAATCCTATCGTTTCCGTAGAAACGTATCTCGATTTAGGAGGACATTGCAGGGAATCCAGAGTATTTCATATGGACGCAAATAGTGTGTTAATTCGTCAATGTCAGGGAGCGAGGGATGCAGTAAAGTAGGAATAATGCATCGGAAAAGAGATACTCGGAACCCCAAAGAAAATCCTATCGTTTCCGTAGAAACGTATCTCGATTTAGAAGGACAATGCAGGGAATCCAGAGTATTTCATATGGACGCAAATTGTGTGTTAATTCGTCAATGTGAGGAAGCGAGGGATGCAGTAAAGGAGGAATAATGCATCGGAAAAGAGATACGCGGAACCCCAACGAAAATCCTATCGTTTCCGTAGAAACGTATCTCGATTTAGAAGGACAATGCAGGGAATCCAGAGTATTTCATATGGACGCAAATTGTGAGTTAATTCGTCAATGTGAGGGGGCGAGGGATGCAGTAAAGGAGGAATAATGCATCGGAAAAGAGATACTCGGAACCCCAAAGAAAATCCTATCGTTTCAGTAGAAACGTATCTTGATTTAGAAGGACAATGCAGGGAATCCAGAGTATTTCATATGGACGCAAATTGTGTGTTAATTCGTCAATGTGAAGGAGCGAGGGATGCAGTAAAGGAGGAATAATGCATCGGAAAAGAGATACTCGGAACCCCAAAGAAAATCCTACCGTTTCCGTAGAAACGTATCTCGATTTAGAAGGACAATGCAGGGAATGCAGAGTATTTCATATGGACGCTAATTGTGTGTTAATTCGTCAATGTGAGGGAGCGAGGGATGCAGTAAAGGAGGAATAATGCATCAGAAAAGAGATACTCGACTCCCAAAAGAAAATCCTATCGTTTCCGTAGAAATGTATCTCAATTTAGAAAGATAATGCAGGGAACCCAGAGTATTTCATATGGACGCAATTTGTGTGTTAATTCGGCAATGTGAGGGAGCGAGGGATGCAGTAAAGGAGGAATAATGCATCGGAAAAGAGATACTCGGAACCCCAAAGAAAATCCTATCGTTTCCGTAGAAACGTATCTCGATTTAGGAGGACAATGCAGGGAATCCAGAGTATTTCATATAGACGCAAATTGTGTGTTAATTCTTCAATGTGAGGGAGCGAGGGATGCAGTAGAGGAGGAATAATGCATCGGAAAAGAGATACTCGGAACCCCAAAGAAAATCCTATCGTTTCCGTAGAAACGTATCTCGATTTAGAAGGACAATGCAGGGAATCCAGAGTATTTCATATGGACGCAAATTGTGTGTTAATTCGTCAATGTGAGGGAGCGAGGAATGCAGTAAAGGAGGAATAATGCATCGGAAAAGAGATACTCTTAACCCCAAAGAAAATCCTATCTTATCCGTAGAAACATATCTCGATTTAGAAGGACAATGCAGGGAATCCTGAGTATTTCATATGGACGCAAATTGTGTGTTAATTCGTCAATGTGAGGGAGCGAGGGATGCAGTAAAGGAGGAATAATTCATCGGAAAAGAGATACTCGGAACCCCAAAGAAAATCCTATCGTTTCCGTAGAAACGTATCTCGATTTAGGAGGACATTGCAGGGAATCCAGAGTATTTCATATGGACGCAAATTGTGTGTTAATTCGTCAATGTCAGGGAGCGAGGGATGCAGTAAAGGAGGAATAATGCATCGGAAAAGAGATACTCGGAACCCCAAAGAAAATCCTATCGTTTCCGTAGAAACGTATCTTGATTTAGAAGGACAATGCAGGGAATCCTGAGTATTTCATATGGACGCAAAGTGTGTGTTAATTCGTCGATGTGAGGGAGCGAGGGATGCAGTAAAGGAGGAATAATGCATCGGAAAAGAGATACTCGGAACCCCAAAGAAAATCCTACCGTTTCCGTAGAAACGTATCTCGATTTAGAAAGACAATGCAGGGAATCCAGAGTATTTCATATGGACGCAAATTGTGTGTTAATTCGTCAATGTGAGGGAGCGAGGGATGCAGTAAAGGAGGAATAATGCATCGGAAAAGAGATACTCGACTGCCAAAAGAAAATCCTATCGTTTCCGTAGAAACGTATCTCAATTTAGAAAGATAATGCAGGGAACCCAGAGTATTTCATATGGACGCAAATTGTGTGTTAATTCGTCAATGTGAGGGAGCGAGGGATGCAGTAAAGGAGGAATAATGCATCGGAAAAGAGATACTCGGAACCCCAAAGAAAATCCTATCGTTTCCGTAGAAACGTATCTCGATTTAGAAGGACAATGCAGGGAATCCAGAGTATTTCATATGGACGCAAATTGTGTGTTAATTCGTCAATGTGAGGGAGCGAGGGATGCAGTAAAGGAGGAATAATGTATCGGAAAAGAGATACTCTTAACCCCAAAGAAAATCCTATCTTATCCGTGGAAACATATCTCGATTTAGAAGGACAATGCAGGGAATCCAGAGTATTTCATATGGACGCAAATTGTGTGTTAATTCGTCAATGTAAGGGAGCGAGGGATGCAGTAAAGGAGGAATAATGCATCGGGAAGGAGATACTCGGAACCCCAAGGAAAATCCTATTGTTTCCGTAGAAACGTATCTCGATTTAGAAGGACAATGCAGGGAATCCAGAGTATTTCATATGGACGCAAATTGTGTGTTAATTCATCAATGTGAGGGAGCGAGGGATGCAGTAAAGGAGGAATAATGCATCGGAAAAGAGATATTCGGAACCCCAAAGAAAATCCTCTCGGTTCCATAGAAACGTATCTCGATTTAGAAGGACAATGCAGGGAATCCAGAGGATTTGATATGGACGCAAATTGTGTGTTAATTCGTCAATGTGAGGGAGCGAGGGATGCAGTAAAGGAGGAATAATGCATCGGAAAAGAGATACTCGGAACCCCAAAGAGAATCCTATCATTTCCGTAGAAACGTATCTCGATTTAGAAGGACAATGCAGGGAATCCAGAGTATTTCATATGGACGCAAATTGTGTGTTAATTCGTCAATGTGAGGGAGCGAGGGATGCAGTAAAGGAGGAATAATGCATCTGAAAAGAGATACTCGGAACCCCAAAGAAAATCCTATCGTTTCCGTAGAAACGTATCTTGATTTAGAAGGACAATGCAGGGAATCCAGAGTATTTCATATGGACGCAAATTGTGTGTTAATTCGTCAATGTGAGGGAGCGAGGGATGCAGTAAAGGAGGAATAATGCATCGGAAAAGAGATACTCGGAACCCCAAAGAAAATCCTATCGTTTCCGTAGAAACGTATCTCGATTTAGAAGGACAATGCAGGGAATCCAGAGGATTTCATATGGACGCAAATTGTGTGTTAATTCGTCAATGTGAGTTAGCGAGGGATGCAGTAAAGGAGGAATAATGCATCGGAAAAGAGATACTCGGAACCCCAAAAGAAATCCTATCGTTTCCGTAGAAACGTATCTCGATTAAGAAAGACAATGCAGGGAATCCAGAGTATTTCATATGGACGCAAATTGTGTGTTAATTCGTCAATGTGAGGGAGCGAGGGATGCAGTAAAGGAGGAATAATGCATCGGAAAAGAGATACTCGACTGCCAAAAGAAATTCCTATCGTTTCCGTAGAAACGTATCTCAATTTAGAAAGATAATGCAGGGAACCCAGAGTATTTCATATGGACGCAAATTGTGTGTTAATTCGACAATGTGTGGAAGCGAGGGATGCAGTAAAGGAGGAATAATGCATCGGAAAAGAGATACGCGGAACCCCAAAGAAAATCCTATCGTTTCCGTAGAAACGTATCTCGATTTAGAAGGACAATGCAGGGAATCCAGAGTATTTCATATGGGCGCAAATTGTGTGTTAATTCGTCAATGTGAGGGAGCGAGGGATGCAGTAAAGGAGGAATAATGCACCGGAAAAGAGATACGCGACTCCCAAAAGAAAATCCTATCGTTTCCGTAGAAACGTATCTCAATTTAGAAAGATAATGCAGGGAACCCAGAGTATTTCATATGGACGCAATTTGTGTGTTAATTCGGCAATGTGAGGGAGCGAGGGATGCAGTAAAGGAGGAATAATGCATCGGAAAAGAGATACTCGGAACCCCAAAGAAAATCCTATCGTTTCCGTAGATACGTACCTCGATTTAGAAGGACAATGCAGGGAATCCTGAGTATTTCATATGGACGCGAATTGTGTGTTAATTCGTCAATGTGAGGGAGCGAGGGATGCAGTAAAGGAGGAATAACGCATCGGAAAAGAGATACTCGGAACCCCAAAGAAAATCCTATCGTTTCCGTAGAAACGTATCTCGATTTAGGAGGACAATGCAGGGAATCCAGAGTATTTCATATGGACGCAAATTGTGTGTTAATTCGTCAATGTGAGGGAGCGAGGGATGCAGTAAAGGAGGAATAATGAATCGGAAAAGAGATACTCGGAACCCCAAAGAAAATCCTTTCGTTTCCGTAGAAACGTATCTCGATTTAGAAGGACAATGCAGGGAATCCAGAGTATATCATATGGACGCAAATTGTGTGTTAATTCGTCACTGTGTGGGAGCGAGGGATGCAGTAAAGGAGGAATAATGCATCGGAAAAGAGATACTCGGAACCCCAAAGAAAATCCTATCGTTTCCGTAGAAACGTATCTCGATTTACAAGGACAATGCAGGGAATCCAGAGTATTTCATATGGACGCAAATTGTGTGTTAATTCGTCAATGTGAGGGAACGAGGGTTGCAGTAAAGGAGGAATGATGCATCGGAAAAGAGATACTCGGAACCCCAAGGAAAATCCTACCGTTTCCGTAGAAACGTATCTCGATTTAGAAGGACAATGCAGGGAATCCAGAGTATTTCATATAGACGCAAATTGTGTGTTAATTCTTCAATGTGAGGGAGCGAGGAATGCAGTAAAGGAGGAATAATGCACCGGAAAAGAGATACTCGACTCCCAAAAGAAAATCCTATCGTTTCCGTAGAAATGTATCTCAATTTAGAAAGATAATGCAGGGAATGCAGAGTATTTCATATGGACGCAATTTGTGTGTTAATTCGGCAATGTGAGGGAGCGAGGGATGCAGTAAAGGAGGAATAATGCATCGGAAAAGAGATACTCGGAACCCCAAAGAAAATCCTATCGTTTCCGTAGAAACGTATCTCGATTTAGAAGGACAATGCAGGGAATATTGAGTATTTCATATGGACGCAAATTGTGTGTTAATTCGTCAATGTGAGGGAGTGAGGGATGCAGTAAAGGAGGAATAATGCATCGGAAAAGAGATACTCGGAACCCCAAAGAAAATCCTATCTTTTCCGTAGAAACGTATCTCGATTTAGGAGGACAATGCAGGGAATCCAGAGTATTTCATATGGACGCAAATTGTGTGTTAATTCGTCAATGTGAGGGAGCGAGGGATGCAGTAAAGGAGGAATAATGCATCGGAAAAGAGATACTCGGAACCCCAAAGAAAATCCTATCGTTTCCGTAGAAACGTATCTCGATTTAGAAGGACAATGCAGGGAATCCAGAGTATATCATATGGACGCAAATTGTGTGTAAATTCGTCACTGTGTGGGAGCGAGGGATGCAGTAAAGGAGGAATAATGCACCGGAAAAGAGATACTCGGAACCCCAAAGAAAATCCTATCGTTTCCGTAGAAACGTATCTCGATTTACAAGGACAATGCAGGGAATCCAGAGTATTTCATATGGACGCAAATTGTGTGTTAATTCGTCAATGTGAGGGAACGAGGGATGCAGTAAAGGAGGAATAATGCATCGCAAAAGAGATACTCGGAACCCCAAGGAAAATCCTACCGTTTCCGTAGAAACGTATCTCGATTTAGAAGGACAATGCAGGGAATCCAGAGTATTTCATATGGACGCAAATTGTGTGTTAATTCGTCAATGTGAGGGAGCGAGGGATGCAGTAAAGGAGGAATAATGCATCGGAAAAGAGATACTCGACTGCCAAAAGAAATTCCTATCGTTTCCGTAGAAACATATCTCAATTTAGAAAGATAATGCAGGGAACCCAGAGTATTTCATATGGACGCAATTTGTGTGTTAATTCGGCAATGTGAGGGAGCGAGGGATGCAGTAAAGGAGGAATAATGCATCGGAAAAGAGATACTCGGAACCCCAAAGAAAATCCTATCGTTTCCGTAGATACGTACCTCGATTTAGAAGGACAATGCAGGGAATCCTGAGTATTTCATATGGGCGCAAATTGTGTGTTAATTCGTCAATGTGAGGGAGCGAGGGATGCAGTAAAGGAGGAATAATGCACCGGAAAAGAGATACGCGACTCCCAAAAGAAAATCCTATCGTTTCCGTAGAAACGTATCTCAATTTAGAAAGATAATGCAGGGAACCCAGAGTATTTCATATGGACGCAATTTGTGTGTTAATTCGGCAATGTGAGGGAGCGAGGGATGCAGTAAAGGAGGAATAATGCATCGGAAAAGAGATACTCGGAACCCCAAAGAAAATCCTATCGTTTCCGTAGATACGTACCTCGATTTAGAAGGACAATGCAGGGAATCCTGAGTATTTCATATGGACGCGAATTGTGTGTTAATTCGTCAATGTGAGGGAGCGAGGGATGCAGTAAAGGAGGAATAACGCATCGGAAAAGAGATACTCGGAACCCCAAAGAAAATCCTATCGTTTCCGTAGAAACGTATCTCGATTTAGGAGGACAATGCAGGGAATCCAGAGTATTTCATATGGACGCAAATTGTGTGTTAATTCGTCAATGTGAGGGAGCGAGGGATGCAGTAAAGGAGGAATAATGAATCGGAAAAGAGATACTCGGAACCCCAAAGAAAATCCTTTCGTTTCCGTAGAAACGTATCTCGATTTAGAAGGACAATGCAGGGAATCCAGAGTATATCATATGGACGCAAATTGTGTGTTAATTCGTCACTGTGTGGGAGCGAGGGATGCAGTAAAGGAGGAATAATGCATCGGAAAAGAGATACTCGGAACCCCAAAGAAAATCCTATCGTTTCCGTAGAAACGTATCTCGATTTACAAGGACAATGCAGGGAATCCAGAGTATTTCATATGGACGCAAATTGTGTGTTAATTCGTCAATGTGAGGGAACGAGGGTTGCAGTAAAGGAGGAATGATGCATCGGAAAAGAGATACTCGGAACCCCAAGGAAAATCCTACCGTTTCCGTAGAAACGTATCTCGATTTAGAAGGACAATGCAGGGAATCCAGAGTATTTCATATAGACGCAAATTGTGTGTTAATTCTTCAATGTGAGGGAGCGAGGAATGCAGTAAAGGAGGAATAATGCACCGGAAAAGAGATACTCGACTCCCAAAAGAAAATCCTATCGTTTCCGTAGAAATGTATCTCAATTTAGAAAGATAATGCAGGGAATGCAGAGTATTTCATATGGACGCAATTTGTGTGTTAATTCGGCAATGTGAGGGAGCGAGGGATGCAGTAAAGGAGGAATAATGCATCGGAAAAGAGATACTCGGAACCCCAAAGAAAATCCTATCGTTTCCGTAGAAACGTATCTCGATTTAGAAGGACAATGCAGGGAATATTGAGTATTTCATATGGACGCAAATTGTGTGTTAATTCGTCAATGTGAGGGAGTGAGGGATGCAGTAAAGGAGGAATAATGCATCGGAAAAGAGATACTCGGAACCCCAAAGAAAATCCTATCTTTTCCGTAGAAACGTATCTCGATTTAGGAGGACAATGCAGGGAATCCAGAGTATTTCATATGGACGCAAATTGTGTGTTAATTCGTCAATGTGAGGGAGCGAGGGATGCAGTAAAGGAGGAATAATGCATCGGAAAAGAGATACTCGGAACCCCAAAGAAAATCCTATCGTTTCCGTAGAAACGTATCTCGATTTAGAAGGACAATGCAGGGAATCCAGAGTATATCATATGGACGCAAATTGTGTGTAAATTCGTCACTGTGTGGGAGCGAGGGATGCAGTAAAGGAGGAATAATGCACCGGAAAAGAGATACTCGGAACCCCAAAGAAAATCCTATCGTTTCCGTAGAAACGTATCTCGATTTACAAGGACAATGCAGGGAATCCAGAGTATTTCATATGGACGCAAATTGTGTGTTAATTCGTCAATGTGAGGGAACGAGGGATGCAGTAAAGGAGGAATAATGCATCGCAAAAGAGATACTCGGAACCCCAAGGAAAATCCTACCGTTTCCGTAGAAACGTATCTCGATTTAGAAGGACAATGCAGGGAATCCAGAGTATTTCATATGGACGCAAATTGTGTGTTAATTCGTCAATGTGAGGGAGCGAGGGATGCAGTAAAGGAGGAATAATGCATCGGAAAAGAGATACTCGACTGCCAAAAGAAATTCCTATCGTTTCCGTAGAAA
Source organism: Schistocerca nitens (assembly GCF_023898315.1). Taxonomy (NCBI): domain Eukaryota; kingdom Metazoa; phylum Arthropoda; class Insecta; order Orthoptera; family Acrididae; genus Schistocerca; species Schistocerca nitens. The sequence goes on from NC_064615.1 coordinate 1,152,212,349, forward strand.
CGTATCTCAATTTAGAAAGATAATGCAGGGAACCCAGAGTATTTCATATGGACGCAAATTGTGTGTTAATTCGACAATGTGTGGAAGCGAGGGATGCAGTAAAGGAGGAATAATGCATCGGAAAAGAGATACGCGGAACCCCAAAGAAAATCCTATCGTTTCCGTAGAAACGTATCTCGATTTAGAAGGACAATGCAGGGAATCCAGAGTATTTCATATGGGCGCAAATTGTGTGTTAATTCGTCAATGTGAGGGAGCGAGGGATGCAGTAAAGGAGGAATAATGCACCGGAAAAGAGATACGCGACTCCCAAAAGAAAATCCTATCGTTTCCGTAGAAACGTATCTCAATTTAGAAAGATAATGCAGGGAACCCAGAGTATTTCATATGGACGCAATTTGTGTGTTAATTCGGCAATGTGAGGGAGCGAGGGATGCAGTAAAGGAGGAATAATGCATCGGAAAAGAGATACTCGGAACCCCAAAGAAAATCCTATCGTTTCCGTAGATACGTATCTCGATTTAGAAGGACAATGCAGGGAATCCTGAGTATTTCATATGGACGCGAATTGTGTGTTAATTCGTCAATGTGAGGGAGCGAGGGATGCAGTAAAGGAGGAATAACGCATCGGAAAAGAGATACTCGGAACCCCAAAGAAAATCCTATCGTTTCCGTAGAAACGTATCTCGATTTAGGAGGACAATGCAGGGAATCCAGAGTATTTCATATGGACGCAAATTGTGTGTTAATTCGTCAATGTGAGGGAGCGAGGGATGCAGTAAAGGAGGAATAATGCATCGGAAAAGAGATACTCGGAACCCCAAAGAAAATCCTATCGTTTCCGTAGAAACGTATCTCGATTTACAAGGACAATGCAGGGAATCCAGAGTATTTCATATGGACGCAAATTGTGTGTTAATTCGTCAATGTGAGGGAACGAGGGTTGCAGTAAAGGAGGAATAATGCATCGGAAAAGAGATACTCGGAACCCCAAGGAAAATCCTACCGTTTCCGTAGAAACGTATCTCGATTTAGAAGGACAATGCAGGGAATCCAGAGTATTTCATATAGACGCAAATTGTGTGTTAATTCTTCAATGTGAGGGAGCGAGGAATGCAGTAAAGGAGGAATAATGCACCGGAAAAGAGATACTCGACTCCCAAAAGAAAATCCTATCGTTTCCGTAGAAATGTATCTCAATTTAGAAAGATAATGCAGGGAATGCAGAGTATTTCATATGGACGCAATTTGTGTGTTAATTCGGCAATGTGAGGGAGCGAGGGATGCAGTAAAGGAGGAATAATGCATCGGAAAAGAGATACTCGGAACCCCAAAGAAAATCCTATCGTTTCCGTAGAAACGTATCTCGATTTAGAAGGACAATGCAGGGAATATTGAGTATTTCATATGGACGCAAATTGTGTGTTAATTCGTCAATGTGAGGGAGTGAGGGATGCAGTAAAGGAGGAATAATGCATCGGAAAAGAGATACTCGGAACCCCAAAGAAAATCCTATCTTTTCCGTAGAAACGTATCTCGATTTAGGAGGACAATGCAGGGAATCCAGAGTATTTCATATGGACGCAAATTGTGTGTTAATTCGTCAATGTGAGGGAGCGAGGGATGCAGTAAAGGAGGAATAATGCATCGGAAAAGAGATACTCGGAACCCCAAAGAAAATCCTATCGTTTCCGTAGAAACGTATCTCGATTTAGAAGGACAATGCAGGGAATCCAGAGTATATCATATGGACGCAAATTGTGTGTAAATTCGTCACTGTGTGGGAGCGAGGGATGCAGTAAAGGAGGAATAATGCACCGGAAAAGAGATACTCGGAACCCCAAAGAAAATCCTATCGTTTCCGTAGAAACGTATCTCGATTTACAAGGACAATGCAGGGAATCCAGAGTATTTCATATGGACGCAAATTGTGTGTTAATTCGTCAATGTGAGGGAACGAGGGATGCAGTAAAGGAGGAATAATGCATCGCAAAAGAGATACTCGGAACCCCAAGGAAAATCCTACCGTTTCCGTAGAAACGTATCTCGATTTAGAAGGACAATGCAGGGAATCCAGAGTATTTCATATAGACGCAAATTGTGTGTTAATTCTTCAATGTGAGGGAGCGAGAGATGCAGTAAAGGAGGAATAATGCATCGGAAAAGAGATACTCGGAACCCCAAAGAAAATCCTATCGTTTCCGTAGAAACGTATCTCGATTTAGAAGGACAATGCAGGGAATCCAGAGTATTTCATATGGACGCAAATTGTGTGTTAATTCGTCAATGTGAGGGAGCGAGGAATGCAGTAAAGGATGAATAATGCATCGGAAAAGAGATACTCTTAACCCCAAAGAAAATCCTATCTTATCCGTAGAAACATATCTCGATTTAGAAGGACAATGCAGGGAATCCAGAGTATTTCATATGGACGCAAATTGTGTGTTAATTCGTCAATGTAAGGGAGCGAGGGATGCAGTAAAGGAGGAATAATGCATCGGAAAAGAGATACTCGGAACCCCAAAGAAAATCCTATCGTTTCCGTAGAAACGTATCTCGATTTAGAAGGACAATGCAGGGAATCCAGAGTATTTCATATGGACGCAAATTGTGTGTTAATTCATCAATGTGAGGGAGCGAGGGATGCAGTAAAGGAGGAATAATGCATCGGAAAAGAGATACTCGGAACCCCAAAGAAAATCCTAACGTTTCCGTAGAAACGAATCCCGAATTAGAAGGACAATGCAGGGAACCCAGAGTATTTCATATGGACGCAATTTGTTTGTTAATTCGTCAATGTGAGGGAGCGAGGGATGCAGTAAAGGAGGAATAATGCATCGGAAAAGAGATATTCGGAACCCCAAAGAAAATCCTATCGGTTCCATAGAAACGTATCTCGATTTAGAAGGACAATGCAGGGAATCCAGAGGATTTGATATGGACGCAAATTGTGTGTTAATTGGTCAATTTGAGGGAGCGAGGGATGCAGTAAAGGAGGAATAATGCATCGGAAAAGAGATACTCGGAACCCCAAAGAAAATCCTATCGTTTCCGTAGAAACGTATCTCGATTTAGAAGGACAATGCAGGGAATCCAGAGTATTTCATATGGACGCAAATTGTGTGTTAATTCGTCAATGTGAGGGAGCGAGGGATGCAGTAAAGGAGGAATAATGCATCGGAAAAGAGATACTCGGAACCCCAAAGAATATCCTATCGTTTCAGTAGAAACGTATCTCGATTTCGAAGGACAATGCAATGAATCCAGAGTATTTCATATGGACGCAAATTGTTTGTTAATTCGTCAATGTGAGGGAGCGAGGGATGCAGTAAAGGAGGAATAATGTATCGGAAAAGAGATACTTGGAACCCCAAAGAAAATCCTATCGTTTCCGTAGAAACGTATCTCGATTTAGAATTACAATGCAGGGAATCCAGAGTATTTCATATGGACGCAAATTGTGTGTTAATTCGTCAATGTGAGGGAGCGAGGGATGCAGTAAAGGAGGAATAATGCATCGGAAAAGAGATACTCGGAACCCCAAAGAAAATCCTATCGTTTCCGTAGAAACGTATCTCGATTTAGAAGGACAATGCAGGGAATCCAGAGTATTTCATATGGACGCAAATTGTGTGTTAATTCGTCAATGTGAGGGAGCGAGGGATGCAGTAAAGGAGGAATAATGTATCGGAAAAGAGATACTCTTAACCCCAAAGAAAATACTATCTTATCCGTAGAAACATATCTCGATTTAGAAGGACAATGCAGGGAATCCAGAGTATTTCATATGGACGCAAATTGTGTGTTAATTCGTCAATGTAAGGGAGCGAGGGATGCAGTAAAGGAGGAATAATGCATCGGAAAAGAGATACTCGGAACCCCAAAGAAAATCCTATCGTTTCCGTAGAAACGTATCTCGATTTAGAAGGACAATGCAGGGAATCCAGAGTATTTCATATGGACGCAAATTGTGTGTTAATTCATCAATGTGAGGGAGCGAGGGATGCAGTAAAGGAGGAATAATGCATCGGAAAAGAGATACTCGGAACCCCAAAGAAAATCCTATCGTTTCCGTAGAAACGAATCCCGATTTAGAAGGACAATGCAGGGAACCCAGAGTATTTCATATGGACGCAATTTGTTTGTTAATTCGTCAATGTGAGGGAGCGAGGGATGCAGTAAAGGAGGAATAATGCATCGGAAAAGAGATATTCGGAACCCCAAAGAAAATCCTATCGGTTCCATAGAAACGTATCTCGATTTAGAAGGACAATGCAGGGAATCCAGAGTATTTCATATGGACGCAAATTGTGTGTTAATTCGTCAATTTGAGGGAGCGAGGGATGCAGTAAAGGAGGAATAATGCATCGGAAAAGAGATACTCGGAACCCCAAAGAAAATCCTATCGTTTCCGTAGAAACGTATCTCGATTTAGAAGGACAATGCAGGGAATCCAGAGTATTTCATATGGACGCAAATTGTGTGTTAATTCGTCAATGTGAGGGAGCGAGGGATGCAGTAAAGGAGGAATAATGCATCGGAAAAGAGATACTCGGAACCCCAAAGAAAATCCTATCGTTTCAGTAGAAACGTATCTCGATTTAGAAGGACAATGCAATGAATCCAGAGTATTTCATATGGACGCAAATTGTTTGTTAATTCGTCAATGTGAGGGAGCGAGGGATGCAGCAAAGGAGGAATAATGTATCGGAAAAGAGATACTTGGAACCCCAAAGAAAATCCTATCGTTTCCGTAGAAACGTATCTCGATTTAGAAGGACAATGCAGGGAATCCAGAGTATTTCATATGGACGCAAATTGTGTGTTAATTCGTCAATGTGAGGGAGCGAGGGATGCAGTAAAGGAGGAATAATGCATCGGAAAAGAGATACTCGACTCCCAAAAGAAAATCCTATCGTTTCCGTAGAAACGTATCTCGTTTTAGAAAGATAATGCAGGGAACCCAGAGTATTTCATATGGACGCAAATTGTGTGTTAATTCGGCAATGTGAGGGAGCGAGGGATGCAGTAAAGGAGGAATAATGCATCGGAAAAGAGATACTCGTAACCCCAAAGAAAATCCTACCGTTTCCGTAGAAACGTATCTCGATTTAGAAGGACAATGCAGGGAATCCAGAGTATTTCATATGGACGCAAATTGTGTGTTAATTTGTCAATGTGAGGGAGCGAGGGATGCAGTAAATGAGGAATAATGCATCGGAAATGAGATACCCGGAACCCCAAAGAAAATCCTATCATTTCCGTGGAAACGTATCTCGATTTAGAAGGACAATGCAGGGAATCCAGAGTATTTCATATGGACGCAAATTGTGTGTTAATTCGTCAATGTGAGGGAGCGAGGGATGCAGTAAAGGAGGAATAATGCATCTGAAAAGAGATACTCGGAACCCCAAAGAAAATCCTATCGTTTCCGTAGAAACGTATCTTGATTTAGAAGGACAATGCAGGGAATCCAGAGTATTTCATATGGACGCAAATTGTGTGTTAATTCGTCAATGTGAGGGAGCGAGGGATGCAGTAAAGGAGGAATAATGCATCGGAAAAGAGATACTCGGAACCCCCAAGAAAATCCAGTCGTTTCGATAGAAACGTATCTCGATTTAGAAGGACAATGCAGGGAATCCAGAGTATTTCATATGGACGCAAATTGTGTGTTAATTCGTCAATGTGAGGGAGCGAGGGATGCAGTAAAGGAGGAATAATGCATCTGAAAAGAGATACTCGGAACCCCAAAGAAAATCCTATCGTTTCCGTAGAAACGTATCTCGATTTAGAAGGACAATGCAGGGAATCCAGAGGATTTCATATGGACGCAAATTGTGTGTTAATTCGTCAATGTGAGTTAGCGAGGGATGCAGTAAAGGAGGAATAATACATCGGAAAAGAGATACTCGGAACCCCAAAGAAAATCCTATCGTTTCCGTAGAAACGTATCTCGATTTAGAAGGACAATGCAGGGAATCCTGAGTACTTCATATGGACGCAAATTGTGTGTTAATTCGTCAATGTGAGGGAGCGAGGGATGCAGTAAAGGAGGAATAATGCATCGGAAAAGAGATACTCGGAACCCCAAAGAAAATCCTATCGTTTCCGTAGAAACGTATCTCGATTTAGGAGGACATTGCAGGGAATCCAGAGTATTTCATATGGACGCAAATTGTGTGTTAATTCGTCAATGTCAGGGAGCGAGGGATGCAGTAAAGTAGGAATAATGCATCGGAAAAGAGATACTCGGAACCCCAAAGAAAATCATATCGTTTCCGTAGAAACGTATCTCGATTTAGAAGGACAATGCAGGGAATCCAGAGTATTTCATATGGACGCAAATTGTGTGTTAATTCGTCAATGTGAGGAAGCGAGGGATGCAGTAAAAGAGGAATAATGCATCGGAAAAGAGATACGCGGAACCCCAAAGAAAATCCTATCGTTTCCGTAGAAACGTATCTCGATTTAGAAGGACAATGCAGGGAATCCAGAGTATTTCATATGGACGCAAATTGTGAGTTAATTCGTCAATGTGAGGGGGCGAGGGATGCAGTAAAGGAGGAATAATGCATCGGAAAAGAGATACTCAGAACCCCAAAGAAAATCCTATCGTTTCCGTAGAAACGTATCTTGATTTAGAAGGACAATGCAGGGAATCCAGAGTATTTCATATGGATGCAAATTGTGTGTTAATTCGTCAATGTGAGGGAGCGAGGGATGCAGTAAAGGAGGAATAATGCATCGGAAAAGAGATACTCGGAACCCCAAAGAAAATCCTACCGTTTCCGTAGAAACGTATCTCGATTTAGAAGGACAATGCAGGGAATGCAGAGTATTTCATATGGACGCAAATTGTGTGTTAATTCGTCAATGTGAGGGAGCGAGGGATGCAGTAAAGGAGGAATAATGCATCAGAACAGAGATACTCGACTCCCAAAAGAAAATCCTATCGTTTCCGTAGAAATGTATCTCAATTTAGAAAGATAATGCAGGGAACCCAGAGTATTTCATATGGACGCAATTTGTGTGTTAATTCGGCAATGTGAGGGAGCGAGGGATGCAGTAAAGGAGGAATAATGCATCGGAAAAGAGATACTCGGAACCCCAAAGAAAATCCTATCGTTTCCGTAGAAACATATCTCGATTTAGGAGGACAATGCAGGGAATCCAGAGTATTTCATATAGACGCAAATTGTGTGTTAATTCTTCAATGTGAGGGAGCGAGGGATGCAGTAGAGGAGGAATAATGCATCGGAAAAGAGATACTCGGAACCCCAAAGAAAATCCTATCGTTTCCGTAGAAACGTATCTCGATTTAGAAGGACAATGCAGGGAATCCAGAGTATTTCATATGGACGCAAATTGTGTGTTAATTCGTCAATGTGAGGGAGCGAGGAATGCAGTAAAGGAGGAATAATGCATCGGAAAAGAGATACTCTTAACCCCAAAGAAAATCCTATCTTATCCGTAGAAACATATCTCGATTTAGAAGGACAATGCAGGGAATCCTGAGTATTTCATATGGACGCAAATTGTGTGTTAATTCGTCAATGTGAGGGAGCGAGGGATGCAGTAAAGGAGGAATAATGCATCGGAAAAGAGATACTCGGAACCCCAAAGAAAATCCTATCGTTTCCGTAGAAACGTATCTCGATTTAGGAGGACATTGCAGGGAATCCAGAGTATTTCATATGGACGCAAATTGTGTGTTAATTCGTCAATGTCAGGGAGCGAGGGATGCAGTAAAGGAGGAATAATGCATCGGAAAAGAGATACTCGGAACCCCAAAGAAAATCCTATCGTTTCCGTAGAAACGTATCTTGATTTAGAAGGACAATGCAGGGAATCCAGAGTATTTCATATGGACGCAAAGTGTGTGTTAATTCGTCAATGTGAGGGAGCGAGGGATGCAGTAAAGGAGGAATAATGCATCGGAAAAGAGATACTCGGAACCCCAAAGAAAATCCTACCGTTTCCGTAGAAACGTATCTCGATTTAGAAAGACAATGCAGGGAATCCAGAGTATTTCATATGGACGCAAATTGTGTGTTAATTCGTCAATGTGAGGGAGCGAGGGATGCAGTAAAGGAGGAATAATGCATCGGAAAAGAGATACTCGGAACCCCAAAGAAAATCCTACCGTTTCCGTAGAAACGTATCTCGATTTAGAAAGACAATGCAGGGAACCCAGAGTATTTCATATGGACGCAAATTGTGTGTTAATTCGTCAATGTGTGGAAGCGAGGGATGCAGTAAAGGAGGAATAATGCATCGGAAAAGAGATACGCGGAACCCCAAAGAAAATCCTATCGTTTCCGTAGAAACGTATCTCGATTTAGAAGGACAATGCCGGGAATCCAGAGTATTTCATATGGACGCAAATTGTGTGTTAGTTCGTCAATGTGATGGGGCGAGGGATGCAGTAAAGAAGGAATAATGCATCGGAAAAGATATACTCGGAACCCCAAAGAAAATCCTATCGTTTCCGTAGAAACGTATCTTGATTTAGAAGGACAATGCAGGGAATCCAGAGTATTTCATATGGACGCAAATTGTGTGTTAATTCGTCAATGTGAGGGAGCGAGGGATGCAGTAAAGGAGGAATAATGTATCGGTAAAGAGATACTCTTAACCCCAAAGAAAATCCTATCTTATCCGTAGAAACATATCTCGATTTAGAAGGACAATGCAGGGAATCCAGAGTATTTCATATGGACGCAAATTGTGTGTTAATTCGTCAATGTAAGGGAGCGAGGGATGCAGTAAAGGAGGAATAATGCATCGGAAAAGAGATACTCGGAACCCCAAAGAAAATCCTATCGTTTCCGTAGAAACGTATCTCGATTTAGAAGGACAATGCAGGGAATCCAGAGTATTTCATATGGACGCAAATTGTGTGTTATTTCATCAATGTGAGGGAGCGAGGGATGCAGTAAAGGAGGAATAACGCATCGGAAAAGAGATACTCGGAACCCCAAAGAAAATCCTATCGTTTCCGTAGAAACGAAACACGATTTAGAAGGACAATGCAGGGAACCCAGAGTATTTCATATGGACGCAATTTGTTTGTTAATTCGTCAATGTGAGGGAGCGAGGGATGCAGTAAAGGAGGAATAATGCATCGGAAAAGAGATATTCGCAACCCCAAAGAAAATCCTATCGGTTCCATAGAAACGTATCTCGATTTAGAAGGACAATGCTGGGAATCCAGAGGATTTGATATGGACGCAAATTGTGTGTTAATTCGTCAATTTGAGGGAGCGAGGGATGCAGTAAAGGAGGAATAATGCATCGGAAAAGAGATACCCGGAACCCCAAAGAAAATCCTATCGTTTCCGTAGAAACGTATCTCGATTTAGAAGGACAATGCAGGGAATCCAGAGTATTTCATATGGACGCAAATTGTGTGTTAATTCGTCAATGTGAGGGAGCGAGGGATGCTGTAAAGGAGGAATAATGCATCGGAAAAGAGATACTCGGAACCCCAAAGAAAATCCTATCGTTTCAGTAGAAACGTATCTCGATTTAGAAGGACAATGCAATGAATCCAGAGTATTTCATATGGACGCAAATTGTTTGTTAATTCGTCAATGTGAGGGAGCGAGGGATGCAGTAAAGGAGGAATAATGTATCGGAAAAGAGATACTTGGAACCCCAAAGAAAATCCTATCGTTTCCGTAGAAACGTATCTCGATTTAGAAGGACAATGCAGGGAATCCAGAGTATTTCATATGGACGCAAATTGTGTGTTAATTCGTCAATGTGAGGGAGCGAGGGATGCAGTAAAGGAGGAATAATGCATCGGAAAAGAGATACTCGACTCCCAAAAGAAAATCCTATCGTTTCCGTAGAAACGTATCTCGTTTTAGAAAGATAATGCAGGGAACCCAGAGTATTTCATATGGACGCAAATTGTGTGTTAATTCGGCAATGTGAGGGAGCGAGGGATGCAGTAAAGGAGGAATAATGCATCGGAAAAGAGATACTCGGAACCCCAAAGAAAATCCTACCGTTTCCGTAGAAACGTATCTCGATTTAGAAGGACAATGCAGGGAATCCAGAGTATTTCATATGGACGCAAATTGTGTGTTAATTTGTCAATGTGAGGGAGCGAGGGATGCAGTAAAGGAGGAATAATGCATCGGAAAAGAGATACTCGGAACCCCAAAGAAAATCCTATCATTTCCGTAGAAACGTATCTCGATTTAGAAGGACAATGCAGGGAATCCAGAGTATTTCATATGGACGCAAATTGTGTGTTAATTCGTCAATGTGAGGGAGCGAGGGATGCAGTAAAGGAGGAATAATGCATCTGAAAAGAGATACTCGGAACCCCAAAGAAAATCCTATCGTTTCCGTAGAAACGTATCTCGATTTAGAAGGACAATGCAGGGAATCCAGAGTATTTCATATGGACGCAAATTGTGTGTTAATTCGTCAATGTGAGGGAGCGAGGAATGCAGTAAAGGAGGAATAATGCATCGGAAAAGAGATACTCGGAACCCCCAAGCAAATCCAGTCGTTTCGATAGAAACGTATCTCGATTTAGAAGGACAATGCAGGGAATCCAGAGTAATTCATATGGACGCAAATTGTGTGTTAATTCGTCAATGTGAGGGAGCGAGGGATGCAGTAAAGGAGGAATAATGCATCGGAAAAGAGATACTCGGAACCCCAAAGAAAATCCTATCGTTTCCGTAGAAACGTATCTCGATTTAGAAGGACAATGCAGGGAATCCAGAGGATTTCATATGGACGCAAATTGTGTGTTAATTCGTCAATGTGAGTTAGCGAGGGATGCAGTAAAGGAGGAATAATGCATCGGAAAAGAGATACTCGGAACCCCAAAAGAAATCCTATCGTTTCCGTAGAAACGTATCTCGATTTAGAAGGACAATGCAGGGAATCCTGAGTACTTCATATGGACGCAAATTGTGTGTTAATTCGGCAATGTGAGGGAGCGAGGGATGCAGTAAAGGAGGAATAATGCATCGATAAAGAGATACTCGGAACCCCAAAGAAAATCGTATCGTTTCCGTAGAAACGTATCTCGATTTAGAAGGACAATGCAGGGAATCCAGAGTATTTCATATGGACGCAAATTGTGAGTTAATTCGTCAATGTGAGGGGGCGAGGGATGCAGTAAAGGAGGAATAATGCATCGGAAAAGAGATACTCAGAACCCCAAAGAAAATCCTATCGTTTCCGTAGAAACGTATCTTGATTTAGAAGGACAATGCAGGGAATCCAGAGTATTTCATATGGACGCAAATTGTGTGTTAATTCGTCAATGTGAGGGAGCGAGGGATGCAGTAAAGGAGGAATAATGCATCGGAAAAGAGATACTCGGAACCCCAAAGAAAATCCTACCGTTTCCGTAGAAACGTATCTCGATTTAGAAGGACAATGCAGGGAATGCAGAGTATTTCATATGGACGCAAATTGTGTGTTAATTCGTCAATGTGAGGGAGCGAGGGATGCAGTAAAGGAGGAATAATGCATCAGAAAAGAGATACTCGACTCCCAAAAGAAAATCCTATCGTTTCCGTAGAAATGTATCTCAATTTAGAAAGATAATGCAGGGAACCCAGAGTATTTCATATGGACGCAATTTGTGTGTTAATTCGGCAATGTGAGGGAGCGAGGGATGCAGTAAAGGAGGAATAATGCATCGGAAAAGAGATACTCGGAATCCCAAAGAAAATCCTATCGTTTCCGTAGAAACATATCTCGATTTAGGAGGACAATGCAGGGAATCCAGAGTATTTCATATAGACGCAAATTGTGTGTTAATTCTTCAATGTGAGGGAGCGAGGGATGCAGTAGAGGAGGAATAATGCATCGGAAAAGAGATACTCGGAACCCCAAAGAAAATCCTATCGTTTCCGTAGAAACGTATCTCGATTTAGAAGGACAATGCAGGGAATCCAGAGTATTTCATATGGACGCAAATTGTGTGTTAATTCGTCAATGTGAGGGAGCGAGGAATGCAGTAAAGGAGGAATAATGCATCGGAAAAGAGATACTCGGAACCCCAAAGAAAATCCTATCGTTTCCGTAGAAACGTATCTTGATTTAGAAGGACAATGCAGGGAATCCAGAGTATTTCATATGGACGCAAAGTGTGTGTTAATTCGTCAATGTGAGGGAGCGAGGGATGCAGTAAAGGAGGAATAATGCATCGGAAAAGAGATACTCGGAACCCCAAAGAAAATCCTACCGTTTCCGTAGAAACGTATCTCGATTTAGAAAGACAATGCAGGGAATCCAGAGTATTTCATATGGACGCAAATTGTGTGTTAATTCGTCAATGTGAGGGAGCGAGGGATGCAGTAAAGGAGGAATAATGCATCGGAAAAGAGATACTCGGAACCCCCAAGCAAATCCAGTCGTTTCGATAGAAACGTATCTCGATTTAGAAGGACAATGCAGGGAATCCAGAGTAATTCATATGGACGCAAATTGTGTGTTAATTCGTCAATGTGAGGGAGCGAGGGATGCAGTAAAGGAGGAATAATGCATCGGAAAAGAGATACTCGGAACCCCAAAGAAAATCCTATCGTTTCCGTAGAAACGTATCTCGATTTAGAAGGACAATGCAGGGAATCCAGAGGATTTCATATGGACGCAAATTGTGTGTTAATTCGTCAATGTGAGTTAGCGAGGGATGCAGTAAAGGAGGAATAATGCATCGGAAAAGAGATACTCGGAACCCCAAAAGAAATCCTATCGTTTCCGTAGAAACGTATCTCGATTTAGAAGGACAATGCAGGGAATCCTGAGTACTTCATATGGACGCAAATTGTGTGTTAATTCGGCAATGTGAGGGAGCGAGGGATGCAGTAAAGGAGGAATAATGCATCGATAAAGAGATACTCGGAACCCCAAAGAAAATCGTATCGTTTCCGTAGAAACGTATCTCGATTTAGAAGGACAATGCAGGGAATCCAGAGTATTTCATATGGACGCAAATTGTGAGTTAATTCGTCAATGTGAGGGGGCGAGGGATGCAGTAAAGGAGGAATAATGCATCGGAAAAGAGATACTCAGAACCCCAAAGAAAATCCTATCGTTTCCGTAGAAACGTATCTTGATTTAGAAGGACAATGCAGGGAATCCAGAGTATTTCATATGGACGCAAATTGTGTGTTAATTCGTCAATGTGAGGGAGCGAGGGATGCAGTAAAGGAGGAATAATGCATCGGAAAAGAGATACTCGGAACCCCAAAGAAAATCCTACCGTTTCCGTAGAAACGTATCTCGATTTAGAAGGACAATGCAGGGAATGCAGAGTATTTCATATGGACGCAAATTGTGTGTTAATTCGTCAATGTGAGGGAGCGAGGGATGCAGTAAAGGAGGAATAATGCATCAGAAAAGAGATACTCGACTCCCAAAAGAAAATCCTATCGTTTCCGTAGAAATGTATCTCAATTTAGAAAGATAATGCAGGGAACCCAGAGTATTTCATATGGACGCAATTTGTGTGTTAATTCGGCAATGTGAGGGAGCGAGGGATGCAGTAAAGGAGGAATAATGCATCGGAAAAGAGATACTCGGAATCCCAAAGAAAATCCTATCGTTTCCGTAGAAACATATCTCGATTTAGGAGGACAATGCAGGGAATCCAGAGTATTTCATATAGACGCAAATTGTGTGTTAATTCTTCAATGTGAGGGAGCGAGGGATGCAGTAGAGGAGGAATAATGCATCGGAAAAGAGATACTCGGAACCCCAAAGAAAATCCTATCGTTTCCGTAGAAACGTATCTCGATTTAGAAGGACAATGCAGGGAATCCAGAGTATTTCATATGGACGCAAATTGTGTGTTAATTCGTCAATGTGAGGGAGCGAGGAATGCAGTAAAGGAGGAATAATGCATCGGAAAAGAGATACTCGGAACCCCAAAGAAAATCCTATCGTTTCCGTAGAAACGTATCTTGATTTAGAAGGACAATGCAGGGAATCCAGAGTATTTCATATGGACGCAAAGTGTGTGTTAATTCGTCAATGTGAGGGAGCGAGGGATGCAGTAAAGGAGGAATAATGCATCGGAAAAGAGATACTCGGAACCCCAAAGAAAATCCTACCGTTTCCGTAGAAACGTATCTCGATTTAGAAAGACAATGCAGGGAATCCAGAGTATTTCATATGGACGCAAATTGTGTGTTAATTCGTCAATGTGAGGGAGCGAGGGATGCAGTAAAGGAGGAATAATGCATCGGAAAAGAGATACTCGACTGCCAAAAGAAAATCCTATCGTTTCCGTAGAAACGTATCTCAATTTAGAAAGATAATGCAGGGAACCCAGAGTATTTCATATGGACGCAAATTGTGTGTTAATTCGTCAATGTGTGGAAGCGAGGGATGCAGTAAAGGAGGAATAATGCATCGGAAAAGAGATACGCGGAACCCCAAAGAAAATCCTATCGTTTCCGTAGAAACGTATCTCGATTTAGAAGGACAATGCCGGGAATCCAGAGTATTTCATATGGACGCAAATTGTGTGTTAGTTCGTCAATGTGAGGGGGCGAGGGATGCAGTAAAGGAGGAATAATGCATCGGAAAAGATATACTCGGAACCCCAAAGAAAATCCTATCGTTTCCGTAGAAACGTATCTTGATTTAGAAGGACAATGCAGGGAATCCAGAGTATTTCATATGGACGCAAATTGTGTGTTAATTCGTCAATGTGAGGGAGCGAGTGATGCAGTAAAGGAGGAATAATGCATCGCATAAGAGATACTCGGAACCCCAAAGAAAATCCTATTGTTTCCGTAGAAACGTATCTCGATTTAGAAGGACAATGCAGGGAATCCAGAGTATTTCATATGGGCGCAAATTGTGTGTTAATTCGTCAATGTGAGGGAGCGAGGGATGCAGTAAAGGAGGAATAATGCACCGGAAAAGAGATACTCGACTCCCAAAAGAAAATCCTATCGTTTCCGTAGAAACGTATCTCAATTTAGAAAGATAATGCAGGGAACCCAGAGTATTTCATATGGACGCAATTTGTGTGTTAATTCGGCAATGTGAGGGAGCGAGGGATGCAGTAAAGGAGGAATAATGCATCGATAAAGAGATACTCGGAACCCCAAAGAAAATCGTATCGTTTCCGTAGATACGTATCTCGATTTAGAAGGACAATGCAGGGAATCCTGAGTATTTCATATGGACGCAAATTGTGTGTTAATTCGTCAATGTGAGGGAGCGAGGGATGCAGTAAAGGAGGAATAATGCATCGGAAAAGAGATACTCGGAACCCCAAAGAAAATCCTATCGTTTCCGTAGAAACGTATCTCGATTTAGGAGGACAATGCAGGGAATCCAGAGTATTTCATATGGACGCAAATTGTGTGTTAATTCGTCAATGTGAGGGAGCGAGGGATGCAGTAAAGGAGGAATAATGAATCGGAAAAGAGATACACGGAACCCCAAAGAAAATCCTATCGTTTCCGTAGAAACGTATCTCGATTTAGAAGGACAATGCAGGGAATCCAGAGTATATCATATGGACGCAAATTGTGTGTTAATTCGTCACTGTGTGGGAGCAAGGGATGCAGTAAAGGAGGAATAATGCATCGGAAAAGAGATACTCGGAACCCCAAAGAAAATCCTATCGTTTCCGTAGAAACGTATCTCGATTTACAAGGGCAATGCAGGGAATCCAGAGTATTTCATATGGACGCAAATTGTGTGTTAATTCGTCAATGTGAGGGAACGAGGGATGCAGTAAAGGAGGAATAATGCATCGGAAAAGAGATACTCGGAACCCCAAGGAAAATCCTACCGTTTCCGTAGAAACGTATCTCGATTTAGAAGGACAATGCAGGGAATCCAGAGTATTTCATATAGACGCAAATTGTGTGTTAATTCTTCAATGTGAGGGAGCGAGGAATGCAGTAAAGGAGGAATAATGCACCGGAAAAGAGATACTCGACTCCCAAAAGAAAATCCTATCGTTTCCGTAGAAATGTATCTCAATTTAGAAAGATAATGCAGGGAATGCAGAGTATTTCATATGGACGCAATTTGTGTGTTAATTCGGCAATGTGAGGGAGCGAGGGATGCAGTAAAGGAGGAATAATGCATCGGAAAAGAGATACTCGGAACCCCAAAGAAAATCCTATCGTTTCCGTAGAAACGTATCTCGATTTAGAAGGACAATGCAGGGAATATTGAGTATTTCATATGGACGCAAATTGTGTGTTAATTCGTCAATGTGAGGGAGTGAGGGATGCAGTACAGGAGGAATAATGCATCGGAAAAGAGATACTCGGAAACCCAAAGAAAATCCTATCTTTTCCGTAGAAACGTATCTCGATTTAGGAGGACAATGCAGGGAATACAGAGTATTTCATATGGACGCAAATTGTGTGTTAATTCGTCAATGTGAGGGAGCGAGGGATGCAGTAAAGGAGGAATAATGCATCGGAAAAGAGATACTCGGAACGACAAAGAAAATCCTATCGTTTCCGTAGAAACGTATCTCGATTTAGAAGGACAATGCAGGGAATCCAGAGTATATCATATGGACGCAAATTGTGTGTAAATTCGTCACTGTGTGGGAGGGAGGGATGCAGTAAAGGAGGAATAATGCACCGGAAAAGAGATACTCGGAACCCCAAAGAAAATCCTATCGTTTCCGTAGAAACGTATCTCGATTTACAAGGACAATGCAGGGAATCCAGAGTATTTCATATGGACCCAAATTGTGTGTTAATTCGTCAATGTGAGGGAACGAGGGTGCAGTAAAGGAGGAATAATGCATCGCAAAAGAGATACTCGGAACCCCAAGGAAAATCCTACCGTTTCCGTAGAAACGTATCTCGATTTTGAAGGACAATGCAGGGAATCCAGAGTATTTCATATAGACGCAAATTGTGTGTTAATTCTTCAATGTGAGGGAGCGAGGGATGCAGTAAAGGAGGAATAATGCATCGGAAAAGAGATACTCGGAGCCCCAAAGAAAATCCTATCGTTTCCGTAGAAACGTATCTCGATTTAGAAGGACAATGCAGGGAATCCAGAGTATTTCATATGGACGCAAATTGTGTGTTAATTCGTCAATGTGAGGGAGCGAGGAATGCAGTAAAGGATGAATAATGCATCGGAAAAGAGATACTCTTAACCCCAAAGAAAATCCTATCTTATCCGTAGAAACATATCTCGATTTAGAAGGACAATGCAGGGAATCCAGAGTATTTCATATGGACGCAAATTGTGTGTTATTTCGTCAATGTAAGGGAGCGAGGGATGCAGTAAAGGAGGAATAATGCATCGGAAAAGAGATACTCGGAACCCCAAAGAAAATCCTATCGTTTCCGTAGAAACGTATCTCGATTTAGAAGGACAATGCAGGGAATCCAGATTATTTCATATGGACGCAAATTGTGTGTTAATTCGTCAATGTGAGGGAGCGAGGGATGCAGTAAAGGAGGAATAACGCATCGGAAAAGAGATACTCGGAACCCCCAAGAAAATCCAGTCGTTTCGATAGAAACGTATCTCGATTTAGAAGGACAATGCAGGGAATCCAGAGTATTTCATATGGACGCAAATTGTGTGTTAATTCGTCAATGTGAGGGAGCGAGGGATGCAGTAAAGGAGGAATAATGCATCGGAAAAGAGATACTCGGAACCCCAAAGAAAATCCTATCGTTTCCGTAGAAACGTATCTCGATTTAGAAGGACAATGCAGGGAATCCAGAGGATTTCATATGGACGCAAATTGTGTGTTAATTCGTCAATGTGAGTTAGCGAGGGATGCAGTAAAGGAGGAATAATGCATCGGAAAAGAGATACTCGGAACCCCAAAAGAAATCCTATCGTTTCCGTAGAAACGTATCTCGATTTAGAAGGACAATGCAGGGAATCCTGAGTACTTCATATGCACGCAAATTGTGTGTTAATTCGTCAATGTGAGGGAGCGAGGGATGCAGTAAAGGAGGAATAATGCATCGGAAAAGAGGTACTCGGAACCCCAAAGAAAATCCTATCGTTTCCGTAGAAACGTATCTCGATTTAGGAGGACATTGCAGGGAATCCAGAGTATTTCATATGGACGCAAATTGTGTGTTAATTCGTCAATGTCAGGGAGCGAGGGATGCAGTAAAGTAGGAATAATGCATCGGAAAAGAGATACTCGGAACCCCAAAGAAAATCCTATCGTTTCCGTAGAAACGTATCTCGATTTAGAAGGACAATGCAAGGAATCCAGAGTATTTCATATGGACGCAAATTGTGTGTTAATTCGTCAATGTGAGGAAGCGAGGGATGCAGTAAAGGAGGAATAATGCATCGGAAAAGAGATACGCGGAACCCCAAAGAAAATCCTATCGTTTCCGTAGAAACGTATCTCGATTTAGAAGGACAATGCAGGGAATCCAGAGTATTTCATATGGACGCAAATTGTGAGTTAATTCGTCAATGTGAGGGGGCGAGGGATGCAGTAAAGGAGGAATAATGCATCGGAAAAGAGATACTCAGAACCCCAAAGAAAATCCTATCGTTTCCGTAGAAACGTATCTTGATTTAGAAGGACAATGCAGGGAATCCAGAGTATTTCATATGGACGCAAATTGTGTGTTAATTCGTCAATGTGAGGGAGCGAGGGATGCAGTAAAGGAGGAATAATGCATCGGAAAAGAGATACTCGGAACCCCAAAGAAAATCCTACCGTTTCCGTAGAAACGTATCTCGATTTAGAAGGACAATGCAGGGAATGCAGAGTATTTCATATGGACGCAAATTGTGTGTTAATTCGTCAATGTGAGGGAGCGAGGGATGCAGTAAAGGAGGAATAATGCATCAGAAAAGAGATACTCGACTCCCAAAAGAAAATCCTATCGTTTCCGTAGAAATGTATCTCAATTTAGAAAGATTATGCAGGGAACCCAGAGTATTTCATATGGACGCAATTTGTGTGTTAATTCGGCAATGTGAGGGAGCGAGGGATGCAGTAAAGGAGGAATAATGCATCGGAAAAGAGATACTCGGAACCCCAAAGAAAATCCTATCGTTTCCGTTGAAACATATCTCGATTTAGGAGGACAATGCAGGGAATCCAGAGTATTTCATATAGACGCAAATTGTGTGTTAATTCTTCAATGTGAGGGAGCGAGGGATGCAGTAGAGGAGGAATAATGCATCGGAAAAGAGATACTCGGAACCCCAAAGAAAATCCTATCGTTTCCGTAGAAACGTATCTCGATTTAGAAGGACAATGCAGGGAATCCAGAGTATTTCATATGGACGCAAATTGTGTGTTAATTCGTCAATGTGAGGGAGCGAGGAATGCAGTAAAGGAGGAATAATGCATCGGAAAAGAGATACTCTTAACCCCAAAGAAAATCCTATCTTATCCGTAGAAACATATCTCGATTTAGAAGGACAATGCAGGGAATCCTGAGTATTTCATATGGACGCAAATTGTGTGTTAATTCGTCAATGTGAGGGAGCGAGGGATGCAGTAAAGGAGGAATAATGCATCGGAAAAGAGATACTCGGAACCCCAAAGAAAATCCTATCGTTTCCGTAGAAACGTATCTCGATTTAGGAAGACATTGCAGGGAATCCAGAGTATTTCATATGGACGCAAATTGTGTGTTAATTCGTCAATGTCAGGGAGCGAGGGATGCAGTAAAGGAGGAATAATGCATCGGAAAAGAGATACTCGGAACCCCAAAGAAAATCCTTTCGTTTCCGTAGAAACGTATCTTGATTTAGAAGGACAATGCAGGGAATCCAGAGTATTTCATATGGACGCAAAGTGTGTGTTAATTCGTCAATGTGAGGGAGCGAGGGATGCAGTAAAGTAGGAATAATGCATCGGAAAAGAGATACTCGGAACCCCAAAGAAAATCCTACCGTTTCCGTAGAAACGTATCTCGATTTAGAAAGACAATGCAGGGAATCCAGAGTATTTCATATGGACGCAAATTGTGTGTTAATTCGTCAATGTGAGGGAGCGAGGGATGCAGTAAAGGAGAAATAATGCATCGGAAAAGAGATACTCGACTGCCAAAAGAAAATCCTATCGTTTCCGTAGAAACGTATCTCAATTTAGAAAGATAATGCAGGGAACCCAGAGTATTTCATATGGACGCAAATTGTGTGTTAATTCGTCAATGTGTGGAGGCGAGGGATGCAGTAAAGGAGGAATAATGCATCGGAAAAGAGATACGCGGAACCCCAAAGAAAATCCTATCGTTTCCGTAGAAACGTATCTCGATTTAGAAGGACAATGCCGGGAATCCAGAGTATTTCATATGGACGCAAATTGTGTGTTAGTTCGTCAATGTGAGGGGGCGAGGGATGCAGTAAAGGAGGAATAATGCATCGGAAAAGATATACTCGGAACCCCAAAGAAAATCCTATCGTTTCCGTAGAAACGTATCTTGATTTAGAAGGACAATGCAGGGAATCCAGAGTATTTCATATGGACGCAAATTGTGTGTTAATTCGTCAATGTGAGGGAGCGAGGGATGCAGTAAAGGAGGAATAATGCATCGCATAAGAGATACTCGGAACCCCAAAGAAAATCCTATTGTTTCCGAAGAAACGTATCTCGATTTAGAAGGACAATGCAGGGAATCCAGAGTATTTCATATGGGCGCAAATTGTGTGTTAATTCGTCAATGTGAGGGAGCGAGGGATGCAGTAAAGGAGGAATAATGCACCGGAAAAGAGATACTCGACTCCCAAAAGAAAATCCTATCGTTTCCGTAGAAACGTATCTCAATTTAGAAAGATAATGCAGGGAACCCAGAGTATTTCATATGGACGCAATTTGTGTGTTAATTCGGCAATGTGAGGGAGCGAGGGATGCAGTAAAGGAGGAATAATGCATCGGAAAAGAGATACTCGGAACCCCAAAGAAAATCGTATCGTTTCCGTAGATACGTATCTCGATTTAGAAGGACAATGCAGGGAATCCTGAGTATTTCATATGGACGCAAATTGTGTGTTAATTCGTCAATGTGAGGGAGCGAGGGATGCAGTAAAGGAGGAATAATGCATCGGAAAAGAGATACTCGGAACCCCAAAGAAAATCCTATCGTTTCCGTAGAAACGTATCTCGATTTAGGAGGACAATGCAGGGAATCCAGAGTATTTCATATGGACGCAAATTGTGTGTTAATTCGTCAATGTGAGGGAGCGAGGGATGCAGTAAAGGAGGAATAATGAATCGGAAAAGAGATACACGGAACCCCAAAGAAAATCCTATCGTTTCCGTAGAAACGTATCTCGATTTAGAAGGACAATGCAGGGAAACCAGAGTATATCATATGGACGCAAATTGTGTGTTAATTCGTCACTGTGTGGGAGCAAGGGATGCAGTACAGGAGGAATAATGCATCGGAAAAGAGATACTCGGAACCCCAAAGAAAATCCTATCGTTTCCGTAGAAACGTATCTCGATTTACAAGGACAATGCAGGGAATCCAGAGTATTTCATATGGACGCAAATTGTGTGTTAATTCGTCAATGTGAGGGAACGAGGGATGCAGTAAAGGAGGAATAATGCATCGGAAAAGAGATACTCGGAACCCCAAGGAAAATCCTACCGTTTCCGTAGAAACGTATCTCGATTTAGAAGGACAATGCAGGGAATCCAGAGTATTTCATATAGACGCAAATTGTGTGTTAATTCTTCAATGTGAGGGAGCGAGGAATGCAGTAAAGGAGGAATAATGCACCGGAAAAGAGATACTCGACTCCCAAAAGAAAATCCTATCGTTTCCGTAGAAATGTATCTCAATTTAGAAAGATAATGCAGGGAATGCAGAGTATTTCATACGGACGCAATTTGTGTGTTAATTCGGCAATGTGAGGGAGCGAGGGATGCAGTAAAGGCGGAATAATGCATCGGAAAAGAGATACTCGGAACCCCAAAGAAAATCCTATCGTTTCCGTAGAAACGTATCTCGATTTAGAAGGACAATGCAGGGAATATTGAGTATTTCATATGGACGCAAATTGTGTGTTAATTCGTCAATGTGAGGGAGTGAGGGATGCAGTAAAGGAGGAATAATGCATCGGAAAAGAGATACTCGGAAACCCAAAGAAAATCCTATCTTTTCCGTAGAAACGTATCTCGATTTAGGAGGACAATGCAGGGAATCCAGAGTATTTCATATGGACGCAAATTGTGTGTTAATTCGTCAATGTGAGGGAGCGAGGGATGCAGTAAAGGAGGAATAATGCATCGGAAAAGAGATACTCGGAACGACAAAGAAAATCCTATCGTTTCCGTAGAAACGTATCTCGATTTAGAAGGACAATGCAGGGAATCCAGAGTATATCATATGGACGCAAATTGTGTGTAAATTCGTCACTGTGTGGGAGCAAGGGATGCAGTAAAGGAGGAATAATGCACCGGAAAAGAGATACTCGGAACCCCAAAGAAAATCCTATCGTTTCCGTAGAAACGTATCTCGATTTACAAGGACAATGCAGGGAATCCAAAGTATTTCATATGGACGCAAATTGTGTGTTAATTCGTCAATGTGAGGGAACGAGGGATGCAGTAAAGGAGGAATAATGCATCGCAAAAGAGATACTCGGAACCCCAAGGAAAATCCTACCGTTTCCGTAGAAACGTATCTCGATTTTGAAGGTCAATTCAGGGAATCCAGAGTATTTCATATAGACGCAAATTGTGTGTTAATTCTTCAATGAGAGGGAGCGAGGGATGCAGTAAAGGAGGAATAATGCATCGGAAAAGAGATACTCGGAACCCCAAAGAAAATCCTATCGTTTCCGTAGAAACGTATCTCGATTTAGAAGGACAATGCAGGGAATCCAGAGTATTTCATATGGACGCAAATTGTGTGTTAATTCGTCAATGTGAGGGAGCGAGGAATGCAGTAAAGGATGAATAATGCATCGGAAAAGAGATACTCTTAACCCCAAAGAAAATCCTATCTTATCCGTAGAAACATATCTCGATTTAGAAGGACAATGCAGGGAATCCAGAGTATTTCATATGGACGCAAATTGTGTGTTATTTCGTCAATGTAAGGGAGCGAGGGATGCAGTAAAGGAGGAATAATGCATCGGAAAAGAGATACTCGGAACCCCAAAGAAAATCCTATCGTTTCCGTAGAAACGTATCTCGATTTAGAAGGACAATGCAGGGAATCCAGATTATTTCATATGGACGCAAATTGTGTGTTAATTCGTCAATGTGAGGGAGTGAGGGATGCAGTAAAGGAGGAATAATGCATCGGAAAAGAGATACTCGGAAACCCAAAGAAAATCCTATCTTTTCCGTAGAAACGTATCTCGATTTAGGAGGACAATGCAGGGAATCCAGAGTATTTCATATGGACGCAAATTGTGTGTTAATTCGTCAATGTGAGGGAGCGAGGGATGCAGTAAAGGAGGAGTAATGCATCGGAAAAGAGATACTCGGAACGACAAAGAAAATCCTATCGTTTCCGTAGAAACGTATCTCGATTTAGAAGGACAATGCAGGGAATCCAGAGTATATCATATGGACGCAAATTGTGTGTAAATTCGTCACTGTGTGGGAGCGAGGGATGCAGTAAAGGAGGAATAATGCACCGGAAAAGAGATACTCGGAACCCCAAAGAAAATCCTATCGTTTCCGTAGAAACGTATCTCGATTTACAAGGACAATGCAGGGAATCCAGAGTATTTCATATGGACGCAAATTGTGTGTTAATTCGTCAATGTGAGGGAACGAGGGATGCAGTAAAGGAGGAATAATGCATCGCAAAAGAGATACTCGGAACCCCAAGGAAAATCCTACCGTTTCCGTAGAAACGTATCTCGATTTTGAAGGACAATGCAGGGAATCCAGAGTATTTCATATAGACGCAAATTGTGTGTTAATTCTTCAATGTGAGGGAGCGAGGGATGCAGTAAAGGAGGAATAATGCATCGGAAAAGAGATACTCGGAACCCCAAAGAAATTCCTATCGTTTCCGTAGAAACGTATCTCGATTTAGAAGGACAATGCAGGGAATCCAGAGTATTTCATATGGACGCAAATTGTGTGTTAATTCGTCAATGTGAGGGAGCGAGGAATGCAGTAAAGGATGAATAATGCATCGGAAAAGAGATACTCTTAACCCCAAAGAAAATCCTATCTTATTCGTAGAAACATATCTCGATTTAGAAGGACAATGCAGGGAATCCAGAGTATTTCATATGGACGCAAATTGTGTGTTATTTCGTCAATGTAAGGGAGCGAGGGATGCAGTAAAGGAGGAATAATGCATCGGAAAAGAGATACTCGGAACCCCAAAGAAAATCCTATCGTTTCCGTAGAAACGTATCTCGATTTAGAAGGACAATGCAGGGAATCCAGATTATTTCATATGGACGCAAATTGTGTGTTAATTCGTCACTGTGAGGGAGCGAGGGATGCAGTAAAGGAGGAATAATGCATCGGAAAAGAGATACTCGGAACCCCAAAGAAAATCCTAACGTTTCCGTAGAAACGAATCCCGATTTAGAAGGACAATGCAGGGAACCCAGAGTATTTCATATGGACGCAATTTGTTTGTTAATTCGTCAATGTGAGGGAGCGAGGGATGCAGTAAAGGAGGAATAATGCATCGGAAAAGAGATATTCGGAACCCCAAAGAAAATCCTATTGGTTCCATAGAAACGTATCTCGATTTAGAAGGACAATGCAGGGAATCCAGAGGATTTGATATGGACGCAAATTGTTTGTTAATTCGTCAATTTGAGGGAGCGAGGGATGCAGTAAAGGAGGAATAATGCATCGGAAAAGAGATAGTCGGAACCCCAAAGAAAATCCTATCGTTTCCGTAGAAACGTATCTCGATTTAGAAGGACAATGCAGGGAACCCAGAGTATTTCATATGGACGCAATTTGTGTGTTAATTCGGCAATGTGAGGGAGCGAGGGATGCAGTAAAGGAGGAATAATGCATCGGAAAAGAGATACTCGGAACCCCAAAGAAAATCCTATCGTTTCCGTAGAAACATATCTCGATTTAGGAGGACAATGCAGGGAATCCAGAGTATTTCATATAGACGCAAATTGTGTGTTAATTCTTCAATGTGAGGGAGCGAGGGATGCAGTAGAGGAGGAATAATGCATCGGAAAAGAGATACTCGGAACCCCAAAGAAAATCCTATCGTTTCCGTAGAAACGTATCTCGATTTAGAAGGACAATGCAGGGAATCCAGAGTATTTCATATGGACGCAAATTGTGTGTTAATTCGTCAATGTGAGGGAGCGAGGAATGCAGTAAAGGAGGAATAATGCATCGGAAAAGAGATACTCTTAACCCCAAAGAAAATCCTATCTTATCCGTAGAAACATATCTCGATTTAGAAGGACAATGCAGGGAGTCCTGAGTATTTCATATGGACGCAAATTGTGTGTTAATTCGTCAATGTGAGGGAGCGAGGGATGCAGTAAAGGAGGAATAATGCATCGGAAAAGAGATACTCGGAACCCCAAAGAAAATCCTATCGTTTCCGTAGAAACGTATCTCGATTTAGGAAGACATTGCAGGGAATCCAGAGTATTTCATATGGACGCAAATTGTGTGTTAATTCGTCAATGTCAGGGAGCGAGGGATGCAGTAAAGGAGGAATAATGCATCGGAAAAGAGATACTCGGAACCCCAAAGAAAATCCTATCGTTTCCGTAGAAACGTATCTTGATTTAGAAGGACAATGCAGGGAATCCAGAGTATTTCATATGGACGCAAAGTGTGTGTTAATTCGTCAATGTGAGGGAGCGAGGGATGCAGTAAAGGGGGAATAATGCATCGGAAAAGAGATACTCGGAACCCCAAAGAAAATCCTACCGTTTCCGTAGAAACGTATCTCGATTTAGAAAGACAATGCAGGGAATCCAGAGTATTTCATATGGACGCAAATTGTGTGTTAATTCGTCAATGTGAGGGAGCGAGGGATGCAGTAAAGGAGGAATAATGCATCGGAAAAGAGATACTCGACTGCCAAAAGAAAATCCTATCGTTTCCGTAGAAACGTATCTCAATTTAGAAAGATAATGCAGGGAACCCAGAGTATTTCATATGGACGCAAATTGTGTGTTAATTCGTCAATGTGTGGAAGCGAGGGATGCAGTAAAGGAGGAATAATGCATCGGAAAAGAGATACGCGGAACCCCAAAGAAAATCCTATCGTTTCCGTAGAAACGTATCTCGATTTAGAAGGACAATGCCGGGAATCCAGAGTATTTCATATGGACGCAAATTGTGTGTTAGTTCGTCAATGTGAGGGGGCGAGGGATGCAGTAAAGGAGGAATAATGCATCGGAAAAGATATACTCGGAACCCCAAAGAAAATCCTATCGTTTCCGTAGAAACGTATCTTGATTTAGAAGGACAATGCAGGGAATCCAGAGTATTTCATATGGACGCAAATTGTGTGTTAATTCGTCAATGTGAGGGAGCGAGGGATGCAGTAAAGGAGGAATAATGCATCGCATAAGAGATACTCGGAACCCCAAAGAAAATCCTATTGTTTCCGAAGAAACGTATCTCGATTTAGAAGGACAATGCAGGGAATCCAGAGTATTTCATATGGGCGCAAATTGTGTGTTAATTCGTCAATGTGAGGGAGCGAGGGATGCAGTAAAGGAGGAATAATGCACCGGAAAAGAGATACTCCACTCCCAAAAGAAAATCCTATCGTTTCCGTAGAAACGTATCTCAATTTAGAAAGATAATGCAGGGAACCCAGAGTATTACATATGGACGCAATTTGTGTGTTAATTCGGCAATGTGAGGGAGCGAGGGATGCAGTAAAGGAGGAATAATGCATCGGAAAAGAGATACTCGGAACCCCAAAGAAAATCGTATCGTTTCCGTAGATACGTATCTCGATTTAGAAGGACAATGCAGGGAATCCTGAGTATTTCATATGGACGCAAATTGTGTGTTAATTCGTCAATGTGAGGGAGCGAGGGATGCAGTAAAGGAGGAATAATGAATCGGAAAAGAGATACACGGAACCCCAAAGAAAATCCTATCGTTTCCGTAGAAACGTATCTCGATTTAGAAGGACAATGCAGGGAATCCAGAGTATATCATATGGACGCAAATTGTGTGTTAATTCGTCACTGTGTGGGAGCAAGGGATGCAGTACAGGAGGAATAATGCATCGGAAAAGAGATACTCGGAACCCCAAAGAAAATCCTATCGTTTCCGTAGAAACGTATCTCGATTTACAAGGACAATGCAGGGAATCCAGAGTATTTCATATGGACGCAAATTGTGTGTTAATTCGTCAATGTGAGGGAACGAGGGATGCAGTAAAGGAGGAATAATGCATCGGAAAAGAGATACTCGGAACCCCAAGGAAAATCCTACCGTTTCCGTAGAAACGTATCTCCATTTAGAAGGACAATGCAGGGAATCCAGAGTATTTCATATAGACGCAAATTGTGTGTTAATTCTTCAATGTGAGGGAGCGAGGAATGCAGTAAAGGAGGAATAATGCACCGGAAAAGAGATACTCGACTCCCAAAAGAAAATCCTATCGTTTCCGTAGAAATGTATCTCAATTTAGAAAGATAATGCAGGGAATGCAGAGTATTTCATATGGACGCAATTTGTGTGTTAATTCGGCAATGTGAGGGAGCGAGGGATGCAGTAAAGGAGGAATAATGCATCGGAAAAGAGATACTCGGAACCCCAAAGAAAATCCTATCGTTTCCGTAGAAACGTATCTCGATTTAGAAGGACAATGCAGGGAATATTGAGTATTTCATATGGACGCAAATTGTGTGTTAATTCGTCAATGTGAGGGAGTGAGGGATGCAGTAAAGGAGGAATAATGCATCGGAAAAGAGATACTCGGAAACCCAAAGAAAATCCTATCTTTTCCGTAGAAACGTATCTCGATTTAGGAGGACAATGCAGGGAATCCAGAGTATTTCATATGGACGCAAATTGTGTGTTAATTCGTCAATGTGAGGGAGCGAGGGATGCAGTAAAGGAGGAATAATGCATCGGAAAAGAGATACTCGGAACGACAAAGAAAATCCTATCGTTTCCGTAGAAACGTATCTCGATTTAGAAGGACAATGCAGGGAATCCAGAGTATATCATATGGACGCAAATTGTGTGTAAATTCGTCACTGTGTGGGAGCGAGGGATGCAGTAAAGGAGGAATAATGCACCGGAAAAGAGATACTCGGAACCCCAAAGAAAATCCTATCGTTTCCGTAGAAACGTATCTCGATTTACAAGGACAATGCAGGGAATCCAAAGTATTTCATATGGACGCAAATTGTGTGTTAATTCTTCAATGTGAGGGAACGAGGGATGCAGTAAAGGAGGAATAATGCATCGCAAAAGAGATACTCGGAACCCCAAGGAAAATCCTACCGTTTCCGTAGAAACGTATCTCGATTTTGAAGGACAATGCAGGGAATCCAGAGTATTTCATATAGACGCAAATTGTGTGTTAATTCTTCAATGTGAGGGAGCGAGGGATGCAGTAAAGGAGGAATAATGCATCGGAAAAGAGATACTCGGAACCCCAAAGAAAATCCTATCGTTTCCGTAGAAACGTATCTCGATTTAGAAGGACAATGCAGGGAATCCAGAGTATTTCATATGGACGCAAATTGTGTGTTAATTCGTCAATGTGAGGGAGCGAGGAATGCAGTAAAGGATGAATAATGCATCGGAAAAGAGATACTCTTAACCCCAAAGAAAATCCTATCTTATCCGTAGAAACATATCTCGATTTAGAAGGACAATGCAGGGAATCCAGATTATTTCATATGGACGCAAATTGTGTGTTAATTCGTCAATGTGAGGGTGTGAGGGATGCAGTAAAGGAGGAATAATGCATCGGAAAAGAGATACTCGGAAACCCAAAGAAAATCCTATCTTTTCCGTAGAAACGTATCTCGATTTAGGAGGACAATGCAGGGAATCCAGAGTATTTCATATGGACGCAAAGTGTGTGTTAATTCGTCAATGTGAGGGAGCGAGGGATGCAGTAAAGGAGGAATAATGCATCGGAAAAGAGATACTCGGAACGACAAAGAAAATCCTATCGTTTCCGTAGAAACGTATCTCGATTTAGAAGGACAATGCAGGGAATCCAGAGTATATCATATGGACGCAAATTGTGTGTAAATTCGTCACTGTGTGGGAGCGAGGGATGCAGTAAAGGAGGAATAATGCACCGGAAAAGAGATACTCGGAACCCCAAAGAAAATCCTATCGTTTCCGTAGAAACGTATCTCGATTTACAAGGACAATGCAGGGAATCCAGAGTATTTCATATGGACGCAAATTGTGTGTTAATTCGTCAATGTGAGGGAACGAGGGATGCAGTAAAGGAGGAATAATGCATCGCAAAAGAGATACTCGGAACCCCAAGGAAAATCCTACCGTTTCCGTAGAAACGTATCTCGATTTTGAAGGACAATGCAGGGAATCCAGAGTATTTCATATAGACGCAAATTGTGTGTTAATTCTTCAATGTGAGGGAGCGAGGGATGCAGTAAAGGAGGAATAATGCATCGGAAAAGAGATACTCGGAACCCCAAAGAAAATCCTAACGTTTCCGTAGAAACGTATCTCGATTTAGAAGGACAATGCAGGGAATCCAGAGTATTTCATATGGACGCAAATTGTGTGTTAATTCGTCAATGTGAGGGAGCGAGGAATGCAGTAAAGGATGAATAATGCATCGGAAAAGAGATACTCTTAACCCCAAAGAAAATCCTATCTTATCCGTAGAAACATATCTCGATTTAGAAGGACAATGCAGGGAATCCAGAGTATTTCATATGGACGCAAATTGTGTGTTATTTCGTCAATGTAAGGGAGCGAGGGATGCAGTAAAGGAGGAATAATGCATCGGAAAAGAGATACTCGGAACCCCAAAGAAAATCCTATCGTTTCCGTAGAAACGTATCTCGATTTAGAAGGACAATGCAGGGAATCCAGATTATTTCATATGGACGCAAATTGTGTGTTAATTCGTCAATGTGAGGGAGCGAGGGATGCAGTAAAGGAGGAATAATGCATCGGAAAAGAGATACTCGGAACCCCAAAGAAAATCCTAACGTTTCCGTAGAAACGAATCCCGATTTAGAAGGACAATGCAGGGAACCCAGAGTATTTCATATGGACGCAATTTGTTTGTTAATTCGTCAATGTGAGGGAGCGAGGGATGCAGTAAAGGAGGAATAATGCATCGGAAAAGAGATATTCGGAACCCCAAAGAAAATCCTATTGGTTCCATAGAAACGTATCTCGATTTAGAAGGACAATGCAGGGAATCCAGAGGATTTGATATGGACGCAAATTGTTTGTTAATTCGTCAATTTGAGGGAGCGAGGGATGCAGTAAAGGAGGAATAATGCATCGGAAAAGAGATAGTCGGAACCCCAAAGAAAATCCTATCGTTTCCGTAGAAACGTATCCCGATTTAGAAGGACAATGCAGGGAATCCAGAGTATTTCATATGGACGCAAATTGTGTGTTAATTCGTCAATGTGAGGGAGCGAGGGATGCAGTAAAGGAGGAATAATGCATCGGAAAAGAGATACTCGGAACCCCAAAGAAAATCCTATCGTTTCAGTAGAAACGTATCTCGATTTAGAAGGACAATGCAATGAATCCAGTGTATTTCATATGGACGCAAATTGTTTGTTAATTCGTCAATGTGAGGGAGCGAGGGATGCAGTAAAGGAGGAATAATGTATCGGAAAAGAGATACTTGGAACCCCAAAGAAAATCCTATCGTTTCCGTAGAAACGTATCTCGATTTAGAAGGACAATGCAGGGAATCCAGAGTATTTCATATGGACGCAAATTGTGTGTTAATTCGTCAATGTGAGGGAGCGAGGGATGCAGTAAAGGAGGAATAATGCATCGGAAAAGAGATACTCGGAACCCCAAAGAAAATCCTATCGTTTCCGTAGAAACGTATCTCGATTTAGAAGGACAATGCAGGGAATCCAGAGTATTTCATATGGACGCAAATTGTGTGTTAATTCGTCAATGTGAGGCAGCGAGGGATGCAGTAAAGGAGGAATAATGCGTCGGAAAAGAGATAAGCGGAACCCCAAAGAAAATCCTATTGTTTCCGTCGAAACGTATCTCGATTTAGAAGGACAATGCAGGGAATCCAGAGTATTTCATATGGACGCAAATTGTGTGTTAATTCGTCAATGTGAGGGAGCGAGGGATGCAGTAAAGGAAGAATAATGCATCGGAAAAGAGATACTCGGAACCCCAAAGAAAATCCTATCGTTTCCGTAGAAACGTATCTTGATTTAGAAGGACAATGCAGGGAATCCAGAGTATTTCATATTGACGCAAATTGTGTGTTAATTCGGCAATGTGAGGGAGCGAGGGATGCAGTAAAGGAGGAATAATGCATCGGAAAAGAGATACTCGGAACCTCAAAGAAAATCCTATCGTTTCCGTAGAAACGTATCTCGATTTAGAAGGACAATGCAGGGAATCCAGAGTATTTCATATGGACGCAAATTGTGTGTTAATTCGTCAATGTGAGGGAGCGAGGGATGCAGTAAAGGAGGAATAATGCATCGGAAAAGAAATACTCGACTCCCAAAAGAAAATCCTATCGTTTCCGTAGAAACGTATCTCAATTTAGAAAGATAATGCAGGGAACCCAGAGTATTTCATATGGACGCAATTTGTGTGTTAATTCGGCAATGTGAGGGGGCGAGGGATGCAGTAAAGGAGGAATAATGCATCAGAAAAGAGATACTCGGAACCCCAGAGAAAATCCTATCGTTTCCGTAGAAACGTATCTCGATTTAGAAGGACAATGCAGGGAATCCTGAGTATTTCATATGGACGCAAATTGTGTGTTAATTCGTCAATGTGAGGGAGCGAGAGATGCAGTAAAGGAGGAATAATGCATCGGAAAAGAGATACTCGGAACCCCAAAGAAAATCCTATCGTTTCCGTAGAAACGTATCTCGATTTAGGAGGACAATGCAGGGAATACTGAGTATTTTATATGGACGCAAATTGTGTGTTAATTCTTCAATGTGAGGGAGCGAGGGATGCAGTTAAGAAGGAATAATGCATCGGAAAAGAGATACTTGGAACCCCAAAGAAAATCCTATCGTTTCCGTAGAAACGTATCTCGATTTAGAAGGACAATGCAGGGAATCCAGAGTATATCATATGGACGCAAATTGTGTGTTAATTCGCCACTGTGTGGGAGCGAGGGATGCAGTAAAGGAGGAATAATGCATCAGAAAAGAGATACTCGGAACCCCAAAGAAAATCCTATCGTTTCCGTTGAAACATATCTCGATTTAGAAGGACAATGCAGGGAATCCAGAGTATTTCATATGGACGCAAATTGTGTGTTAACTGGTCAATGTGAGGGAGCGAGGGTTGCAGTAAGGGAGGAATAATGTCTCGGAAAAGAGATACTTGGAACCCCAAAGAAAATCCTTTCGTCTCCGTAGAAACGTATCTCGATTTAGAAGGACAATGCAAGGAATCCCAAAAGAAAATCCTATCGTTTCCGTAGAAAAGTATCTCGATTTAGAAGGACAATGCAGGGAATCCAGAGTATTTCATGTAGACGCAAATTGTGTGTTAATTCTTCAATGTGAGGGAGCGAGGGATGCAGTAAAGTAGGAATAATGCATCGGAAAAGAGATACTCGGAACCCCAAAGAAAATCCTATCGTTTCCGTAGAAACGTATCTCGATTTAGGAGGACAATGCAGGGAATCCAGAGTATTTCATATGGACGCAAATTGTGTGTTAATTCGTCAATGTGAGGGAGCGAGGGATGCAGTAAAGGAGGAATAATGAATCGGAAAAGAGATACTCGGAACCCCAAAGAAAATCCTATCGTTTCCGTAGAAACGTATCTCGATTTAGAAGGACAATGCAGGGAATCCAGAGTATATCATATGGACGCAAATTGTGTGTTAATTCCTCACTGTGTGGGAGCAAGGGATGCAGTAAAGGAGGAATAATGCATCGGAAAAGAGATACTCGGAACCCCAAAGAAAATCCTATCGTTTCCGTAGAAACGTATCTCGATTTACAAGGACAATGCAGGGAATCCAGAGTATTTCATATGGACGCAAATTGTGTGTTAATTCGTCAATGTGAGGGAACGAGGGATGCAGTAAAGGAGGAATAATGCATCGGAAAAGAGATACTCGGAACCCCAAGGAAAATCCTACCGTTTCCGTAGAAACGTATCTCGATTTAGAAGGACAATGCAGGGAATCCAGAGTATTTCATATAGACGCAAATTGTGTGTTAATTCTTCAATGTGAGGGAGCGAGGAATGCAGTAAAGGGGGAATAATGCACCGGAAAAGAGATACTCGACTCCCAAAAGAAAATCCTATCGTTTCCGTAGAAATGTATCTCAATTTAGAAAGATAATGCAGGGAACCCAGATTATTTCATATGGACGCAATTTGTGTGTTAATTCGGCAATGTGAGGGAGCGAGGGATGCAGTAAAGGAGGAATAATGCATCGGAAAAGAGATACTCGGAACCCCAAAGAAAATCCTATCGTTTCCGTAGAAACGTATCTCGATTTAGAAGGACAATGCAGGGAATCCTGAGTATTTCATATGGACGCAAATTGTGTGTTAATTCGTCAATGTGAGGGAGCGAGGGATGCAGTAAAGGAGGAATAATGCATCGGAAAAGAGATACTCGGAACCCCAAAGAAAATCCTATCTTTTCCGTAGAAACGTATCTCGATTTAGGAGGACAATGCAGGGAATCCAGAGTATTTCGTATGGACGCAAATTGTGTGTTAATTCGTCAATGTGAGGGAGCGAGGGATGCAGTAAAGGAGGAATAATGCATCGGAAAAGAGATACTAGGAACCCCAAAGAAAATCCAATCGTTTCCGTAGAAACGTATCTCGATTTAGAAGGACGATGCAGGGAATCCAGAGTATATCATATGGACGCAAATTGTGTGTAAATTCGTCACTGTGTGGGAGCGAGGGATGCAGTAAAGGATGAATAATGCATCGGAAAAGAGATACTCTTAACCCCAAAGAAAATCCTATCTTATCCGTAGAAACATATCTCGATTTAGAAGGACAATGCAGGGAATCCAGAGTATTTCATATGGACGCAAATTGTGTGTTAATTCGTCAATGTAAGGGAGCGAGGGATGCAGTAAAGGAGGAATAATGCATCGGAAAAGAGATACTCGGAACCCCAAAGAAAATCCTAACGTTTCCGTAGAAACGAATCCCGATTTAGAAGGACAATGCAGGGAACCCAGAGTATTTCATATGGACGCAATTTGTTTGTTAATTCGTCAATGTGAGGGAGCGAGGGATGCAGTAAATTAGGAATAATGCATCGGAAAAGAGATATTCGGAACCCCAAAGAAAATCCTATCGGTTCCATAGAAACGTATCTCGATTTAGAAGGACAATGCAGGGAATCCAGAGTACTTCATATGGACGCAAATTGTGTGTTAATTCGTCAATTTGAGGGAGCGAGGGATGCAGTAAAGGAGGAATAATGCATCGGAAAAGAGATACTCGGAACCCCAAAGAAAATCCTATCGTTTCCGTAGAAACGTATCTCGATTTAGAAGGACAATGCAGGGAATCCAGAGTATTTCATATGGACGCAAATTGTTTGTTAATTCGTCAATGTGAGGGAGCGAGGGATACAGTAAAGGAGGAATAATGTATCGGAAAAGAGATACTTGGAACCCCAAAGAAAATCCTATCGTTTCCGTAGAAACGTATCTCGATTTAGAAGGACAATGCAGGGAATCCAGAGTATTTCATATGGACGCAAATTGTGTGTTAATTCGTCAATGTGAGGGAGCGAGGGATGCAGTAAAGGAGGAATAATGCATCGGAAAAGAGATACTCGGAACCCCAAAGAAAATCCTATCGTTTCCGTAGAAATGTATCTCGATTTAGAAGGACAATGCAGGGAATCCAGAGTATTTCATATGGACGCAAATTGTGTGTTAATTCGTCAATGTGAGGGAGCGAGGGATGCAGTAAAGGAGGAATAATGCTTCGGAAAAGAGATACTGGGAACCCCAAAGAAAATCCTTTCGTTTCCGTAGAAACGTATCTCGATTTAGAAGGACAATGCAGGGAATCCAGAGTATTTCATATGGACGCAAATTGTGTGTTAATTCGTCAATGTGAGGCAGCGAGGGATGCAGTAAAGGAGGAATAATGCATCGGAAAAGAGATACTCGGAACCCCAAAGAAAATCCTATCGTTTCCGTAGAAACGTATCTCGATTTAGAAGGACAATGCAGGGAATCCTGAGTATTTCATATGGACGCAAATTGTGTGTTAATTCGTCAATGTGAGGGAGCGAGGGATGCAGTAAAGGAGGAATAATGCATCGGAAAAGAGATACTCGGAACCCCAAAGAAAATCCTATCTTTTCCGTAGAAACGTATCTCGATTTAGGAGGACAATGCAGGGAATCCAGAGTATTTAGTATGGACGCAAATTGTGTGTTAATTCGTCAATTTGAGGGAGCGAGGGATGCAGTAAAGGAGGAATAATGTATCGGAAAAGAGATACTTGGAACCCCAAAGAAAATCCTATTGTTTCCGTAGAAACGTATCTCGATTTAGAAGGACAATGCAGGGAATCCAGAGTATTTCATATGGACGCAAATTGTGTGTTAATTCGTCAATGTGAGGGAGCGAGGGATGCAGTAAAGGAAGAATAATGCATCGGAAAAGAGATACTCGGAACCCCAAAGAAAATCCTATCGTTTCCGTAGAAACGTATCTTGATTTAGAAGGACAATGCAGGGAATCCAGAGTATTTCATATGGACGCAAATTGTGTGTTATTTCGTCAATGTGAGGGAGCGAGGGATGCAGTAAAGGAGGAATAATGCATCGGAAAAGAGATACTCGGAACCCCAAAGAAAATCCTATCTTTTCCGTAGAAACGTATCTCGATTTAGGAGGACAATGCAGGGAATCCAGAGTATTTCATATGGACGCAAATTGTGTGTTTATTCGTCAATGTGAGGGAGCGAGGGATGCAGTAAAGGAGGAATAATGCATCGGAAAAGAGATACTCGGAACCCCAAAGAAAATCCTATCGTTTCCGTAGAAACGTATCTCGATTTAGAAGGACAATGCAGGGAATCCAGAGTATATCATATGGACGCAAATTGTGTGTAAATTCGTCACTGTGTGGGAGCGAGGGATGCAGTAAAGGATGAATAATGCATCGGAAAAGAGATACTCTTAACCCCAAAGAAAATCCTATCTTATCCGTAGAAACATATCTCGATTTAGAAGGACAATGCAGGGAATCCAGAGTATTTCATATGGACGCAAATTGTGTGTTAATTCGTCAATGTAAGGGAGCGAGGGATGCAGTAAAGGAGGAATAATGCATCGGAAAAGAGATACTCGGAACCCCAAAGAAAATCCTATCGTTTCCGTAGAAACGTATCTCGATTTAGAAGGACAATGCAGGGAATCCAGAGTATTTCATATGGACGCAAATTGTGTGTTAATTCGTCAATGTGAGGGAGCGAGGGATGCAGTAAAGGAGGAATAATGCATCGGAAAAGAGATACTCGGAACCCCAAAGAAAATCCTAACGTTTCCGTAGAAACGAATCCCGATTTAGAAGGACAATGCAGGGAACCCAGAGTATTTCATATGGACGCAATTTGTTTGTTAATTCGTCAATGTGAGGGAGCGAGGAATGCAGTAAAGGAGGAATAATGCATCGGAAAAGAGATATTCGGAACCCCAAAGAAATTCCTATCGGTTCCATAGAAACGTATCTCGATTTAGAAGGACAATGCAGGGAATCCAGAGGATTTGATATGGACGCAAATTGTGTGTTAATTCGTCAATTTGAGGGAGCGAGGGATGCAGTAAAGGATGAATAATGCATCGGAAAAGAGATACTCTTAACCCCAAAGAAAATCCTATCTTATCCGTAGAAACATATCTCGATTTAGAAGGACAATGCAGGGAATCCAGAGTATTTCATATGGACGCAAATTGTGTGTTAATTCGTCAATGTAAGGGAGCGAGGGATGCAGTAAAGGAGGAATAATGCATCGGAAAAGAGATACTCGGAACCCCAAAGAAAATCCTAACGTTTCCGTAGAAACGAATCCCGATTTAGAAGGACAATGCAGGGAACCCAGAGGATTTGATATGGACGCAATTTCTTTGTTAATTCGTCAATTTGAGGGAGCGAGGGATGCAGTAAAGGAGGAATAATGCATCGGAAAAGAGATACTCGGAACCCCAAAGAAAATCCTATCGTTTCCGTAGAAACGTATCTCGATTTAGAAGGACAATGCAGGGAATCCAGAGTATTTCATATGGACGCAAATTGTGTGTTAATTCGTCAATGTGAGGGAGCGAGGGATGCAGTAAAGGAGGAATAATGCATCGGAAAAGAGATACTCGGAACCCCAAAGAAAATCCTATCGTTTCAGTAGAAACGTATCTCGATGTAGAAGGACAATGCATTGAATCCAGAGTATTTCATATGGACGCAAATTGTTTGTTAATTCGTCAATGTGAGGGAGCGAGGGATGCAGTAAAGGAGGAATAATGTATCGGAAAAGAGATACTTGGAACCCCAAAGAAAATCCTATCGTTTCCGTAGAAACGTATCTCGATTTAGAAGGACAATGCAGGGAATCCAGAGTATTTCATATGGACGCAAATTGTGTGTTAATTCGTCAATGTGAGGGAGCGAGGGATGCAGTAAAGGAGGAATAATGCATCGGAAAAGAGATACTCGGAACCCCAAAGAAAATCCTATCGTTTCCGTAGAAACGTATCTCGATTTAGAAGGACAATGCAGGGAATCCAGAGTATTTCATATGGACGCAAATTGTGTGTTAATTCGTCAATGTGAGGGAGCGAGGGATGCAGTAAAGGGGGAATAATGCTTCGGAAAAGAGATACTCGGAACCCCAAAGAAAATCCTATCGTTTCCGTAGAAACGTATCTCGATTTAGAAGGACAATGCAGGGAATCCAGAGTATTTCATATGGACGCAAATTGTGTGTTAATTCGTCAATGTGAGGCAGCGAGGGATGCAGTAAAGGAGGAATAATGCGTCGGAAAAGAGATAAGCGGAACCCCAAAGAAAATCCTATTGTTTCCGTAGAAACGTATCTCGATTTAGAAGGACAATGCAAGGAATCCAGAGTATTTCATATGGACGCAAATTGTGTGTTAATTCGTCAATGTGAGGGAGCGAGGGATGCAGTAAAGGAAGAATAATGCATCGGAAAAGAGATACTCGGAACCCCAAAGAAAATCCTATCGTTTCCGTAGAAACGTATCTCGATTTAGAAGGACAATGCAGGGAATCCAGAGTATTTCATATGGACGCAAATTGTGTGTTAATTCGTCAATGTGAGGGAGCGAGGGATGCAGTAAAGGAGGAATAATGCTTCGGAAAAGAGATACTCGGAACCCCAAAGAAAATCCTATCGTTTCCGTAGAAACGTATCTCGATTTAGAAGGACAATGCAGGGAATCCAGAGTATTTCATATGGACGCAAATTGTTGTTAATTCGTCAATGTGAGGCAGCGAGGGATGCAGTAAAGGAGGAATAATGCGTCGGAAGAGAGATAAGCGGAACCCCAAAGAAAATCCTATTGTTTCCGTAGAAACGTATCTCGATTTAGAAGGACAATGCAGGGAATCCAGAGTATTTCATATGGACGCAAAGTGTGTGTTAATTCGTCAATGTGAGGGAGCGACGGATACAGTAAAGGAAGAATAATGCATCGGAAAAGAGATACTCGGAACCCCAAAGAAAATCCTATCGTTTCCGTAGAAACGTATCTTGATTTAGAAGGACAATGCAGGGAATCCAGAGTATTTCATATGGACGCAAATTGTGTGTTAATTCGTCAATGTGAGGGAGCGAGGGATGCAGTAAAGGAGGAATAATGCATCGCAAAAGAGATACTCGGAACCCCAAAGAAAATCCTATCGTTTCCGTAGAAACGTATCCCTAATTAGAAGGACAATGCAGGGAATCCAGAGTATTCCATATGGACGCAAATTGTGTGTTAATTCGTCAATGTGAGGGAGCGAGGGATGCAGTAAAGGAGGAATAATGCATCGGAAAAGAGATACTCGACTCCCAAAAGAAAATCCTATCGTTTCCGTAGAAACGTATCTCAATTTAGAAAGATAATGCAGGGAACCCAGAGTATTTCATATGGACGCAATTTGTGTGTTAATTCGGCAATGTGAGGGGGCGAGGGATGCAGTAAAGGAGGAATAATGCATCGGAAAAGAGATACTCGGAACCCCAAAGAAAATCCTATCGTTTCCGTAGAAACGTATCTCGATTTAGAAGGACAATGCAGGGAATCCTGAGTATTTCATATGGACGCAAATTGTTTGTTAATTCGTCAATGTGAGGGAGCGAGGGATGCAGTAAAGGAGGAATAATGTATCGGAAAAGAGATACTTGGAACCCCAAAGAAAATCCTATCGTTTCCGTAGAAACGTATCTCGATTTAGAAGGACAATGCAGGGAATCCAGAGTACTTCATATGGACGCAAATTGTGTGTTAATTCGTCAATGTGAGGGAGCGAGGGATGCAGTAAAGGAGGAATAATGCATCGGAAAAGAGATACTCGGAACCCCAAAGAAAATCCTATCGTTTCCGTAGAAACGTATCTCGATTTAGAAGGACAATGCAGGGAATCCAGAGTATTTCATATGGACGCAAATTGTGTGTTAATTCGTCAATGTGAGGGAGCGAGGGATGCAGTAAAGGAGGAATAATGCTTCGGAAAAGAGATACTGGGAACCCCAAAGAAAATCCTTTCGTTTCCGTAGAAACGTATCTCGATTTAGAAGGACAATGCAGGGAATCCAGAGTATTTCATATGGACGCAAATTGTGTGTTAATTCGTCAATGTGAGGCAGCGAGGGATGCAGTAAAGGAGGAATAATGCGTCGGAAAAGAGATAAGCGGAACCCCAAAGAAAATCCTATTGTTTCCGTAGAAACGTATCTCGATTTAGAAGGACAATGCAGGGAATCCAGAGTATTTGATATGGACGCAAATTGTGTGTTAATTCGTCAATGTGAGGGAGCGAGGGATGCAGTAAAGGAAGAATAATGCATCGGAAAAGAGATACTCGGAACCCCAAAGAAAATCCTATCGTTTCCGTAGAAACGTATCTTGATTTAGAAGGACAATGCAGGGAATCCAGAGTATTTCATATGGACGCAAATTGTGTGTTAATTCGTCAATGTGAGGGAGCGAGGGATGCAGTAAAGGAGGAATAATGCATCGGAAAAGAGATACTCGGAACCCCAAAGAAAATCCTATCTTTTCCGTAGAAACGTATCTCGATTTAGGAGGACAATGCAGGGAATCCAGAGTATTTCATATG
This sequence comes from Schistocerca nitens, assembly GCF_023898315.1. NCBI lineage: Eukaryota > Metazoa > Arthropoda > Insecta > Orthoptera > Acrididae > Schistocerca > Schistocerca nitens. The sequence goes on from NC_064615.1 coordinate 1,152,252,752, forward strand.
GACGCAAATTGTGTGTTTATTCGTCAATGTGAGGGAGCGAGGGATGCAGTAAAGGAGGAATAATGCATCGGAAAAGAGATACTCGGAACCCCAAAGAAAATCCTATCGTTTCCGTAGAAACGTATCTCGATTTAGAAGGACAATGCAGGGAATCCAGAGTATATCATATGGACGCAAATTGTGTGTAAATTCGTCACTGTGTGGGAGCGAGGGATGCAGTAAAGGATGAATAATGCATCGGAAAAGAGATACTCTTAACCCCAAAGAAAATCCTATCTTATCCGTAGAAACATATCTCGATTTAGAAGGACAATGCAGGGAATCCAGAGTATTTCATATGGACGCAAATTGTGTGTTAATTCGTCAATGTAAGGGAGCGAGGGATGCAGTAAAGGAGGAATAATGCATCGGAAAAGAGATACTCGGAACCCCAAAGAAAATCCTATCGTTTCCGTAGAAACGTATCTCGATTTAGAAGGACAATGCAGGGAATCCAGAGTATTTCATATGGACGCAAATTGTGTGTTAATTCGTCAATGTGAGGGAGCGAGGGATGCAGTAAAGGAGGAATAATGCATCGGAAAAGAGATACTCGGAACCCCAAAGAAAATCCTAACGTTTCCGTAGAAACGAATCCCGATTTAGAAGGACAATGCAGGGAACCCAGAGTATTTCATATGGACGCAATTTGTTTGTTAATTCGTCAATGTGAGGGAGCGAGGAATGCAGTAAAGGAGGAATAATGCATCGGAAAAGAGATATTCGGAACCCCAAAGAAATTCCTATCGGTTCCATAGAAACGTATCTCGATTTAGAAGGACAATGCAGGGAATCCAGAGGATTTGATATGGACGCAAATTGTGTGTTAATTCGTCAATTTGAGGGAGCGAGGGATGCAGTAAAGGATGAATAATGCATCGGAAAAGAGATACTCTTAACCCCAAAGAAAATCCTATCTTATCCGTAGAAACATATCTCGATTTAGAAGGACAATGCAGGGAATCCAGAGTATATCATATGGACGCAAATTGTGTGTTAATTCGTCAATGTAAGGGAGCGAGGGATGCAGTAAAGGAGGAATAATGCATCGGAAAAGAGATACTCGGAACCCCAAAGAAAATCCTAACGTTTCCGTAGAAACGAATCCCGATTTAGAAGGACAATGCAGGGAACCCAGAGGATTTGATATGGACGCAATTTGTTTGTTAATTCGTCAATTTGAGGGAGCGAGGGATGCAGTAAAGGAGGAATAATGCATCGGAAAAGAGATACTCGGAACCCCAAAGAAAATCCTATCGTTTCCGTAGAAACGTATCTCGATTTAGAAGGACAATGCAGGGAATCCAGAGTATTTCATATGGACGCAAATTGTGTGTTAATTCGTCAATGTGAGGGAGCGAGGGATGCAGTAAAGGAGGAATAATGCATCGGAAAAGAGATACTCGGAACCCCAAAGAAAATCCCATCGTTTCAGTAGAAACGTATCTCGATTTAGAAGGACAATGCAATGAATCCAGAGTATTTCATATGGACGCAAATTGTTTGTTAATTCGTCAATGTGAGGGAGCGAGGGATGCAGTAAAGGAGGAATAATGTATCGGAAAAGAGATACTTGGAACCCCAAAGAAAATCCTATCGTTACCGTAGAAACGTATCTCGATTTAGAAGGACAATGCAGGGAATCCAGAGTATTTCATATGGACGCAAATTGTGTGTTAATTCGTCAATGTGAGGGAGCGAGGGATGCAGTAAAGGAGGAATAATGCATCGGAAAAGAGATACTCGGAACCCCAAAGAAAATCCTATCGTTTCCGTAGAAACGTATCTCGATTTAGAAGGACAATGCAGGGAATCCAGAGTATTTCATATGGACGCAAATTGTGTGTTAATTCGTCAATGTGAGGGAGCGAGGGATGCAGTAAAGGGGGAATAATGCTTCGGAAAAGAGATACTCGGAACCCCAAAGAAAATCCTATCGTTTCCGTAGAAACGTATCTCGATTTAGAAGGACAATGCAGGGAATCCAGAGTATTTCATATGGACGCAAATTGTGTGTTAATTCGTCAATGTGAGGCAGCGAGGGATGCAGTAAAGGAGGAATAATGCGTCGGAAAAGAGATAAGCCGAACCCCAAAGAAAATCCTATTGTTTCCGTAGAAACGTATCTCGATTTAGAAGGACAATGCAAGGAATCCAGAGTATTTCATATGGACGCAAATTGTGTGTTAATTCGTCAATGTGAGGGAGCGAGGGATGCAGTAAAGGAAGAATAATGCATCGGAAAAGAGATACTCGGAACCCCAAAGAAAATCCTATCGTTTCCGTAGAAACGTATCTCGATTTAGAAGGACAATGCAGGGAATCCAGAGTATTTCATATGGACGCAAATTGTGTGTTAATTCGTCAATGTGAGGGAGCGAGGGATGCAGTAAAGGAGGAATAATGCTTCGGAAAAGAGATACTCGGAACCCCAAAGAAAATCCTATCGTTTCCGTAGAAACGTATCTCGATTTAGAAGGACAATGCAGGGAATCCAGAGTATTTCATATGGACGCAAATTGTTGTTAATTCGTCAATGTGAGGCAGCGAGGGATGCAGTAAAGGAGGAATAATGCGTCGGAAGAGAGATAAGCGGAACCCCAAAGAAAATCCTATTGTTTCCGTAGAAACGTATCTCGATTTAGAAGGACAATGCAGGGAATCCAGAGTATTTCATATGGACGCAAAGTGTGTGTTAATTCGTCAATGTGAGGGAGCGAGGGATACAGTAAAGGAAGAATAATGCATCGGAAAAGAGATACTCGGAACCCCAAAGAAAATCCTATCGTTTCCGTAGAAACGTATCTTGATTTAGAAGGACAATGCAGGGAATCCAGAGTATTTCATATGGACGCAAATTGTGTGTTAATTCGTCAATGTGAGGGAGCGAGGGATGCAGTAAAGGAGGAATAATGCATCGCAAAAGAGATACTCGGAACCCCAAAGAAAATCCTATCGTTTCCGTAGAAACGTATCCCTATTTAGAAGGACAATGCAGGGAATCCAGAGTATTCCATATGGACGCAAATTGTGTGTTAATTCGTCAATGTGAGGGAGCGAGGGATGCAGTAAAGGAGGAATAATGCATCGGAAAAGAGATACTCGACTCCCAAAAGAAAATCCTATCGTTTCCGTAGAAACGTATCTCAATTTAGAAAGATAATGCAGGGAACCCAGAGTATTTCATATGGACGCAATTTGTGTGTTAATTCGGCAATGTGAGGGGGCGAGGGATGCAGTAAAGGAGGAATAATGCATCGGAAAAGAGATACTCGGAACCCCAAAGAAAATCCTATCGTTTCCGTAGAAACGTATCTCGATTTAGAAGGACAATGCAGGGAATCCTGAGTATTTCATATGGACGCAAATTGTGTGTTAATTCGTCAATGTGAGGGAGCGAGGGATGCAGTAAAGGAGGAATAATGCATCGGAAAAGAGATACTCGGAACCCCAAAGAAAATCCTATCTTTTCCGTAGAAACGTATCTCGATTTAGGAGGACAATGCAGGGAATCCAGAGTATTTCATATGGACGCAAATTGTGTGTTAATTCGTCAATGTGAGGGAGCGAGGGATGCAGTAAAGGAGGAATAATGCATCGGAAAAGAGATACTCGGAACCCCAAAGAAAATCCTATCGTTTCCGTAGAAACGTATCTCGATTTAGAAGGACAATGCAGGGAATCCAGAGTATATCATATGGACGCAAATTGTGTGTTAATTCGTCAATGTGAGGGAGCGAGGGATGCAGTAAAGGAGGAATAATGCATCGCAAAAGAGATACTCGGAACCCCAAAGAAAATCCTATCGTTTCCGTAGAAACGTATCCCTATTTAGAAGGACAATGCAGGGAATCCAGAGTATTCCATATGGACGCAAATTGTGTGTTAATTCGTCAATGTGAGGGAGCGAGGGATGCAGTAAAGGAGGAATAATGCATCGGAAAAGAGATACTCGACTCCCAAAAGAAAATCCTATCGTTTCCGTAGAAACGTATCTCAATTTAGAAAGATAATGCAGGGAACCCAGAGTATTTCATATGGACGCAATTTGTGTGTTAATTCGGCAATGTGAGGGGGCGAGGGATGCAGTAAAGGAGGAATAATGCATCGGAAAAGAGATACTCGGAACCCCAAAGAAAATCCTATCGTTTCCGTAGAAACGTATCTCGATTTAGAAGGACAATGCAGGGAATCCTGAGTATTTCATATGGACGCAAATTGTGTGTTAATTCGTCAATGTGAGGGAGCGAGGGATGCAGTAAAGGAGGAATAATGCATCGGAAAAGAGATACTCGGAACCCCAAAGAAAATCCTATCTTTTCCGTAGAAACGTATCTCGATTTAGGAGGACAATGCAGGGAATCCAGAGTATTTCATATGGACGCAAATTGTGTGTTAATTCGTCAATGTGAGGGAGCGAGGGATGCAGTAAAGGAGGAATAATGCATCGGAAAAGAGATACTCGGAACCCCAAAGAAAATCCTATCGTTTCCGTAGAAACGTATCTCGATTTAGAAGGACAATGCAGGGAATCCAGAGTATATCATATGGACGCAAATTGTGTGTAAATTCGTCACTGTGTGGGAGCGAGGGATGCAGTAAAGGATGAATAATGCATCGGAAAAGAGATACTCTTAACCCCAAAGAAAATCCTATCTTATCCGTAGAAACATATCTCGATTTAGAAGGACAATGCAGGGAATCCAGAGTATTTCATATGGACGCAAATTGTGTGTTAATTCGTCAATGTAAGGGAGCGAGGGATGCAGTAAAGGAGGAATAATGCATCGGAAAAGAGATACTCGGAACCCCAAAGAAAATCCTATCGTTTCCGTAGAAACGTATCTCGATTTAGAAGGACAATGCAGGGAATCCAGAGTATTTCATATGGACGCAAATTGTGTGTTAATTCGTCAATGTGAGGGAGCGAGGGATGCAGTAAAGGAGGAATAATGCATCGGAAAAGAGATACTCGGAACCCCAAAGAAAATCCTAACGTTTCCGTAGAAACGAATCCCGATTTAGAAGGACAATGCAGGGAACCCAGAGTATTTCATATGGACGCAATTTGTTTGTTAATTCGTCAATGTGAGGGAGCGAGGAATGCAGTAAAGGAGGAATAATGCATCGGAAAAGAGATATTCGGAACCCCAAAGAAATTCCTATCGGTTCCATAGAAACGTATCTCGATTTAGAAGGACAATGCAGGGAATCCAGAGTATTTGATATGGACGCAAATTGTGTGTTAATTCGTCAATTTGAGGGAGCGAGGGATGCAGTAAAGGATGAATAATGCATCGGAAAAGAGATACTCTTAACCCCAAAGAAAATCCTATCTTATCCGTAGAAACATATCTCGATTTAGAAGGACAATGCAGGGAATCCAGAGTATTTCATATGGACGCAAATTGTGTGTTAATTCGTCAATGTAAGGGAGCGAGGGATGCAGTAAAGGAGGAATAATGCATCGGAAAAGAGATACTCGGAACCCCAAAGAAAATCCTAACGTTTCCGTAGAAACGAATCCCGATTTAGAAGGACAATGCAGGGAACCCAGAGGATTTGATATGGACGCAATTTGTTTGTTAATTCGTCAATTTGAGGGAGCGAGGGATGCAGTAGAGGAGGAATAATGCATCGGAAAAGAGATACTCGGAACCCCAAAGAAAATCCTATCGTTTCCGTAGAAACGTATCTCGATTTAGAAGGACAATGCAGGGAATCCAGAGTATTTCATATGGACGCAAAATGTGTGTTAATTCGTCAATGTGAGGGAGCGAGGGATGCAGTAAAGGAGGAATAATGCATCGGAAAAGAGATACTCGGAACCCCAAAGAAAATCCTATCGTTTCAGTAGAAACGTATCTCGATTTAGAAGGACAATGCAATGAATCCAGAGTATTTCATATGGACGCAAATTGTTTGTTAATTCGTCAATGTGAGGGAGCGAGGGATGCAGTAAAGGAGGAATAATGTATCGGAAAAGAGATACTTGGAACCCCAAAGAAAATCCTATCGTTTCCGTAGAAACGTATCTCGATTTAGAAGGACAATGCAGGGAATCCAGAGTATTTCATATGGACGCAAATTGTGTGTTAATTCGTCAATGTGAGGGAGCGAGGGATGCAGTAAAGGAGGAATAATGCATCGGAAAAGAGATACTCGGAACCCCAAAGAAAATCCTATCGTTTCCGTAGAAACCTATCTCGATTTAGAAGGACAATGCAGGGAATCCAGAGTATTTCATATGGACGCAAATTGTGTGTTAATTCGTCAATGTGAGGGAGCGAGGGATGCAGTAAAGGGGGAATAATGCTTCGGAAAAGAGATACTCGGAACCCCAAAGAAAATCCTATCGTTTCCGTGGAAACGTATCTCGATTTAGAAGGACAATGCAGGGAATCCAGAGTATTTCATATGGACGCAAATTGTGTGTTAATTCGTCAATGTGAGGCAGCGAGGGATGCAGTAAAGGAGGAATAATGCGTCGGAAAAGAGATAAGCGGGACCCCAAAGAAAATCCTATTGTTTCCGTAGAAACGTATCTCGATTTAGAAGGACAATGCAAGGAATCCAGAGTATTTCATATGGACGCAAATTGTGTGTTAATTCGTCAATGTGAGGGAGCGAGGGATGCAGTAAAGGAAGAATAATGCATCGGAAAAGAGATACTCGGAACCCCAAAGAAAATCCTATCGTTTCCGTAGAAACGTATCTCGATTTAGAAGGACAATGCAGGGAATCCAGAGTATTTCATATGGACGCAAATTGTGTGTTAATTCGTCAATGTGAGGGAGCGAGGGATGCAGTAAAGGAGGAATAATGCTTCGGAAAAGAGATACTCGGAACCCCAAAGAAAATCCTATCGTTTCCGTAGAAACGTATCTCGATTTAGAAGGACAATGCAGGGAATCCAGAGTATTTCATATGGACGCAAATTGTTGTTAATTCGTCAATGTGAGGCAGCGAGGGATGCAGTAAAGGAGGAATAATGCGTCGGAAGAGAGATAAGCGGAACCCCAAAGAAAATCCTATTGTTTCCGTAGAAACGTATCTCGATTTAGAAGGACAATGCAGGGAATCCAGAGTATTTCATATGGACGCAAAGTGTGTGTTAATTCGTCAATGTGAGGGAGCGAGGGATACAGTAAAGGAAGAATAATGCATCGGAAAAGAGATACTCGGAACCCCAAAGAAAATCCTATCGTTTCCGTAGAAACGTATCTTGATTTAGAAGGACAATGCAGGGAATCCAGAGTATTTCATATGGACGCAAATTGTGTGTTAATTCGTCAATGTGAGGGAGCGAGGGATGCAGTAAAGGAGGAATAATGCATCGGAAAAGAGATACTCGGAACCTCAAAGAAAATCCTATCGTTTCCGTAGCAACGTATCTCGATTTAGAAGGACAATGCAGGGAATCCAAAGTATTTCATATGGACGCAAATTGTGTGTTAATTCGTCAATGTGAGGGAGCGAGGGATGCAGTAAAGGAGGAATAATGCATCGGAAAAGAGATACTCGACTCCCAAAAGAAAATCCTATCGTTTCCGTAGAAACGTATCTCAATTTAGAAAGATAATGCAGGGAACCCAGAGTATTTCATATGGACGCAATTTGTGTGTTAATTCGGCAATGTGAGGGGGCGAGGGATGCAGTAAAGGAGGAATAATGCTTCGGAAAAGAGATACTCGGAACCCCAAAGAAATCCTATCGTTTCCGTAGAAACGTATCTCGATTTAGAAGGACAATGCAGGGAATCCTGAGTATTTCATATGGACGCAAATTGTGTGTTAATTCGTCAATGTGAGGGAGCGAGGGATGCAGTAAAGGAGGAATAATGCATCGGAAAAGAGATACTCGGAACCCCAAAGAAAATCCTATCTTTTCCGTAGAAACGTATCTCGATTTAGGAGGACAATGCAGGGAATCCAGAGTATTTCATATGGACGCAAATTGTGTGTTAATTCGTCAATGTGAGGGAGCGAGGGATGCAGTAAAGGAGGAATAATGCATCGGAAAAGAGATACTCGGAACCCCAAAGATAATCCTATTGTTTCCGTAGAAACGTATCTCGATTTAGAAGGACAATGCAGGGAATCCAGAGTATTTCATATGGACGCAAATTGTGTGTTAATTCGTCAATGTGAGGGAGCGAGGGATGCAGTAAAGGAGGAATAATGCATCGGAAAAGAGATACTCGGAACCCCAAAGAAAATCCTATCGTTTCAGTAGAAACGTATCTCGATTTAGAAGGACAATGCAATGAATCCAGAGTATTTCATATGGACGCAAATTGTTTGTTAATTCGTCAATGTGAGGGAGCGAGGGATGCAGTAAAGGAGGAATAATGTATCGGAAAAGAGATACTTGGAACCCCAAAGAAAATCCTATCGTTTCCGTAGAAACGTATCTCGATTTAGAAGGACAATGCAGGGAATCCAGAGTATTTCATATGGACGCAAATTGTGTGTTAATTCGTCAATGTGAGGGAGCGAGGGATGCAGTAAAGGAGGAATAATGCATCGGAAAAGAGATACTCGGAACCCCAAAGAAAATCCTATCGTTTCCGTAGAAACGTATCTCGATTTAGAAGGACAATGCAGGGAATCCAGAGTATTTCATATGGACGCAAATTGTGTGTTAATTCGTCAATGTGAGGGAGCGAGGGATGCAGTAAAGGGGGAATAATGCTTCGGAAAAGAGATACTCGGAACCCCAAAGAAAATCCTATCGTTTCCGTAGAAACGTATCTCGATTTAGAAGGACAATGCAGGGAATCCAGAGTATTTCATATGGACGCAAATTGTGTGTTAATTCGTCAATGTGAGGCAGCGAGGGATGCAGTAAAGGAGGAATAATGCGTCGGAAAAGAGATAAGCGGAACCCCAAAGAAAATCCTATTGTTTCCGTAGAAACGTATCTCGATTTAGAAGGACAATGCAAGGAATCCAGAGTATTTCATATGGACGCAAATTGTGTGTTAATTCGTCAATGTGAGGGAGCGAGGGATGCAGTAAAGGAGGAATAATGCATCGGAAAAGAGATACTCGGAACCCCAAAGAAAATCCTATCGTTTCCGTAGAAACGTATCTCGATTTAGAAGGACAATGCAGGGAATCCAGAGTATATCATATGGACGCAAATTGTGTGTTAATTCGTCAATGTGAGGGAGCGAGGGATGCAGTAAAGGAGGAATAATGCATCGCAAAAGAGATACTCGGAACCCCAAAGAAAATCCTATCGTTTCCGTAGAAACGTATCCCTATTTAGAAGGACAATGCAGGGAATCCAGAGTATTCCATATGGACGCAAATTGTGTGTTAATTCGTCAATGTGAGGGAGCGAGGGATGCAGTAAAGGAGGAATAATGCATCGGAAAAGAGATACTCGACTCCCAAAAGAAAATCCTATCGTTTCCGTAGAAACGTATCTCAATTTAGAAAGATAATGCAGGGAACCCAGAGTATTTCATATGGACGCAATTTGTGTGTTAATTCGGCAATGTGAGGGGGCGAGGGATGCAGTAAAGGAGGAATAATGCATCGGAAAAGAGATACTCGGAACCCCAAAGAAAATCCTATCGTTTCCGTAGAAACGTATCTCGATTTAGAAGGACAATGCAGGGAATCCTGAGTATTTCATATGGACGCAAATTGTGTGTTAATTCGTCAATGTGAGGGAGCGAGGGATGCAGTAAAGGAGGAATAATGCATCGGAAAAGAGATACTCGGAACCCCAAAGAAAATCCTATCTTTTCCGTAGAAACGTATCTCGATTTAGGAGGACAATGCAGGGAATCCAGAGTATTTCATATGGACGCAAATTGTGTGTTAATTCGTCAATGTGAGGGAGCGAGGGATGCAGTAAAGGAGGAATAATGCATCGGAAAAGAGATACTCGGAACCCCAAAGAAAATCCTATCGTTTCCGTAGAAACGTATCTCGATTTAGAAGGACAATGCAGGGAATCCAGAGTATATCATATGGACGCAAATTGTGTGTAAATTCGTCACTGTGTGGGAGCGAGGGATGCAGTAAAGGATGAATAATGCATCGGAAAAGAGATACTCTTAACCCCAAAGAAAATCCTATCTTATCCGTAGAAACATATCTCGATTTAGAAGGACAATGCAGGGAATCCAGAGTATTTCATATGGACGCAAATTGTGTGTTAATTCGTCAATGTAAGGGAGCGAGGGATGCAGTAAAGGAGGAATAATGCTTCGGAAAAGAGATACTCGGAACCCCAAAGAAAATCCTATCGTTTCCGTAGAAACGTATCTCGATTTAGAAGGACAATGCAGGGAATCCAGAGTATTTCATATGGACGCAAATTGTGTGTTAATTCGTCAATGTGAGGGAGCGAGGGATGCAGTAAAGGAGGAATAATGCATCGGAAAAGAGATACTCGGAACCCCAAAGAAAATCCTAACGTTTCCGTAGAAACGAATCCCGATTTAGAAGGACAATGCAGGGAACCCAGAGTATTTCATATGGACGCAATTTGTTTGTTAATTCGTCAATGTGAGGGAGCGAGGAACGCAGTAAAGGAGGAATAATGCATCGGAAAAGAGATATTCGGAACCCCAAAGAAATTCCTATCGGTTCCATAGAAACGTATCTCGATTTAGAAGGACAATGCAGGGAATCCAGAGTATTTGATATGGACGCAAATTGTGTGTTAATTCGTCAATTTGAGGGAGCGAGGGATGCAGTAAAGGATGAATAATGCATCGGAAAAGAGATACTCTTAACCCCAAAGAAAATCCTATCTTATCCGTAGAAACATATCTCGATTTAGAAGGACAATGCAGGGAATCCAGAGTATTTCATATGGACGCAAATTGTGTGTTAATTCGTCAATGTAAGGGAGCGAGGGATGCAGTAAAGGAGGAATAATGCATCGGAAAAGAGATACTCGGAACCCCAAAGAAAATCCTAACGTTTCCGTAGAAACGAATCCTGATTTAGAAGGACAATGCAGGGAACCCAGAGGATTTGATATGGACGCAATTTGTTTGTTAATTCGTCAATTTGAGGGAGCGAGGGATGCAGTAGAGGAGGAATAATGCATCGGAAAAGAGATACTCGGAACCCCAAAGAAAATCCTATCGTTTCCGTAGAAACGTATCTCGATTTAGAAGGACAATGCAGGGAATCCAGAGTATTTCATATGGACGCAAAATGTGTGTTAATTCGTCAATGTGAGGGAGCGAGGGATGCAGTAAAGGAGGAATAATGCATCGGAAAAGAGATACTCGGAACCCCAAAGAAAATCCTATCGTTTCAGTAGAAACGTATCTCGATTTAGAAGGACAATGCAATGAATCCAGAGTATTTCATATGGACGCAAATTGTTTGTTAATTCGTCAATGTGAGGGAGCGAGGGATGCAGTAAAGGAGGAATAATGTATCGGAAAAGAGATACTTGGAACCCCAAAGAAAATCCTATCGTTTCCGTAGAAACGTATCTCGATTTAGAAGGACAATGCAGGGAATCCAGAGTATTTCATATGGACGCAAATTGTGTGTTAATTCGTCAATGTGAGGGAGCGAGGGATGCAGTAAAGGAGGAATAATGCATCGGAAAAGAGATACTCGGAACCCCAAAGAAAATCCTATCGTTTCCGTAGAAACCTATCTCGATTTAGAAGGACAATGCAGGGAATCCAGAGTATTTCATATGGACGCAAATTGTGTGTTAATTCGTCAATGTGAGGGAGCGAGGGATGCAGTAAAGGGGGAATAATGCTTCGGAAAAGAGATACTCGGAACCCCAAAGAAAATCCTATCGTTTCCGTGGAAACGTATCTCGATTTAGAAGGACAATGCAGGGAATCCAGAGTATTTCATATGGACGCAAATTGTGTGTTAATTCGTCAATGTGAGGCAGCGAGGGATGCAGTAAAGGAGGAATAATGCGTCGGAAAAGAGATAAGCGGGACCCCAAAGAAAATCCTATTGTTTCCGTAGAAACGTATCTCGATTTAGAAGGACAATGCAAGGAATCCAGAGTATTTCATATGGACGCAAATTGTGTGTTAATTCGTCAATGTGAGGGAGCGAGGGATGCAGTAAAGGAAGAATAATGCATCGGAAAAGAGATACTCGGAACCCCAAAGAAAATCCTATCGTTTCCGTAGAAACGTATCTCGATTTAGAAGGACAATGCAGGGAATCCAGAGTATTTCATATGGACGCAAATTGTGTGTTAATTCGTCAATGTGAGGGAGCGAGGGATGCAGTAAAGGAGGAATAATGCTTCGGAAAAGAGATACTCGGAACCCCAAAGAAAATCCTATCGTTTCCGTAGAAACGTATCTCGATTTAGAAGGACAATGCAGGGAATCCAGAGTATTTCATATGGACGCAAATTGTTGTTAATTCGTCAATGTGAGGCCGCGAGGGATGCAGTAAAGGAGGAATAATGCGTCGGAAGAGAGATAAGCGGAACCCCAAAGAAAATCCTATTGTTTCCGTAGAAACGTATCTCGATTTAGAAGGACAATGCAGGGAATCCAGAGTATTTCATATGGACGCAAAGTGTGTGTTAATTCGTCAATGTGAGGGAGCGAGGGATACAGTAAAGGAAGAATAATGCATCGGAAAAGAGATACTCGGAACCCCAAAGAAAATCCTATCGTTTCCGTAGAAACGTATCTTGATTTAGAAGGACAATGCAGGGAATCCAGAGTATTTCATATGGACGCAAATTGTGTGTTAATTCGTCAATGTGAGGGAGCGAGGGATGCAGTAAAGGAGGAATAATGCATCGGAAAAGAGATACTCGGAACCTCAAAGAAAATCCTATCGTTTCCGTAGCAACGTATCTCGATTTAGAAGGACAATGCAGGGAATCCAAAGTATTTCATATGGACGCAAATTGTGTGTTAATTCGTCAATGTGAGGGAGCGAGGGATGCAGTAAAGGAGGAATAATGCATCGGAAAAGAGATACTCGACTCCCAAAAGAAAATCCTATCGTTTCCGTAGAAACGTATCTCAATTTAGAAAGATAATGCAGGGAACCCAGAGTATTTCATATGGACGCAATTTGTGTGTTAATTCGGCAATGTGAGGGGGCGAGGGATGCAGTAAAGGAGGAATAATGCTTCGGAAAAGAGATACTCGGAACCCCAAAGAAATCCTATCGTTTCCGTAGAAACGTATCTCGATTTAGAAGGACAATGCAGGGAATCCTGAGTATTTCATATGGACGCAAATTGTGTGTTAATTCGTCAATGTGAGGGAGCGAGGGATGCAGTAAAGGAGGAATAATGCATCGGAAAAGAGATACTCGGAACCCCAAAGAAAATCCTATCTTTTCCGTAGAAACGTATCTCGATTTAGGAGGACAATGCAGGGAATCCAGAGTATTTCATATGGACGCAAATTGTGTGTTAATTCGTCAATGTGAGGGAGCGAGGGATGCAGTAAAGGAGGAATAATGCATCGGAAAAGAGATACTCGGAACCCCAAAGATAATCCTATTGTTTCCGTAGAAACGTATCTCGATTTAGAAGGACAATGCAGGGAATCCAGAGTATTTCATATGGACGCAAATTGTGTGTTAATTCGTCAATGTGAGGGAGCGAGGGATGCAGTAAAGGAGGAATAATGCATCGGAAAAGAGATACTCGGAACCCCAAAGAAAATCCTATCGTTTCAGTAGAAACGTATCTCGATTTAGAAGGACAATGCAATGAATCCAGAGTATTTCATATGGACGCAAATTGTTTGTTAATTCGTCAATGTGAGGGAGCGAGGGATGCAGTAAAGGAGGAATAATGTATCGGAAAAGAGATACTTGGAACCCCAAAGAAAATCCTATCGTTTCCGTAGAAACGTATCTCGATTTAGAAGGACAATGCAGGGAATCCAGAGTATTTCATATGGACGCAAATTGTGTGTTAATTCGTCAATGTGAGGGAGCGAGGGATGCAGTAAAGGAGGAATAATGCATCGGAAAAGAGATACTCGGAACCCCAAAGAAAATCCTATCGTTTCCGTAGAAACGTATCTCGATTTAGAAGGACAATGCAGGGAATCCAGAGTATTTCATATGGACGCAAATTGTGTGTTAATTCGTCAATGTGAGGGAGCGAGGGATGCAGTAAAGGGGGAATAATACTTCGGAAAAGAGATACTCGGAACCCCAAAGAAAATCCTATCGTTTCCGTAGAAACGTATCTCGATTTAGAAGGACAATGCAGGGAATCCAGAGTATTTCATATGGACGCAAATTGTGTGTTAATTCGTCAATGTGAGGCAGCGAGGGATGCAGTAAAGGAGGAATAATGCGTCGGAAAAGAGATAAGCGGAACCCCAAAGAAAATCCTATTGTTTCCGTAGAAACGTATCTCGATTTAGAAGGACAATGCAAGGAATCCAGAGTATTTCATATGGACGCAAATTGTGTGTTAATTCGTCAATGTGAGGGAGCGAGGGATGCAGTAAAGGAAGAATAATGCATCGGAAAAGAGATACTCGGAACCCCAAAGAAAATCCTATCGTTTCCGTAGAAACGTATCTCGATTTAGAAGGACAATGCAGGGAATCCAGAGTATTTCATATGGACGCAAATTGTGTGTTAATTCGTCAATGTGAGGGAGCGAGGGATGCAGTAAAGGAGGAATAATGCTTCGGAAAAGAGATACTCGGAACCCCAAAGAAAATCCTATCGTTTCCGTAGAAACGTATCTCGATTTAGAAGGACAATGCAGGGAATCCAGAGTATTTCATATGGACGCAAATTGTTGTTAATTCGTCAATGTGAGGCAGCGAGGGATGCAGTAAAGGAGGAATAATGCGTCGGAAGAGAGATAAGCGGAACCCCAAAGAAAATCCTATTGTTTCCGTAGAAACGTATCTCGATTTAGAAGGACAATGCAGGGAATCCAGAGTATTTCATATGGACGCAAAGTGTGTGTTAATTCGTCAATGTGAGGGAGCGAGGGATACAGTAAAGGAAGAATAATGCATCGGAAAAGAGATACTCGGAACCCCAAAGAAAATCCTATCGTTTCCGTAGAAACGTATCTTGATTTAGAAGGACAATGCAGGGAATCCAGAGTATTTCATATGGACGCAAATTGTGTGTTAATTCGTCAATGTGAGGGAGCGACGGATGCAGTAAAGGAGGAATAATGCATCGCAAAAGAGATACTCGGAACCCCAAAGAAAATCCTATCGTTTCCGTAGAAACGTATCCCTATTTAGAAGGACAATGCAGGGAATCCAGAGTATTCCATATGGACGCAAATTGTGTGTTAATTCGTCAATGTGAGGGAGCGAGGGATGCAGTAAAGGAGGAATAATGCATCGGAAAAGAGATACTCGACTCCCAAAAGAAAATCCTATCGTTTCCGTAGAAACGTATCTCAATTTAGAAAGATAATGCAGGGAACCCAGAGTATTTCATATGGACGCAATTTGTGTGTTAATTCGGCAATGTGAGGGGGCGAGGGATGCAGTAAAGGAGGAATAATGCATCGGAAAAGAGATACTCGGAACCCCAAAGAAAATCCTATCGTTTCCGTAGAAACGTATCTCGATTTAGAAGGACAATGCAGGGAATCCTGAGTATTTCATATGGACGCAAATTGTGTGTTAATTCGTCAATGTGAGGGAGCGAGGGATGCAGTAAAGGAGGAATAATGCATCGGAAAAGAGATACTCGGAACCCCAAAGAAAATCCTATCTTTTCCGTAGAAACGTATCTCGATTTAGGAGGACAATGCAGGGAATCCAGAGTATTTCATATGGACGCAAATTGTGTGTTAATTCGTCAATGTGAGGGAGCGAGGGATGCAGTAAAGGAGGAATAATGCATCGGAAAAGAGATACTCGGAACCCCAAAGAAAATCCTATCGTTTCCGTAGAAACGTATCTCGATTTAGAAGGACAATGCAGGGAATCCAGAGTATATCATATGGACGCAAATTGTGTGTAAATTCGTCACTGTGTGGGAGCGAGGGATGCAGTAAAGGATGAATAATGCATCGGAAAAGAGATACTCTTAACCCCAAAGAAAATCCTATCTTATCCGTAGAAACATACCTCGATTTAGAAGGACAATGCAGGGAATCCAGAGTATTTCATATGGACGCAAATTGTGTGTTAATTCGTCAATGTAAGGGAGCGAGGGATGCAGTAAAGGAGGAATAATGCATCGGAAAAGAGATACTCGGAACCCCAAAGAAAATCCTATCGTTTCCGTAGAAACGTATCTCGATTTAGAAGGACAATGCAGGGAATCCAGAGTATTTCATATGGACGCAAATTGTGTGTTAATTCGTCAATGTGAGGGAGCGAGGGATGCAGTAAAGGAGGAATAATGCATCGGAAAAGAGATACTCGGAACCCCAAAGGAAATCCTAACGTTTCCGTAGAAACGAATCCCGATTTAGAAGGACAATGCAGGGAACCCAGAGTATTTCATATGGACGCAATTTGTTTGTTAATTCGTCAATGTGAGGGAGCGAGGAATGCAGTAAAGGAGGAATAATGCATCGGAAAAGAGATATTCGGAACCCCAAAGAAATTCCTATCGGTTCCATAGAAACGTATCTCGATTTAGAAGGACAATGCAGGGAATCCAGAGGATTTGATATGGACGCAAATTGTGTGTTAATTCGTCAATTTGAGGGAGCGAGGGATGCAGTAAAGGATGAATAATGCATCGGAAAAGAGATACTCTTAACCCCAAAGAAAATCCTATCTTATCCGTAGAAACATATCTCGATTTAGAAGGACAATGCAGGGAATCCAGAGTATTTCATATGGACGCAAATTGTGTGTTAATTCGTCAATGTAAGGGAGCGAGGGATGCAGTAAAGGAGGAATAATGCATCGGAAAAGAGATACTCGGAACCCCAAAGAAAATCCTAACGTTTCCGTAGAAACGAATCCCGATTTAGAAGGACAATGCAGGGAACCCAGAGGATTTGATATGGACGCAATTTGTTTGTTAATTCGTCAATTTGAGGGAGCGAGGGATGCAGTAGAGGAGGAATAATGCATCGGAAAAGAGATACTCGGAACCCCAAAGAAAATCCTATCGTTTCCGTAGAAACGTATCTCGATTTAGAAGGACAATGCAGGGAATCCAGAGTATTTCATATGGACGCAAAATGTGTGTTAATTCCTCAATGTGAGGGAGCGAGGGATGCAGTAAAGGAGGAATAATGCATCGGAAAAGAGATACTCGGAACCCCAAAGAAAATCCTATCGTTTCAGTAGAAACGTATCTCGATTTAGAAGGACAATGCAATGAATCCAGAGTATTTCATATGGACGCAAATTGTTTGTTAATTCGTCAATGTGAGGGAGCGTGGGATGCAGTAAAGGAGGAATAATGTATCGGAAAAGAGATACTTGGAACCCCAAAGAAAATCCTATCGTTTCCGTAGAAACGTATCTCGATTTAGAAGGACAATGCAGGGAATCCAGAGTATTTCATATGGACGCAAATTGTGATAAATTCGTCAATGTGAGGGAGCGAGGGATGCAGTAAAGGAGGAATAATGCATCGGAAAAGAGATACTCGGAACCCCAAAGAAAATCCTATCGTTTCCGTAGAAACCTATCTCGATTTAGAAGGACAATGCAGGGAATCCAGAGTATTTCATATGGACGCAAATTGTGTGTTAATTCGTCAATGTGAGGGAGCGAGGGATGCAGTAAAGGGGGAATAATGCTTCGGAAAAGAGATACTCGGAACCCCAAAGAAAATCCTATCGTTTCCGTGGAAACGTATCTCGATTTAGAAGGACAATGCAGGGAATCCAGAGTATTTCATATGGACGCAAATTGTGTGTTAATTCGTCAATGTGAGGCAGCGAGGGATGCAGTAAAGGTGGAATAATGCGTCGGAAAAGAGATAAGCGGAACCCCAAAGAAAATCCTATTGTTTCCGTAGAAACGTATCTCGATTTAGAAGGACAATGCAAGGAATCCAGAGTATTTCATATGGACGCAAATTGTGTGTTAATTCGTCAATGTGAGGGAGCGAGGGATGCAGTAAAGGAAGAATAATGCATCGGAAAAGAGATACTCGGAACCCCAAAGAAAATCCTATCGTTTCCGTAGAAACGTATCTCGATTTAGAAGGACAATGCAGGGAATCCAGAGAATTTCATATGGACGCAAATTGTGTGTTAATTCGTCAATGTGAGGGAGCGAGGGATGCAGTAAAGGAGGAATAATGCTTCGGAAAAGAGATACTCGGAACCCCAAAGAAAATCCTATCGTTTCCGTAGAAACGTATCTCGATTTAGAAGGACAATGCAGGGAATCCAGAGTATTTCATATGGACGCAAATTGTTGTTAATTCGTCAATGTGAGGCAGCGAGGGATGCAGTAAAGGAGGAATAATGCGTCGGAAGAGAGATAAGCGGAACCCCAAAGAAAATCCTATTGTTTCCGTAGAAACGTATCTCGATTTAGAAGGACAATGCAGGGAATCCAGAGTATTTCATATGGACGCAAAGTGTGTGTTAATTCGTCAATGTGAGGGAGCGAGGGATACAGTAAAGGAAGAATAATGCATCGGAAAAGAGATACTCGGAACCCCAAAGAAAATCCTATCGTTTCCGTAGAAACGTATCTTGATTTAGAAGGACAATGCAGGGAATCCAGAGTATTTCATATGGACGCAAATTGTGTGTTAATTCGTCAATGTGAGGGAGCGAGGGATGCAGTAAAGGAGGAATAATGCATCGGAAAAGAGATACTCGGAACCTCAAAGAAAATCCTATCGTTTCCGTAGCAACGTATCTCGATTTAGAAGGACAATGCAGGGAATCCAAAGTATTTCATATGGACGCAAATTGTGTGTTAATTCGTCAATGTGAGGGAGCGAGGGATGCAGTAAAGGAGGAATAATGCATCGGAAAAGAGATACTCGACTCCCAAAAGAAAATCCTATCGTTTCCGTAGAAACGTATCTCAATTTAGAAAGATAATGCAGGGAACCCAGAGTATTTCATATGGACGCAATTTGTGTGTTAATTCGGCAATGTGAGGGGGCGAGGGATGCAGTAAAGGAGGAATAATGCATCGGAAAAGAGATACTCGGAACCCCAAAGAAATCCTATCGTTTCCGTAGAAACGTATCTCGATTTAGAAGGACAATGCAGGGAATCCTGAGTATTTCATATGGACGCAAATTGTGTGTTAATTCGTCAATGTGAGGGAGCGAGGGATGCAGTAAAGGAGGAATAATGCATCGGAAAAGAGATACTCGGAACCCCAAAGAAAATCCTATCTTTTCCGTAGAAACGTATCTCGATTTAGGAGGACAATGCAGGGAATCCAGAGTATTTCATATGGACGCAAATTGTGTGTTAATTCGTCAATGTGAGGGAGCGAGGGATGCAGTAAAGGAGGAATAATGCATCGGAAAAGAGATACTCGGAACCCCAAAGATAATCCTATTGTTTCCGTAGAAACGTATCTCGATTTAGAAGGACAATGCAGGGAATCCAGAGTATTTCATATGGACGCAAATTGTGTGTTAATTCGTCAATGTGAGGGAGCGAGGGATGCAGTAAAGGAGGAATAATGCATCGGAAAAGAGATACTCGGAACCCCAAAGAAAATCCTATCGTTTCAGTAGAAACGTATCTCGATTTAGAAGGACAATGCAATGAATCCAGAGTATTTCATATGGACGCAAATTGTTTGTTAATTCGTCAATGTGAGGGAGCGAGGGATGCAGTAAAGGAGGAATAATGTATCGGAAAAGAGATACTTGGAACCCCAAAGAAAATCCTATCGTTTCCGTAGAAACGTATCTCGATTTAGAAGGACAATGCAGGGAATCCAGAGTATTTCATATGGACGCAAATTGTGTGTTAATTCGTCAATGTGAGGGAGCGAGGGATGCAGTAAAGGAGGAATAATGCATCGGAAAAGAGATACTCGGAACCCCAAAGAAAATCCTATCGTTTCCGTAGAAACGTATCTCGATTTAGAAGGACAATGCAGAGAATCCAGAGTATTTCATATGGACGCAAATTGTGTGTTCATTCGTCAATGTGAGGGAGCGAGGGATGCAGTAAAGGAGGAATAATGCTTCGGAAAAGAGATACTCGGAACCCCAAAGAAAATCCTATCGTTTCCGTAGAA
Source organism: Schistocerca nitens (assembly GCF_023898315.1). Lineage (NCBI taxonomy): Eukaryota > Metazoa > Arthropoda > Insecta > Orthoptera > Acrididae > Schistocerca > Schistocerca nitens. Next base: position 1,152,272,922 of record NC_064615.1, read on the forward strand.
ACGTATCTCGATTTAGAAGGACAATGCAGGGAATCCTGAGTATTTCATATGGACGCAAATTGTGTGTTAATTCGTCAATGTGAGGCAGCGAGGGATGCAGTAAAGGAGGAATAATGCGTCGGAAAAGAGATAAGCGGAACCCCAAAGAAAATCCTATTGTTTCCGTAGAAACGTATCTCGATTTAGAAGGACAATGCAGGGAATCCAGAGTATTTCATATGGACGCAAATTGTGTGTTAATTCGTCAATGTGAGGGAGCGAGGGATGCAGTAAAGGAAGAATAATGCATCGGAAAAGAGATACTCGGAACCCCAAAGAAAATCCTATCGTTTCCGTAGAAACGTATCTTGATTTAGAAGGACAATGCAGGGAATCCAGAGTATTTCATATGGACGCAAATTGTGTGTTAATTCGTCAATATGAGGGAGCGAGGGATGCAGTAAAGGAGGAATAATGCATCGGAAAAGAGATACTCGGAACCTCAAAGAAAATCCTATCGTTTCCGTAGAAACGTATCTCGATTTAGAAGGACATTGCAGGGAATCCAGAGTATTTCATATGGACGCAAATTGTGTGTTAATTCGTCAATGTGAGGGAGCGAGGGATGCAGTAAAGGAGGAATAATGCATCGGAAAAGAGATACCCGACTCCCAAAAGAAAATCCTATCGTTTCCGTAGAAACGTATCTCATTTTAGAAAGATAATGCAGGGAACCCAGAGTATTTCATATGGACGCAATTTGTGTGTTAATTCGGCAATGTGAGGGGGCGAGGGATGCAGTAAACGAGGAATAATGCATCGGAAAAGAGATACTCGGAACCCCAGAGAAAATCCTATCGTTTCCGTAGAAACGTATCTTGATTTAGAAGGACAATGCAGGGAATCCTGAGTATTTCATATGGACGCAAATTGTGTGTTAATTCGTCAATGTGAGGGAGCGAGGGATGCAGTAAAGGAGGAATAATGCATCGGAAAAGAGATTCTCGGAACCCCAAAGAAAATCCTATCGTTTCCGAAGAAACGTATCTCGATTTAGGAGGACAATGCAGGGAATCCAGAGTATTTTATATGGACGCAAATTGTGTGTTAATTCTTCAATGTGAGGGAGCGAGGGATGCAGTTAAGGAGGAATAATGCATCGGAAAAGAGATACTTGGAACCCCAAAGAAAATCCTATCGTTTCCGTAGAAACGTATCTCGATTTAGAAGGACAATGCAGGGAATCCAGAGTATATCATATGGACGCAAATTGTGTGTTAATTCGTCACTGTGTGGGAGCGAGGGATGCAGTAAAGGAGGAATAATGCATCGGAAAAGAGATACTCGGAACCCCAAAGAAAATCCTATCGTTTCCGTAGAAACGTATCTCGATTTACAAGGACAATGCAGGGAATCCAGAGTATTTCATATGGACGCAAATTGTGTGTTAATTCGTCAATGTGAGGGAACGAGGGATGCAGTAAAGGAGGAATAATGCATCGGAAAAGAGATACTCGGAACCCCAAGGAAAATCCTACCGTTTCCGTAGAAACGTATCTCGATTTAGAAGGACAATGCAGGGAATCCAGAGTATTTCATATAGACGCAAATTGTGTGTTAATTCTTCAATGTGAGGGAGCGAGGGATGCAGTAAAGGAGGAATAATGCATCGGAAAAGAGATACTCGGAACCCCAAAGAAAATCCTATCTTTTCCGTAGAAACGTATCTCGATTTAGGAGGACAATGCAGGGAATCCAGAGTATTTCATATGGACGCAAATTGTGTGTTAATTCGTCAATGTGAGGGAGCGAGGGATGCAGTAAAGGAGGAATAATGCATCGGAAAAGAGATACTCGGAACCCCAAAGAAAATCCTATCGTTTCCGTAGAAACGTATCTCGATTTAGAAGGACAATGCAGGGAATCCAGAGTATTTCATATGGACGCAAATTGTGTGTTAATTCGTCAATGTGAGGGAGCGAGGGATGCAGTAAAGGAGGAATAATGCATCGGAAAAGAGATACTCGGAACCCCAAAGAAAATCCTAACGTTTCCGTAGAAACGAATCCCGATTTAGAAGGACAATGCAGGGAACCCAGAGTATTTCATATGGACGCAATTTGTTTGTTAATTCGTCAATGTGAGGGAGCGAGGGATGCAGTAAAGGAGGAATAATGCATCGGAAAAGAGATATTCGGAACCCCAAAGAAAATCCTATCGGTTCCATAGAAACGTATCTCGATTTAGAAGGACAATGCAGGGAATCCAGAGGATTTGATATGGACGCAAATTGTGTGTTAATTCGTCAATTTGAGGGAGCGAGGGATGCAGTAAAGGAGGAATAATGCATCGGAAAAGAGATACTCGGAACCCCAAAGAAAATCCTATCGTTTCCGTAGAAACGTATCTCGATTTAGAAGGACAATGCAGGGAATCCAGAGTATTTCATATGGACGCAAATTGTGTGTTAATTCGTCAATGTGAGGGAGCGAGGGATGCAGTAAAGGAGGAATAATGCATCGGAAAAGAGATACTCGGAACCCCAAAGAAAATCCTATCGTTTCCGTAGAAACGTATCTCGATTTAGGAGGACAATGCAGGGAATCCAGTGTATTTTATATGGACGCAAATTGTGTGTTAATTCTTCAATGTGAGGGTGCGAGGGATGCAGTTAAGGAGGAATAATGCATCGGAAAAGAGATACTTGGAACCCCAAAGAAAATCCTATCGTTTCCGTAGAAACGTATCTCGATTTAGAAGGACAATGCAGGGAATCCAGAGTATATCATATGGACGCAAATTGTGTGTTAATTCGTCACTGTGTGGGAGCGAGGGATGCAGTAAAGGAGGAATAATGCATCGGAAAAGAGATACTCGGAACCCCAAAGAAAATCCTATCGTTTCCGTAGAAACGTATCTCGATTTAGAAGGACAATGCAGGGAATCCAGAGTATATCATATGGACGCAAATTGTGTGTAAATTCGTCACTGTGTGGGAGCGAGGGATGCAGTAAAGGATGAATAATGCATCGGAAAAGAGATACTCTTAACCCCAAAGAAAATCCTATCTTATCCGTAGAAACATATCTCGATTTAGAAGGACAATGCAGGGAATCCAGAGTATTTCATATGGACGCAAATTGTGTGTTAATTCGTCAATGTAAGGGAGCGAGGGATGCAGTAAAGGAGGAATAATGCATCGGAAAAGAGATACTCGGAACCCCAAAGAAAATCCTATCGTTTCTGTAGAAACGTATCTCGATTTAGAAGGACAATGCAGGGAATCCAGAGGATTTCATATGGACGCAAATTGTGTGTTAATTCGTCAATGTGAGGGAGCGAGGGATGCAGTAAAGGAGGAATAATGCATCGGAAAAGAGATACTCGGAACCCCAAAGAAAATCCTAACGTTTCCGTAGAAACGAATCCCGATTTAGTAGGACAATGCAGGGAACCCAGAGTATTTCATATGGACGCAATTTGTTTGTTAATTCGTCAATGTGAGGGAGCGAGGGATGCAGTAAAGGAGGAATAATGCATCGGAAAAGAGATATTCGGAACCCCAAAGAAAATCCTATCGGTTCCATAGAAACGTATCTCGATTTAGAAGGACAATGCAGAGAATCCAGAGGATTTGATATGGACGCAAATTGTGTGTTAATTCGTCAATTTGAGGGAGCGAGGGATGCAGTAAAGGAGGAATAATGCATCGGAAAAGAGATACTCGGAACCCCAAAGAAAATCCTATCGTTTCCGTAGAAACGTATCTCGATTTAGAAGGACAATGCAGGGAACCCAGAGTATTTCATATGGACGCAAATTGTGTGTTAATTCGTCAATGTGAGGGAGCGAGGGATGCAGTAAAGGAGGAATAATGCATCGGAAAAGAGATACTCGGAACCCCAAAGAAAATCCTATCGTTTCAGTAGAAACGTATCTCGATTTAGAAGGACAATGCAATGAATCCAGAGTATTTCATATGGACGCAAATTGTTTGTTAATTCGTCAATGTGAGGGAGCGAGGGATGCAGTAAAGGAGGAATATTGTATCGGAAAAGAGATACTTGGAACCCCAAAGAAAATCCTATCGTTTCCGTAGAAACGTATCTCGATTTAGAAGGACAATGCAGGGAATCCAGAGTATTTCATATGGACGCAAATTGTGTGTTAATTCGTCAATGTGAGGGAGCGAGGGATGCAGTAAAGGAGGAATAATGCATCGGAAAAGAGATACTCGGAACCCCAAAGAAAATCCTATCGTTTCCGAAGAAACGTATCTTGAATTAGAAGGACAATGCAGGGAAACCAGAGTATTTCATATGGACGCAAATTGTGTGTTAATTCGTCAATGTGAGGGAGCGAGGGATGCAGTAAAAGAGGAATAATGCTTCGGAAAAGAGATACTCGGAACCCCAAAGAAAATCCTATCGATTCCGTAGAAACGTATCTCGATTTAGAAGGACAATGCAGGGAATCCTGAGTATTTCATATGGACGCAAATTGTGTGTTAATTCGTCAATGTGAGGCAGCGAGGGATGCAGTAAAGGAGGAATAATGCGTCGGAAAAGAGATAAGCGGAACCCCAAAGAAAATCCTATCGTTTCCGTAGAAACGTATCTCGATTTAGAAGGACAATGCGGGGAATCCAGAGTATTTCATATGGACGCAAATTGTGTGTTAATTCGTCAATGTGAGGGAGCGAGGGATGCAGTAAAGGAAGAATAATGCATCGGAAAAGAGATACTCGGAACCCCAAAGAAAATCCTATCGTTTCCGTAGAAACGTATCTTGATTTAGAAGGACAATGCAGGGAATCCAGAGTATTTCATATGGACGCAAATTGTGTGTTAATTCGTCAATGTGAGGGAGCGAGGGATGCAGTAAAGGAGGAATAATGCATCGGAAAAGAGATACTCGGAACCTCAAAGAAAATCCTATCGTTTCCGTAGAAACGTATCTCGATTTAGAAGGACAATGCAGGGAATCCAGAGTATTTCATATGGACGCAAATTGTGTGTTAATTCGTCAATGTGAGGCAGCGAGGGATGCAGTAAAGGAGGAATAATGCGTCGGAAAAGAGATAAGCGGAACCCCAAAGAAAATCCTATTGTTTCCGTAGAAACGTATCTCGATTTAGAAGGACAATGCAAGGAATCCAGAGTATTTCATATGGACGCAAATTGTGTGTTAATTCGTCAATGTGAGGGAGCGAGGGATGCAGTAAAGGAAGAATAATGCATCGGAAAAGAGATACTCGGAACCCCAAAGAAAATCCTATCGTTTCCGTAGAAACGTATCTCGATTTAGAAGGACAATGCAGGGAATCCAGAGTATTTCATATGGACGCAAATTGTGTGTTAATTCGTCAATGTGAGGGAGCGAGGGATGCAGTAAAGGAGGAATAATGCTTCGGAAAAGAGATACTCGGAACCCCAAAGAAAATCCTATCGTTTCCGTAGAAACGTATCTCGATTTAGAAGGACAATGCAGGGAATCCAGAGTATTTCATATGGACGCAAATTGTTGTTAATTCGTCAATGTGAGGCAGCGAGGGATGCAGTAAAGGAGGAATAATGCGTCGGAAGAGAGATAAGCGGAACCCCAAAGAAAATCCTATTGTTTCCGTAGAAACGTATCTCGATTTAGAAGGACAATGCAGGGAATCCAGAGTATTTCATATGGACGCAAAGTGTGTGTTAATTCGTCAATGTGAGGGAGCGAGGGATACAGTAAAGGAAGAATAATGCATCGGAAAAGAGATACTCGGAACCCCAAAGAAAATCCTATCGTTTCCGTAGAAACGTATCTTGATTTAGAAGGACAATGCAGGGAATCCAGAGTATTTCATATGGACGCAAATTGTGTGTTAATTCGTCAATGTGAGGGAGCGAGGGATGCAGTAAAGGAGGAATAATGCATCGCAAAAGAGATACTCGGAACCCCAAAGAAAATCCTATCGTTTCCGTAGAAACGTATCCCTATTTAGAAGGACAATGCAGGGAATCCAGAGTATTCCATATGGACGCAAATTGTGTGTTAATTCGTCAATGTGAGGGAGCGAGGGATGCAGTAAAGGAGGAATAATGCATCGGAAAAGAGATACTCGACTCCCAAAAGAAAATCCTATCGTTTCCGTAGAAACGTATCTCAATTTAGAAAGATAATGCAGGGAACCCAGAGTATTTCATATGGACGCAATTTGTGTGTTAATTCGGCAATGTGAGGGGGCGAGGGATGCAGTAAAGGAGGAATAATGCATCGGAAAAGAGATACTCGGAACCCCAAAGAAAATCCTATCGTTTCCGTAGAAACGTATCTCGATTTAGAAGGACAATGCAGGGAATCCTGAGTATTTCATATGGACGCAAATTGTGTGTTAATTCGTCAATGTGAGGGAGCGAGGGATGCAGTAAAGGAGGAATAATGCATCGGAAAAGAGATACTCGGAACCCCAAAGAAAATCCTATCTTTTCCGTAGAAACGTATCTCGATTTAGGAGGACAATGCAGGGAATCCAGAGTATTTCATATGGACGCAAATTGTGTGTTAATTCGTCAATGTGAGGGAGCGAGGGATGCAGTAAAGGAGGAATAATGCATCGGAAAAGAGATACTCGGAACCCCAAAGAAAATCCTATCGTTTCCGTAGAAACGTATCTCGATTTAGAAGGACAATGCAGGGAATCCAGAGTATATCATATGGACGCAAATTGTGTGTTAATTCGTCAATGTGAGGCAGCGAGGGATGCAGTAAAGGAGGAATAATGCGTCGGAAAAGAGATAAGCGGAACCCCAAAGAAAATCCTATTGTTTCCGTAGAAACGTATCTCGATTTAGAAGGACAATGCAAGGAATCCAGAGTATTTCATATGGACGCAAATTGTGTGTTAATTCGTCAATGTGAGGGAGCGAGGGATGCAGTAAAGGAAGAATAATGCATCGGAAAAGAGATACTCGGAACCCCAAAGAAAATCCTATCGTTTCCGTAGAAACGTATCTCGATTTAGAAGGACAATGCAGGGAATCCAGAGTATTTCATATGGACGCAAATTGTGTGTTAATTCGTCAATGTGAGGGAGCGAGGGATGCAGTAAAGGAGGAATAATGCTTCGGAAAAGAGATACTCGGAACCCCAAAGAAAATCCTATCGTTTCCGTAGAAACGTATCTCGATTTAGAAGGACAATGCAGGGAATCCAGAGTATTTCATATGGACGCAAATTGTTGTTAATTCGTCAATGTGAGGCAGCGAGGGATGCAGTAAAGGAGGAATAATGCGTCGGAAGAGAGATAAGCGGAACCCCAAAGAAAATCCTATTGTTTCCGTAGAAACGTATCTCGATTTAGAAGGACAATGCAGGGAATCCAGAGTATTTCATATGGACGCAAAGTGTGTGTTAATTCGTCAATGTGAGGGAGCGAGGGATACAGTAAAGGAAGAATAATGCATCGGAAAAGAGATACTCGGAACCCCAAAGAAAATCCTATCGTTTCCGTAGAAACGTATCTTGATTTAGAAGGACAATGCAGGGAATCCAGAGTATTTCATATGGACGCAAATTGTGTGTTAATTCGTCAATGTGAGGGAGCGAGGGATGCAGTAAAGGAGGAATAATGCATCGCAAAAGAGATACTCGGAACCCCAAAGAAAATCCTATCGTTTCCGTAGAAACGTATCCCTATTTAGAAGGACAATGCAGGGAATCCAGAGTATTCCATATGGACGCAAATTGTGTGTTAATTCGTCAATGTGAGGGAGCGAGGGATGCAGTAAAGGAGGAATAATGCATCGGAAAAGAGATACTCGACTCCCAAAAGAAAATCCTATCGTTTCCGTAGAAACGTATCTCAATTTAGAAAGATAATGCAGGGAACCCAGAGTATTTCATATGGACGCAATTTGTGTGTTAATTCGGCAATGTGAGGGGGCGAGGGATGCAGTAAAGGAGGAATAATGCATCGGAAAAGAGATACTCGGAACCCCAAAGAAAATCCTATCGTTTCCGTAGAAACGTATCTCGATTTAGAAGGACAATGCAGGGAATCCTGAGTATTTCATATGGACGCAAATTGTGTGTTAATTCGTCAATGTGAGGGAGCGAGGGATGCAGTAAAGGAGGAATAATGCATCGGAAAAGAGATACTCGGAACCCCAAAGAAAATCCTATCTTTTCCGTAGAAACGTATCTCGATTTAGGAGGACAATGCAGGGAATCCAGAGTATTTCATATGGACGCAAATTGTGTGTTAATTCGTCAATGTGAGGGAGCGAGGGATGCAGTAAAGGAGGAATAATGCATCGGAAAAGAGATACTCGGAACCCCAAAGAAAATCCTATCGTTTCCGTAGAAACGTATCTCGATTTAGAAGGACAATGCAGGGAATCCAGAGTATATCATATGGACGCAAATTGTGTGTAAATTCGTCACTGTGTGGGAGCGAGGGATGCAGTAAAGGATGAATAATGCATCGGAAAAGAGATACTCTTAACCCCAAAGAAAATCCTATCTTATCCGTAGAAACATATCTCGATTTAGAAGGACAATGCAGGGAATCCAGAGTATTTCATATGGACGCAAATTGTGTGTTAATTCGTCAATGTAAGGGAGCGAGGGATGCAGTAAAGGAGGAATAATGCATCGGAAAAGAGATACTCGGAACCCCAAAGAAAATCCTATCGTTTCCGTAGAAACGTATCTCGATTTAGAAGGACAATGCAGGGAATCCAGAGTATTTCATATGGACGCAAATTGTGTGTTAATTCGTCAATGTGAGGGAGCGAGGGATGCAGTAAAGGAGGAATAATGCATCGGAAAAGAGATACTCGGAACCCCAAAGAAAATCCTAACGTTTCCGTAGAAACGAATCCCGATTTAGAAGGACAATGCAGGGAACCCAGAGTATTTCATATGGACGCAATTTGTTTGTTAATTCGTCAATGTGAGGGAGCGAGGAATGCAGTAAAGGAGGAATAATGCATCGGAAAAGAGATATTCGGAACCCCAAAGAAATTCCTATCGGTTCCATAGAAACGTATCTCGATTTAGAAGGACAATGCAGGGAATCCAGAGTATTTGATATGGACGCAAATTGTGTGTTAATTCGTCAATTTGAGGGAGCGAGGGATGCAGTAAAGGATGAATAATGCATCGGAAAAGAGATACTCTTAACCCCAAAGAAAATCCTATCTTATCCGTAGAAACATATCTCGATTTAGAAGGACAATGCAGGGAATCCAGAGTATTTCATATGGACGCAAATTGTGTGTTAATTCGTCAATGTAAGGGAGCGAGGGATGCAGTAAAGGAGGAATAATGCATCGGAAAAGAGATACTCGGAACCCCAAAGAAAATCCTAACGTTTCCGTAGAAACGAATCCCGATTTAGAAGGACAATGCAGGGAACCCAGAGGATTTGATATGGACGCAATTTGTTTGTTAATTCGTCAATTTGAGGGAGCGAGGGATGCAGTAGAGGAGGAATAATGCATCGGAAAAGAGATACTCGGAACCCCAAAGAAAATCCTATCGTTTCCGTAGAAACGTATCTCGATTTAGAAGGACAATGCAGGGAATCCAGAGTATTTCATATGGACGCAAAATGTGTGTTAATTCGTCAATGTGAGGGAGCGAGGGATGCAGTAAAGGAGGAATAATGCATCGGAAAAGAGATACTCGGAACCCCAAAGAAAATCCTATCGTTTCAGTAGAAACGTATCTCGATTTAGAAGGACAATGCAATGAATCCAGAGTATTTCATATGGACGCAAATTGTTTGTTAATTCGTCAATGTGAGGGAGCGAGGGATGCAGTAAAGGAGGAATAATGTATCGGAAAAGAGATACTTGGAACCCCAAAGAAAATCCTATCGTTTCCGTAGAAACGTATCTCGATTTAGAAGGACAATGCAGGGAATCCAGAGTATTTCATATGGACGCAAATTGTGTGTTAATTCGTCAATGTGAGGGAGCGAGGGATGCAGTAAAGGAGGAATAATGCATCGGAAAAGAGATACTCGGAACCCCAAAGAAAATCCTATCGTTTCCGTAGAAACCTATCTCGATTTAGAAGGACAATGCAGGGAATCCAGAGTATTTCATATGGACGCAAATTGTGTGTTAATTCGTCAATGTGAGGGAGCGAGGGATGCAGTAAAGGGGGAATAATGCTTCGGAAAAGAGATACTCGGAACCCCAAAGAAAATCCTATCGTTTCCGTGGAAACGTATCTCGATTTAGAAGGACAATGCAGGGAATCCAGAGTATTTCATATGGACGCAAATTGTGTGTTAATTCGTCAATGTGAGGCAGCGAGGGATGCAGTAAAGGAGGAATAATGCGTCGGAAAAGAGATAAGCGGGACCCCAAAGAAAATCCTATTGTTTCCGTAGAAACGTATCTCGATTTAGAAGGACAATGCAAGGAATCCAGAGTATTTCATATGGACGCAAATTGTGTGTTAATTCGTCAATGTGAGGGAGCGAGGGATGCAGTAAAGGAAGAATAATGCATCGGAAAAGAGATACTCGGAACCCCAAAGAAAATCCTATCGTTTCCGTAGAAACGTATCTCGATTTAGAAGGACAATGCAGGGAATCCAGAGTATTTCATATGGACGCAAATTGTGTGTTAATTCGTCAATGTGAGGGAGCGAGGGATGCAGTAAAGGAGGAATAATGCTTCGGAAAAGAGATACTCGGAACCCCAAAGAAAATCCTATCGTTTCCGTAGAAACGTATCTCGATTTAGAAGGACAATGCAGGGAATCCAGAGTATTTCATATGGACGCAAATTGTTGTTAATTCGTCAATGTGAGGCAGCGAGGGATGCAGTAAAGGAGGAATAATGCGTCGGAAGAGAGATAAGCGGAACCCCAAAGAAAATCCTATTGTTTCCGTAGAAACGTATCTCGATTTAGAAGGACAATGCAGGGAATCCAGAGTATTTCATATGGACGCAAAGTGTGTGTTAATTCGTCAATGTGAGGGAGCGAGGGATACAGTAAAGGAAGAATAATGCATCGGAAAAGAGATACTCGGAACCCCAAAGAAAATCCTATCGTTTCCGTAGAAACGTATCTTGATTTAGAAGGACAATGCAGGGAATCCAGAGTATTTCATATGGACGCAAATTGTGTGTTAATTCGTCAATGTGAGGGAGCGAGGGATGCAGTAAAGGAGGAATAATGCATCGGAAAAGAGATACTCGGAACCTCAAAGAAAATCCTATCGTTTCCGTAGCAACGTATCTCGATTTAGAAGGACAATGCAGGGAATCCAAAGTATTTCATATGGACGCAAATTGTGTGTTAATTCGTCAATGTGAGGGAGCGAGGGATGCAGTAAAGGAGGAATAATGCATCGGAAAAGAGATACTCGACTCCCAAAAGAAAATCCTATCGTTTCCGTAGAAACGTATCTCAATTTAGAAAGATAATGCAGGGAACCCAGAGTATTTCATATGGACGCAATTTGTGTGTTAATTCGGCAATGTGAGGGGGCGAGGGATGCAGTAAAGGAGGAATAATGCATCGGAAAAGAGATACTCGGAACCCCAAAGAAATCCTATCGTTTCCGTAGAAACGTATCTCGATTTAGAAGGACAATGCAGGGAATCCTGAGTATTTCATATGGACGCAAATTGTGTGTTAATTCGTCAATGTGAGGGAGCGAGGGATGCAGTAAAGGAGGAATAATGCATCGGAAAAGAGATACTCGGAACCCCAAAGAAAATCCTATCTTTTCCGTAGAAACGTATCTCGATTTAGGAGGACAATGCAGGGAATCCAGAGTATTTCATATGGACGCAAATTGTGTGTTAATTCGTCAATGTGAGGGAGCGAGGGATGCAGTAAAGGAGGAATAATGCATCGGAAAAGAGATACTCGGAACCCCAAAGATAATCCTATTGTTTCCGTAGAAACGTATCTCGATTTAGAAGGACAATGCAGGGAATCCAGAGTATTTCATATGGACGCAAATTGTGTGTTAATTCGTCAATGTGAGGGAGCGAGGGATGCAGTAAAGGAGGAATAATGCATCGGAAAAGAGATACTCGGAACCCCAAAGAAAATCCTATCGTTTCAGTAGAAACGTATCTCGATTTAGAAGGACAATGCAATGAATCCAGAGTATTTCATATGGACGCAAATTGTTTGTTAATTCGTCAATGTGAGGGAGCGAGGGATGCAGTAAAGGAGGAATAATGTATCGGAAAAGAGATACTTGGAACCCCAAAGAAAATCCTATCGTTTCCGTAGAAACGTATCTCGATTTAGAAGGACAATGCAGGGAATCCAGAGTATTTCATATGGACGCAAATTGTGTGTTAATTCGTCAATGTGAGGGAGCGAGGGATGCAGTAAAGGAGGAATAATGCATCGGAAAAGAGATACTCGGAACCCCAAAGAAAATCCTATCGTTTCCGTAGAAACGTATCTCGATTTAGAAGGACAATGCAGGGAATCCAGAGTATTTCATATGGACGCAAATTGTGTGTTAATTCGTCAATGTGAGGGAGCGAGGGATGCAGTAAAGGGGGAATAATGCTTCGGAAAAGAGATACTCGGAACCCCAAAGAAAATCCTATCGTTTCCGTAGAAACGTATCTCGATTTAGAAGGACAATGCAGGGAATCCAGAGTATTTCATATGGACGCAAATTGTGTGTTAATTCGTCAATGTGAGGCAGCGAGGGATGCAGTAAAGGAGGAATAATGCGTCGGAAAAGAGATAAGCGGAACCCCAAAGAAAATCCTATTGTTTCCGTAGAAACGTATCTCGATTTAGAAGGACAATGCAAGGAATCCAGAGTATTTCATATGGACGCAAATTGTGTGTTAATTCGTCAATGTGAGGGAGCGAGGGATGCAGTAAAGGAAGAATAATGCATCGGAAAAGAGATACTCGGAACCCCAAAGAAAATCCTATCGTTTCCGTAGAAACGTATCTCGATTTAGAAGGACAATGCAGGGAATCCAGAGTATTTCATATGGACGCAAATTGTGTGTTAATTCGTCAATGTGAGGGAGCGAGGGATGCAGTAAAGGAGGAATAATGCTTCGGAAAAGAGATACTCGGAACCCCAAAGAAAATCCTATCGTTTCCGTAGAAACGTATCTCGATTTAGAAGGACAATGCAGGGAATCCAGAGTATTTCATATGGACGCAAATTGTTGTTAATTCGTCAATGTGAGGCAGCGAGGGATGCAGTAAAGGAGGAATAATGCGTCGGAAGAGAGATAAGCGGAACCCCAAAGAAAATCCTATTGTTTCCGTAGAAACGTATCTCGATTTAGAAGGACAATGCAGGGAATCCAGAGTATTTCATATGGACGCAAAGTGTGTGTTAATTCGTCAATGTGAGGGAGCGAGGGATACAGTAAAGGAAGAATAATGCATCGGAAAAGAGATACTCGGAACCCCAAAGAAAATCCTATCGTTTCCGTAGAAACGTATCTTGATTTAGAAGGACAATGCAGGGAATCCAGAGTATTTCATATGGACGCAAATTGTGTGTTAATTCGTCAATGTGAGGGAGCGAGGGATGCAGTAAAGGAGGAATAATGCATCGCAAAAGAGATACTCGGAACCCCAAAGAAAATCCTATCGTTTCCGTAGAAACGTATCCCTATTTAGAAGGACAATGCAGTGAATCCAGAGTATTCCATATGGACGCAAATTGTGTGTTAATTCGTCAATGTGAGGGAGCGAGGGATGCAGTAAAGGAGGAATAATGCATCGGAAAAGAGATACTCGACTCCCAAAAGAAAATCCTATCGTTTCCGTAGAAACGTATCTCAATTTATAAAGATAATGCAGGGAACCCAGAGTATTTCATATGGACGCAATTTGTGTGTTAATTCGGCAATGTGAGGGGGCGAGGGATGCAGTAAAGGAGGAATAATGCATCGGAAAAGAGATACTCGGAACCCCAAAGAAAATCCTATCGTTTCCGTAGAAACGTATCTCGATTTAGAAGGACAATGCAGGGAATCCTGAGTATTTCATATGGACGCAAATTGTGTGTTAATTCGTCAATGTGAGGGAGCGAGGGATGCAGTAAAGGAGGAATAATGCATCGGAAAAGAGATACTCGGAACCCCAAAGAAAATCCTACCTTTTCCGTAGAAACGTATCTCGATTTAGGAGGACAATGCAGGGAATCCAGAGTATTTCATATGGACGCAAATTGTGTGTTAATTCGTCAATGTGAGGGAGCGAGGGATGCAGTAAAGGAGGAATAATGCATCGGAAAAGAGATACTCGGAACCCCAAAGAAAATCCTATCGTTTCCGTAGAAACGTATCTCGATTTAGAAGGACAATGCAGGGAATCCAGAGTATATCATATGGACGCAAATTGTGTGTAAATTCGTCACTGTGTGGGAGCGAGGGATGCAGTAAAGGATGAATAATGCATCGGAAAAGAGATACTCTTAACCCCAAAGAAAATCCTATCTTATCCGTAGAAACATATCTCGATTTAGAAGGACAATGCAGGGAATCCAGAGTATTTCATATGGACGCAAATTGTGTGTTAATTCGTCAATGTAAGGGAGCGAGGGATGCAGTAAAGGAGGAATAATGCATCGGAAAAGAGATACTCGGAACCCCAAAGAAAATCCTATCGTTTCCGTAGAAACGTATCTCGATTTAGAAGGACAATGCAGGGAATCCAGAGTATTTCATATGGACGCAAATTGTGTGTTAATTCGTCAATGTGAGGGAGCGAGGGATGCAGTAAAGGAGGAATAATGCATCGGAAAAGAGATACTCGGAACCCCAAAGGAAATCCTAACGTTTCCGTAGAAACGAATCCCGATTTAGAAGGACAATGCAGGGAACCCAGAGTATTTCATATGGACGCAATTTGTTTGTTAATTCGTCAATGTGAGGGAGCGAGGAATGCAGTAAAGGAGGAATAATGCATCGGAAAAGAGATATTCGGAACCCCAAAGAAATTCCTATCGGTTCCATAGAAACGTATCTCGATTTAGAAGGACAATGCAGGGAATCCAGAGGATTTGATATGGACGCAAATTGTGTGTTAATTCGTCAATTTGAGGGAGCGAGGGATGCAGTAAAGGATGAATAATGCATCGGAAAAGAGATACTCTTAACCCCAAAGAAAATCCTATCTTATCCGTAGAAACATATCTCGATTTAGAAGGACAATGCAGGGAATCCAGAGTATTTCATATGGACGCAAATTGTGTGTTAATTCGTCAATGTAAGGGAGCGAGGGATGCAGTAAAGGAGGAATAATGCATCGGAAAAGAGATACTCGGAACCCCAAAGAAAATCCTAACGTTTCCGTAGAAACGAATCCCGATTTAGAAGGACAATGCAGGGAACCCAAAGGATTTGATATGGACGCAATTTGTTTGTTAATTCGTCAATTTGAGGGAGCGAGGGATGCAGTAGAGGAGGAATAATGCATCGGAAAAGAGATACTCGGAACCCCAAAGAAAATCCTATCGTTTCCGTAGAAACGTATCTCGATTTAGAAGGACAATGCAGGGAATCCAGAGTATTTCATATGGACGCAAAATGTGTGTTAATTCCTCAATGTGAGGGAGCGAGGGATGCAGTAAAGGAGGAATAATGCATCGGAAAAGAGATACTCGGAACCCCAAAGAAAATCCTATCGTTTCAGTAGAAACGTATCTCGATTTAGAAGGACAATGCAATGAATCCAGAGTATTTCATATGGACGCAAATTGTTTGTTAATTCGTCAATGTGAGGGAGCGAGGGATGCAGTAAAGGAGGAATAATGTATCGGAAAAGAGATACTTGGAACCCCAAAGAAAATCCTATCGTTTCCGTAGAAACGTATCTCGATTTAGAAGGACAATGCAGGGAATCCAGAGTATTTCATATGGACGCAAATTGTGTGTTAATTCGTCAATGTGAGGGAGCGAGGGATGCAGTAAAGGAGGAATAATGCATCGGAAAAGAGATACTCGGAACCCCAAAGAAAATCCTATCGTTTCCGTAGAAACCTATCTCGATTTAGAAGGACAATGCAGGGAATCCAGAGTATTTCATATGGACGCAAATTGTGTGTTAATTCGTCAATGTGAGGGAGCGAGGGATGCAGTAAAGGGGGAATAATGCTTCGGAAAAGAGATACTCGGAACCCCAAAGAAAATCCTATCGTTTCCGTGGAAACGTATCTCGATTTAGAAGGACAATGCAGGGAATCCAGAGTATTTCATATGGACGCAAATTGTGTGTTAATTCGTCAATGTGAGGCAGCGAGGGATGCAGTAAAGGAGGAATAATGCGTCGGAAAAGAGATAAGCGGAACCCCAAAGAAAATCCTATTGTTTCCGTAGAAACGTATCTCGATTTAGAAGGACAATGCAAGGAATCCAGAGTATTTCATATGGACGCAAATTGTGTGTTAATTCGTCAATGTGAGGGAGCGAGGGGTGCAGTAAAGGAAGAATAATGCATCGGAAAAGAGATACTCGGAACCCCAAAGAAAATCCTATTGTTTCCGTAGAAACGTATCTCGATTTAGAAGGACAATGCAGGGAATCCAGAGTATTTCATATGGACGCAAAGTGTGTGTTAATTCGTCAATGTGAGGGAGCGAGGGATACAGTAAAGGAAGAATAATGCATCGGAAAAGAGATACTCGGAACCCCAAAGAAAATCCTATCGTTTCCGTAGAAACGTATCTTGATTTAGAAGGACAATGCAGGGAATCCAGAGTATTTCATATGGACGCAAATTGTGTGTTAATTCGTCAATGTGAGGGAGCGAGGGATGCAGTAAAGGAGGAATAATGCATCGGAAAAGAGATACTCGGAACCTCAAAGAAAATCCTATCGTTTCCGTAGCAACGTATCTCGATTTAGAAGGACAATGCAGGGAATCCAAAGTATTTCATATGGACGCAAATTGTGTGTTAATTCGTCAATGTGAGGGAGCGAGGGATGCAGTAAAGGAGGAATAATGCATCGGAAAAGAGATACTCGACTCCCAAAAGAAAATCCTATCGTTTCCGTAGAAACGTATCTCAATTTAGAAAGATAATGCAGGGAACCCAGAGTATTTCATATGGACGCAATTTGTGTGTTAATTCGGCAATGTGAGGGGGCGAGGGATGCAGTAAAGGAGGAATAATGCATCGGAAAAGAGATACTCGGAACCCCAAAGAAATCCTATCGTTTCCGTAGAAACGTATCTCGATTTAGAAGGACAATGCAGGGAATCCTGAGTATTTCATATGGACGCAAATTGTGTGTTAATTCGTCAATGTGAGGGAGCGAGGGATGCAGTAAAGGAGGAATAATGCATCGGAAAAGAGATATTCGGAACCCCAAAGAAAATCCTATCTTTTCCGTAGAAACGTATCTCGATTTAGGAGGACAATGCAGGGAATCCAGAGTATTTCATATGGACGCAAATTGTGTGTTAATTCGTCAATGTGAGGGAGCGAGGGATGCAGTAAAGGAGGAATAATGCATCGGAAAAGAGATACTCGGAACCCCAAAGATAATCCTATTGTTTCCGTAGAAACGTATCTCGATTTAGAAGGACAATGCAGGGAATCCAGAGTATTTCATATGGACGCAAATTGTGTGTTAATTCGTCAATGTGAGGGAGCGAGGGATGCAGTAAAGGAGGAATAATGCATCGGAAAAGAGATCCTCGGAACCCCAAAGAAAATCCTATCGTTTCAGTAGAAACGTATCTCGATTTAGAAGGACAATGCAATGAATCCAGAGTATTTCATATGGACGCAAATTGTTTGTTAATTCGTCAATGTGAGGGAGCGAGGGATGCAGTAAAGGAGGAATAATGTATCGGAAAAGAGATACTTGGAACCCCAAAGAAAATCCTATCGTTTCCGTAGAAACGTATCTCGATTTAGAAGGACAATGCAGGGAATCCAGAGTATTTCATATGGACGCAAATTGTGTGTTAATTCGTCAATGTGAGGGAGCGAGGGATGCAGTAAAGGAGGAATAATGCATCGGAAAAGAGATACTCGGAACCCCAAAGAAAATCCTATCGTTTCCGTAGAAACGTATCTCGATTTAGAAGGACAATGCAGAGAATCCAGAGTATTTCATATGGACGCAAATTGTGTGTTCATTCGTCAATGTGAGGGAGCGAGGGATGCAGTAAAGGAGGAATAATGCTTCGGAAAAGAGATACTCGGAACCCCAAAGAAAATCCTATCGTTTCCGTAGAAACGTATCTCGATTTAGAAGGACAATGCAGGGAATCCTGAGTATTTCATATGGACGCAAATTGTGTGTTAATTCGTCAATGTGAGGCAGCGAGGGATGCAGTAAAGGAGGAATAATGCGTCGGAAAAGAGATAAGCGGAACCCCAAAGAAAATCCTATTGTTTCCGTAGAAACGTATCTCGATTTAGAAGGACAATGCAGGGAATCCAGAGTATTTCATATGGACGCAAATTGTGTGTTAATTCGTCAATGTGAGGGAGCGAGGGATGCAGTAAAGGAAGAATAATGCATCGGAAAAGAGATACTCGGAACCCCAAAGAAAATCCTATCGTTTCCGTAGAAACGTATCTTGATTTAGAAGGACAATGCAGGGAATCCAGAGTATTTCATATGGACGCAAATTGTGTGTTAATTCGTCAATGTGAGGGAGCGAGGGATGCAGTAAAGGAGGAATAATGCATCGGAAAAGAGATACTCGGAACCTCAAAGAAAATCCTATAGGATTTCTTTGGGGTTCCGAGTATCTCTTTTCCGATGCATTATTCCTCCTTTACTGCATCCCTCGCCCCCTCACATTGCCGAATTAACACACAAATTGCGTCCATATGAAATACTCTGGGTTCCCTGCATTATCTTTCTAAATTGAGATACGTTTCTACGGAAACGATAGGATTTTCTTTTGGGAGTCGAGTATCTCTTTTCCGATGCATTATTCCTCCTTTACTGCATCCCTCGCTCCCTCACATTGACGAATTAACACACAATTTGCGTCCATATGAAATACTTTGGATTCCCTGCATTGTCCTTCTAAATCGAGATACGTTGCTACGGAAACGATAGGATTTTCTTTGAGGTTCCGAGTATCTCTTTTCCGATGCATTATTCCTCTCTCCTATCTCGATTTAGAAGGACAATGCAGGGAATCCAGAGTATTTCATATGGACGCAAATTGTGTGTTAATTCGTCAATGTGAGGGAGCGAGGGATGCAGTAAAGGAGGAATAATGCATCGGAAAAGAGATACCCGACTCCCAAAAGAAAATCCTATCGTTTCCGTAGAAACGTATCTCATTTTAGAAAGATAATGCAGGGAACCCAGAGTATTTCATATGGACGCAATTTGTGTGTTAATTCGGCAATGTGAGGGGGCGAGGGATGCAGTAAACGAGGAATAATGCATCGGAAAAGAGATACTCGGAACCCCAGAGAAAATCCTATCGTTTCCGTAGAAACGTATCTTGATTTAGAAGGACAATGCAGGGAATCCTGAGTATTTCATATGGACGCAAATTGTGTGTTAATTCGTCAATGTGAGGGAGCGAGGGATGCAGTAAAGGAGGAATAATGCATCGGAAAAGAGATACTCGGAACCCCAAAGAAAATCCTATCGTTTCCGAAGAAACGTATCTCGATTTAGGAGGACAATGCAGGGAATCCAGAGTATTTTATATGGACGCAAATTGTGTGTTAATTCTTCAATGTGAGGGAGCGAGGGATGCAGTTAAGGAGGAATAATGCATCGGAAAAGAGATACTTGGAACCCCAAAGAAAATCCTATCGTTTCCGTAGAAACGTATCTCGATTTAGAAGGACAATGCAGGGAATCCAGAGTATATCATATGGACGCAAATTGTGTGTTAATTCGTCACTGTGTGGGAGCGAGGGATGCAGTAAAGGAGGAATAATGCATCGGAAAAGAGATACTCGGAACCCCAAAGAAAATCCTATCGTTTCCGTAGAAACGTATCTCGATTTACAAGGACAATGCAGGGAATCCAGAGTATTTCATATGGACGCAAATTGTGTGTTAATTCGTCAATGTGAGGGAACGAGGGATGCAGTAAAGGAGGAATAATGCATCGGAAAAGAGATACTCGGAACCCCAAGGAAAATCCTACCGTTTCCGTAGAAACGTATCTCGATTTAGAAGGACAATGCAGGGAATCCAGAGTATTTCATATAGACGCAAATTGTGTGTTAATTCTTCAATGTGAGGGAGCGAGGGATGCAGTAAAGGAGGAATAATGCATCGGAAAAGAGATACTCGGAACCCCAAAGAAAATCCTATCTTTTCCGTAGAAACGTATCTCGATTTAGGAGGACAATGCAGGGAATCCAGAGTATTTCATATGGACGCAAATTGTGTGTTAATTCGTCAATGTGAGGGAGCGAGGGATGCAGTAAAGGAGGAATAATGCATCGGAAAAGAGATACTCGGAACCCCAAAGAAAATCCTATCGTTTCCGTAGAAACGTATCTCGATTTAGAAGGACAATGCAGGGAATCCAGAGTATTTCATATGGACGCAAATTGTGTGTTAATTCGTCAATGTGAGGGAGCGAGGGATGCAGTAAAGGAGGAATAATGCATCGGAAAAGAGATACTCGGAACCCCAAAGAAAATCCTAACGTTTCCGTAGAAACGAATCCCGATTTAGAAGGACAATGCAGGGAACCCAGAGTATTTCATATGGACGCAATTTGTTTGTTAATTCGTCAATGTGAGGGAGCGAGGGATGCAGTAAAGGAGGAATAATGCATCGGAAAAGAGATATTCGGAACCCCAAAGAAAATCCTATCGGTTCCATAGAAACGTATCTCGATTTAGAAGGACAATGCAGGGAATCCAGAGGATTTGATATGGACGCAAATTGTGTGTTAATTCGTCAATTTGAGGGAGCGAGGGATGCAGTAAAGGAGGAATAATGCATCGGAAAAGAGATACTCGGAACCCCAAAGAAAATCCTATCGTTTCCGTAGAAACGTATCTCGATTTAGAAGGACAATGCAGGGAATCCAGAGTATTTCATATGGACGCAAATTGTGTGTTAATTCGTCAATGTGAGGGAGCGAGGGATGCAGTAAAGGAGGAATAATGCATCGGAAAAGAGATACTCGGAACCCCAAAGAAAATCCTATCGTTTCCGTAGAAACGTATCTCGATTTAGGAGGACAATGCAGGGAATCCAGAGTATTTTATATGGACGCAAATTGTGTGTTAATTCTTCAATGTGAGGGTGCGAGGGATGCAGTTAAGGAGGAATAATGCATCGGAAAAGAGATACTTGGAACCCCAAAGAAAATCCTATCGTTTCCGTAGAAACGTATCTCGATTTAGAAGGACAATGCAGGGAATCCAGAGTATATCATATGGACGCAAATTGTGTGTTAATTCGTCACTGTGTGGGAGCGAGGGATGCAGTAAAGGAGGAATAATGCATCGGAAAAGAGATACTCGGAACCCCAAAGAAAATCCTATCGTTTCCGTAGAAACGTATCTCGATTTAGAAGGACAATGCAGGGAATCCAGAGTATATCATATGGACGCAAATTGTGTGTAAATTCGTCACTGTGTGGGAGCGAGGGATGCAGTAAAGGATGAATAATGCATCGGAAAAGAGATACTCTTAACCCCAAAGAAAATCCTATCTTATCCGTAGAAACATATCTCGATTTAGAAGGACAATGCAGGGAATCCAGAGTATTTCATATGGACGCAAATTGTGTGTTAATTCGTCAATGTAAGGGAGCGAGGGATGCAGTAAAGGAGGAATAATGCATCGGAAAAGAGATACTCGGAACCCCAAAGAAAATCCTATCGTTTCTGTAGAAACGTATCTCGATTTAGAAGGACAATGCAGGGAATCCAGAGGATTTCATATGGACGCAAATTGTGTGTTAATTCGTCAATGTGAGGGAGCGAGGGATGCAGTAAAGGAGGAATAATGCATCGGAAAAGAGATACTCGGAACCCCAAAGAAAATCCTAACGTTTCCGTAGAAACGAATCCCGATTTAGTAGGACAATGCAGGGAACCCAGAGTATTTCATATGGACGCAATTTGTTTGTTAATTCGTCAATGTGAGGGAGCGAGGGATGCAGTAAAGGAGGAATAATGCATCGGAAAAGAGATATTCGGAACCCCAAAGAAAATCCTATCGGTTCCATAGAAACGTATCTCGATTTAGAAGGACAATGCAGAGAATCCAGAGGATTTGATATGGACGCAAATTGTGTGTTAATTCGTCAATTTGAGGGAGCGAGGGATGCAGTAAAGGAGGAATAATGCATCGGAAAAGAGATACTCGGAACCCCAAAGAAAATCCTATCGTTTCCGTAGAAACGTATCTCGATTTAGAAGGACAATGCAGGGAACCCAGAGTATTTCATATGGACGCAAATTGTGTGTTAATTCGTCAATGTGAGGGAGCGAGGGATGCAGTAAAGGAGGAATAATGCATCGGAAAAGAGATACTCGGAACCCCAAAGAAAATCCTATCGTTTCAGTAGAAACGTATCTCGATTTAGAAGGACAATGCAATGAATCCAGAGTATTTCATATGGACGCAAATTGTTTGTTAATTCGTCAATGTGAGGGAGCGAGGGATGCAGTAAAGGAGGAATATTGTATCGGAAAAGAGATACTTGGAACCCCAAAGAAAATCCTATCGTTTCCGTAGAAACGTATCTCGATTTAGAAGGACAATGCAGGGAATCCAGAGTATTTCATATGGACGCAAATTGTGTGTTAATTCGTCAATGTGAGGGAGCGAGGGATGCAGTAAAGGAGGAATAATGCATCGGAAAAGAGATACTCGGAACCCCAAAGAAAATCCTATCGTTTCCGAAGAAACGTATCTTGAATTAGAAGGACAATGCAGGGAAACCAGAGTATTTCATATGGACGCAAATTGTGTGTTAATTCGTCAATGTGAGGGAGCGAGGGATGCAGTAAAAGAGGAATAATGCTTCGGAAAAGAGATACTCGGAACCCCAAAGAAAATCCTATCGATTCCGTAGAAACGTATCTCGATTTAGAAGGACAATGCAGGGAATCCTGAGTATTTCATATGGACGCAAATTGTGTGTTAATTCGTCAATGTGAGGCAGCGAGGGATGCAGTAAAGGAGGAATAATGCGTCGGAAAAGAGATAAGCGGAACCCCAAAGAAAATCCTATCGTTTCCGTAGAAACGTATCTCGATTTAGAAGGACAATGCGGGGAATCCAGAGTATTTCATATGGACGCAAATTGTGTGTTAATTCGTCAATGTGAGGGAGCGAGGGATGCAGTAAAGGAAGAATAATGCATCGGAAAAGAGATACTCGGAACCCCAAAGAAAATCCTATCGTTTCCGTAGAAACGTATCTTGATTTAGAAGGACAATGCAGGGAATCCAGAGTATTTCATATGGACGCAAATTGTGTGTTAATTCGTCAATGTGAGGGAGCGAGGGATGCAGTAAAGGAGGAATAATGCATCGGAAAAGAGATACTCGGAACCTCAAAGTATTTCCTATCGTTTCCGTAGAAACGTATCTCGATTTAGAAGGACAATGCAGGGAATCCAGAGTATTTCATATGGACGCAAATTGTGTGTTAATTCGTCAATGTGAGGGAGCGAGGGATGCAGTAAAGGAGGAATAATGCATCGGAAAAGAGATACTCGACTCCCAAAAGAAAATCCTATCGTTTCCGTAGAAACGTATCTCAATTTAGAAAGATAATGCAGGGAACCCAGAGTATTTCATATGGACGCAATTTGTGTGTTAATTCGGCAATGTGAGGGGGCGAGGGATGCAGTAAAGGAGGAATAATGCATCGGAAAAGAGATACTCGGAACCCCAAAGAAAATCCTATCGTTTCCGTGGAAACGTATCTCGATTTAGAAGGACAATAAAGGGAATCCTGAGTATTTCATATGGACGCAAATTGTGTGTTAACTCGTCAATGTGAGGGAGCGAGGGATGCAGTAAAGGAGGAATAATGCATCGGAAAAGAGATACTCGGAACCCCAAAGAAAATCCTATCTTTTCCGTAGAAACGTATCTCGATTTAGGAGGACAATGCAGGGAATCCAGAGTATTTCATATGGACGCTAATTGTGTGTTAATTCGTCAATGTGAGGGAGCGAGGGATGCAGTAAAGGAGGAATAATGCATCGGAAAAGAGATACTCGGAACCCCAAAGAAAATCCTATCGTTTCCGTAGAAACGTATCTCGATTTAGAAGGACAATGCAGGGAATCCAGAGTATATCATATGGACGCAAATTGTGTGTAAATTCGTCACTGTGTGGGAGCGAGGGATGCAGTAAAGGATGAATAATGCATCGGAAAAGAGATACTCTTAACCCCAAAGAAAATCCTATCTTATCCGTAGAAACATATCTCGATTTAGAAGGACAATGCAGGGAATCCAGAGTATTTCATATGGACGCAAATTGTGTGTTAATTCGTCAATGTAAGGGAGCGAGGGATGCAGTAAAGGAGGAATAATGCATCGGAAAAGAGATACTCGGAACCCCAAAGAAAATCTTATAGTTTCCGTAGAAACGTATCTCGATTTAGAAGGACAATGCAGGGAATCCAGAGTATTTCATATGGACGCAAATTGTGTGTTAATTCGTCAATGTGAGGGAGCGAGGGATGCAGTAAAGGAGGAATAATGCATCGGAAAAGAGATACTCGGAACCCCAAAGAAAATCCTAACGTTTCCGTAGAAACGAATCCCGATTTAGAAGGACAATGCAGGGAACCCAGAGTATTTCATATGGCCGCAATTTGTTTGTTAATTCGTCAATGTGAGGGAGCGAGGAATGCAGTAAAGGAGGAATAATGCATCGGAAAAGAGATATTCGGAACCCCAAAGAAATTCCTATCGGTTCCATAGAAACGTATCTCGATTTAGAAGGACAATGCAGGGAATCCAGAGGATTTGATATGGACGCAAAGTGTGTGTTAATTCGTCAATTTGAGGGAGCGAGGGATGCAGTAAAGGAGGAATAATGCATCGGAAAAGAGATACTCGGAACCCCAAAGAAAATCCTATCGTTTCCGTAGAAACGTATCTCGATTTAGAAGGACAATGCAGGGAATCCAGAGTATTTCATATGGACGCAAATTGTGTGTTAATTCGTCAATGTGAGGGAGCGAGGGATGCAGTAAAGGAGGAATAATGCATCGGAAAAGAGATACTCGGAACCCCAAAGAAAATCCTATCGTTTCAGTAGAAACGTATCTCGATTTAGAAGGACAATGCAATGAATCCAGAGTATTTCATATGGACGCAAATTGTTTGTTAATTCGTCAATGTGAGGGAGCGAGGGATGCAGTAAAGGAGGAATAATGTATCGGAAAAGAGATACTTGGAACCCCAAAGAAAATCCTATCGTTTCCGTAGAAACGTATCTCGATTTAGAAGGACAATGCAGGGAATCCAGAGTATTTCATATGGACGCAAATTGTGTGTTAATTCGTCAATGTGAGGGAGCGAGGGATGCAGTAAAGGAGGAATAATGCATCGGAAAAGAGATACTCGGAACCCCAAAGAAAATCCTATCGTTTCCGTAGAAACGTATCTCGATTTAGAAGGACAATGCAGGGAATCCAGAGTATTTCATATGGACGCAAATTGTGTGTTAATTCGTCAATGTGAGGGAGCGAGGGATGCAGTAAAGGAGGAATAATGCTTCGGAAAAGAGATACTCGGAACCCCAAAGAAAATCCAATCGTTTCCGTAGAAACGTATCTCGATTTAGAAGGACAATGCAGGGAATCCTGAGTATTTCATATGGACGCAAATTGTGTGTTAATTCGTCAATGTGAGGCAGCGAGGGATGCAGTAAAGGAGGAATAATGCGTCGGAAAAGAGATAAGCGGAACCCCAAAGAAAATCCTATCGTTTCCGTAGAAACGTATCTCGATTTAGAAGGACAATGCAGGGAATCCAGAGTATTTCATATGGACGCAAATTGTGTGTTAATTCGTCAATGTGAGGGTGCGAGGGATGCAGTAAAGGAAGAATAATGCATCGGAAAAGAGATACTCGGAACCCCAAAGAAAATCCTATCGTTTCCGTAGAAACGTATCTTGATTTAGAAGGACAATGCAGGGAATCCAGAGTATTTCATATGGACGCAAATTGTGTGTTAATTCGTCAATGTGAGGGAGCGAGGGATGCAGTAAAGGAGGAATAATGCATCGGAAAAGAGATACTCGGAACCTCAAAGAAAATCCTATCGTTTCCGTAGAAACGTATCTCGATTTAGAAGGACAATGCAGGGAATCCAGAGTATTTCATATGGACGCAAATTGTGTGTTAATTCGTCAATGTGAGGGAGCGAGGGATGCAGTAAAGGAGGAATAATGCATCGGAAAAGAGATACTCGACTCCCAAAAGAAAATCCTATCGTTTCCGTAGAAACGTATCTCAATTTAGAAAGATAATGCAGGGAACCTAGAGTATTTCATATGGACGCAATTTGTGTGTTAATTCGGCAATGTGAGGGGGCGAGGGATGCAGTAAAGGAGGAATAATGCATCGGAAAAGAGATACTCGGAACCCCAAAGAAAATCCTATCGTTTCCGTAGAAACGTATCTCGATTTAGAAGGACAATGCAGGGAATCCTGAGTATTTCATATGGACGCAAATTGTGTGTTAATTCGTCAATGTGAGGGAGCGAGGGATGCAGTAAAGGAGGAATAATGCATCGGAAAAGAGATACTCGGAACCCCAAAGAAAATCCTATCTTTTCCGTAGAAACGTATCTCGATTTAGGAGGACAATGCAGGGAATCCAGAGTATTTCATATGGACGCAAATTGTGTGTTAATTCGTCAATGTGAGGGAGCGAGGGATGCAGTAAAGGAGGAATAATGCATCGGAAAAGAGATACTCGGAACCCCAAAGAAAATCCTATCGTTTCCGTAGAAACGTATCTCGATTTAGAAGGACAATGCAGGGAATCCAGAGTATATCATATGGACGCAAATTGTGTGTAAATTCGTCACTGTGTGGGAGCGAGGGATGCAGTAAAAGATGAATAATGCATCGGAAAAGAGATACTCTTAACCCCAAAGAAAATCCTATCTTATCCGTAGAAACATATCTCGATTTAGAAGGACAATGCAGGGAATCCAGAGTATTTCATATGGACGCAAATTGTGTGTTAATTCGTCAATGCAAGGGAGCGAGGGATGCAGTAAAGGAGGAATAATGCATCGGAAAAGAGATACTCGGAACCCCAAAGAAAATCCTATCGTTTCCGTAGAAACGTATCTCGATTTAGAAGGACAATGCAGGGAATCCAGAGTATTTCATATGGACGCAAATTGTGTGTTAATTCGTCAATGTGAGGGAGCGAGGGATGCAGTAAAGGAGGAATAATGCATCGGAAAAGAGATACTCGGAACCCCAAAGAAAATCCTAACGTTTCCGTAGAAACGAATCCCGATTTAGAAGGACAATGCAGGGAACCCAGAGTATTTCATATGGCCGCAATTTGTTTGTTAATTCGTCAATGTGAGGGAGCGAGGAATGCAGTAAAGGAGGAATAATGCATCGGAAAAGAGATATTCGGAACCCCAAAGAAATTCCTATCGGTTCCATAGAAACGTATCTCGATTTAGAAGGACAATGCAGGGAATCCAGAGGATTTGATATGGACGCAAATTGTGTGTTAATTCGTCAATTTGAGGGAGCGAGGGATGCAGTAAAGGAGGAATAATGCATCGGAAAAGAGATACTCGGAACCCCAAAGAAAATCCTATCGTTTCCGTAGAAACGTATCTCGATTTAGAAGGACAATGCAGGGAATCCAGAGTATTTCATATGGACGCAAATTGTGTGTTAATTCGTCAATGTGAGGGAGCGAGGGATGCAGTAAAGGAGGAATAATGCATCGGAAAAGAGATACTCGGAACCCCAAAGAAAATCCTATCGTTTCAGTAGAAACGTATCTCGATTTAGAAGGACAATGCAATGAATCCAGAGTATTTCATATGGACGCAAATTGTTTGTTAATTCGTCAATGTGAGGGAGCGAGGGATGCAGTAAAGGAGGAATAATGTATCGGAAAAGAGATACTTGGAACCCCAAAGAAAATCCTATCGTTTCCGTAGAAACGTATCTCGATTTAGAAGGACAATGCAGGGAATCCAGAGTATTTCATATGGACGCAAATTGTGTGTTAATTCGTCAATGTGAGGGAGCGAGGGATGCAGTAAAGGAGGAATAATGCATCGGAAAAGAGATACTCGGAACCCCAAAGAAAATCCTATCGTTTCCGTAGAAACGTATCTCGATTTTGAAGGACAATGCAGGGAATCCAGAGTATTTCATATGGACGCAAATTGTGTGTTAATTCGTCAATGTGAGGGAGCGAGGGATGCAGTAAAGGAGGAATAATGCTTCGGAAAAGAGATACTCGGAACCCCAAAGAAAATCCTATCGTTTCCGTAGAAACGTATCTCGATTTAGAAGGACAATGCAGGGAATCCAGAGTATTTCATATGGACGCAAATTGTGTGTTAATTCGTCAATGTGAGGGAGCGAGGGATGCAGTAAAGGAGGAATAATGCTTCGGAAAAGAGACACTCGGAACCCCAAAGAAAATCCTATCGTTTCCGTAGAAACGTATCTCGATATAGAAGGACAATGCAGGGAATCCTGAGTATTTCATATGGACGCAAATTGTGTGTTAATTCGTCAATGTGAGGCAGCGAGGGATGCAGTAAAGGAGGAATAATGCGTCGGAAAAGAGATAAGCGGAACCCCAAAGAAAATCCTATTGTTTCCGTAGAAACGTATCTCGATTTAGAAGGACAATGCAGGGAATCCAGAGTATTTCATATGGACGCAAATTGTGTGTTAATTCGTCAATGTGAGGGAGCGAGGGATGCAGTAAAGGAAGAATAATGCATCGGAAAAGAGATACTCGGAACCCCAAAGAAAATCCTATCGTTTCCGTAGAAACGTATCTTGATTTAGAAGGACAATGCAGGGAATCCAGTGTATTTCATATGGACGCAAATTGTGTGTTAATTCGTCAATGTGAGGGAGCGAGGGATGCAGTAAAGGAGGAATAATGCATCGGAAAAGAGATACTCGGAACCTCAAAGAAAATCCTATCGTTTCCGTAGAAACGTATCTCGATTTAGAAGGACAATGCAGGGAATCCAGAGTATTTCATATGGACGCAAATTGTGTGTTAATTCGTCAATGTGAGGGAGCGAGGGATGCAGTAAAGGAGGAATAATGCATCGGAAAAGAGATACTCGACTCCCAAAAGAAAATCCTATCGTTTCCGTAGAAACGTATCTCAATTTAGAAAGATAATGCAGGGAACCCAGAGTATTTCATATGGACGCAATTTGTGTGTTAATTCGGCAATGTGAGGGGGCGAGGGATGCAGTAAAGGAGGAATAATGCATCGGAAAAGAGATACTCGGAACCCCAGAGAAAATCCTATCGTTTCCGTAGAAAGGTATCTCGATTTAGAAGGACAATGCAGGGAATCCTGAGTATTTCATATGGACGCAAATTGTGTGTTAATTCGTCAATGTGAGGGAGCGAGGGATGCAGTAAAGGAGGAATAATGCATCGGAAAAGAGATACTCGGAACCCCAAAGAAAATCCTATCGTTTCCGTAGAAACGTATCTCGATTTAGAAGGACAATGCAGGGAATCCAGAGTATATCATATGGACGCAAATTGTGTGTAAATTCGTCACTGTGTGGGAGCGAGGGATGCAGTAAAAGATGAATAATGCATCGGAAACGAGATACTCTTAACCCCAAAGAAAATCCTATCTTATCTGTAGAAACATATCTCGATTTAGAAGGACAATGCAGGGAATCCAGAGTATTTCATATGGACGCAAATTGTGTGTTAATTCGTCAATGCAAGGGAGCGAGGGATGCAGTAAAGGAGGAATAATGCATCGGAAAAGAGATACTCGGAACCCCAAAGAAAATCCTATCGTTTCCGTAGAAACGTATCTCGATTTAGAAGGACAATGCAGGGAATCCAGAGTATTTCATATGGACGCAAATTGTGTGTTAATTCGTCAATGTGAGGGAGCGAGGGATGCAGTAAAGGAGGAATAATGCATCGGAAAAGAGATACTCGGAACCCCAAAGAAAATCCTAACGTTTCCGTAGAAACGAATCCCGATTTAGAAGGACAATGCAGGGAACCCAGAGTATTTCATATGGCCGCAATTTGTTTGTTAATTCGTCAATGTGAGGGAGCGAGGAATGCAGTAAAGGAGGAATAATGCATCGGAAAAGAGATATTCGGAACCCCAAAGAAATTCCTATCGGTTCCATAGAAACGTATCTCGATTTAGAAGGACAATGCAGGGAATCCAGAGGATTTGATATGGACGCAAATTGTGTGTTAATTCGTCAATTTGAGGGAGCGAGGGATGCAGTAAAGGAGGAATAATGCATCGGAAAAGAGATACTCGGAACCCCAAAGAAAATCCTATCGTTTCCGTAGAAACGTATCTCGATTTAGAAGGACAATGCAGGGAATCCAGAGTATTTCATATGGACGCAAATTGTGTGTTAATTCGTCAATGTGAGGGAGCGAGGGATGCAGTAAAGGAGGAATAATGCATCGGAAAAGAGATACTCGGAACCCCAAAGAAAATCCTATCGTTTCAGTAGAAACGTATCTCGATTTAGAAGGACAATGCAATGAATCCAGAGTATTTCATATGGACGCAAATTGTTTGTTAATTCGTCAATGTGAGGGAGCGAGGGATGCAGTAAAGGAGGAATAATGTATCGGAAAAGAGATACTTGGAACCCCAAAGAAAATCCTATCGTTTCCGTAGAAACGTAACTCGATTTAGAAGGACAATGCAGGGAATCCAGAGTATTTCATATGGACGCAAATTGTGTGTTAATTCGTCAATGTGAGGGAGCGAGGGATGCAGTAAAGGAGGGATAATGCATCGGAAAAGAGATACTCGGAACCCCAAAGAAAATCCTATCGTTTCCGTAGAAACGTATCTCGATTTAGAAGGACAATGCAGGGAATCCAGAGTATTTCATATGGACGCAAATTGTGTGTTAATTCGTCAATGTGAGGGAGCGAGGGATGCAGTAAAGGAGGAATAATGCTTCGGAAAAGAGATACTCGGAACCCCAAAGAAAATCCTATCGTTTCCGTAGAAACGTATCTCGATTTAGAAGGACAATGCAGGGAATCCAGAGTATTTCATATGGACGCAAATTGTGTGTTAATTCGTCAATGTGAGGGAGCGAGGGATGCAGTAAAGGAGGAATAATGCTTCGGAAAAGAGACACTCGGAACCCCAAAGAAAATCCTATCGTTTCCGTAGAAACGTATCTCGATATAGAAGGACAATGCAGGGAATCCTGAGTATTTCATATGGACGCAAATTGTGTGTTAATTCGTCAATGTGAGGCAGCGAGGGATGCAGTAAAGGAGGAATAATGCGTCGGAAAAGAGATAAGCGGAACCCCAAAGAAAATCCTATTGTTTCCGTAGAAACGTATCTCGATTTAGAAGGACAATGCAGGGAATCCAGAGTATTTCATATGGACGCAAATTGTGTGTTAATTCGTCAATGTGAGGGAGCGAGGGATGCAGTAAAGGAAGAATAATGCATCGGAAAAGAGATACTCGGAACCCCAAAGAAAATCCTATCGTTTCCGTAGAAACGTATCTTGATTTAGAAGGACAATGCAGGGAATCCAGTGTATTTCATATGGACGCAAATTGTGTGTTAATTCGTCAATGTGAGGGAGCGAGGGATGCAGTAAAGGAGGAATAATGCATCGGAAAAGAGATACTCGGAACCTCAAAGAAAATCCTATCGTTTCCGTAGAAACGTATCTCGATTTAGAAGGACAATGCAGGGAATCCAGAGTATTTCATATGGACGCAAATTGTGTGTTAATTCGTCAATGTGAGGGAGCGAGGGATGCAGTAAAGGAGGAATAATGCATCGGAAAAGAGATACTCGACTCCCAAAAGAAAATCCTATCGTTTCCGTAGAAACGTATCTCAATTTAGAAAGATAATGCAGGGAACCCAGAGTATTTCATATGGACGCAATTTGTGTGTTAATTCGGCAATGTGAGGGGGCGAGGGATGCAGTAAAGGAGGAATAATGCATCGGAAAAGAGATACTCGGAACCCCAGAGAAAATCCTATCGTTTCCGTAGAAAGGTATCTCGATTTAGAAGGACAATGCAGGGAATCCTGAGTATTTCATATGGACGCAAATTGTGTGTTAATTCGTCAATGTGAGGGAGCGAGGGATGCAGTAAAGGAGGAATAATGCATCGGAAAAGAGATACTCGGAACCCCAAAGAAAATCCTATCGTTTCCGTAGAAACGTATCTCGATTTAGGAGGACAATGCAGGGAATCCAGAGTATTTTATATGGACGCAAATTGTGTGTTAATTCTTCAATGTGAGGGAGCGAGGGATGCAGTTAAGGAGGAATAATGCATCGGAAAAGAGATAAGCGGAACCCCAAAGAAAATCCTATCGTTTCCGTAGAAACGTATCTCGATTTACAAGGACAATGCAGGGAATCCAGAGTATTTCATATGGACGCAAATTGTGTGTTAATTCGTCAATGTGAGGGAACGAGGGATGCAGTAAAGGAGGAATAATGCATCGGAAAAGAGATACTCGGAACCCCAAGGAAAATCCTACCGTTTCCGTAGAAACGTATCTCGATTTAGAAGGACAATGCAGGGAATCCAGAGTATTTCATATAGACGCAAATTGTGTGTTAATTCTTCAATGTGAGGGAGCGAGGGATGCAGTAAAGGAGGAATAATGCATCGGAAAAGAGATACTCGGAACCCCAAAGAAAATCCTATCTTTTCCGTAGAAACGTATCTCGATTTAGGAGGACAATGCAGGGAATCCAGAGTATTTCATATGGACGCAAATTGTGTGTTAATTCGTCAATGTGAGGGAGCGAGGGATGCAGTAAAGGAGGAATAATGCATCGGAAAAGAGATACTCGGAACCCCAAAGAAAATCCTATCGTTTCCGTAGAAACGTATCTCGATTTAGAAGGACAATGCAGGGAATCCAGAGTATATCATATGGACGCAAATTGTGTGTAAATTCGTCACTGTGTGGGAGCGAGGGATGCAGTAAAGGATGAATAATGCATCGGAAAAGAGATACTCTTAACCCCAAAGAAAATCCTATCTTATCCGTAGAAACATATCTCGATTTAGAAGGACAATGCAGGGAATCCAGAGTATTTCATATGGACGCAAATTGTGTGTTAATTCGTCAATGTAAGGGAGCGAGGGATGCAGTAAAGGAGGAATAATGCATCGGAAAAGAGATACTCGGAACCCCAAAGAAAATCCTATCGTTTCCGTAGAAACGTATCTCGATTTAGAAGGACAATGCAGGGAATCCAGAGTATTTCATATAGACGCAAATTGTGTGTTAATTCGTCAATGTGAGGGAGCGAGGGATGCAGTAAAGGAGGAATAATGCATCGGAAAAGAGATACTCGGAACCCCAAAGAAAATCCTAACGTTTCCGTAGAAACGAATCCCGATTTAGAAGGACAATGCAGGGAACCCAGAGTATTTCATATGGACGCAATTTGTTTGTTAATTCGTCAATGTGAGGGAGGGAGCGAGGGATGCAGTAAAGGAGGAATAATGCATCGGAAAAGAGATATTCGGAACCCCAAAGAAAATCCTATCGGTTCCATAGAAACGTATCTCGATTTAGAAGGACAATGCAGGGAATCCAGAGGATTTGATATGGACGCAAATTGTGTGTTAATTCGTCAATTTGAGGGAGGGAGGGATGCAGTAAAGGAGGAATAATGCATCGGAAAAGAGATACTCGGAACCCCAAAGAAAATCCTATCGTTTCCGTAGAAACGTATCTCGATTTAGAAGGACAATGCAGGGAATCCAGAGTATTTCATATGGACGCAAATTGTGTGTTAATTCGTCAATGTGAGGGAGCGAGGGATGCAGTAAAGGAGGAATAATGCATCGGAAAAGAGATACTCGGAACCCCAAAGAAAATCCTATCGTTTCAGTAGAAACGTATCTCGATTTAGAAGGACAATGCAGGGAATCCAGAGTATTTCATATGGACGCAAATTGTTTGTTAATTCGTCAATGTGAGGGAGCGAGGGATGCAGTAAAGGAGGAATAATGTATCGGAAAAGAGATACTTGGAACCCCAAAGAAAATCCTATCGTTTCCGTAGAAACGTATCTCGATTTAGAAGGACAATGCAGGGAATCCAGAGTATTTCATATGGACGCAAATTGTGTGTTAATTCGTCAATGTGAGGGAGCGAGGGATGCAGTAAAGGAGGAATAATGCATCGGAAAAGAGATACTCGGAACCCCAAAGAAAATCCTATCGTTTCCGAAGAAACGTATCTCGATTTAGAAGGACAATGCAGGGAAACCAGAGTATTTCATATGGACGCAAATTGTGTGTTAATTCGTCAATGTGAGGGAGCGAGGGATGCAGTAAAAGAGGAATAATGCTTCGGAAAAGAGATACTCGGAACCCCAAAGAAAATCCTATCGTCTCCGTAGAAACGTATCTCGATTTAGAAGGACAATGCAGGGAATCCTGAGTATTTCATATGGACGCAAATTGTGTGTTAATTCGTCAATGTGAGGCAGCGAGGGATGCAGTAAAGGAGGAATAATGCGTCGGAAAAGAGATAAGCGGAACCCCAAAGAAAATCCTATCGTTTCCGTAGAAACGTATCTCGATTTAGAAGGACAATGCAGGGAATCCAGAGTATTTCATATGGACGCAAATTGTGTGTTAATTCGTCAATGTGAGGGAGCGAGGGATGCAGTAAAGGAAGAATAATGCATCGGAAAAGAGATACTCGGAACCCCAAAGAAAATCCTATCGTTTCCGTAGAAACGTATCTTGATTTAGAAGGACAATGCAGGGAATCCAGAGTATTTCATATGGACGCAAATTGTGTGTTAATTCGTCAATGTGAGGGAGCGAGGGATGCAGTAAAGGAGGAATAATGCATCGGAAAAGAGATACTCGGAACCTCAAAGAAAATCCTATCGTTTCCGTAGAAACGTATCTCGATTTAGAAGGACAATGCAGGGAATCCAGAGTATTTCATATGGACGCAAATTGTGTGTTAATTCGTCAATGTGAGGGAGCGAGGGATGCAGTAAAGGAGGAATAATGCATCGGAAAAGAGATACTCGACTCCCAAAAGAAAATCCTATCGTTTCCGTAGAAACGTATCTCAATTTAGAAAGATAATGCAGGGAACCCAGAGTATTTCATATGGACGCAATTTGTGTGTTAATTCGGCAATGTGAGGGGGCGAGGGATGCAGTAAAGGAGGAATAATGCATCGGAAAAGAGATACTCGGAACCCCAAAGAAAATCCTATCGTTTCCATAGAAACGTTTCTCGATTTAGAAGGACAATGCAGGGAATCCTGAGTATTTCATATGGACGCAAATTGTGTGTTAATTCGTCAATGTGAGGGAGCGAGGGATGCAGTAAAGGAGGAATAATGCATCGGAAAAGAGATACTCGGAACCCCAAAGAAAATCCTATCTTTTCCGTAGAAACGTATCTCGATTTAGGAGGACAATGCAGGGAATCCAGAGTATTTCATATGGACGCAAATTGTGTGTTAATTCGTCAATGTGAGGGAGCGAGGGATGCAGTAAAGGAGGAATAATGCATCGGAAAAGAGATACTCGGAACCCCAAAGAAAATCCTATCGTTTCCGTAGAAACGTATCTCGATTTAGAAGGACAATGCAGGGAATCCAGAGTATATCATATGGACGCAAATTGTGTGTAAATTCGTCACTGTGTGGGAGCGAGGGATGCAGTAAAGGATGAATAATGCATCGGAAAAGAGATACTCTTAACCCCAAAGAAAATCCTATCTTATCCGTAGAAACATATCTCGATTTAGAAGGACAATGCAGGGAATCCAGAGTATTTCATATGGACGCAAATTGTGTGTTAATTCGTCAATGTAAGGGAGCGAGGGATGCAGTAAAGGAGGAATAATGCATCGGAAAAGAGATATTCGGAACCCCAAAGAAATTCCTATCGGTTCCATAGAAACGTATCTCGATTTAGAAGGACAATGCAGGGAATCCAGAGGATTTGATATGGACGCAAATTGTGTGTTAATTCGTCAATTCGAGGGAGCGAGGGATGCAGTAAAGGAGGAATAATGCATCGGAAAAGAGATACTCGGAACCCCAAAGAAAATCCTATCGTTTCCGTAGAAACGTATCTCGATTTAGAAGGACAATGCAGGGAATCCAGAGTATTTCATATGGACGCAAATTGTGTGTTAATTCGTCAATGTGAGGGAGCGAGGGATGCAGTAAAGGAGGAATAATGCATCGGAAAAGAGATACTCGGAACCCCAAAGAAAATCCTATCGTTTCAGTAGAAACGTATCTCGATTTAGAAGGACAATGCAATGAATCCAGAGTATTTCATATGGACGCAAATTGTTTGTTAATTCGTCAATGTGAGGGAGCGAGGGATGCAGTAAAGGAGGAATAATGTATCGGAAAAGAGATACTTGGAACCCCAAAGAAAATCCTATCGTTTCCGTAGAAACGTATCTCGATTTAGAAGGACAATGCAGGGAATCCAGAGTATTTCATATGGACGCAAATTGTGTGTTAATTCGTCAATGTGAGGGAGCGAGGGATGCAGTAAAGGAGGAATAATGCATCGGAAAAGAGATACTCGGAACCCCAAAGAAAATCCTATCGTTTCCATAGAAACGTATCTCGATTTAGAAGGACAATGCAGGGAATCCAGAGTATTTCATATGGACGCAAATTGTGTGTTAATTCGTCAATGTGAGGGAGCGAGGGATGCAGTAAAGGAGGAATAATGCTTCGGAAAAGAGATACTCGGAACCCCAAAGAAAATCCTATCGTTTCCGTAGAAACGTATCTCGATTTAGAAGGACAATGCAGGGAATCCAGAGTATTTCATATGGACGCAAATTGTGTGTTAATTCGTCAATGTGAGGCAGCGAGGGATGCAGTAAAGGAGGAATAATGCGTCGGAAAAGAGATAAGCGGAACCCCAAAGAAAATCCTATTGTTTCCGTAGAAACGTATCTCGATTTAGAAGGACAATGTAAGGAATCCAGAGTATTTCATATGGACGCAAATTGTGTGTTAATTCGTCAATGTGAGGGAGCGAGGGATGCAGTAAAGGAAGAATAATGCATCGGAAAAGAGATACTCGGAACCCCAAAGAAAATCCTATCGTTTCCGTAGAAACGTATCTCGATTTAGAAGGACAATGCAGGGAATCCAGAGTATTTCATATGGACGCAAATTGTGTGTTAATTCGTCAATGTGAGGGAGCGAGGGATGCAGTAAAGGAGGAATAATGCTTCGGAAAAGAGATACTCGGAACCCCAAAGAAAATCCTATCGTTTCCGTAGAAACGTATCTCGATTTAGAAGGACAATGCAGGGAATCCAGAGTATTTCATATGGACGCAAAGTGTGTGTTAATTCGTCAATGTGAGGGAGCGAGGGATACAGTAAAGGAAGAATAATGCATCGGAAAAGAGATACTCGGAACCCCAAAGAAAATCCTATCGTTTCCGTAGAAACGTATCTTGATTTAGAAGGACAATGCAGGGAATCCAGAGTATTTCATATGGACGCAAATTGTGTGTTAATTCGTCAATGTGAGGGAGCGAGGGATGCAGTAAAGGAGGAATAATGCATCGGAAAAGAGATACTCGGAACCTCAAAGAAAATCCTATCGTTTCCGTAGAAACGTATCTCGATTTAGAAGGACAATGCAGGGAATCCAAAGTATTTCATATGGACGCAAATTGTGTGTTAATTCGTCAATGTGAGGGAGCGAGGGATGCAGTAAAGGAGGAATAATGCATCGGAAAAGAGATACTCGACTCCCAAAAGAAAATCCTATCGTTTCCGTAGAAACGTATCTCAATTTAGAAAGATAATGCAGGGAACCCAGAGTATTTCATATGGACGCAATTTGTGTGTTAATTCGGCAATGTGAGGGGGCGAGGGATGCAGTAAAGGAGGAATAATGCAATGGAAAAGAGATACTCGGAACCCCAAAGAAAATCCTATCGTTTCCGTAGAAACGTATCTCGATTTAGAAGGACAATGCAGGGAATCCTGAGTATTTCATATGGACGCAAATTGTGTGTTAATTCGTCAATGTGAGGGAGCGGGGGATGCAGTAAAGGAGGAATAATGCATCGGAAAAGAGATACTCGGAACCCCAAAGAAAATCCTATCTTTTCCGTAGAAACGTATCTCGATTTAGGAGGACAATGCAGGGAATCCAGAGTATTTCATATGGACGCAAATTGTGTGTTAATTCGTCTATGTGAGGGAGCGAGGGATGCAGTAAAGGAGGAATAATGCATCGGAAAAGAGATACTCGGAACCCCAAAGAAAATCCTATCGTTTCCGTAGAAACGTATCTCGATTTAGAAGGACAATGCAGGGAATCCAGAGTATTTCATATGGACGCAAATTGTGTGTTAATTCGTCAATGTGAGGGAGCGAGGGATGCAGTAAAGGAGGAATAATGCATCGGAAAAGAGATACTCGGAACCCCAAAGAAAATCCTATCGTTTCAGTAGAAACGTATCTCGATTTAGAAGGACAATGCAATGAATCCAGAGTATTTCATATGGACGCAAATTGTTTGTTAATTCGTCAATGTGAGGGAGCGAGGGATGCAGTAAAGGAGGAATAATGTATCGGAAAAGAGATACTTGGAACCCCAAAGAAAATCCTATCGTTTCCGTAGAAACGTATCTCGATTTAGAAGGACAATGCAGGGAATCCAGAGTATTTCATATGGACGCAAATTGTGTGTTAATTCGTCAATGTGAGGGAGCGAGGGATGCAGTAAAGGAGGAATAATGCATCGGAAAAGAGATACTCGGAACCCCAAAGAAAATCCTATCGTTTCCGTAGAAACGTATCTCGATTTAGAAGGACAATCCAGGGAATCCAGAGTATTTCATATGGACGCAAATTGTGTGTTAATTCGTCAATGTGAGGGAGCGAGGGATGCAGTAAAGGAGGAATAATGCTTCGGAAAAGAGATACTCGGAACCCCAAAGAAAATCCTATCGTTTCCGTAGAAACGTATCTCGATTTAGAAGGACAATGCAGGCGATCCTGAGTATTTCATATGGACGCAAATTGTGTGTTAATTCGTCAATGTGAGGCAGCGAGGGATGCAGTAAAGGAGGAATAATGCGTCGGAAAAGAGATAAGCGGAACCCCAAAGAAAATCCTATTGTTTCCGTAGAAACGTATCTCGATTTAGAAGGACAATGCAGGGAATCCAGAGTATTTCATATGGACGCAAATTGTGTGTTAATTCGTCAATGTGAGGGAGCGAGGGATGCAGTAAAGGAAGAATAATGCATCGGGAAAGAGATACCCGGAACCCCAAAGAAAATCCTATCGTTTCCGTAGAAACGTATCTTGATTTAGAAGGACAATGCAGGGAATCCAGAGTATTTCATATGGACGCAAATTGTGTGTTAATTCGTCAATGTGAGGGAGCGAGGGATGCAGTAAAGGAGGAATAATGCATCGGAAAAGAGATACTCGGAACCTCAAAGAAAATCCTATCGTTTCCGTAGAAACGTATCTCGATTTAGAAGGACAATGCAGGGAATCCAGAGTATTTCATATGGACGCAAATTGTGTGTTAATTCGTCAATGTGAGGGAGCGAGGGATGCAGTAAAGGAGGAATAATGCATCGGAAAAGAGATACTCGACTCCCAAAAGAAAATCCTATCGTTTCCGTAGAAACGTATCTCAATTTAGAAAGATAATGCAGGGAACCCAGAGTATTTCATATGGACGCAATTTGTGTGTTAATTCGGCAATGTGAGGGGGCGAGGGATGCAGTAAAGGAGGAATAATGCATCGGAAAAGAGATACTCGGAACCCCAGAGAAAATCCTATCGTTTCCGTAGAAACGTATCTCGATTTAGAAGGACAATGCAGGGAATCCTGAGTATTTCATATGGACGCAAATTGTGTGTTAATTCGTCAATGTGAGGGAGCGAGGGATGCAGTAAAGGAGGAATAATGCATCGGAAAAGAGATACTCGGAACCCCAAAGAAAATCGTATCGTTTCCGTAGAGACGTATCTCGATTTAGGAGGACAATGCAGGGAATCCAGAGTATTTTATATGGACGCAAATTGTGTGTTAATTCTTCAATGTGATGGAGCGAATGATGCAGTTAAGGAGGAATAATGCATCGGAAAAGAGATACTTGGAACCCCAAAGAAAATCCTATCGTTTCCGTAGAAACGTATCTCGATTTAGAAGGTCAATGCAGGGAATCCAGAGTATATCATATGGACGCAAATTGTGTGTTAATTCGTCACTGTGTGGGAGCGAGGGATGCAGTAAAGGAGGAATAATGCATCGGAAAAGAGATACTCGGAACCCCAAAGAAAATCCTATCGTTTCCGTAGAAACGTATCTCGATTTACAAGGACAATGCAGGGAATCCAGAGTATTTCATATAGACGCAAATTGTGTGTTAATTCTTCAATGTGAGGGAGCGAGGGATGCAGTAAAGGAGGAATAATGCATCGGAAAAGAGATACTCGGAACCCCAAAGAAAATCCTATCTTTTCCGTAGAAACGTATCTCGATTTAGGAGGACAATGCAGGGAATAAAGAGTATTTCATATAGACGCAAATTGTGTGTTAATTCTTCAATGTGAGGGAGCGAGGGATGCAGTAAAGGAGGAATAATGCATCGGAAAAGAGATACTCGGAACCCCAAAGAAAATCCTATCTTTTCCGTAGAAACGTATCTCGATTTAGGAGGACAATGCAGGGAATCCAGAGTATTTCATATGGACGCAAATTGTGTGTTAATTCGTCAATGTGAGGGAGCGAGGGATGCAGTAAAGGAGGAATAATGCATCGGAAAAGAGATACTCGGAACCCCAAAGAAAATCCTATCGTTTCCGTAGAAACGTATCTCGATTTAGAAGGACAATGCAGGGAATCCAGAGTATATCATATGGACGCAAATTGTGTGTAAATTCGTCACTGTGTGGGAGCGAGGGATGCAGTAAAGGTTGAATAATGCATCGGAAAAGAGATACTCTTAACCCCAAAGAAAATCCTATCTTATCCGTAGAAACATATCTCGATTTAGAAGGACAATGCAGGGAATCCAGAGTATTTCATATGGACGCAAATTGTGTGTTAATTCGTCAATGTGAGGGAACGAGGGATGCAGTAAAGGAGGAATAATGCATCGGAAAAGAGATACTCGGAACCCCAAGGAAAATCCTACCGTTTCCGTAGAAACGTATCTCGATTTAAAAGGACAATGCAGGGAATAAAGAGTATTTCATATAGACGCAAATTGTGTGTTAATTCTTCAATGTGAGGGAGCGAGGGATGCAGTAAAGGAGGAATAATGCATCGGAAAAGAGATACTCGGAACCCCAAAGAAAATCCTATCTTTTCCGTAGAAACGTATCTCGATTTAGGAGGACAATGCAGGGAATCCAGAGTATTTCATATGGACGCAAATTGTGTGTTAATTCGTCAATGTGAGGGAGCGAGGGATGCAGTAAAGGAGGAATAATGCATCGGAAAAGAGATACTCGGAACCCCAAAGAAAATCCTATCGTTTCCGTAGAAACGTATCTCGATTTAGAAGGACAATGCAGGGAATCCAGAGTATATCATATGGACGCAAATTGTGTGTAAATTCGTCACTGTGTGGGAGCGAGGGATGCAGTAAAGGATGAATAATGCATCGGAAAAGAGATACTCTTAACCCCAAAGAAAATCCTATCTTATCCGTAGAAACATATCTCGATTTAGAAGGACAATGCAGGGAATCCAGAGTATTTCATATGGACGCAAATTGTGTGTTAATTCGTCAATGTAAGGGAGCGAGGGATGCAGTAAAGGAGGAATAATGCATCGGAAAAGAGATACTCGGAACCCCAAAGAAAATCCTATCGTTTCCGTAGAAACGTATCTCGATTTAGAAGGACAATGCAGGGAATCCAGAGTATTTCATATGGACGCAAATTGTGTGTTAATTCGTCAATGTGAGGGAGCGAGGGATGCAGTAAAGGAGGAATAATGCATCGGAAAAGAGATACTCGGAACCCCAAAGAAAATCCTAACGTTTCCGTAGAAACGAATCCCGATTTAGAAGGACAATGCAGGGAACCCAGAGTATTTCATATGGACGCAATTTGTTTGTTAATTCGTCAATGTGAGGGAGCGAGGGATGCAGTAAAGGAGGAATAATGCATCGGAAAAGAGATATTCGGAACCCCAAAGAAAATCCTATCGGTTCCATAGAAACGTATCTCGATTTAGAAGGACAATGCAGGGAATCCAGAGGATTTGATATGGACGCAAATTGTGTGTTAATTCGTCAATTTGAGGGAGCGAGGGATGCAGTAAAGGAGGAATAATGCATCGGAAAAGAGATACTCGGAACCCCAAAGAAAATCCTATCGTTTCCGTAGAAACGTATCTCG
This sequence comes from Schistocerca nitens, assembly GCF_023898315.1. Classification (NCBI taxonomy): domain Eukaryota; kingdom Metazoa; phylum Arthropoda; class Insecta; order Orthoptera; family Acrididae; genus Schistocerca; species Schistocerca nitens. Next base: position 1,152,315,468 of record NC_064615.1, read on the forward strand.
ATTTAGAAGGACAATGCAGGGAATCCAGAGTATTTCATATGGACGCGAATTGTGTGTTAATTCGTCAATGTGAGGGAGCGAGGGATGCAGTAAAGGAGGAATAATGCATCGGAAAAGAGATACTCGGAACCCCAAAGAAAATCCTATCGTTTCAGTAGAAACGTATCTCGATTTAGAAGGACAATGCAGGGAATCCAGAGTATTTCATATGGACGCAAATTGTTTGTTAATTCGTCAATGTGAGGGAGCGAGGGATGCAGTAAAGGAGGAATAATGTATCGGAAAAGAGATACTTGGAACCCCAAAGAAAATCCTATCGTTTCCGTAGAAACGTATCTCGATTTAGAAGGACAATGCAGGGAATCCAGAGTATTTCATATGGACGCAAATTGTGTGTTAATTCGTCAATGTGAGGGAGCGAGGGATGCAGTAAAGGAGGAATAATGCATCGGAAAAGAGATACTCGGAACCCCAAAGAAAATCCTATCGTTTCCGTAGAAACGTATCTCGATTTAGGAGGACAATGCAGGGAATCCAGAGTATTTTATATGGACGCAAATTGTGTGTTAATTCTTCAATGTGAGGGAGCGAGGGATGCAGTTAAGGAGGAATAATGCATCGGAAAAGAGATACTTGGAACCCCAAAGAAAATCCTATCGTTTCCGTAGAAACGTATCTCGATTTAGAAGGACAATGCAGGGAATCCAGAGTATATCATATGGACGCAAATTGTGTGTTAATTCGTCACTGTGTGGGAGCGAGGGATGCAGTAAAGGAGGAATAATGCATCGGAAAAGAGATACTCGGAACCCCAAAGAAAATCCTATCGTTTCCGTAGAAACGTATCTCGATTTACAAGGACAATGCAGGGAATCCAGAGTATTTCATATGGACGCAAATTGTGTGTTAATTCGTCAATGTGAGGGAACGAGGGATGCAGTAAAGGAGGAATAATGCATCGGAAAAGAGATACTCGGAACCCCAAGGAAAATCCTACCGTTTCCGTAGAAACGTATCTCGATTTAAAAGGACAATGCAGGGAATCCAGAGTATTTCATATAGACGCAAATTGTGTGTTAATTCTTCAATGTGAGGGAGCGAGGGATGCAGTAAAGGAGGAATAATGCATCGGAAAAGAGATACTCGGAACCCCATAGAAAATCCTATCTTTTCCGTAGAAACGTATCTCGATTTAGGAGGACAATGCAGGGAATCCAGAGTATTTCATATGGACGCAAATTGTGTGTTAATTCGTCAATGTGAGGGAGCGAGGGATGCAGTAAAGGAGGAATAATGCATCGGAAAAGAGATACTCGGAACCCCAAAGAAAATCCTATCGTTTCCGTAGAAACGTATCTCGATTTAGAAGGACAATGCAGGGAATCCAGAGTATATCATATGGACGCTAATTGTGTGTAAATTCGTCACTGTGTGGGAGCGAGGGATGCAGTAAAGGATGAATAATGCATCGGAAAAGAGATACTCTTAACCCCAAAGAAAATCCTATCTTATCCGTAGAAACATATCTCGATTTAGAAGGACAATGCAGGGAATCCAGAGTATTTCATATGGACGCAAATTGTGTGTTAATTCGTCAATGTAAGGGAGCGAGGGATGCAGTAAAGGAGGAATAATGCATCGGAAAAGAGATACTCGGAACCCCAAAGAAAATCCTATCGTTTCCGTAGAAACGTATCTCGATTTAGAAGGACAATGCAGGGAATCCAGAGTATTTCATATGGACGCAAATTGTGTGTTAATTCGTCAATGTGAGGGAGCGAGGGATGCAGTAAAGGAGGAATAATGCATCGGAAAAGAGATACTCGGAACCCCAAAGAAAATCCTAACGTTTCCGTAGAAACGAATCCCGATTTAGAAGGACAATGCAGGGAACCCAGAGTATTTCATATGGACGCAATTTGTTTGTTAATTCGTCAATGTGAGGGAGCGAGGGATGCAGTAAAGGAGGAATAATGCATCGGAAAAGAGATATTCGGAACCCCAAAGAAAATCCTATCGGTTCCATAGAAACGTATCTCGATTTAGAAGGACAATGCAGGGAATCCAGAGGATTTGATATGGACGCAAATTGTGTGTTAATTCGTCAATTTGAGGGAGCGAGGGATGCAGTAAAGGAGGAATAATGCATCGGAAAAGAGATACTCGGAACCCCAAAGAAAATCCTATCGTTTCCGTAGAAACGTATCTCGATTTAGAAGGACTATGCAGGGAATCCAGAGTATTTCATATGGACGCAAATTGTGTGTTAATTCGTCAATGTGAGGGAGCGAGGGATGCAGTAAAGGAGGAATAATGCATCGGAAAAGAGATACTCGGAACCCCAAAGAAAATCCTATCGTTTCAGTAGAAACGTATCTCGATTTAGAAGGACAATGCAATGAATCCAGAGTATTTCATATGGACGCAAATTGTTTGTTAATTCGTCAATGTGAGGGAGCGAGGGATGCAGTAAAGGAGGAATAATGTATCGGAAAAGAGATACTTGGAACCCCAAAGAAAATCCTATCGTTTCCGTAGAAACGTATCTCGATTTAGAAGGACAATGCAGGGAATCCAGAGTATTTCATATGGACGCAAATTGTGTGTTAATTCGTCAATGTGAGGGAGCGAGGGATGCAGTAAAGGAGGAATAATGCATCGGAAAAGAGATACTCGGAACCCCAAAGAAAATCCTATCGTTTCCGTAGAAACGTATCTCGATTTAGAAGGACAATGCAGGGAATCCAGAGTATTTCATATGGACGCAAATTGTGTGTTAATTCGTCAATGTGAGGGAGCGAGGGATGCAGTAAAAGAGGAATAATGCTTCGGAAAAGAGATACTCGGAACCCCAAAGAAAATCCTATCGTTTCCGTAGAAACGTATCTCGATTTAGAAGGACAATGCAGGGAATTCTGAGTATTTCATATGGACGCAAATTGTGTGTTAATTCGTCAATGTGAGGCAGCGAGGGATGCAGTAAAGGAGGAATAATGCGTCGGAAAAGAGATAAGCGGAACCCCAAAGAAAATCCTATCGTTTCCGTAGAAACGTATCTCGATTTAGAAGGACAATGCAGGGAATCCAGAGTATTTCATATGGACGCAAATTGTGTGTTAATTCGTCAATGTGAGGGAGCGAGGGATGCAGTAAAGGAAGAATAATGCATCGGAAAAGAGATACTCGGAACCCCAAAGAAAATCCTATCGTTTCCGTAGAAACGTATCTTGATTTAGAAGGACAATGCAGGGAATCCAGAGTATTTCATATGGACGCAAATTGTGTGTTAATTCGTCAATGTGAGGGAGCGAGGGATGCAGTAAAGGAGGAATAATGCATCGGAAAAGAGATACTCGGAACCTCAAAGAAAATCCTATCGTTTCCGTAGAAACGTATCTCGATTTAGAAGGACAATGCAGGGAATCCAGAGTATTTCATATGGACGCAAATTGTGTGTTAATTCGTCAATGTGAGGGAGCGAGGGATGCAGTAAAGGAGGAATAATGCATCGGAAAAGAAATACTCGACTCCCAAAAGAAAATCCTATCGTTTCCGTGGAAACGTATCTCAATTTAAAAAGATAATGCAGGGAACCCAGAGTATTTCATATGGACGCAATTTGTGTGTTAATTCGGCAATGTGAGGGGGCGAGGGATGCAGTAAAGGAGGAATAATGCATCGGAAAAGAGATACTCGGAACCCCAGAGAAAATCCTATCGTTTCCGTAGAAACGTATCTCGATTTAGAAGGACAATGCAGGGAATCCTGAGTATTTCATATGGACGCAAATTGTGTGTTAATTCGTCAATGTGAGGGAGCGAGGGATGCAGTAAAGGAGGAATAATGCATCGGAAAAGAGATACTCGGAACCCCAAAGAAAATCCTATCGTTTCCGTAGAAACGTATCTCGATTTAGGAGGACAATGCAGGGAATCCAGAGTATTTTATATGGACGCAAATTGTGTGTTAATTGTTCAATGTGAGGGAGCGAGGGATGCAGTTAAGGAGGAATAATGCATCGGAAAAGAGATACTTGGAACCCCAAAGAAAATCCTATCGTTTCCGTAGAAACGTATCTCGATTTAGAAGGACAATGCAGGGAATCCAGAGTATATCATATGGACGCAAATTGTGTGTTAATTCGTCACTGTGTGGGAGCGAGTGATGCAGTAAAGGAGGAATAATGCATCGGAAAAGAGATACTCGGAACCCCAAAGAAAATCCTATCGTTTCCGTAGAAACGTATCTCGATTTACAAGGACAATGCAGGGAATCCAGAGTATTTCATATGGACGCAAATTGTGTGTTAATTCGTCAATGTGAGGGAACGAGGGATGCAGTAAAGGAGGAATAATGCATCGGAAAAGAGATACTCGGAACCCCAAGGAAAATCCTTCCGTTTCCGTAGAAACGTATCTCGATTTAGAAGGACAATGCAGGGAATCCAGAGTATTTCATATAGACGCAAATTGTGTGTTAATTCTTCAATGTGAGGGAGCGAGGGATGCAGTAAAGGAGGAATAATGCATCGGAAAAGAGATACTCGGAACCCCAAAGAAAATCCTATCGTTTAAGTAGAAACGTATCTCGATTTAGGAGGACAATGCAGGGAATCCAGAGTATTTCATATGGACGCAAATTGTGTGTTAATTCGTCAGTGTGAGGGAGCGAGGGATGTAGTAAAGGAGGAATAATGAATCGGAAAAGAGATACTCGGAACCCCAAAGAAAATCCTATCGTTTCCGTAGAAACGTATCTCGATTTAGAAGGACAATGCAGGGAATCCAGAGTATATCATATGGACGCAAATTGTGTGTTAATTCGTCACTGTGTGGGAGCGAGGGATGCAGTAAAGGAGAAATAATGCATCGGAAAAGAGATACTCGGAACCCCAAAGAAAATCCTATCGTTTCCGTAGAAACGTATCTCGATTTACAAGGACAATGCAGAGAATCCAGAGTATTTCATATGGACGCAAATTGTGTGTTAATTCGTCAATGTGAGGGAACGAGGGATGCAGTAAAGGAGGAATAATGCATCGGAAAAGAGATACTCGGAACCCCAAGGAAAATCCTACCGTTTCCGTAGAAACGTATCTCGATTTAGAAGGACAATGCAGGGAATCCAGAGTATTTCATATAGACGCAAATTGTGTGTTAATTCTTCAATGTGAGGGAGCGAGGAATGCAGTAAAGGAGGAATAATGCACCGGAAAAGAGATACTCGACTCCCAAAAGAAAATCCTATCATTTCCGTAGAAATGTATCTCAATTTAGAAAGATAATGCAGGGAATCCTGAGTATTTCATATGGACGCAAATAGTGTGTTAATTCGTCAATGTGAGGGAGCGAGGGATGCAGTAAAGGAGGAATAATGCATCGGAAAAGAGATACTCGGAACCCCAAAGAAAATCCTATCTTTGCCGTAGAAACGTATCTCGATTTAGGAGGACAATGCAGGGAATCCAGAGTATTTCATATGGACGCAAATTGTGTGTTAATTCGTCAATGTGAGGGAGCGAGGGATGCAGTAAAGGAGGAATAATGCATCGGAAAAGAGATACTCGGAACCCCAAAGAAAATCCTATCGTTTCCGTAGAAACGTATCTCGATTTAGAAGGACAATGCAGGGAATCCAGAGTATATCATATGGACGCAAATTGTGTGTAAATTCGTCACTGTGTGGGAGCGAGGGATGCAGTAAAGGAGGAATAATGCACCGGAAAAGAGATACTCGGAACCCCAAAGAAAATCCTATCGTTTCCGTAGAAACGTATCTCGATTTACAAGGACAATGCAGGGAATCCAGAGTATTTCATATGGACGCAAATTGTGTGTTAATTCGTCAATGTGAGGGAACGAGGGATGCAGTAAAGGAGGAATAATGCATCGGAAAAGAGATACTCGGAACCCCAAGGAAAATCCTACCGTTTCCGTAGAAACGTACCTCGATTTAGAAGGACAATGCAGGGAATCCAGAGTATTTCATATAGACGCAAATTGTGTGTTAATTCTTCAATGTGAGGGAGCGAGGGATGCAGTAAAGGAGGAATAATGCATCGGAAAAGAGATACTCGGAACCCCAAAGAAAATCCTATCGTTTCCGTAGAAACGTATCTCGATTTAGAAGGACAATGCAGGGAATCCAGAGTATTTCATATGGACGCAAATTGTGTGTTAATTCGTCAATGTGAGGGAGCGAGGGATGCAGTAAAGGATGAATAATGCATCGGAAAAGAGATACTCTTAACCCCAAAGAAAATCCAATCTTATCCGTAGAAACATATCTCGATTTAGAAGGACAATGCAGGGAATCCCGAGTATTTCATATGGACGCAAATTGTGTGTTAATTCGTCAATGTGAGGGAGCGAGGGATGCAGTAAAGGAGGAATAATGCATCAGAAAAGAGATACTCGGATCCCCAAAGAAAATCCTATCGTTTCCGTCGAAACATATCTCGATTTAGAAGGACAATGCAGGGAATCCAGAGTATTTCATATGGACGCAAATTAGGTGTTAATTGGTCAATGTGAGGGAGCGAGGGATGCAGTAAAGGAGGAATAATGTATCGGAAAAGAGATACTTTGAACCCCAAAGAAAATCCTATCGTTTCCGTAGAAACGTATCTCGATTTAGAAGGACAATGCAGGGAATCCAGAGTATTTCATATGGACGCAAATTGTGTGTTAATTCGTCAATGTAAGGGAGCGAGGGATGCAGTAAAGGAGGAATAATGCATCGGAAAAGAGATACTCGGAACCCCAAAGAAAATCCTATCGTTTCCGTAGAAACGTATCTCGATTTAGAAGGACAATGCAGGGAATCCAGAGTATTTCATATGGACGCAAATTGTGTGTTAATTCGTCAATGTGAGGGAGCGAGGGATGCAGTAAAGGAGGAATAATGCATCGGAAAAGAGATACTCGGAACCCCAAAGAAAATCCTAACGTTTCCGTAGAAACGAATACCGATTTAGAAGGACAATGCAGGGAAACCAGAGTATTTCATATGGACGCAATTTGTGTGTTAATTCGTCAATGTGAGGGAGCGAGTGATGCAGTAAAGGAGGAATAATGCATCGGAAAAGAGATATTCGGAACCCCAAAGAAAATCCTATCGTTTCCATAGAAACGTATCTCGATTTAGAAGGACAATGCAGGGAATCCAGTGGATTTCATATGGACGCAAATTGTGTGTTAATTCGTCAATTTGAGGGAGCGAGGGATGCAGTAAAGGAGGAATAATGCATCGGAAAAGAGATACTCGGAACCCCAAAGAAAATCCTATCGTTTCCGTAGAAACGTATCTCGATTAAGAAGGACAATGCAGGGAATCCAGAGTATTTCATATGGACGCAAATTTTGTGTTAATTCGTCATTGTGAGAGAGCGAGGGATGCAGTAAAGGAGGAATAATGCATCGGAAAAGAGATACTCGGAACCCCAAAGAAAATCCTATCTTTTCCGTAGAAACGTATCTCGATTTAGGAGGACAATGCAGGGAATCCAGAGTATTTCATATGGACGCAAATTGTGTGTTAATTCTTCAATGTGAGGGAGCGAGGGATGCATTAAAGGAGGAATAATGCATCGGAAAAGAGATACTCGGAACCCCAAAGAAAATCCTATCGTTTCCGTAGAAACGTATCTCGATTTAGAAGGACAATGCAGGGAATCCAGAGTATATCATATGGACGCAAATTGTGTGTAAATTCGTCACTGTGTGGGAGCGAGGGATGCAGTAAAGGATGAATTATGCATCGGAAAAGAGATACTCTTAACCCCAAAGAAAATCCTATCTTATCCGTAGAAACATATCTCGATTTAGAAGGACAATGCAGGGAATCCAGAGTATTTCATATGGACGCAAATTGTGTGTTAATTCGTCAATGTGAGGGAGCGAGGGATGCAGTAAAGGAGGAATAATGCATCGGAAAAGAGATATTCGGAACCCCAAAGAAAATCCTATCGGTTCCATAGGAACGTATCTCGATTTAGAAGGACAATGCAGGGAATCCAGAGTATTTCATATGGACGCAAATTGTGTGTTAATTCGTCAATGTGAGGGAGCGAGGAATGCAGTAAAGGAGGAATAATGCATCGGAAAAGAGATACTCGGAACCCCAAAGTAAATCCTATCGTTTCCGTAGAAACGTATCTCGATTTAGAAGGACAATGCAGGGAATCCAGAGTATTTCATATGGACGCAAATTGTGTGTTAATTCGTCAATGTGAGGGAGCGAGGGATGCAGTAAAGGAGGAATAATGCTTCGGAAAAGAGATACTCGGAACCCCAAAGAAAATCCTATCGTTTCCGTAGAAACGTATCTCGATTTAGAAGGACAATGCAGGGAATCCAGAGTATTTCATATGGACGCAAATTGTGTGTTAATTCGTCAATGTGAGGGAGCGAGGGATGCAGTAAAGGAGGAATAATGCATCGGAAAAGAGATACTCGGAACCTCAAAGAAAATCCTATCGTTTCCGTAGAAACGTATCTCGATTTAGAAGGACAATGCAGGGAATCCAGAGTATTTCATATGGACGCAAATTGTGTGTTAATTCGTCAATGTGAGGGAGCGAGGGATGCAGTAAAGGAGGAATAATGCATCGGAAAAGAGATACTCGACTCCCAAAACAAAATCCTATCGTTTCCGTAGAAACGTATCTCAATTTAGAAAGATAATGCAGGGAACCCAGAGTATTTCATATGGACGCAATTTGTGTGTTAATTCGGCAAGGTGAGGGGGCGAGGGATGCAGTAAAGGAGGAATAATGCATCGGAAAAGAGATACTCGGAACCCCAGAGAAAATCCTATCGTTTCCGTAGAAACGTATCTCGATTTAGAAGGACAATGCAGGGAATCCTGAGTATTTCATATGGACGCAAATTGTGTGTTAATTCGTCAATGTGAGGGAGCGAGGGATGCAGTAAAGGAGGAATAATGCATCGGAAAAGAGATACTCGGAACCCGAAAGAAAATCCTATCGTTTCCGTAGAAACAGATCTCGATTTAGGAGGACAATGCAGGGAATCCAGAGTATTTTATATGGACGCAAATTGTGTGTTAATTCTTCAATGTGAGGGAGCGAGGGATGCAATTAAGGAGGAATAATGCATCGGAAAAGAGATACTTGGAACCCCAAAGAAAATCCTATCGTTTCCGTAGAAACGTATCTCGATTTAGAAGGACAATGCAGGGAATCCAGAGTATATCATATGGACGCAAATTGTGTGTTAATTCGTCACTGTGTGGGAGCGAGGGATGCAGTAAAGGAGGAATAATGCATCGGAAAAGAGATACTCGGAACCCCAAAGAAAATCCTATCGTTTCCGTAGAAACGTATCTCGATTTACAAGGACAATGCAGGGAATCCAGAGTATTTCATATGGACGCAAATTGTGTGTTAATTCGTCAATGTGAGAGAACGAGGGATGCAGTAAAGGAGGAATAATGCATCGGAAAAGAGATACTCGGAATCCCAAGGAAAATCCTACCGTTTCCGTAGAAACGTATCGCGATTTAGAAGGACAATGCAGGGAATCCAGAGTATTTCATATAGACGCAAATTGTGTGTTAATTCTTCAATGTGAGGGAGCGAGGGATGCAGTAAAGGAGGAATAATGCATCGGAAAAGAGATACTCGGAACCCCAAAGAAAATCCTATCGTTTCCGTAGAAACGTATCTCGATTTAGGAGGACAATGCAGGGAATCCAGAGTATTTCATATGGACGCAAATTGTGTGTTAATTCGTCAATGTGAGGGAGCGAGGGATGCAGTAAAGGAGGAATAATGAATCGGAAAAGAGATACTCGCAACCCCAAAGAAAATCCTATCGTTTCCGTAGAAACGTATCTCGATTTAGAAGGACAATGCAGGGAATCCAGAGTATATCATATGGACGCAAATTGTGTGTTAATTCGTCACTGTGTGGGAGCGAGGGATGCAGTAAAGGAGGAATAATGCATCGCAAAAGAGATACTCGGAACCCCAAAGAAAATCCTATCGTTTCCGTAGAAACGTATCTCGATTTACAAATACAATGCAGGGAATCCAGAGTATTTCATATGGACGCAAATTGTGTGTTAATTCGTCAATGTGAGGGAACGAGGGATGCAGTAAAGGGGAATAATGCATCGGAAAAGAGATACTCGGAACCCCAAGGAAAATCCTACCGTTTCCGTAGAAACGTATCTCGATTTAGAAGGACAATGCAGGGAATCCAGAGTATTTCATATAGACGCAAATTGTGTGTTAATTCTTCAATGTGAGGGAGCGAGGAATGCAGTAAAGGAGGAATAATGCACCGGAAAAGAGATACTCGACTCCCAAAAGAAAATCCTATCGTTTCCGTAGAAATGTATCTCAATTTAGAAAGATAATGCAGGGAACCCAGAGTATTTCATATGGACGCAATTTGTGAGTTAATTCGGCAATGTGAGGGAGCGAGGGATGCAGTAAAGGAGGAATAATGCATCGGAAAAGAGATACTCGGAACCTCAAAGAAAATCCTATCGTTTCCGTAGAAACGTATCTCGATCTAGAAGGACAATGCAGGGAATCCAGAGTATTTCATATGGACGCAAATTGTGTGTAAATTCGTCACTGTGTGGGAGCGAGGGATGCAGTAAAGGATGAATTATGCATCGGAAAAGAGATACTCTTAACCCCAAAGAAAATCCTATCTTATCCGTAGAAACATATCTCGATTTAGAAGGACAATGCAGGGAATCCAGAGTATTTCATATGGACGCAAATTGTGTGTTAATTCGTCAATGTGAGGGAGCGAGGGATGCAGTAAAGGAGGAATAATGCATCGGAAAAGAGATATTCGGAACCCCAAAGAAAATCCTATCGGTTCCATAGAAACGTATCTCGATTTAGAAGGACAATGCAGGGAATCCAGAGTATTTCATATGGACGCAAATTGTGTGTTAATTCGTCAATGTGAGGGAGCGAGGAATGCAGTAAAGGAGGAATAATGCATCGGAAAAGAGATACGCGGAACCCCAAAGTAAATCCTATCGTTTCCGTAGAAACGTATCTCGATTTAGAAGGACAATGCAGGGAATCCAGAGTATTTCATATGGACGCAAATTGTGTGTTAATTCGTCAATGTGAGGGAGCGAGGGATGCAGTAAAGGAGGAATAATGCTTCGGAAAAGAGATACTCGGAACCCCAAAGGAAATCCTATCGTTTCCGTAGAAATGTATCTCAATTTAGAAAGATAATGCAGGGAATCCTGAGTATTTCATATGGACGCAAATAGTGTGTTAATTCGTCAATGTGAGGGAGCGAGGGATGCAGTAAAGGAGGAATAATGCATCGGAAAAGAGATACTCGGAACCCCAAAGAAAATCCTATCTTTGCCGTAGAAACGTATCTCGATTTAGGAGGACAATGCAGGGAATCCAGAGTATTTCATATGGACGCAAATTGTGTGTTAATTCGTCAATGTGAGGGAGCGAGGGATGCAGTAAAGGAGGAATAATGCATCGGAAAAGAGATACTCGGAACCCCAAAGAAAATCCTATCGTTTCCGTAGAAACGTATCTCGATTTAGAAGGACAATGCAGGGAATCCAGAGTATATCATATGGACGCAAATTGTGTGTAAATTCGTCACTGTGTGGGAGCGAGGGATGCAGTAAAGGAGGAATAATGCACCGGAAAAGAGATACTCGGAACCCCAAAGAAAATCCTATCGTTTCCGTAGAAACGTATCTCGATTTACAAGGACAATGCAGGGAATCCAGAGTATTTCATATGGACGCAAATTGTGTGTTAATTCGTCAATGTGAGGGAACGAGGGATGCAGTAAAGGAGGAATAATGCATCGGAAAAGAGATACTCGGAACCCCAAGGAAAATCCTACCGTTTCCGTAGAAACGTACCTCGATTTAGAAGGACAATGCAGGGAATCCAGAGTATTTCATATAGACGCAAATTGTGTGTTAATTCTTCAATGTGAGGGAGCGAGGGATGCAGTAAAGGAGGAATAATGCATCGGAAAAGAGATACTCGGAACCCCAAAGAAAATCCTATCGTTTCCGTAGAAACGTATCTCGATTTAGAAGGACAATGCAGGGAATCCAGAGTATTTCATATGGACGCAAATTGTGTGTTAATTCGTCAATGTGAGGGAGCGAGGGATGCAGTAAAGGATGAATAATGCATCGGAAAAGAGATACTCTTAACCCCAAAGAAAATCCAATCTTATCCGTAGAAACATATCTCGATTTAGAAGGACAATGCAGGGAATCCCGAGTATTTCATATGGACGCAAATTGTGTGTTAATTCGTCAATGTGAGGGAGCGAGGGATGCAGTAAAGGAGGAATAATGCATCAGAAAAGAGATACTCGGATCCCCAAAGAAAATCCTATCGTTTCCGTCGAAACATATCTCGATTTAGAAGGACAATGCAGGGAATCCAGAGTATTTCATATGGACGCAAATTAGGTGTTAATTGGTCAATGTGAGGGAGCGAGGGATGCAGTAAAGGAGGAATAATGTATCGGAAAAGAGATACTTTGAACCCCAAAGAAAATCCTATCGTTTCCGTAGAAACGTATCTCGATTTAGAAGGACAATGCAGGGAATCCAGAGTATTTCATATGGACGCAAATTGTGTGTTAATTCGTCAATGTAAGGGAGCGAGGGATGCAGTAAAGGAGGAATAATGCATCGGAAAAGAGATACTCGGAACCCCAAAGAAAATCCTATCGTTTCCGTAGAAACGTATCTCGATTTAGAAGGACAATGCAGGGAATCCAGAGTATTTCATATGGACGCAAATTGTGTGTTAATTCGTCAATGTGAGGGAGCGAGGGATGCAGTAAAGGAGGAATAATGCATCGGAAAAGAGATACTCGGAACCCCAAAGAAAATCCTAACGTTTCCGTAGAAACGAATACCGATTTAGAAGGACAATGCAGGGAAACCAGAGTATTTCATATGGACGCAATTTGTGTGTTAATTCGTCAATGTGAGGGAGCGAGTGATGCAGTAAAGGAGGAATAATGCATCGGAAAAGAGATATTCGGAACCCCAAAGAAAATCCTATCGTTTCCATAGAAACGTATCTCGATTTAGAAGGACAATGCAGGGAATCCAGAGGATTTCATATGGACGCAAATTGTGTGTTAATTCGTCAATTTGAGGGAGCGAGGGATGCAGTAAAGGAGGAATAATGCATCGGAAAAGAGATACTCGGAACCCCAAAGAAAATCCTATCGTTTCCGTAGAAACGTATCTCGATTAAGAAGGACAATGCAGGGAATCCAGAGTATTTCATATGGACGCAAATTTTGTGTTAATTCGTCATTGTGAGAGAGCGAGGGATGCAGTAAAGGAGGAATAATGCATCGGAAAAGAGATACTCGGAACCCCAAAGAAAATCCTATCTTTTCCGTAGAAACGTATCTCGATTTAGGAGGACAATGCAGGGAATCCAGAGTATTTCATATGGACGCAAATTGTGTGTTAATTCTTCAATGTGAGGGAGCGAGGGATGCATTAAAGGAGGAATAATGCATCGGAAAAGAGATACTCGGAACCCCAAAGAAAATCCTATCGTTTCCGTAGAAACGTATCTCGATTTAGAAGGACAATGCAGGGAATCCAGAGTATATCATATGGACGCAAATTGTGTGTAAATTCGTCACTGTGTGGGAGCGAGGGATGCAGTAAAGGATGAATTATGCATCGGAAAAGAGATACTCTTAACCCCAAAGAAAATCCTATCTTATCCGTAGAAACATATCTCGATTTAGAAGGACAATGCAGGGAATCCAGAGTATTTCATATGGACGCAAATTGTGTGTTAATTCGTCAATGTGAGGGAGCGAGGGATGCAGTAAAGGAGGAATAATGCATCGGAAAAGAGATATTCGGAACCCCAAAGAAAATCCTATCGGTTCCATAGAAACGTATCTCGATTTAGAAGGACAATGCAGGGAATCCAGAGTATTTCATATGGACGCAAATTGTGTGTTAATTCGTCAATGTGAGGGAGCGAGGAATGCAGTAAAGGAGGAATAATGCATCGGAAAAGAGATACTCGGAACCCCAAAGTAAATCCTATCGTTTCCGTAGAAACGTATCTCGATTTAGAAGGACAATGCAGGGAATCCAGAGTATTTCATATGGACGCAAATTGTGTGTTAATTCGTCAATGTGAGGGAGCGAGGGATGCAGTAAAGGAGGAATAATGCTTCGGAAAAGAGATACTCGGAACCCCAAAGAAAATCCTATCGTTTCCGTAGAAACGTATCTCGATTTAGAAGGACAATGCAGGGAATCCAGAGTATTTCATATGGACGCAAATTGTGTGTTAATTCGTCAATGTGAGGGAGCGAGGGATGCAGTAAAGGAGGAATAATGCATCGGAAAAGAGATACTCGGAACCTCAAAGAAAATCCTATCGTTTCCGTAGAAACGTATCTCGATTTAGAAGGACAATGCAGGGAATCCAGAGTATTTCATATGGACGCAAATTGTGTGTTAATTCGTCAATGTGAGGGAGCGAGGGATGCAGTAAAGGAGGAATAATGCATCGGAAAAGAGATACTCGACTCCCAAAACAAAATCCTATCGTTTCCGTAGAAACGTATCTCAATTTAGAAAGATAATGCAGGGAACCCAGAGTATTTCATATGGACGCAATTTGTGTGTTAATTCGGCAAGGTGAGGGGGCGAGGGATGCAGTAAAGGAGGAATAATGCATCGGAAAAGAGATACTCGGAACCCCAGAGAAAATCCTATCGTTTCCGTAGAAACGTATCTCGATTTAGAAGGACAATGCAGGGAATCCTGAGTATTTCATATGGACGCAAATTGTGTGTTAATTCGTCAATGTGAGGGAGCGAGGGATGCAGTAAAGGAGGAATAATGCATCGGAAAAGAGATACTCGGAACCCGAAAGAAAATCCTATCGTTTCCGTAGAAACAGATCTCGATTTAGGAGGACAATGCAGGGAATCCAGAGTATTTTATATGGACGCAAATTGTGTGTTAATTCTTCAATGTGAGGGAGCGAGGGATGCAATTAAGGAGGAATAATGCATCGGAAAAGAGATACTTGGAACCCCAAAGAAAATCCTATCGTTTCCGTAGAAACGTATCTCGATTTAGAAGGACAATGCAGGGAATCCAGAGTATATCATATGGACGCAAATTGTGTGTTAATTCGTCACTGTGTGGGAGCGAGGGATGCAGTAAAGGAGGAATAATGCATCGGAAAAGAGATACTCGGAACCCCAAAGAAAATCCTATCGTTTCCGTAGAAACGTATCTCGATTTACAAGGACAATGCAGGGAATCCAGAGTATTTCATATGGACGCAAATTGTGTGTTAATTCGTCAATGTGAGAGAACGAGGGATGCAGTAAAGGAGGAATAATGCATCGGAAAAGAGATACTCGGAATCCCAAGGAAAATCCTACCGTTTCCGTAGAAACGTATCGCGATTTAGAAGGACAATGCAGGGAATCCAGAGTATTTCATATAGACGCAAATTGTGTGTTAATTCTTCAATGTGAGGGAGCGAGGGATGCAGTAAAGGAGGAATAATGCATCGGAAAAGAGATACTCGGAACCCCAAAGAAAATCCTATCGTTTCCGTAGAAACGTATCTCGATTTAGGAGGACAATGCAGGGAATCCAGAGTATTTCATATGGACGCAAATTGTGTGTTAATTCGTCAATGTGAGGGAGCGAGGGATGCAGTAAAGGAGGAATAATGAATCGGAAAAGAGATACTCGCAACCCCAAAGAAAATCCTATCGTTTCCGTAGAAACGTATCTCGATTTAGAAGGACAATGCAGGGAATCCAGAGTATATCATATGGACGCAAATTGTGTGTTAATTCGTCACTGTGTGGGAGCGAGGGATGCAGTAAAGGAGGAATAATGCATCGCAAAAGAGATACTCGGAACCCCAAAGAAAATCCTATCGTTTCCGTAGAAACGTATCTCGATTTACAAATACAATGCAGGGAATCCAGAGTATTTCATATGGACGCAAATTGTGTGTTAATTCGTCAATGTGAGGGAACGAGGGATGCAGTAAAGGGGAATAATGCATCGGAAAAGAGATACTCGGAACCCCAAGGAAAATCCTACCGTTTCCGTAGAAACGTATCTCGATTTAGAAGGACAATGCAGGGAATCCAGAGTATTTCATATAGACGCAAATTGTGTGTTAATTCTTCAATGTGAGGGAGCGAGGAATGCAGTAAAGGAGGAATAATGCACCGGAAAAGAGATACTCGACTCCCAAAAGAAAATCCTATCGTTTCCGTAGAAATGTATCTCAATTTAGAAAGATAATGCAGGGAACCCAGAGTATTTCATATGGACGCAATTTGTGAGTTAATTCGGCAATGTGAGGGAGCGAGGGATGCAGTAAAGGAGGAATAATGCATCGGAAAAGAGATACTCGGAACCTCAAAGAAAATCCTATCGTTTCCGTAGAAACGTATCTCGATCTAGAAGGACAATGCAGGGAATCCAGAGTATTTCATATGGACGCAAATTGTGTGTAAATTCGTCACTGTGTGGGAGCGAGGGATGCAGTAAAGGATGAATTATGCATCGGAAAAGAGATACTCTTAACCCCAAAGAAAATCCTATCTTATCCGTAGAAACATATCTCGATTTAGAAGGACAATGCAGGGAATCCAGAGTATTTCATATGGACGCAAATTGTGTGTTAATTCGTCAATGTGAGGGAGCGAGGGATGCAGTAAAGGAGGAATAATGCATCGGAAAAGAGATATTCGGAACCCCAAAGAAAATCCTATCGGTTCCATAGAAACGTATCTCGATTTAGAAGGACAATGCAGGGAATCCAGAGTATTTCATATGGACGCAAATTGTGTGTTAATTCGTCAATGTGAGGGAGCGAGGAATGCAGTAAAGGAGGAATAATGCATCGGAAAAGAGATACTCGGAACCCCAAAGTAAATCCTATCGTTTCCGTAGAAACGTATCTCGATTTAGAAGGACAATGCAGGGAATCCAGAGTATTTCATATGGACGCAAATTGTGTGTTAATTCGTCAATGTGAGGGAGCGAGGGATGCAGTAAAGGAGGAATAATGCTTCGGAAAAGAGATACTCGGAACCCCAAAGGAAATCCTATCGTTTCCGTAGAAACGTATCTCGATTTAGAAGGACAATGCAGGGAATCCAGAGTATTTCATATGGACGCAAATTGTGTGTTAATTCGTCAATGTGAGGGAGCGAGGGATGCAGTAAAGGAGGAATAATGCATCGGAAAAGAGATACTCGGAACCTCAAAGAAAATCCTATCGTTTCCGTAGAAACGTATCTCGATTTAGAAGGACAATGCAGGGAATCCAGAGTATTTCATATGGACGCAAATTGTGTGTTAATTCGTCAATGTGAGGGAGCGAGGGATGCAGTAAAGGAGGAATAATGCATCGGAAAAGAGATACTCGACTCCCAAAACAAAATCCTATCGTTTCCGTAGAAACGTATCTCAATTTAGAAAGATAATGCAGGGAACCCAGAGTATTTCATATGGACGCAATTTGTGTGTTAATTCGGCAAGGTGAGGGGGCGATGGATGCAGTAAAGGAGGAATAATGCATCGGAAAAGAGATACTCGGAACCCCAGAGAAAATCCTATCGTTTCCGTAGAAACGTATCTCGATTTAGAAGGACAATGCAGGGAATCCTGAGTATTTCATATGGACGCAAATTGTGTGTTAATTCGTCAATGTGAGGGAGCGAGGGATGCAGTAAAGGAGGAATAATGCATCGGAAAAGAGATACTCGGAACCCGAAAGAAAATCCTATCGTTTCCGTAGAAACGTATCTCGATTTAGGAGGACAATGCAGGGAATCCAGAGTATTTTATATGGACGCAAATTGTGTGTTAATTCTTCAATGTGAGGGAGCGAGGGATGCAATTAAGGAGGAATAATGCATCGGAAAAGAGATACTTGGAACCCCAAAGAAAATCCTATCGTTTCCGTAGAAACGTATCTCGATTTAGAAGGACAATGCAGGGAATCCAGAGTATATCATATGGACGCAAATTGTGTGTTAATTCGTCACTGTGTGGGAGCGAGGGATGCAGTAAAGGAGGAATAATGCATCGGAAAAGAGATACTCGGAACCCCAAAGAAAATCCTATCGTTTCCGTAGAAACGTATCTCGATTTACAAGGACAATGCAGGGAATCCAGAGTATTTCATATGGACGCAAATTGTGTGTTAATTCGTCAATGTGAGAGAACGAGGGATGCAGTAAAGGAGGAATAATGCATCGGAAAAGAGATACTCGGAATCCCAAGGAAAATCCTACCGTTTCCGTAGAAACGTATCGCGATTTAGAAGGACAATGCAGGGAATCCAGAGTATTTCATATAGACGCAAATTGTGTGTTAATTCTTCAATGTGAGGGAGCGAGGGATGCAGTAAAGGAGGAATAATGCATCGGAAAAGAGATACTCGGAACCCCAAAGAAAATCCTATCGTTTCCGTAGAAACGTATCTCGATTTAGGAGGACAATGCAGGGAATCCAGAGTATTTCATATGGACGCAAATTGTGTGTTAATTCGTCAATGTGAGGGAGCGAGGGATGCAGTAAAGGAGGAATAATGAATCGGAAAAGAGATACTCGCAACCCCAAAGAAAATCCTATCGTTTCCGTAGAAACGTATCTCGATTTAGAAGGACAATGCAGGGAATCCAGAGTATATCATATGGACGCAAATTGTGTGTTAATTCGTCACTGTGTGGGAGCGAGGGATGCAGTAAAGGAGGAATAATGCATCGCAAAAGAGATACTCGGAACCCCAAAGAAAATCCTATCGTTTCCGTAGAAACGTATCTCGATTTACAAAGACAATGCAGGGAATCCAGAGTATTTCATATGGACGCAAATTGTGTGTTAATTCGTCAATGTGAGGGAACGAGGGATGCAGTAAAGGGGAATAATGCATCGGAAAAGAGATACTCGGAACCCCAAGGAAAATCCTACCGTTTCCGTAGAAACGTATCTCGATTTAGAAGGACAATGCAGGGAATCCAGAGTATTTCATATAGACGCAAATTGTGTGTTAATTCTTCAATGTGAGGGAGCGAGGAATGCAGTAAAGGAGGAATAATGCACCGGAAAAGAGATACTCGACTCCCAAAAGAAAATCCTATCGTTTCCGTAGAAATGTATCTCAATTTAGAAAGATAATGCAGGGAACCCAGAGTATTTCATATGGACGCAATTTGTGAGTTAATTCGGCAATGTGAGGGAGCGAGGGATGCAGTAAAGGAGGAATAATGCATCGGAAAATAGATACTCGGAACCCCAAAGAAAATCCTATCGTTTCCGTAGAAACGTATCTCGATTTAGAAGGACAATGCAGGGAATCCTGAGTATTTCATATGGACGCAAATTGTGTGTTAATTCGTCAATGTGAGGGAGCGAGGGATGCAGTAAAGGAGGAATAATGCATCAGAAAAGAGATACTCGGAACCCCAAAGAAAATCCTATCGTTTCCGTAGAAACATATCTCGATTTAGAAGGACAATGCAGGGAATCCAGAGTATTTCATATGGACGCAAATTAGGTGTTAATTGGTCAATGTGAGGGAGCGAGGGATGCAGTAAAGGAGGAATAATGTATCGGAAAAGAGATACTTGGAACCCCAAAGAAAATCCTATCGTTTCCGTAGAAACGTATCTCGATTTAGAAGGACAATGCAGGGAATCCAGAGTATTTCATATGGACGCAAATTGTGTGTTAATTCGTCAATGTAAGGGAGCGAGGGATGCACTAAAGGAGGAATAATGCATCGGAAAAGAGATACTCGGAACCCCAAAGAAAATCCTATCGTTTCCGTAGAAACGTATCTCGATTTAGAAGGACAATGCAGGGAATCCAGAGTATTTCATATGGACGCAAATTGTGTGTTAATTCGTCAATGTGAGGGAGCGAGGGATGCAGTAAAGGAGGAATAATGCATCGGAAAAGAGATACTCGGAACCCCAAAGAAAATCCTAACGTTTCCGTAGAAACAAATCCCGATTTAGAAGGACAATGCAGGGAAACCAGAGTATTTCATATGGACGCAATTTGTGTGTTAATTCGTCAATGTGAGGGAGCGAGTGATGCAGTAAAGGAGGAATAATGCATCGGAAAAGAGATATTCGGAACCCCAAAGAAAATCCTATCGTTTCCATAGAAACGTATCTCGATTTAGAAGGACAATGCAGGGAATCCAGAGGATTTCATATGGACGCAAATTGTGTGTTAATTCGTCAATTTGAGGGAGCGAGGGATGCAGTAAAGGAGGAATAATGCATCGGAAAAGAGATACTCGGAACCCCAAAGAAAATCCTATCGTTTCCGTAGAAACGTATCTCGATTAAGAAGGACAATGCAGGGAATCCAGAGTATTTCATATGGACGCAAATTGTGTGTTAATTCGTCAATGTGAGGGAGCGAGGGATGCAGTAAAGGAGGAATAATGCATCGGAAAAGAGATACTCCGAACCCCAAAGAAAATCCTATCGTTTCCGTAGAAACGTATCTCGATTTAGAAGGACAATGCAATGAATCCAGAGTATTTCATATGGACGCAAATTGTTTGTTAATTCGTCAATGTGAGGGAGCGAGGAATGCAGTAAAGGAGGAATAATGTATCGGAAAAGAGATACTTGGAACCCCAAAGAAAATCCTATCGTTTCCGTAGAAACGTATCTCGATTTAGAAGGACAATGCAGGGAATCCAGAGTATTTCATATGGACGCAAATTGTGTGTTAATTCGTCAATGTGAGGGAGCGAGGGATGCAGTAAAGGAGGAATAATGCATCGGAAAAGAGATACTCGGAACCCCAAAGAAAATCCTATCGTTTCCGTAGAAACGTATCTCGATTTAGAAGGACAATGCAGGGAATCCAGAGTATTTCATATGGACGCAAATTGTGTGTTAATTCGTCAATGTGAGGGAGCGAGGGATGCAGTAAAGGAGGAATAATGCTTCGGAAAAGAGATACTCGGAACCCCAAAGAAAATCCTATCGTTTCCAGAGAAACGAATCCCGATTTAGAAGGACAATGCAGGGAACCCAGAGTATTTCATATGGACGTAATTTGTGTGTTAATTCGTCAATGTGAGGGAGCGAGGGATGCAGTAAAGGAGGAATAATGCATCGGAAAAGAGATACTCGGAACCCCAAAGAAAAACCTATCGTTTCCATAGAAACGTATCTCGATTTAGAAGGACAATGCAGGGAATCCAGAGTATTTCATATGGACGCAAATTGTGTGTTAATTCGTCAATGTGAGGCAGCGAGGGATGCAGTAAAGGAGGAATAATGCATCGGAAAAGAGATAAGCGTAACCCCAAAGAAAATCCTATCGTTTCCGTAGAAACGTATCTCGATTTAGAAGGACAATGCAGGGAATCCAGAGTATTTCATATGGACGCAAATTGTGTGTTAATTCGTCAATGTGAGGGAGCGAGGGATGCAGTAAAGGAGGAGTAATGCATCGGAAAAGAGATACTCGGAACCCCAAAGAAAATCCTATCGTTTCCGTAGAAACGTATCTTGATTTAGAAGGACAATGCAGGGAACCCAGAGTATTTCATATGAACGCAAATTGTGTGTTAATTCGTCAATGTGAGGGAGCGAGGGATTCAGTAAAGGAGGAATAATGCATCGGAAAAGAGATACGCGGAACCCCAAAGAAAATCCTATCGTTTCCGTAGAAACGAATCTCGATTTAGAAGGATAATGCAGGGAATCCAGAGTATTTCATATGGACGCAAATTGTGTGTTAATTCGTCAATGTGAGGGAGCGGGGGATGCAGTAAAGGAGGAATAATGCATCGGAAAAGAGATACTCGGAACCCCAAAGAAAATCTTATCATTTCCGTAGAAACGTATCTCGATTTAGAAGGACAATGCAGGGAATCCAGAGTATTTCATATGGACGCAAATTGTGTGTTAATTCGTCAATGTGAGGGAGCGAGGGATGCAGTAAAGGAGGAATAATGCATCGGAAAACAGATACTTGACTCCCAAAAGAAAATCCTATCGTTTCCGTAGAAACGTATCTCAATTTAGAAAGATAATGCAGGGAACCCAGAGTATTTCATATGGACGCAATTTGTGTGTTAATTCCGCAATGTGAGGGAGCGAGGGATGCAGTAAAGGAGGAATAATGCATCGGAAAAGAGATACTCGGAACCCCAGAGAAAATCCTATCGTTTCCGTAGAAACGTATCTCGATTTAGAAGGACAATGCAGGGAATCCTGAGTATTTCATATGGACGCAAATTGTGTGTTAATTCGTCAATGTGAGGGAGCGTGGGATGCAGTAAAGGAGGAATAATGCATCGGAAAAGAGATACTCGGAACCCCAAAGATAATCCTATCGTTTCCGTAGAAACGTATCTCGATTTAGGAGGACAATGCAGGGAATCCAGAGTATTTCATATGGACGCAAATTGTGTGTTAATTCGTCAATGTGAGGGAGCGAGGGATGCAGTAAAGGAGGAATAATGCATCGGAAAAGAGATACTCGGTACCCCAAAGAAAATCCTTTCGTGTCCGTAGAAACGTATCTCGATTTAGAAGGACAATGCAATGAATCCAGAGTATTTCATATGGACGCAAATTGTGTGTTAATTCGTCAATGTGAGGGAGCGAGGGATGCAGTAAAGGAGGAATAATGTATCGGAAAAGAGATACTTGGAACCCCAAAGAAAATCCTATCGTTTCCGTAGAAACGTATCTCGATTTAGAAGGACAATGCAGGGAAACCAGAGTATTTCATATGGACGCAAATTGTGTGTTACTTCGTCAATGTGAGGGAGCGAGGGATGCAGTAAAGGAGGAATAATGCATCGGAAAAGAGATACTCGGAACCCCAAAGAAAATCCTATCGTTTCCGTAGAAACGTATCTCGATTTAGAAGGACAATGCAGGGAATCCAGAGTATTTCATATGGACGCAAATTGTGTGTTAATTCGTCAATGTGAGGGAGCGAGGGATGCAGTAAAGGAGGAATAATGCATCGGAAAAGAGATACTCGGAACCCCAAAGAAAATCCTCTCGTTTCCATAGAAACGAATCCCGATTTAGAAGGACAATGCATAGAACCCAGAGTATTTCATATGGACGTAATTTGTGTGTTAATTCGTCAATGTGAGGGAGCGAGGGATGCAGTAAAGGAGGAATAATGCATCGGAAAAGAGATACTCGGAACCCCAAAGAAAAACCTATCGTTTCCATAGAAACGAATCTCGATTTAGAAGCACAATGCAGGGAATCCAGAGTATTTCATATGGACGCAAATTGTGTGTTAATTCGTCAATGTGAGGGAGCGAGGGATGCAGTAAAGGAGGATTAATGCATCGGAAAAGAGATACTCGGAACCCCAAAGAAAATCCTCTCGTTTCCGTAGAAACGTATCTCGATTTAGAAGGACAATGCAGGGAATCCAGAGTATTTCATATGGACGCAAATTGTGTGTTAATTCGTCAATGTGGGGGACCGAGGGATGCAGTGAAGGAGGAATAATGCATCGGAAAAGAGATACTCGGAACTCCAAAGAAAATCCTATCGTTTCCGTAGAAACGTATCTCGATTTAGAAGGACAATGCAGGGAATCCAGAGTATTTCGTATGGACGCAAATTGTGTGTTAATTCGTCAATGTGAGGGAGCGAGGGATGCAGTAAAGGAGGAATAATGCTTCGGAAAAGAGATACTCGGAACCCCAAAGAAAATCCTATCGTTTCCGTAGAAACGAATCCCGATTTAGAAGGACAATGCAGGGAACCCAGAGTATTTCATATGGACGTAATTTGTGTGTTAATTCGTCAATGTGAGGGAGCGAGGGATGCAGTAAAGGAGGAATAATGCATCGGAAAAGAGATACTCGGAACCCCAAAGAAATACCTATCGTTTCCATAGAAACGTATCTCGATTTAGAAGGACAATGCAGGGAATCCAGAGTATTTCATATGGACGCAAATTGTGTGTTAATTCGTCAATGTGAGGGAGCGAGGGATGCAGTAAAGGAGGAATAATGCATCGGAAAAGAGATACTCGGAACCCCAAAGAAAATCCTCTCGTTTCCGTAGAAACGTATCTCGATTTAGAAGGACAATGCAGGGAATCCAGAGTATTTCATATGGACGCAAATTGTGTGTTAATTCGTCAATGTGAGGGAGCGAGGGATGCAGTGAAGGTGGAATAATGCATCGGAAAAGAGATACTCGGAACCCCAAAGAAAATCCTATCGTTTCCGTAGAAACGTATCTCGATTTAGACGGACAATGCAGGGAATCCAGAGTATTTCATATGGACGCAAATTGTGTGTTAATTCGTCAATGTGAGGGAGCGAGGGATGCTGTAAAAGAGGAATAATGCATCGGAAAAGAGATACTCGGAACTCCAAAGAAAATCCTAACGTTTCCGTAGAAACGAATCCCGATTTAGAAGGACAATGCAGGGAACCCAGAGTATTTCATATGGACGCAATTTGTGTGTTAATTCGTCAATGTGAGGGAGCGAGGGATGCAGTAAAGGAGGAATAATGCATCGGAAAAGAGATACTCGGAACCCCAAAGAAAATCCTATCGTTTCCATAGAAACGTATCTCGATTTAGAAGGACAATGCAGGGAATCCAGAGGATTTCATATGGACGCAAATTGTGTGTTAATTCGTCAATTTGAGGGAGCGAGGGATGCAGTAAAGGAGGAATAATGCATCGGAAAAGAGATTCTCGGAACCCCAAAGAAAGTCCAATCGTTTCCGTAGAAACGTATCTCGATTTAGAAGGACAATGCAGGGAATCCAGAGTATTTCATATGAACGCAAATTGTGTGTTAATTCGTCAATGTGAGGGAGCGAGGGATGCAGTAAAGGAGGAATAATGCATCGGAAAAGAGATACTCGGAACCCCAAAGAAAATCCTATCGTTTCCGTAGAAACGTATCTCGATTTAGAAGGACAATGCAGGGAATCCAGAGTAATTCATATGGACGCAAATTGTGTGTTAGTTCGTCAATGTCAGGGAGCGAGGAATGCAGTAAAGGAGGAATAATGAATCGGAAAAGAGATACCCGTAACCCCAAAGAAAATCCTATCGTTTCCGTAGAAACGTATCTCGATTTAGAAGGACAATGCAGGGAATCCAGAGTATTTCATATGGACGCAAATTGTGTGTTAATTCGTCAATGTGAGGGAGCGAGGGATGCAGTAAAGGAGGAATAATGTGTCGGAAAAGAGATACTTGGAACCCCAAAGAAAATACTATCGTTTTCGTAGAAACGTTTCTCGATTTAGAAGGACAATGCAGGGAATCCAGAGTATTTCATATGGACGCAAATTGTGTGTTAATTCGTCAATGTGAGGGAGCGAGGGATGCAGTAAAGGAGGAATAATGCATCGGAAAAGAGATACTCGGAACCCCAAAGAAAATCCTATCGTTTTCGTAGAAACGTATCTCGATTTAGAAGGACAATGCGGGGAATCCAGAGTATTTCATATGGACGCAAATTGTGTGTTAATTCGTCAATGTGAGGGAGCGAGGGATGCAGTAAAGGAGGAATAATGCATCGGAAAAGAGATACTCGGAACCCCAAAGAAAATCCTATCGTTTCCGTAGAAACGAATCCCGATTTAGAAGGACAATGCAGGGAATCCAGAGTATTTCATATGGACGTAATTTGTGTGTTAATTCGTCAATGTGAGGGAGCGAGGGATGCAGTAAAGGAGGAATAATGCATCGGAAAAGAGATACTCGGAACCCCAAACAAAAACCTATCCTTTCCATAGAAACGTATCTCGATTTAGAAGGACAATGCAGGGAATCCAGAGTATTTCATATGGACGCAAATTGTGTGTTAATTCGTCAATGTGAGGGAGCGAGGGATGCAGTAAAGGAGGAATAATGCATCGGAAAAGAGATACTCGGAACCCCAAAGAAAATCCTATCGTTTCCGTAGAAACGTATTTCGATTTAGAAGGACAATGCGGGGAATCCAGAGTATTTCAAATGGACGCAAATTGTGTGTTAATTCGTCAATGTGAGGGAGCGAGGGATGCAGTAAAGGAGGAATAATGTATCGGAAAAGAGATACTTGGAACCCCAAAGAAAATACTATCGTTTTCGTAGAAACGTTTCTCGATTTAGAAGGACAATGCAGGGAATCCAGAGTATTTCATATGGACGCAAATTGTGTGTTAATTCGTCAATGTGAGGGAGCGAGGGATGCTGTAAAAGAGGAATAATGCATCGGAAAAGAGATACTCGGAACTCCAAAGAAAATCCTAACGTTTCCGTAGAAACGAATCCCGATTTAGAAGGACAATGCAGGGAACCCAGAGTATTTCATATGGACGCAATTTGTGTGTTAATTCGTCAATGTGAGGGAGCGAGGGATGCAGTAAAGGAGGACTAATGCATCTGAAAAGAGATACTCGGAACCCCAAAGAAAATCCTATCGTTTCCATAGAAACGTATCTCGATTTAGAAGGACAATGCAGGGAATCCAGAGGATTTCATATGGACGCAAATTGTGTGTTAATTCGTCAATTTGAGGGAGCGAGGGATGCAGTAAAGGAGGAATAATGCATCGGAAAAGAGATTCTCGGAACCCCAAAGAAAGTCCTATCGTTTCCGTAGAAACGTATCTCGATTTAGAAGGACAATGCAGGGAATCCAGAGTATTTCATATGGACGCAAATTGTGTGTTAATTCGTCAATGTGAGGGAGCGAGGGATGCAGTAAAGGAGGAATAATGCATCGGAAAAGAGATATTCGGAACCCCAAAGAAAATCCTATCGTTTCCGTAGAAACGTATCTCGATTTAGAAGGACAATGCAGGGAATCCAGAGTATTTCATATGGACGCAAATTGTGTGTTAATTCGTCAATGTGAGGGAGCGGGGGATGCAGTAAAGGAGGAATAATGCATCGGAAAAGAGATACTCGGAACCCCAAAGAAAATCCTCTCGTTTCCGTAGAAACGTATCTCGATTTAGAAGGACAATGCAGGGAACCCAGAGTATTTCATATGGACGCAAATTGTGTGTTAATTCGTCAATGTGAGGGAGCGAGGGATGCTGTAAAAGAGCAATAATGCATCGGAAAAGAGATACTCGGAACCCCAAAGAAAATCCTAACGTTTCCGTAGAAACGAATCCCGATTTAGAAGGACAATGCAGGGAATCCAGAGTATTTCATATGGACGCAATTTGTGTGTTAATTCGTCAATGTGAGGGAGCGAGGGATGCAGTAAAGGAGGAATAATGCATCGGAAAAGAGATACTCGACTCCCAAAAGAAAATCCTATCGTTTCCATAGAAACGTATCTGGTTTTAGAAAGATAATGCGGGGAACCCAGAGTATTTCATATGGACGCAAATTGTGTGTTAATTCGTCAACGTGAGGGAGCGAGGGATGCAGTAAAGGAGGAATAATGCATCGGAAAGAGATACACGACTCCCAAAAGAAAATCCTATCGTTTCCGTAGAAACGTATCTGGTTTTAGAAAGATAATGCAGGGAACTCAGAGTATTTCATATGGACGCAAATTGTGTGTTAATTCGTCAATGTGAGGGAGCGAGGGATGCAGCAAAGGAGGAATAATGCATCGGAAAAGAGATACTCGGAACCCCAAAGAAAATCCTATCGTTTCCGTAGAAACGTATCTCGATTTAGAAGGACAATGCAGGGAATCCAGAGTAATTCATATGGACGCAAATTGTGTGTTAGTTCGTCAATGTGAGGGAGCGAGGGATGCAGTAAAGGAGGAATAATGCATCGGAAAAGAGATACCCGGAACCCCAAAGAA
Source organism: Schistocerca nitens (assembly GCF_023898315.1). Classification (NCBI taxonomy): domain Eukaryota; kingdom Metazoa; phylum Arthropoda; class Insecta; order Orthoptera; family Acrididae; genus Schistocerca; species Schistocerca nitens. The sequence continues at coordinate 1,152,343,313 of NC_064615.1, forward strand.
AATCCTATCGTTTCCGTAGAAACGTATCTCGATTTAGAAGGACAATGCAGGGAATCCAGAGTATTTCATATGGACGCAAATTGTGTGTTAATTCGTCAATGTGACGGAGCGAGGGATGCAGTAAAGGAGGAATAATGTATCGGAAAAGAGATACTTGGAACCCCAAAGAAAATACTATCGTTTTCGTAGAAACGTTTCTCGATTTAGAAGGACAATGCAGGGAATCCAGAGTATTTCATATGGACGCAAATTGTGTGTTAATTCGTCAATGTGAGGGAGCGAGGGATGCAGTAAAGGAGGAATAATGCATCGGAAAAGAGATACGCGGAACCCCAAAGAAAATCCTATCGTTTTCGTAGAAACGTATCTCGATTTAGAAGGACATTGCAGGGAATACAGAGTATTTCATATGGACGCAAATTGTGTGTTAATTCGTCAATGTGAGGGAGCGAGGGATGCAGTAAAGGAGGAATAATGCATCGGAAAAGAGATACTCAGAACCCCAAAGAAAATCCTAACGTTTCCGTAGAAACGAATCCCGATTTAGAAGGACAATGCAGGGAATCCAGAGTATTTCATATGGACGTAATTTGTGTGTTAATTCGTCAATGTGAGGGAGCGAGGGATGCAGTAAAGGAGGAATAATGCATCGGAAAAGAGATACTCGGAACCCCAAACAAAAACCTATCCTTTCCATAGAAACGTATCTCGATTTAGAAGGACAATGCAGGGAATCCAGAGTATTTCATATGGACGCAAATTGTGTGTTAATTCGTCAATGTGAGGGAGCGAGGGATGCAGTAAAGGAGGAATAATGCATCGGAAAAGTGATACTCGGAACCCCAAAGAAAATCCTATCGTTTCCGTAGAAACGTATTTCGATTTAGAAGGACAATGCGGGGAATCCAGAGTATTTCAAATGGACGCAAATTGTGTGTTAATTCGTCAATGTGAGGGAGCGAGGGATGCAGTAAAGGAGGAATAATGCATCGGAAAAGAGATACTCGGAACCCCAAAGAAAATCCTATCGTTTCCGTAGAAACGTATCTCGATTTAGAAGGACAATGCAGGGAATCCAGAGTATTTCATATGGACGCAAATTGTGTGTTAATTCGTCAATGTGAGGGAGCGAGGGATGCAGTAAAGGAGGAATAATGCTTCGGAAAAGAGATACTCGGAACCCCAAAGAAAATCCTATCGTTTCCGTAGAAACGAATCCCGATTTAGAAGGACAATGCTGGGAACCCAGAGTATTTCATATGGACGTAATTTGTGTGTTAATTCGTCAATGTGAGGGAGCGAGGGATGCAGTAAAGGAGGAATAATGCATCGGAAAAGAGATACTCGGAACCCCAAAGAAAAACCTATCGTTTCCATAGAAACGTATCTCGATTTAGAAGGACAATGCAGGGAATCCAGAGTATTTCATATGGACGCAAATTGTGTGTTAATTCGTCAATGTGAGGGAGCGAGGGATGCAGTAAAGGAGGAATAATGCATCGGAAAAGAGATACTCGGAACCCCAAAGAAAATCCTCTCGTTTCCGTAGAAACGTATCTCGATTTAGAAGGACAATGCAGGGAATCCAGAGTATTTCATATGGACGCAAATTGTGTGTTAATTCGTCAATGTGAGGGAGCGGGGGATGCAGTAAAGGAGGAATAATGCATCGGAAAAGAGATACTCGGAACCCCAAAGAAAATCCTCTCGTTTCCGTAGAAACGTATCTCGATTTAGAAGGACAATGCAGGGAACCCAGAGTATTTCATATGGACGCAAATTGTGTGTTAATTCGTCAATGTGAGGGAGCGAGGGATGCTGTAAAAGAGCAATAATGCATCGGAAAAGAGATACTCGGAACCCCAAAGAAAATCCTAACGTTTCCGTAGAAACGAATCCCGATTTAGAAGGACAATGCAGGGAACCCAGAGTATTTCATATGGACGCAATTTGTGTGTTAATTCGTCAATGTGAGGGAGCGAGGGATGCAGTAAAGGAGGAATAATGCATCGGAAAAGAGATACTCGACTCCCAAAAGAAAATCCTATCGTTTCCATAGAAACGTATCTGGTTTTAGAAAGATAATGCGGGGAACCCAGAGTATTTCATATGGACGCAAATTGTGTGTTAATTCGTCAATGTGAGGGAGCGAGGGATGCAGTAAAGGAGGAATAATGCATCGGAAAGAGATACACGACTCCCAAAAGAAAATCCTATCGTTTCCGTAGAAACGTATCTGGTTTTAGAAAGATAATGCAGGGAACTCAGAGTATTTCATATGGACGCAAATTGGGTGTTAATTCGTCAATGTGAGGGAGCGAGGGATGCAGCAAAGGAGGAATAATGCATCGGAAAAGAGATACTCGGAACCCCAAAGAAAATCCTATCGTTTCCGTAGAAACGTATCTCGATTTAGAAGGACAATGCAGGGAATCCAGAGTAATTCATATGGACGCAAATTGTGTGTTAGTTCGTCAATGTGAGGGAGCGAGGGATGCAGTAAAGGAGGAATAATGCATCGGAAAAGAGATACCCGGAACCCCAAAGAAAATCCTATCGTTTCCGTAGAAACGTATCTCGATTTAGAAGGACAATGCAGGGAATCCAGAGTATTTCATATGGACGCAAATTGTGTGTTAATTCGTCAATGTGACAGAGCGAGGGATGCAGTAAAGGAGGAATAATGTATCGGAAAAGAGATACTTGGAACCCCAAAGAAAATACTATCGTTTTCGTAGAAACGTTTCTCGATTTAGAAGGACAATGCAGGGAATCCAGAGTATTTCATATGGACGCAAATTGTGTGTTAATTCGTCAATGTGAGGGAGCGAGGGATGCAGTAAAGGAGGAATAATGCATCGGAAAAGAGATACGCGGAACCCCAAAGAAAATCCTATCGTTTTCGTAGAAACGTATCTCGATTTAGAAGGACAATGCAGGGAATACAGAGTATTTCATATGGACGCAAATTGTGTGTTAATTCGTCAATGTGAGGGAGCGAGGGATGCAGTAAAGGAGGAATAATGCATCGGAAAAGAGATACTCAGAACCCCAAAGAAAATCCTATCGTTTCCGTAGAAACGAATCCCGATTTAGAAGGACAATGCTGGGAACCCAGAGTATTTCATATGGACGCAAATTGTGTGTTAATTCGTCAATGTGAGGGAGCGAGGGATGCAGTAAAGGAGGAATAATGCATCGGAAAAGAGATACTCGGAACCCCAAAGAAAAACCTATCGTTTCCATAGAAACGTATCTCGATTTAGAAGGACAATGCAGGGAATCCAGAGTATTTCATATGGACGCAAATTGTGTGTTAATTCGTCAATGTGAGGGAGCGAGGGATGCAGTAAAGGAGGAATAATGCATCGGAAAAGAGATACTCGGAACCCCAAAGAAAATCCTCTCGTTTCCGTAGAAACGTATCTCGATTTAGAAGGACAATGCAGGGAATCCAGAGTATTTCATATGGACGCAAATTGTGTGTTAATTCGTCAATGTGAGGGAGCGGGGGATGCAGTAAAGGAGGAATAATGCATCGGAAAGAGATACACGACTCCCAAAAGAAAATCCTATCGTTTCCGTAGAAACGTATCTGGTTTTAGAAAGATAATGCAGGGAACTCAGAGTATTTCATATGGACGCAAATTGGGTGTTAATTCGTCAATGTGAGGGAGCGAGGGATGCAGCAAAGGAGGAATAATGCATCGGAAAAGAGATACTCGGAACCCCAAAGGAAATCCTATCGTTTCCGTAGAAACGTATCTCGATTTAGAGGGACAATGCAGGGAATCCAGAGTAATTCATATGGACGCAAATTGTGTGTTAGTTCGTCAATGTGAGGGAGTGAGGGATGCAGTAAAGGAGGAATAATGCATCGGAAAAGAGATACCCGGAACCCCAAAGAAAATCCTATCGTTTCCGTAGAAACGTATCTCGATTTAGAAGGACAATGCAGGGAATCCAGAGTATTTCATATGGACGCAAATTGTGTGTTAATTCGTCAATGTGAGGGAGCGAGGGATGCAGTAAAGGAGGAATAATGTATCGGAAAAGAGATACTTGGAACCCCAAAGAAAATACTATCGTTTTCGTAGAAACGTTTCTCGATTTAGAAGGACAATGCAGGGAATCCAGAGTATTTCATATGGACGCAAATTGTGTGTTAATTCGTCAATGTGACAGAGCGAGGGATGCAGTAAAGGAGGAATAATGTATCGGAAAAGAGATACTTGGAACCCCAAAGAAAATACTATCGTTTTCGTAGAAACGTTTCTCGATTTAGAAGGACAATGCAGGGAATCCAGAGTATTTCATATGGACGCAAATTGTGTGTTAATTCGTCAATGTGAGGGAGCGAGGGATGCAGTAAAGGAGGAATAATGCATCGGAAAAGAGATACGCGGAACCCCAAAGAAAATCCTATCGTTTTCGTAGAAACGTATCTCGATTTAGAAGGACAATGCAGGGAATACAGAGTATTTCATATGGACGCAAATTGTGTGTTAATTCGTCAATGTGAGGGAGCGAGGGATGCAGTAAAGGAGGAATAATGCATCGGAAAAGAGATACTCAGAACCCCAAAGAAAATCCTAACGTTTCCGTAGAAACGAATCCCGATTTAGAAGGACAATGCAGGGAATCCAGAGTATTTCATATGGACGTAATTTGTGTGTTAATTCGTCAATGTGAGGGAGCGAGGGATGCAGTAAAGGAGGAATAATGCATCGGAAAAGAGATACTCGGAACCCCAAACAAAAACCTATCCTTTCCATAGAAACGTATCTCGATTTAGAAGGACAATGCAGGGAATCCAGAGTATTTCATATGGACGCAAATTGTGTGTTAATTCGTCAATGTGAGGGAGCGAGGGATGCAGTAAAGGAGGAATAATGCATCGGAATAGTGATACTCGGAACCCCAAAGAAAATCCTATCGTTTCCGTAGAAACGTATTTCGATTTAGAAGGACAATGCGGGGAATCCAGAGTATTTCAAATGGACGCTAATTGTGTGTTAATTCGTCAATGTGAGGGAGCGAGGGATGCAGTAAAGGAGGAATAATGCATCGGAAAAGAGATACTCGGAACCCCAAAGAAAATCCTATCGTTTCCGTAGAAACGTATCTCGATTTAGAAGGACAATGCAGGGAATCCAGAGTATTTCATATGGACGCAAATTGTGTGTTAATTCGTCAATGTGAGGGAGCGAGGGATGCAGTAAAGGAGGAATAATGCTTCGGAAAAGAGATACTCGGAACCCCAAAGAAAATCCTATCGTTTCCGTAGAAACGAATCCCGATTTAGAAGGACAATGCTGGGAACCCAGAGTATTTCATATGGACGTAATTTGTGTGTTAATTCGTCAATGTGAGGGAGCGAGGGATGCAGTAAAGGAGGAATAATGCATCGGAAAAGAGATACTCGGAACCCCAAAGAAAGCCTATCGTTTCCATAGAAACGTATCTCGATTTAGAAGGACAATGCAGGGAATCCAGAGTATTTCATATGGACGCAAATTGTGTGTTAATTCGTCAATGTGAGGGAGCGAGGGATGCAGTAAAGGAGGAATAATGCATCGGAAAAGAGATACTCGGAACCCCAAAGAAAATCCTCTCGTTTCCGTAGAAACGTATCTCGATTTAGAAGGACAATGCAGGGAATCCAGAGTATTTCATATGGACGCAAATTGTGTGTTAATTCGTCAATGTGAGGGAGCGGGGGATGCAGTAAAGGAGGAATAATGCATCGGAAAAGAGATACTCGGAACCCCAAAGAAAATCCTCTCGTTTCCGTAGAAACGTATCTCGATTTAGAAGGACAATGCAGGGAACCCAGAGTATTTCATATGGACGCAAATTGTGTGTTAATTCGTCAATGTGAGGGAGCGAGGGATGCTGTAAAAGAGCAATAATGCATCGGAAAAGAGATACTCGGAACCCCAAAGAAAATCCTAACGTTTCCGTAGAAACGAATCCCGATTTAGAAGGACAATGCAGGGAACCCAGAGTATTTCATATGGACGCAATTTGTGTGTTAATTCGTCAATGTGAGGGAGCGAGGGATGCAGTAAAGGAGGAATAATGCATCGGAAAAGAGATACTCGACTCCCAAAAGAAAATCCTATCGTTTCCATAGAAACGTATCTGGTTTTAGAAAGATAATGCGGGGAACCCAGAGTATTTCATATGGACGCAAATTGTGTGTTAATTCGTCAATGTGAGGGAGCGAGGGATGCAGTAAAGGAGGAATAATGCATCGGAAAGAGATACACGACTCCCAAAAGAAAATCCTATCGTTTCCGTAGAAACGTATCTGGTTTTAGAAAGATAATGCAGGGAACTCAGAGTATTTCATATGGACGCAAATTGGGTGTTAATTCGTCAATGTGAGGGAGCGAGGGATGCAGCAAAGGAGGAATAATGCATCGGAAAAGAGATACTCGGAACCCCAAAGGAAATCCTATCGTTTCCGTAGAAACGTATCTCGATTTAGAAGGACAATGCAGGGAATCCAGAGTAATTCATATGGACGCAAATTGTGTGTTAGTTCGTCAATGTGAGGGAGTGAGGGATGCAGTAAAGGAGGAATAATGCATCGGAAAAGAGATACCCGGAACCCCAAAGAAAATCCTATCGTTTCCGTAGAAACGTATCTCGATTTAGAAGGACAATGCAGGGAATCCAGAGTATTTCATATGGACGCAAATTGTGTGTTAATTCGTCAATGTGAGGGAGCGAGGGATGCAGTAAAGGAGGAATAATGTATCGGAAAAGAGATACTTGGAACCCCAAAGAAAATACTATCGTTTTCGTAGAAACGTTTCTCGATTTAGAAGGACAATGCAGGGAATCCAGAGTATTTCATATGGACGCAAATTGTGTGTTAATTCGTCAATGTGAGGGAGCGAGGGATGCAGTAAAGGAGGAATAATGCATCGGAAAAGAGATACTCGGAACCCCAAAGAAAATCCTATCGTTTTCGTAGAAACGTATCTCGATTTAGAAGGACAATGCAGGGAATCCAGAGTATTTCATATGGACGCAAATTGTGTGTTAATTCGTCAATGTGAGGGAGCGAGGGATGCAGTAAGGGAGGAATAATGCATCGGAAAAGAGATACTCGGAACCCCAAAAGAAAATCCTATCGTTTCCGTAGAAACGAATCCCGATTAAGAAGGACAATGCAGGGAATCCAGAGTATTTCATATGGACGTAATTTGTGTGTTAATTCGTCAATGTGAGGGAGCGAGGGATGCGGTAAAGGAGGAATAATGCATCGGAAAAGAGATACTCGGAACCCCAAACAAAAACCTATCCTTTCCATAGAAACGTATCTCGATTTAGAAGGACAATGCAGGGAATCCAGAGTATTTCATATGGACGCAAATTGTGTGTTAATTCGTCAATGTGAGGGAGCGAGGGATGCAGTAAGGGAGGAATAATGCATCGGAAAAGAGACACTCGGAATCCCAAAGAAAATCCTATCTTTTCCGTAGAAACGTATTTCGATTTAGAAGGACAATGCGGGGAATACAGAGTATTTCAAATGGACGCAAATTGTGTGTTAATTCGTCAATGTGAGGGAGCGAAGGATGCAGTAAAGGAGGAATAATGCATCGGAAAAGAGATACTCGGAACCCCAAAGAAAATCCAATCGTTTCCGTAGAAACGTATCTCGATTTAGAAGGACAATGCAGGGAATCCAGAGTATTTCAATTGGACGCAAATTGTGTGTTAATTCGTCAATGTGAGGGAGCGAGGGATGCAGTAAAGGAGGAATTATGCTTCGGAAAAGAGATACTCGGAACCCCAAAGAAAATCCTATCGTTTCCGTAGAAACGAATCCCGATTTAGAAAGACAATGCAGGGATCCCAGAGTATTTCATATGGACGTAATTTGTGTGTTAATTCGTCAATGTGAGGGGGCGAGGGATGCAGTAAAGGAGGAATAATGCATCGGAAAAGAGATACTCGGAACCCCAAAGAAAAACCTATCGTTTCCATAGAAACGTATCTCGATTTAGAAGGACAATGCAGGGAATCCAGAGTATTTCATATGGACGCAAATTGTGTGTTAATTCGTCAATGTGAGGGAGCGAGGGATGCAGTAAAGGAGGAATAATGCATCGGAAAAGAGATACTCGGAACCCCAAAGAAAATCCTATCGTTTCCGTAGAAACGTATCTCGATTTAGAAGGACAATGCAGGGAATCCAGAGTATTTCATATGGACGCAAATTGTGTGTTAATTCGTCAATGTGAGGGAGCGAGGGATGCAGTAAAGGAGGAATAATGCATCGGAAAAGAGATACTCGGAACCCCAAAGAAAATCCTCTCGTTTCCGTAGAAACGTATCTCGATTTAGAAGGACAATGCAGGCAACCCAGAGTATTTCATATGGACGCAATTTGTGTGTTAATTCGTCAATGTGAGGGAGCGAGGGATGCAGTAAAGGAGGAATAATGCATCGGAAAAGAGATACTCGGAACCCCAAAAAAATCCTATCGTTTCCATAGAAGTATCTCGATTTAGAAGGACAATGCAGGGAATCCAGAGGATTTCATATGGACGCAAATTGTGTGTTAATTCGTCAATTTGAGGGAGCGAGGGATGCAGTAAAGGAGGAATAATGCATCGGAAAAGAGATACTCGGAACCCCAAAGAAAATCCTATCGTTTCCGTAGAAACGTATCTCGATTTAGAAGGACAATGCAGGGAATCCAGAGTATTTCATATGGACGCAAATTGTGTGTTAATTCGTCAATGTGAGGGTGCGAGGGATGCAGTAAAGGAGGAATAATGCTTCGGAAAAGAGATACTCGGAACCCCAAAGAAAATCCTATCGTTTCCGTAGAAACGTATCTCGATTTAGAAGGACAATGCAGGGAATCCAGAGTATTTCATATGGACGCAAATTGTGTGTTAATTCGTCAATGTGAGGGAGCGAGGGATGCAGTAAGGGAGGAATAATGTATCGGAAAAGAGATACTTGGAACCCCAAAGAAAATCTTATCGTTTCCGTAGAAACGTATCTCGATTTAGAAGGACAATGCAGGGAATCCAGAGTATTTCATATGGACGCAAATTGTGTGTTAATTCGTCAATGTGAGGGAGCGAGGGATGCAGTAAAGGAGGAATAATGCATCGGAAAAGAGATACTCGGAACCCCAAAGAAAATCCTATCGTTTCCGTAGAAACGCATCTCGATTTAGAAGGACAATGCAGGGAATCCAGAGTATTTCATATGGACCCCAATTGTGTGTTAATTCGTCAATGTGAGGGAGCGAGGGATGCAGTAAAGGAGGAATAATGCATCGGAAAAGAGATACTCGGAACCCCAAAGAAAATCCTATCGTTTCCGTAGAAACGAATCCCGATTTAGAAGGACAATGCAGGGAACCCAGAGTATTTCATATGGACGTAATTTGTGTGTTAATTCTTCAATGTGAGGGAGCGAGGGATGCAGTAAAGGAGGAATAATGCTTCGGAAAAGAGATACTCGGAACCCCAAAGAAAAAACTATCCTTTCCATAGAAACGTATCTCGATTTAGAAGGACAATGCAGGGAATCCAGAGTATTTCATATGGACGCAAATTGTGTGTTAATTCGTCAATGTGAGGGAGCGAGGGATGCAGTAAAGGAGGAATAATGCATCGGAAAAGAGATACTCGGAACCCCAAAGAAAATCCTATCGTTTCCGTAGAAACGTATTTCGATTTAGAAGGACAATGCGGGGAATCCAGAGTATTTCATATGGACGAATATTGTGTGTTAATTCGTCAATGTGAGGGAGCGAGGGATGCAGTAAAGGAGGAATAATGCATCGGAAAAGAGATACTCGGAACCCCAAAGAAAATCCTATCGTTTCCGTAGAAACGTATCTCGATTTAGAAGGACAATGCAGGGAATCCAGAGTATTTCATATGGACGCGAATTGTGTGTTAATTCGTCAATGTGAGGGAGCGAGGGATGCAGTAAAGGAGGAATAATGCTTCGGAAAAGAGATACTCGGAACCCCGAAGAAAATCCTATCGTTTCCGTAGAAACGAATCCCGATTTAGAAGGACAATGCAGGGATCCCAGAGTATTTCATATGGACGTAATTTGTGTGTTAATTCGTCAATGTGAGGGAGCGAGGGATGCAGTAAAGGAGGAATAATGCATCGGAAAAGAGATACTCGGAACCCCTAAGAAAAACCTATCGTTTCCATAGAAACGTATCTCGATTTAAAAGGACATTGCAGGGAATCCAGAGTATTTCATATGGACGCAAATTGTGTGTTAATTCGTCAATGTGAGGGAGCGAGGGATGCAGTAAAGGAGGAATAATGCATCGGAAAAGAGATACTCGGAACCCCAAAGAAAATCCTATCTTTTCCGTAGAAACGTATCTCGATTTAGAAGGACAATGCAGGGAATCCAGAGTATTTCATATGAACGCAAATTGTGTGTTAATTCGTCAATGTGAGGGAGCGAGGGATGCAGTAAAGGAGGAATAATGCATCGGAAAAGAGATACTCGGAACCCCAAAGAAAATCCTCTCGTTTCCGTAGAAACGTATCTCGATTTAGAAGGACAATGCAGGGAATCCAGAGTATTTCATATGGACGCAAATTGTGAGTTAATTCGTCAATGTGAGGGAGCGAGGGATGCAGTGAAGGAGGAATAATGCATCGGAAAAGAGATACTCGGAACCCCAAAGAAAATCCTATCGTTTCCGTAGAAACGTATCTCGATTTAGAAGGACAATGCAGGGAATCCAGAGTATTTCATATGGACGCAAATTGTGTGTTAATTCGTCAATGTGAGGGAGCGAGGGATGCTGTAAAAGAGGAATAATGCATCGGAAAAGAGATACTCGGAACCCCAAAGAAAATCCTAACGTTTCCGTAGAAACGAATCCCGATTTAGAAGGACAATGCAGGCAACCCAGAGTATTTCATATGGACGCAATTTGTGTGTTAATTCGTCAATGTGAGGGAGCGAGGGATGCAGTAAAGGAGGAATAATGCATCGGAAAAGAGATACTCGGAACCCCAAAAAAATCCTATCGTTTCCATAGAAACGTATCTCGATTTAGAAGGACAATGCAGGGAATCCAGAGGATTTCATATGGACGCAAATTGTGTGTTAATTCGTCAATTTGAGGGAGCGAGGGATGCAGTAAAGGAGGAATAATGCATCGGAAAAGAGATACTCGGAACCCCAAAGAAAATCCTATCGTTTCCGTAGAAACGTATCTCGATTTAGAAGGACAATGCAGGGAATCCAGAGTATTTCATATGGACACAAATTGTGTGTTACTTCGTCAATGTGAGGGAGCGAGGGATGCAGTAAAGGAGGAATAATTCATCGGAAAAGAGATACTCGGAACCCCAAAGAAAATCCTATCGTTTCCGTAGAAACGTATCTCGATTTAGAAGGACAATGCAGGGAATCCAGAGTATTTCATATGGACGCAAATTGTGTGTTAATTCGTCAATGTGACGGAGCGAGGGATGCAGTAAAGGAGGAATAATGCATCGGAAAAGAGATACTCGGAACCCCAAAGAAAATCCTCTCGTTTCCGTAGAAACGTATCTCGATTTAGAAGGACAATGCAGGGAATCCAGACTATTTCATATGGACGCAAATTGTGTGTTAATTCGTCAATGTGAGGGAGCGAGGGATGCAGTAAAGGAGGAATAATGCATCGGAAAAGAGATACTCGGAACCCCAAAGAAAATCCAATCGTTTCCGTAGAAACGTATCTCGATTTAGAAGGACAATGCAGGGAATCCAGAGTATTTAATATGGACGCAAATTGTGTGTTAATTCGTCAATGTGAGGGAGCGAGGGATGCAGTAAACGAGGATTAATGCATCGGAAAAGAGATACTCGGAACCCCAAAGCAAATCCTATCGTTTCCGTAGAAACGTATCTCGATTTAGAAGGACAATGCAGGGATTCCAGAGTATTTCATCTGGACGCAAATTGTGTGCTAATTCGTCAATGTGAGGGAGGGAGGGATGCAGTAAAGGAGGAATAATGCATCGGAAAAGAGATACTCGGAACCCCAAAGAAAATCCAATCGTTTCCGTAGAAACGTATCTCGATTTAGAAAGACAATGCGGGGAAACCAGAGTATTTCATATGGACGCAAATTGTGTTTTAATTCGTCAATGTGAGTGAGCGAGGGATGCAGTAAAGATGGAATAATGCATCGGAAACGAGATACTCGGAACCCCAAAGAAAATCCTATCGTTTCCGTAGAAACGTATCTCGATTTAGAAGGACAATGCAGGGAATCCAGAGTATTCCATATGGACGCAAAAATGTGTGTTAATTCGTTCATGTGAGGGATCGAGGGATGCACTAAAGGAGGAATAATGCATCGGATAAGCGATACACGGGACCCCAAAGAAAATCCTATCGTTTCCGTAGAAACGTAGCTCGATTTAGAAGGACAATGCAGGGAATCCAGAGTATTTCATATGGACGTAAATTGTGTGTTAATTCGTCAATGTGATGGAGCGAGAAATGCAGTAAAGGAGGAATAATGCATTGGAAAAGTGATACTCGGAACCCCAAAGAAAATCCTATCGTCTCCGTAGAAACGTATCTCGGTTTAGAAGGACAATGCAAGGAATGCAGAGTATATCATATGGACGCACATTGTCTGTTAATTCGTCAATGTGAGGGAGCGAGGGATGCAGTAAAGGAGGAATAATGCATCGGAAAAGAGATACTCGGAACCCCAAAGAAAATCCTATCGTTTCCGTAGAAACGTATCTCGATTTAGAAGGACAATGCAGGGAATCCAGTGTATTTCATATGGGCGCAAATTGTGTGTTAATTCCTCAATGTGAGGGAGCGAGGGATGCAGTAAAGGATTAATAATGCATCGGAAAAGAGATACTCGGAACCCCAAAGAATAACCTATCGTTTCCGTATAAACGTATCTCGATATAGAAGGACAATGGAGGGAATCCGGAGTATATCATATGGACGCAAATTGTCTGGTAATTCGTCAATGTGAGGGAGCGAGGGATGCAGTAAAGGAGGAATAATGCATCGGAAAAGAGATACTCGGAACCCCAAAGAAAATCCTGTCGTTTCCGTAGAAACGTATCTCGATTTACAAGGACAATGCAGGGAATCCAGAGTATTTCATATGGACGCAAATTGTGTGTTAAATCGTCAATGTCAGGGAGCGAGGGATGCAGTAAAGGAGGAATAATGCATCGGAAAAGAGATACTCGGAACCCCAAAGAAAATCCTTTCGTCACCGTAGAAACGTATCTCGATTTAGAAGGACAATGCAGGGAATCCAGAGTATTTTATATGGACGCAAATTGTGTGTTAATTCGTCAATGTGAGGAAGCAAGGGATGCAGTAAAGGAGGAATAATGCAGCGGAAAAGAGATACGCGGAACCCCAAAGAAAATCCTATCGTTTACGTAGAAACGTATCTCGATTTAGAAGGACAATGCAGGGAATCCAGAGTATTTCATATGGACGCAAATTGTGTGTTAATTCGTCAATGTGAGGGAGCGAGGTATGCAGTAAAGGAGGAATAATGCATCGGAAAAGAGATACTCGGAACCCCAAAGAAAATCCTATCGTTTCCGTAGAAACGTATCTAGATTTAGAAGGACAATGCAGGGAATCCACAGTATTTCATATGGCCGCAAATTGTGTGTTAATTCGTCAATGTGAGGGAGCGAGGGATGCAGTAAAGGAGGAATAATGCATCAGAAAAAGAGATACTCGGAACCCCAAAGAAAATCCTATCGTTTCCGTAGAAACGTATCTCGATTTAGAAGGACAATGCAGGGAATCCAGAGTATTTCATATGGACGCAAATTGTGTGTTAATTCGTCAATGTGAGGGAGCGAGGGATGCAGTAAAGGAGGAATAATGCATCGGAAAAGAGATACTCTGAACCCCAAAGAAAATCCGATCGTTTCCGTAGAAACGTATCTTGATTTAGAAGGACAATGCAGGGAATCCAGAGTATTTCATATGGACGCAAATTGTGTGTTAATTCGTCAATGTGAGGGAGCGAGGGATGCAGTAAAGGAGGAATAATGCATCGGAAAAGAGATACTCGACTCCCAAAAGAAAATCCTATCGTTTCTGAAGAAACGTATCTCGATTTAGAAAGATAATGCAGGGATCCCAGAGTATTTCATATGGGCGCAATTTGCTTGTTAATTCGGCAATGTGAATGAGCGAGGGATGCAGTAAAGGAGGAATAATGCATCGGAATAGAGATACTCGGAACCCCAAAGAAAATCCTGTCGTTTCCGTAGAAGCGAATCCCGATTTAGAAGGACAATGCAGGGAATCCAGAGTATTTCAAATGGACGCAAATTGTGTGTTAATTCGTCAATGTGAGGGAGCGAGGGATGCAGTAAAGGAGGAATAATGCATCGGAAAAGAGATACTCGGAACCCCAAAGAAAATCCTATCGTTTCCGTAGAAACGTATCTCGATTTAGAAGGACAATGCAGGGATTCCAGAGTATTTCATATGGACGCAAATTGTGTGTTAATTCGTCAATGTGAGTTAGCGAGGGATGCAGTAAAGGAGGAATAATGCATCGGAAAAGAGATACTCGGAACCCCAAAGAAAATCCTATCGTTTCCGTAGAAACGTATCTCGATTTAGAAGGACAATGCAGGGAATCCTGAGTATTTCATATGGACGCAAATTGTGTGTTAATTCGTCAATGTGAGGGAGCGAGGGATGCAGTAAAGGAGGAATAATGCATGGGAAAAGAGATACTCTGAACCCGAAAGAAAATCCTATCGTTTCCGTAGAAACGTATCTCGATTTAGGAGGACAACGCAGGGAATCCAGAGTATTTCATATGGACGCAAATTGTGTGTTAATTCGTCAATGTGAGGGAGCGAGGGATGCAGTAAAGGAGGAATAATGCATCGGAAAAGAGATACTCGGAACCCCAAAGAAAATCCTATCGTTTCCGCAGAAACGTATCTCGATTTAGAAGGACAATGCAGGGAATCCAGAGTATTTCATATGGACGCAAATTGTGTGTTAATTCGTCAATGTGAGGAAGCGAGGGATGCAGTAAAGGAGGAATAATGCATCGGAAAAGAGATACGCGGAACCCCAAAGAAAATCCTATCGTTTCCGTAGAAACGTATCTCGATTTAGAAGGACAATGCAGGGAATCCAGAGTATTTCATATGGACGCAAATTGTGAGTTAATTCGTCAATGTGAGGGAGCGAGGGATGCAGTAAAGGAGGAATAATGCTTCGGAAAAGAGATACTCGGAACCCCAAAGAAAAAACTATCCTTTCCATAGAAACGTATCTCGATTTAGAAGGACAATGCAGGGAATCCAGAGTATTTCATATGGACGCAAATTGTGTGTTAATTCGTCAATGTGAGGGAGCGAGGGATGCAGTAAAGGAGGAATAATGCATCGGAAAAGAGATACTCGGAACCCCAAAGAAAATCCTATCGTTTCCGTAGAAACGTATTTCGATTTAGAAGGACAATGCGGGGAATCCAGAGTATTTCATATGGACGAATATTGTGTGTTAATTCGTCAATGTGAGGGAGCGAGGGATGCAGTAAAGGAGGAATAATGCATCGGAAAAGAGATACTCGGAACCCCAAAGAAAATCCTATCGTTTCCGTAGAAACGTATCTCGATTTAGAAGGACAATGCAGGGAATCCAGAGTATTTCATATGGACGCAAATTGTGTGTTAATTCGTCAATGTGAGGGAGCGAGGGATGCAGTAAAGGAGGAATAATGCTTCGGAAAAGAGATACTCGGAACCCCGAAGAAAATCCTATCGTTTCCGTAGAAACGAATCCCGATTTAGAAGGACAATGCAGGGATCCCAGAGTATTTCATATGGACGTAATTTGTGTGTTAATTCGTCAATGTGAGGGAGCGAGGGATGCAGTAAAGGAGGAATAATGCATCGGAAAAGAGATACTCGGAACCCCTAAGAAAAACCTATCGTTTCCATAGAAACGTATCTCGATTTAAAAGGACATTGCAGGGAATCCAGAGTATTTCATATGGACGCAAATTGTGTGTTAATTCGTCAATGTGAGGGAGCGAGGGATGCAGTAAAGGAGGAATAATGCATCGGAAAAGAGATACTCGGAACCCCAAAGAAAATCCTATCGTTTCCGTAGAAACGTATCTCGATTTAGAAGGACAATGCAGGGAATCCAGAGTATTTCATATGAACGCAAATTGTGTGTTAATTCGTCAATGTGAGGGAGCGAGGGATGCAGTAAAGGAGGAATAATGCATCGGAAAAGAGATACTCGGAACCCCAAAGAAAATCCTCTCGTTTCCGTAGAAACGTATCTCGATTTAGAAGGACAATGCAGGGAATCCAGAGTATTTCATATGGACGCAAATTGTGAGTTAATTCGTCAATGTGAGGGAGCGAGGGATGCAGTGAAGGAGGAATAATGCATCGGAAAAGAGATACTCGGAACCCCAAAGAAAATCCTATCGTTTCCGTAGAAACGTATCTCGATTTAGAAGGACAATGCAGGGAATCCAGAGTATTTCATATGGACGCAAATTGTGTGTTAATTCGTCAATGTGAGGGAGCGAGGGATGCTGTAAAAGAGGAATAATGCATCGGAAAAGAGATACTCGGAACCCCAAAGAAAATCCTAACGTTTCCGTAGAAACGAATCCCGATTTAGAAGGACAATGCAGGCAACCCAGAGTATTTCATATGGACGCAATTTGTGTGTTAATTCGTCAATGTGAGGGAGCGAGGGATGCAGTAAAGGAGGAATAATGCATCGGAAAAGAGATACTCGGAACCCCAAAAAAATCCTATCGTTTCCATAGAAACGTATCTCGATTTAGAAGGACAATGCAGGGAATCCAGAGGATTTCATATGGACGCAAATTGTGTGTTAATTCGTCAATTTGAGGGAGCGAGGGATGCAGTAAAGGAGGAATAATGCATCGGAAAAGAGATACTCGGAACCCCAAAGAAAATCCTATCGTTTCCGTAGAAACGTATCTCGATTTAGAAGGACAATGCAGGGAATCCAGAGTATTTCATATGGACACAAATTGTGTGTTACTTCGTCAATGTGAGGGAGCGAGGGATGCAGTAAAGGAGGAATAATTCATCGGAAAAGAGATACTCGGAACCCCAAAGAAAATCCTATCGTTTCCGTAGAAACGTATCTCGATTTAGAAGGACAATGCAGGGAATCCAGAGTATTTCATATGGACGCAAATTGTGTGTTAATTCGTCAATGTGACGGAGCGAGGGATGCAGTAAAGGAGGAATAATGCATCGGAAAAGAGATACTCGGAACCCCAAAGAAAATCCTCTCGTTTCCGTAGAAACGTATCTCGATTTAGAAGGACAATGCAGGGAATCCAGACTATTTCATATGGACGCAAATTGTGTGTTAATTCGTCAATGTGAGGGAGCGAGGGATGCAGTAAAGGAGGAATAATGCATCGGAAAAGAGATACTCGGAACCCCAAAGAAAATCCAATCGTTTCCGTAGAAACGTATCTCGATTTAGAAGGACAATGCAGGGAATCCAGAGTATTTAATATGGACGCAAATTGTGTGTTAATTCGTCAATGTGAGGGAGCGAGGGATGCAGTAAACGAGGATTAATGCATCGGAAAAGAGATACTCGGAACCCCAAAGCAAATCCTATCGTTTCCGTAGAAACGTATCTCGATTTAGAAGGACAATGCAGGGATTCCAGAGTATTTCATCTGGACGCAAATTGTGTGCTAATTCGTCAATGTGAGGGAGGGAGGGATGCAGTAAAGGAGAAATAATGCATCGGAAAAGAGATACTCGGAACCCCAAAGAAAATCCTATCGTTTCCGTAGAAACGTATCTCGATTTAGAAAGACAATGCGGGGAAACCAGAGTATTTCATATGGACGCAAATTGTGTTTTAATTCGTCAATGTGAGTGAGCGAGGGATGCAGTAAAGATGGAATAATGCATCGGAAACGAGATACTCGGAACCCCAAAGAAAATCCTATCGTTTCCGTAGAAACGTATCTCGATTTAGAAGGACAATGCAGGGAATCCAGAGTATTCCATATGGACGCAAAAATGTGTGTTAATTCGTCCATGTGAGGGATCGAGGGATGCACTAAAGGAGGAATAATGCATCGGATAAGCGATACACGGGACCCCAAAGAAAATCCTATCGTTTCCGTAGAAACGTAGCTCGATTTAGAAGGACAATGCAGGGAATCCAGAGTATTTCATATGGACGTAAATTGTGTGTTAATTCGTCAATGTGATGGAGCGAGAAATGCAGTAAAGGAGGAATAATGCATTGGAAAAGTGATACTCGGAACCCCAAAGAAAATCCTATCGTCTCCGTAGAAACGTATCTCGGTTTAGAAGGACAATGCAAGGAATGCAGAGTATATCATATGGACGCACATTGTCTGTTAATTCGTCAATGTGAGGGAGCGAGGGATGCAGTAAAGGAGGAATAATGCATCGGAAAAGAGATACTCGGAACCCCAAAGAAAATCCTATCGTTTCCGTAGAAACGTATCTCGATTTAGAAGGACAATGCAGGGAATCCAGTGTATTTCATATGGGCGCAAATTGTGTGTTAATTCCTCAATGTGAGGGAGCGAGGGATGCAGTAAAGGATTAATAATGCATCGGAAAAGAGATACTCGGAACCCCAAAGAATAACCTATCGTTTCCGTAGAAACGTATCTCGATATAGAAGGACAATGGAGGGAATCCGGAGTATATCATATGGACGCAAATTGTCTGTTAATTCGTCAATGTGAGGGAGCGAGGGATGCAGTAAAGGAGGAATAATGCATCGGAAAAGAGATACTCGGAACCCCAAAGAAAATCCTGTCGTTTCCGTAGAAACGTATCTCGATTTACAAGGACAATGCAGGGAATCCAGAGTATTTCATATGGACGCAAATTGTGTGTTAAATCGTCAATGTCAGGGAGCGAGGGATGCAGTAAAGGAGGAATAATGCATCGGAAAAGAGATACTCGGAACCCCAAAGAAAATCCTTTCGTTACCGTAGAAACGTATCTCGATTTAGAAGGACAATGCAGGGAATCCAGAGTATTTTATATGGACGCAAATTGTGTGTTAATTCGTCAATGTGAGGAAGCAAGGGATGCAGTAAAGGAGGAATAATGCAGCGGAAAAGAGATACGCGGAACCCCAAAGAAAATCCTATCGTTTACGTAGAAACGTATCTCGATTTAGAAGGACAATGCAGGGAATCCAGAGTATTTCATATGGACGCAAATTGTGTGTTAATTCGTCAATGTGAGGGAGTGAGGTATGCAGTAAAGGAGGAATAATGCATCGGAAAAGAGATACTCGGAACCCCAAAGAAAATCCTATCGTTTCCGTAGAAACGTATCTAGATTTAGAAGGACAATGCAGGGAATCCACAGTATTTCATATGGCCGCAAATTGTGTGTTAATTCGTCAATGTGAGGGAGCGAGGGATGCAGTAAAGGAGGAATAATGCATCAGAAAAAGAGATACTCGGAACCCCAAAGAAAATCCTATCGTTTCCGTAGAAACGTATCTCGATTTAGAAGGACAATGCAGGGAATCCAGAGTATTTCATATGGACGCAAATTGTGTGTTAATTCGTCAATGTGAGGGAGCGAGGGATGCAGGAAAGGAGGAATAATGCATCGGAAAAGAGATACTCTGAACCCCAAAGAAAATCCGATCGTTTCCGTAGAAACGTATCTTGATTTAGAAGGACAATGCAGGGAATCCAGAGTATTTCATATGGACGCAAATTGTGTGTTAATTCGTCAATGTGAGGGAGCGAGGGATGCAGTAAAGGAGGAATAATGCATCGGAAAAGAGATACTCGACTCCCAAAAGAAAATCCTATCGTTTCTGAAGAAACGTATCTCGATTTAGAAAGATAATGCAGGGATCCCAGAGTATTTCATATGGGCGCAATTTGCTTGTTAATTCGGCAATGTGAATGAGCGAGGGATGCAGTAAAGGAGGAATAATGCATCGGAATAGAGATACTCGGAACCCCAAAGAAAATCCTGTCGTTTCCGTAGAAGCGAATCCCGATTTAGAAGGACAATGCAGGGAATCCAGAGTATTTCAAATGGACGCAAATTGTGTGTTAATTCGTCAATGTGAGGGAGCGAGGGATGCAGTGAAGGAGGAATAATGCATCGGAAAAGAGATACTCGGAACCCCAAAGAAAATCCTATCGATTCCGTAGAAACGTATCTCGATTTAGAAGGACAATGCAGGGATTCCAGAGTATTTCATATGGACGCAAATTGTGTGTTAATTCGTCAATGTGAGTTAGCGAGGGATGCAGTAAAGGAGGAATAATGCATCGGAAAAGAGATACTCGGAACCCCAAAGAAAATCCTATCGTTTCCGTAGAAACGTATCTCGATTTAGAAGGACAATGCAGGGAATCCTGAGTATTTCATATGGACGCAAATTGTGTGTTAATTCGTCAATGTGAGGGAGCGAGGGATGCAGTAAAGGAGGAATAATGCATGAGAAAAGAGATACTCTGAACCCGAAAGAAAATCCTATCGTTTCCGTAGAAACGTATCTCGATTTAGGAGGACAACGCAGGGAATCCAGAGTATTTCATATGGACGCAAATTGTGTGTTAATTCGTCAATGTGAGGGAGCGAGGGATGCAGTAAAGGAGGAATAATGCATCGGAAAAGAGATACTCGGAACCCCAAAGAAAATCCTATCGTTTCCGCAGAAACGTATCTCGATTTAGAAGGACAATGCAGGGAATCCAGAGTATTTCATATGGACGCAAATTGTGTGTTAATTCGTCAATGTGAGGAAGCGAGGGATGCAGTAAAGGAGGAATAATGCATCGGAAAAGAGATACGCGGAACCCCAAAGAAAATCCTATCGTTTCCGTAGAAACGTATCTCGATTTAGAAGGACAATGCAGGGAATCCAGAGTATTTCATATGGAAGCAAATTGTGTGTTAATTCGTCAATGTGAGGGAGCGAGGGATGCAGTAAAGGAGGAATAATGCATCGGAAAAGAGATACTCGACTCCCAAAAGAAAATCCTTTCGTTTCAGTAGAAACGTATCTCGATGTAGAAAGATAATGCAGGGATCCCAGAGTATTTCATATGGACGCAATTTGTGTGTTAATTCGGCAATGTGAGGGAGCGAGGGATGCAGTAAAGGAGGAATAATGCATCGGAAAAGAGATACTCGGAACCCCAAAGAAAATCCTGTCGTTTCCGTAGTAACGAATCCCGATTTAGAAGGACAATGCAGGGAATCCAGAGTATTTCATATGGACGCAAATTGTGTGTTAATTCGTCAATGTGAGGGAGCGAGGGATGCAGTAAAGGAGGAATAATGCATCGGAAAAGAGATACCCGAAACCCCAAAGAAAATCCTGTCGTTTCCGTAGAAACGTTTCTCGATTTAGAAGGACAATGCAGGGAATCCAGAGTATTTCATATGGACGCAAATTGTGTGTTAATTCGTCAATGTGAGGGAGCGAGGGATGCAGTAAAGGAGGAATAATGCATCGGAAAAGAGATACTCGGAACCCCAAAGAAAATCCTATCGTTTCCGTAGAAACGTATCTCGATTTAGAAGGACAATGCAGAGAATCCAGTGTATTTCATATGGGCGCAAATTGTGTGTTAATTCGTCAATGTGAGGGAGCGAGGGATGCAGTAAAGGATTAATAATGCATCGGAAAAGAGATACTCGGAACCCCAAAGAAAATCCTATCGTTTCCGTAGAAACGTATCTCGATTTAGAAGGACAATGCAGGGAATCCAGAGTATTTCATATGGACGCAAATTGTGTGTTAATTCGTCAGTGTGAGGGAGCGAGGGATGCAGTAAAGGAGGAATAATGCATCGGAAAAGAGATACTCGGAACCCCAAAGAAAATCCTATCGTTTCCATAGAAACGTATCTAGATTTAGAAGGACAATGCAGGGAATCCACAGTATTTCATATGGACGCAAATTGTGTGTTAATTCGTCAATGTGAGGGAGCGAGGGATGCAGTAAAGGAGGAATAATGCATCAGAAAAAGAGATACTCGGAACCCCAAAGAAAATCCTATCGTTTCCGTAGAAACGTATCTCGATTTAGAAGGACAATGCAGGGAATCCAGAGTATTTCAAATGGACGCAAATTGTGTGTTAATTCGTCAATGTGAGGGAGCGAGGGTTGCAGTAAAGGAGGAATGATGCATCGGAAAAGAGATACTCTGAACCCCAAAGAAAATCCTGTCGTTTCCGTAGAAACGTATCTTGATTTAGAAGGACAATGCAGGGAATCCAGAGTATTTCATATGGACGCAAATTGTGTGTTAATTCGTCAATGTGAGGGAGCGAGGGATGCAGTAAAGGAGGAATAATGCATCGGAAAAGAGATACTCGACTCCCAAAAGAAAATCCTATCGTTTCTGTAGAAACGTATCTCGATTTAGAAAGATAATGCCGGGATCCCAGAGTATTTTATATGGGCGCAATTTGCTTGTTAATTCGGCAATGTGAGGGAGCGAGGGATGCAGTAAAGGAGGAATAATGCATCGGAATAGAGATACTCGGAACCCCAAAGAAAATCCTGTCGTTTCCGTAGAAACGAATCCCGATTTAGAAGGACAATGCAGGGAATCCAGTGTATTTCAAATGGACGCAAATTGTGTGTTAATTCGTCAATGTGAGGGAGCGAGGGATGCAGTAAAGGAGGAATAATGCATCGGAAAAGACATACTCGGAACCCCAAAGAAAATCCTATCGTTTCCGTAGAAACGTATCTCGATTTAGAAGGACAATGCAGGGAATCCAGAGTATTTCATATGGACGCAAATTGTGTGTTAATTCGTCAATGTGAGTTAGCGAGGGATGCAGTAAAGGAGGAATAATGCATCGGAAAAGAGATACTCGGAACCCCAAAGAAAATCCTATCGTTTCCGTAGAAACGTATCTCGATTTAGAAGGACAATGCAGGGAATCCAGAGTATTTCATATGGACGCAAATTGTGTGTTAATTCGTCAATGTGAGGGAGCGAGGGATGCAGTAAAGGAGGAATAATGCATCGGAAAAGAGATACTCGGAACCCCAAAGAAAATCCTATCGTTTCCGTAGAAACGTATCTCGATTTAGGAGGACAATGCAGGGAATCCAGAGTATTTCATATGGACGCAAATTGTGTGTTAATTCGTCAATGTGAGGGAGCGAGGGATGCAGTAAAGGAGGAATAATGCATCGGAAAACAGATACTCGGAACCCCAAAGAAAATCCTATCGTTTCCGCAGAAACGTATCTCGATTTAGAAGGACAATGCAGGGAATCCAGAGTATTTCATATGGACGCAAATTGTGTGTTAATTCGTCAAAGTGAGGAAGCGAGCGATGCAGTAAAGGAGGAATAATGCATCGGAAAAGAGATACGCGGAACCCCAAAGAAAATCCTATCGTTTCCGTAGAAACGTATCTCGATTTAGAAGGACAATGCAGGGAATCCAGAGTATTTCATATGGACGCAAATTGTGGGTTAATTCGTCAATGTGAGGGAGCGAGGGATGCAGTAAAGGAGGAATAATGCATCGGAAAAGAGATACTCGGAACCCCAAAGAAAATCCTCTCGTTTCCGTAGAAACGTATCTCGATTTAGGGGGACAATGCAGGGAATCCAGAGTATTTCATATGGACGCAAATTGTGTGTTAATTCGTAAATGTGAGGGAGCGAGGGATGCAGTAAAGGAGGAATAATGCATCGGAAAAGAGATACTCGGAACCCCAAAGAAAATCCTATCGTTTCCGCAGAAACGTATCTCGATTTAGAAGGACAATGCAGGGAATCCAGAGTATTTCATATGGACGCAAATTGTGTGTTAATTCGTCAATGTGAGGAAGCGAGCGATGCAGTAAAGGAGGAATAATGCATCGGAAAAGAGATACGCGGAACCCCAAAGAAAATCCTATCGTTTCCGTAGAAACGTATCTCGATTTAGAAGGACAATGCAGGGAATCCAGAGTATTTCATATGGACGCAAATTGTGGGTTAATTCGTCAATGTGAGGGAGCGAGGGATGCAGTAAAGGAGGAATAATGCATCGGAAAAGAGATACTCGGAACCCCAAACAAAATGCTATCGTTTCCGTAGAAACGTATCTTGATTTAGAAGGACAATGCAGGGAATCCAGAGTATTTCATATGGACGCAAATTGTGTGTTAATTCGTCAATGTGAGGGAGCGAGGGATGCAGTAAAGGAGGAATAATGCATCAGAAAAAGAGATACCCGGAACCCCAAAGAAAATCCTATCGTTTCCGTAGAAACGTATCTCGATTTAGAAGGACAATGCAGGGAATCAAGAGTATTTCATATGGACGCAAATTGTGTGTTAATTCGTCAATGTGAGGGAGCGAGGGATGCAGTAAAGGAGGAATAATGCATCGGAAAAGAGATACTCGACTCCCAAAAGAAAATCCTTTCGTTTCTGTAGAAACGTATCTCGATGTAGAAAGATAATGCAGGGATCCCAGAGTATTTCATATGGACGCAATTTGTATGTTAATTCGGCAATGTGAGGGAGCGAGGGATGCAGTAAAGGAGGAATAATGCATCAGAAAAAGAGATACTCGGAACCCCAAAGAAAATCCTATCGTTTCCGTAGAAACGTATCTCGATTTAGAAGGACAATGCAGGGAATCCAGAGTATTTCATATGGACGCAAATTGTGTGTTAATTCGTCAATGTGAGGGAGCGAGGGATGCAGTAAAGGAGGAATAATGCATCGGAAAAGAGATACTCGACTACCAAAAGAAAATCCTTTCGTTTCTGTAGAAACGTATCTCGATGTAGAAAGATAATGCAGGGATCCCAGAGTATTTCATATGGACGCAATTTGTGTGTTAATTCGGCAATGTGAGGGAGCGAGGGATGCAGTAAAGGAGGAATAATGCTTCGGAAAAGAGATACTCGGAACCCCAAAGAAAATCCTGTCGTTTCCGTAGAAACGAATTCCGATTTAGAAGGACAATGCAGGGAATCCAGAGTATTTCATATGGACGCAAATTGTGTGTTAATTCGTCAATGTGAGGGAGCGAGGGATGCAGTAAAGGAGGAATAATGCATCGGAAAAGAGATACTCAGAACCCCAAAGAAAATCCTATCGTTTCCGTAGAAACGTATCTCGATGTAGATGGACAATGCAGGGAATCCAGAGTATTTCATATGGACGCAAATTGTGTGTTAATTCGTCAATGTGAGTTAGCGAGGGATGCAGTAAAGGAGGAATAATGCATCGGAAAAGAGATACTCGGAACCCCAAAGAAAATCCTGTCGTTTCCGTAGAAACGTATCTCGATTTAGAAGGACAATGCAGGGAATCCTGAGTATTTCATATGGACGCAAATTGTGTGTTAATTCGTCAATGTGTGGGAGCGAGGGATGCAGTAAAGGAGGAATAATGCATCGGAAAAGAGATACTCGGAACCCCAAAGAAAATCCTTTCGTTTCCGTAGAAACGTATCTCGATTTAGGAGGACAATGCAGGGAATCCAGAGTATTTCATATGGACGCAAATTGTGTGTTAATTCGTCAATGTGAGGGAGCGAGGGATGCAGTAAAGGAGGAATAATGCATCGGAAAAGAGATACTCGGAACCCCAAAGAAAATCCTATCGTTTCCGTAGAAACGTATCACGATTTAGAAGGACAATGCAGGGAATCCAGAGTATATCATATGGACGCAAATTGTGTGTTAATTCGTCAATGTGAGGGAGCGAGGGATGCAGTAAAGGAGGAATAATGCATCGGAAAAGAGATACTCGGAACCCCAAAGAAAATCCTATCGTTTCCGTAGAAACGTATCTCGATTTAGAAGGACAATGCAGGGAATCCAGAGTATTTCATATGGACGCAAATTGTGTGTTAATTCGTCAATGTGAGGGAGCGAGGGATGCAGTAAAGGAGGAATAATGCATCGGAAAAGAGATACTCGGAACCCCAAGGAAAATCCTACCGTTTCCGTAGAAACGTATCTCGATTTAGAAGGACAATGCAGGGAATCCAGAGTATTTCATATGGACGCAAATTGTGTGTTAATTCGTCAATGTGAGGGAGCGAGGGATGCAGTAAAGGAGGAATAATGCATCGGAAAAGAGATACTCTTAACCCCAAAGAAAATCCTATCGTATCCATAGAAGCGTATCTCGATTTAGAAGGACAATGCAGGGAATCCAGAGTATTTCATATGGACGCAAATTGTGTGTTAATTCGTCAAATTGAGGGAGCGAGGGATGCAGTAAAGGAGGAATAATGCATCGGAAAAGAGATAATCGGAATCCCAAAGAAAATCCTATCGTTCCCGTAGAAACAAATCCCGATTTAGAAGGACAATGCAGGGAATCCAGAGAATTTCATATGGACGCAAATTGTGTGTTAATTTGTCAATGTGAGGGAGCGAGGTATGCAGTAAATGAGGAATAATGCATCTGAAAAGAGATACACGGAACCCCAAAGAAAATCCTATCGTTTCCGTAGAAACATATCTCGATTTAGAAGCACAATGCAGGGAATCCAGAGTATTTCATATGGACGCCAATTGTGTGTTAATTCGTCAATGTGAGGGAGCGAGGGATGCAGTAAAGGAGGAATAATGCATCGGAAAAGAGATACTCGGAACCCCAAAGAAAATCCTATCGTTTCCGCAGAAACGTATCTCGATTTAGAAGGACAATGCAGGGAATTCAGAGTATTTCATATGGACGCCAATTGTGTGTTAATTCGTCAATGTGAGGGAGCGAGGGATGCAGTAAAGGAGGAATAATGCATCAGAAAAAGAGATACTCGGAACCCCAAAGAAAATCCTATCGTTTCCGTAGAAACGTATCTCGATTTAGAAGGACAATGCAGGGAATCCAGAGTATTTCATATGGACGCAAATTGTGTGTTAATTCGTCAATGTGAGGGATCGAACGATGCAGTAAAGGAGGAATAATGCATCGGAAAAGAGATACTCGACTCTCAAAAGAAAATCCTTTCGTTTCTGTAGAAACGTATCTCGATGTAGAAAGATAATGCAGGGATCCCAGAGTATTTCATATGGACGCAATTTGTGTGTTAATTCGGCAATGTGAGGGAGCGAGGGATGCAGTAAAGGAGGAATAATGCATCGGAAAAGAGATACTCGGAACCCCAAAGAAAATCCTGTCGTTTCCGTAGAAACGTATCTCGATTTAGAAGGACAATGCAGGGAATCCTGAGTATTTCGTATGGACGCAAATTGTGTGTTAATTCGTCAATGTGTGGGAGCGAGGGATGCAGTAAAGGAGGAATAATGCATCGGAAAAGAGATACTCGGAACCCCAAAGAAAATCCTATCGTTTCCGTAGAAACGTATCTCGATTTAGGAGGACAATGCAGGGAATCCAGAGTATTTCAAATGGACGCAAATTGTGTGTTAATTCGTCAATGTGAGGGAGCGAGGGATGCAGTAAAGGAGGAATAATGCATCGGAAAAGAGATACTCGGAACCCCAAAGAAAATCCTATCGTTTCCATAGAAACGTATCTCGATTTAGAAGGACAATGCAGGGAATCCAGAGTATATCATATGGACGCAAATTGTGTGTTAATTCGTCAATGTGAGGGAGCGAGGGATGCAGTAAAGGAGGAATAATGCATCGGAAAAGAGATACTCGGAACCCCAAAGAAAATCCTATCGTTTCCATTGAAACGTATCTCGATGTAGAAGGACAATGCAGGGAATCCAGAGTATTTCATATGGACGCAAATTGTGTGTTAATTCGTCAATGTGAGGGAGCGAGGGATGCAGTAAAGGAGGAATAATGCATCGGAAAAGAGATACTCGGAACCCCAAGGAAAATCCTACCGTTTCCGTAGAAACGTATCTCGATTTAGAAGGACAATGCAGTGAATCCAGAGTATTTCATATAGACGCAAATTGTGTGTTAATTCTTCAATGTGAGGGAGTGAGGGATGCAGTAAAGGAGGAATAATGCATCGGAAAAGAGATAGTCGGAACCCCAATGAAAATCCTATCGTTTCCGTAGAAACGTATCTCGATTTAGAAGGACAATGCAGGGAATCCAGAGTATTTCATATGGACACAAATTGTGTGTTAAATCGTCAATGTGAGGGAGCGAGGAATGCAGTAAAAGAGGGATAATGCATCGGAAAAGAGATACTCTTAACCCCAAAGAAAATCCTATCTTATCCGTAGAAACGTATCTCGATTTAGAAGGACAATGCGGGGAATCCAGAGTATTTCATATGGACGCAAATTGTGTGTTAATTCGTCAATGTGAGGGAGCGAGGGATGCAGTAAAGGAGGAATAATGCATCGGAAAAGAGATACTCTTAACCCCAAAGAAAATCCTATCGTTTCCATAGAAACGCATCTCGATTTAGAAGGACAATGCAGGGAATCCAGAGTATTTCATATGGACGCAAATTGTGTGTTAATTCGTCAATGTGAGGGAGCGAGGGATGCAGTAAAGGAGGAATAATGTATCGGAAAAGAGATACTTGGAAACCCAAAGAAAATCCTATCGTTTCCGTAGAAACGTATCTCGATTTAGAAGGACAATGCAGGGAATCCAGAGTATATCATATGGACGCAAATTGTGTGTTAATTCGTCAATGTGTGGGAGCGAGGGATGCAGTAAAGGAGGAATAATGCATCGGAAAAGAGATACTCGGAACCCCAAAGAAAATCCTATCGTTTCCGTAGAAACGTATCTCGATTTAGGAGGACAATGCAGGGAATCCAGAGTATTTCAAATGGACGCAAATTGTGTGTTAATTCGTCAATGTGAGGGAGCGAGGGATGCAGTAAAGGAGGAATAATGCATCGGAAAAGAGATACTCGGAACCCCAAAGAAAATCCTATCGTTTCCATAGAAACGTATCTCGATTTAGAAGGACAATGCAGGGAATCCAGAGTATATCATATGGACGCAAATTGTGTGTTAATTCGTCAATGTGAGGGAGCGAGGGATGCAGTAAAGGAGGAATAATGCATCGGAAAAGAGATACTCGGAACCCCAAAGAAAATCCTATCGTTTCCATTGAAACGTATCTCGATGTAGAAGGACAATGCAGGGAATCCAGAGTATTTCATATGGACGCAAATTGTGTGTTAATTCGTCAATGTGAGGGAGCGAGGGATGCAGTAAAGGAGGAATAATGCATCGGAAAAGAGATACTCGGAACCCCAAGGAAAATCCTACCGTTTCCGTAGAAACGTATCTCGATTTAGAAGGACAATGCAGTGAATCCAGAGTATTTCATATAGACGCAAATTGTGTGTTAATTCTTCAATGTGAGGGAGTGAGGGATGCAGTAAAGGAGGAATAATGCATCGGAAAAGAGATAGTCGGAACCCCAATGAAAATCCTATCGTTTCCGTAGAAACGTATCTCGATTTAGAAGGACAATGCAGGGAATCCAGAGTATTTCATATGGACACAAATTGTGTGTTAAATCGTCAATGTGAGGGAGCGAGGAATGCAGTAAAAGAGGGATAATGCATCGGAAAAGAGATACTCTTAACCCCAAAGAAAATCCTATCTTATCCGTAGAAACGTATCTCGATTTAGAAGGACAATGCGGGGAATCCAGAGTATTTCATATGGACGCAAATTGTGTGTTAATTCGTCAATGTGAGGGAGCGAGGGATGCAGTAAAGGAGGAATAATGCATCGGAAAAGAGATACTCTTAACCCCAAAGAAAATCCTATCGTTTCCATAGAAACGCATCTCGATTTAGAAGGACAATGCAGGGAATCCAGAGTATTTCATATGGACGCAAATTGTGTGTTAATTCGTCAATGTGAGGGAGCGAGGGATGCAGTAAAGGAGGAATAATGTATCGGAAAAGAGATACTTGGAAACCCAAAGAAAATCGTATCGTTTCCGTAGAAACGTATCTCGATTAGAAGGACAATGCAGGGAATCCAGAGTATTTCATATGGACGCAAATTGTGTGTTAATTCGTCAATGTGAGGGAGCGAAGGATGCAGCAAAGTAGGAATAATGCATCGGAAAAGAGATACTCGGAACCCCAAAGAAAA
Source organism: Schistocerca nitens (assembly GCF_023898315.1). Classification (NCBI taxonomy): domain Eukaryota; kingdom Metazoa; phylum Arthropoda; class Insecta; order Orthoptera; family Acrididae; genus Schistocerca; species Schistocerca nitens. Next base: position 1,152,373,404 of record NC_064615.1, read on the forward strand.
TCCTATCGTTTCCGTAGAAACGTATCTCGATTTAGAATGACAATACAGGGAATCCAGAGTATTTCATATGGATGCAAATTGTGAGTTAATTCGTCTTTGTGAGTGAGCGAGGGATGCAGTAAAGGAGGAAAAATGCATCGGAAAAGAGATACTCGGAACCCCAAAGAAAATCCTATCGTTTCCGTAGAAACGAATCCCGATTTAGAAGGACAATGCAGGGAACCCAGAGTATTTCATATGGACTCAATTTGTGTGTTAATTCGTCAATGTGAGGGAGCGAGGGATGCAGTAAAGGAGGAATAATGCATCGGAAAAGAGATACTCGGAACCCCAAAGAAAATCCTATCGTTTCCGTAGAAACGTATCTCGATTTAGAAGGACAATGCAGGGAATCCAGAGTATTTCATATGGACGCCAATTGTGTGTTAATTCGTCAATGTGAGGGAGCGAGGGATGCAGTGAAGGAGCAATAATGCATCGGAAAAGAGATACTCGGAACCCCAAAGAAAATCCTATCGTTTCCGTAGAAACGTATCTCGATTTACAAGAACAATGCAGGGAATCCAAAGTATTTCATATGGACGCAAATTGAGCGTTAATTCGTCAATGTGAGGGAGCGAGGGATGCAGTAAAGGAGGAATAATGCATCGGAAAAGAGATACTCGGAACCCCAAAGAAAATCCTATCGTTTCCGTAGAAACGTATCTCGATTTAGAAGGACAATGCTGGGAATGCAGAGTATATCATATGGACGCAAATTGTGTGTTAATTCGTCTATGTGAGGGAGCGAGGGATGCAGTAAAGGAGGAATAATGCATCGGAAAAGAGATACTCGGAACCCCAAAGAAAATCCTATCGTTTCCGTAGAAACGTATCTCGATTTAGAAGGACAATGCAGGGAATCCAGAGTATTTCATATGGACGCAAATTGTGTGTTAATTCGTCAATGTGAGTGAGCGAGGGAAGCAGTAAAGGAGGAATAATGCATCGGAAAAGAGATACTCGGAACCCCAAGGAAAATCCTAGCGTTTCCGTAGAAACGTATCTCGACTTAGAAGGACAATGCAGTGAATCCAGAGTATTTCATATAGACGCAAATTGTGTGTTAATTCTTCAATGTGAGGGAGCGAGGGATGCAGTAAAGGAGGAATAATGCATCGGAAAAGAGATAGTCGGAACCTCAATGAAAATCCTATCGTTTCCGTAGAAACGTATCTCGATTTAGAAGGACAATGCAGGGAATCCAGAGTATTTCATATGGACGCAAATTGTGTGTTAATTCGTCAATGTGAGGGAGCAAGGGATGCAGTAAAGGAGGAATAATGCATCGGAAAAGAGATACTCTTAACCCCAAAGAAAATCCTATCGTTTCCATAGAAACGTATCTCGATTTAGAAGGACAGTGCAGGGAATCCAGAGTATTTCATATGGACGCAAATTGTGTGTTAATTCGTCAATGTGAGGGAGCGAGGGATGCAGTAAAGGAGGAATAATGCATCGGAAAAGAGATACTCGGAATCCCAAAGAAAATCCTATCTTTTCCGTAGAAACAAATCCCGATTTAGAAGGACAATGCAGGGAATCCAGAGTATTTCATATGGACGCAAATTGTGTGTTAATTCGTCAATGTGAGGGAGCGAGGGATGCAGCAAATGAGGAATAATGCATCGGAAAAGAGATACTCGGAACCCCAAAGAAAATCCTATCGTTTCCGTAGAAACGTATCTCGATTTAGAATGACAATACAGGGAATCCAGAGTATTTCATATGGATGCAAATTGTGTGTTAATTCGTCAATGTGAGTGAGCGAGGGATGCAGTAAAGGAGGAAAAATGCATCGGAAAAGAGATACTCGGAACCCCAAAGAAAATCCTATCGTTTCCGCAGAAACGAATCCCGATTTAGGAGGACAATGCAGGGAACCCAGAGTATTTCATATGGACGCAAATTGTGTGTTAATTCGTCAATGTGAGGGAGCGAGGGATGCAGTAAAGGAGGAATAATGCATCGGAAAAGAGATACTCGGAACCCCAAAGAAAATCCTATCGTTTCCGTAGAAACGTATCTCGATTTAGAAGGACAATGCAGGGATCCCAGAGTATTTCATATGGACGCAATTTGTGTGTTAATTCGGCAATGTGAGGGAGCGAGGGATGCAGTAAAGGAGGAATAATGCATCGGAAAAGAGATACTCGGAACCCCAAAGAAAATCCTGTCGTTTCCGTAGAAACGAATCCCGATTTAGAAGGACAATGCAGGGAATCCAGAGTATTTCATATGGACGCAAATTGTGTGTTAATTCGTCAATGTGAGGGAGCGAGGGATGCAGTAAAGGAGGAAAAATGCATCGGAAAAGAGATACTCGGAACCCCAAAGAAAATCCTATCGTTTCCGTAGAAACGAATCCCGATTTAGAAGGACAATGCAGGGAACCCAGAGTATTTCATATGGACTCAATTTGTGTGTTAATTCGTCAATGTGAGGGAGCGAGGGATGCAGTAAAGGAGGAATAATGCATCGGAAAAGAGATACTCGGAACCCCAAAGAAAATCCTATCGTTTCCGTAGAAACGTATCTCGATTTAGAAGGACAATGCATTGAATCCAGAGTATTTCATATGGACGCCAATTGTGTGTTAATTCGTCAATGTGAGGGAGCGAGGGATGCAGTGAAGGAGCAATAATGCATCGGAAAAGAGATACTCGGAACCCCAAAGAAAATCCTATCGTTTCCGTAGAAACGTATCTCGATTTACAAGAACAATGCAGGGAATCCAAAGTATTTCATATGGACGCAAATTGAGTGTTAATTCGTCAATGTGAGGGAGCGAGGGATGCAGTAAAGGAGGAATAATGCATCGGAAAAGAGATACTCGGAACCCCAAAGAAAATCCTATCGTTTCCGTAGAAACGTATCTCGATTTAGAAGGACAATGCTGGGAATCCAGAGTATATCATATGGACGCAAATTGTGTGTTAATTCGTCTATGTGAGGGAGCGAGGGATGCAGTAAAGGAGGAATAATGCATCGGAAAAGAGATACTCGGAACCCCAAAGAAAATCCTATCGTTTCCGTAGAAACGTATCTCGATTTAGAAGGACAATGCAGGGAATCCAGAGTATTTCATATGGACGCAAATTGTGTGTTAATTCGTCAATGTGAGTGAGCGAGGGAAGCAGTAAAGGAGGAATAATGCATCGGAAAAGAGATACTCGGAACCCCAAGGAAAATCCTAGCGTTTCCGTAGAAACGTATCTCGACTTAGAAGGACAATGCAGTGAATCCAGAGTATTTCATATAGACGCAAATTGTGTGTTAATTCTTCAATGTGAGGGAGCGAGGGATGCAGTAAAGGAGGAATAATGCATCGGAAAAGAGATAGTCGGAACCCCAATGAAAATCCTATCGTTTCCGTAGAAACGTATCTCGATTTAGAAGGACAATGCAGGGAATCCAGAGTATTTCATATGGACGCAAATTGTGTGTTAATTCGTCAATGTGAGGGAGCGAGGGATGCAGTAAAGGAGGAATAATGCATCGGAAAAGAGATACTCTTAACCCCAAAGAAAATCCTATCGTTTCCATAGAAACGTATCTCGATTTAGAAGGACAGTGCAGGGAATCCAGAGTATTTCATATGGACGCAAATTGTGTGTTAATTCGTCAATGTGAGGGAGCGAGGGATGCAGTAAAGGAGGAATAATGCATCGGAAAAGAGATACTCGGAATCCCAAAGAAAATCCTATCTTTTCCGTAGAAACAAATCCCGATTTAGAAGGACAATGCAGGGAATCCAGAGTATTTCATATGGACGCAAATTGTGTGTTAATTCGTCAATGTGAGGGAGCGAGGGATGCAGCAAATGAGGAATAATGCATCGGAAAAGAGATACTCGGAACCCCAAAGAAAATCCTATCGTTTCCGTAGAAACGTATCTCGATTTAGAATGACAATACAGGGAATCCAGAGTATTTCATATGGATGCAAATTGTGTGTTAATTCGTCAATGTGAGTGAGCGAGGGATGCAGTAAAGGAGGAAAAATGCATCGGAAAAGAGATACTCGGAACCCCAAAGAAAATCCTATCGTTTCCGCAGAAACGAATCCCGATTTAGGAGGACAATGCAGGGAACCCAGAGTATTTCATATGGACGCAAATTGTGTGTTAATTCGTCAATGTGAGGGAGCGAGGGATGCAGTAAAGGAGGAATAATGCATCGGAAAAGAGATACTCGGAACCCCAAAGAAAATCCTATCGTTTCCGTAGAAACGTATCTCGATTTAGAAGGACAATGCAGGGATCCCAGAGTATTTCATATGGACGCAATTTGTGTGTTAATTCGGCAATGTGAGGGAGCGAGGGATGCAGTAAAGGAGGAATAATGCATCGGAAAAGAGATACTCGGAACCCCAAAGAAAATCCTGTCGTTTCCGTAGAAACGAATCCCGATTTAGAAGGACAATGCAGGGAATCCAGAGTATTTCATATGGACGCAAATTGTGTGTTAATTCGTCAATGTGAGGGAGCGAGGGATGCAGTAAAGGAGGAATAATGCATCGGAAAAGAGATACTCGGAACCCCAAAGAAAATCCTATCGTTTCCGTAGAAACGTATCTCGATGTAGATGGACAATGCAGGGAATCCAGAGTATTTCATATGGACGCAAATTGTGTGTTAATTCGTCAATGTGAGTTAGCGAGAGATGCAGTAAAGGAGGAATAATGCATCGGAAAAGAGATACTCGGAACCCCAAAGAAAATCCTGTCGTTTCCGTAGAAACGTATCTCGATTTAGAAGGACAATGCAGGGAATCCAGAGTATTTCATATGGACGCAAATTGTGTGTTAATTCGTCAATGTGAGTGAGCGAGGGATGCAGTAAAGGAGGAATAATGCATCGGTAAAGAGATACTCGGAACCCCAAGGAAAATCCTAGCGTTTCCGTAGAAACGTATCTCGACTTAGAAGGACAATGCAGTGAATCCAGAGTATTTCATATAGACGCAAATTGTGTGTTAATTCGTCAATGTGAGGGAGCGAGGGATGCAGTAAAGGAGGAATAATGCATCGGAAAAGAGATACTCTTAACCCCAAAGAAAATCCTATCGTTTCCATAGAAACGTATCTCGATTTAGAAGGACAGTGCAGGGAATCCAGGGTATTTCATATGGACGCAAATTGTGTGTTAATTCGTCAATGTGAGGGAGCGAGGGATGCAGTAAAGCAGGAATAATGCATCGGAAAAGAGATACTCGGAATCCCAAAGAAAATCCTATCTTTTCCGTAGAAACAAATCCCGATTTAGAAGGACAATGCAGGGAATCCAGAGTATTTCATATGGACGCAAATTGTGTGTTAATTCGTCAATGTGAGGGAGCGAGGGATGCAGCAAATGAGGAATAATGCATCGGAAAAGAGATACTCGGAACCCCAAAGAAAATCCTATCGTTTCCGTAGAAACGTATCTCGATTTAGAATGACAATACAGGGAATCCAGAGTATTTCATATGGATGCAAATTGTGTGTTAATTCGTCAATGTGAGTGAGCGAGGGATGCAGTAAAGGAGGAAAAATGCATCGGAAAAGAGATACTCGGAACCCCAAAGAAAATCCTATCGTTTCCGCAGAAACGAATCCCGATTTAGAAGGACAATGCAGGGAACCCAGAGTATTTCATATGGACTCAATTTGTGTGTTAATTCGTCAATGTGACGGAGCGAGGGATGCAGTAAAGGAGGAATAATGCATCGGAAAAGAGATACTCGGAACCCCAAAGAAAATCCTATCGTTTCCATAGAAACGTATCTCGATTTCGAAGGACAATGCAGGGAATCCAGAGTATTTCATATGGACGCAAATTGTGTGTTAATTCGTCAATGTGAGGGAGCGAGGGATACAGTAAAGGAGGAATAATGCATCGGAAAAGAGAACTCGGAACCCCAAAGTAAATCCTATCGTTTCCGTAGAAACGTATCTCCATTTAGAATGACAATGCAGGGAATCCAGAGTATTTCATATGGACGCAAATTGTGTGTTAATTCGTCAATGTGAGGGAGCGAGGGATGCAGTAAAGGAGGAATAATGCATCGGAAAAGAGATACTCGACTCCCAAAAGAAAATCCTTTCGTTTCTGTAGAAACGTATCTCGTTGTAGAAAGATAATGCAGGGATCCCAGAGTATTTCATATGGACGCAATTTGTGTGTTAATTCGGCAATGTGAGGGAGCGAGGGATGCAGTAAAGGAGGAATAATGCATCGGAAAAGAGATACTCGGAACCCCAAAGAAAATCCTTTCGTTTCCGTAGAAACGAATCCCGATTTAGAAGGACAATGCAGGGAATCCAGAGTATTTCATATGGACGCAAATTGTGTGTTAATTCGTCAATGTGAGGGAGCGAGGGATGCAGTAAAGGAGGAATAATGCATCGGAAAAGAGATACTCGGAACCCCAAAGAAAATCCTATCGTTTCCGTAGAAACGTATCTCGATGTAGATGGACAATGCAGGGAATCCAGAGTATTTCATATGGACGCAAATTGTGTGTTAATTCGTCAATGTGAGTTAGCGAGGGATGCAGTAAAGGAGGAATAATGCATCGGAAAAGAGATACTCGGAACCCCAAAGAAAATCCTGTCGTTTCCGTAGAAACGTATCTCGATTTAGAAGGACAATGCAGGGAATCCTGAGTATTTCATATGGACGCAAATTGTGTGTTAATTCGTCAATGTGTGGGAGCGAGGAATGCAGTAAAGGAGGAATAATGCATCGGAAAAGAGATACTCGGAACCCCAAAGAAAATCCTTTCGTTTCCGTAGGAACGTATCTCGATTTAGGAGGACAATGCAGGGAATCCAGAGTATTTCATATGGACGCAAATTGTGTGATAATTCGTCAATGTGAGGGAGCGAGGGATGCAGTAAAGGAGGAATAATGCATCGGAAAAGAGATACTCGGAACCCCAAAGAAAATCCTATCGTTTCCGTAGAAACGTATCTCGATTTAGAAGGAGAATGCAGGGAATCCAGAGTATATCATATGGACGCAAATTGTGTGTTAATTCGTCAATGTGAGGGAGCGAGGGATGCAGTAAAGGAGGAATAATGCATCGGAAAAGAGATACTCGGAACCCCAAAGAAAATCCTATCGTTTCCGTAGAAACGTATCTCGATTTAGAAGGACAATGCAGGGAATCCAGAGTATTTCATATGGTCGCAAATTGTGTGTTAATTCGTCAATGTGAGGGAGCGAGGGATGCAGTAAAGGAGGAATAATGCATCGGAAAAGAGATACTCGGAACCCCAAAGAAAATCCTACCGTTTCCGTAGAAACGTATCTCGATTTAGAAGGACAATGCAGGGAATCCAGAGTATTTCATATGGACGCAAATTGTGTGTTAATTCGTCAATGTGAGGGAGCGAGGGATGCAGTAAAGGAGGAATAATGCATCGGAAAAGAGATACTCTTAACCCCAAAGAAAATCCTATCGTTTCCATAGAAACGTATCTCGATTTAGAAGGACAATGCAGGGAATCCAGAGTATTTCATATGGACGCAAATTGTGTGTTAATTCGTCAAATTGAGGGAGCGAGGGATGCAGTAAAGGAGGAATAATGCATCGGAAAAGAGATACTCGGAATCCCAAAGAAAATCCTATCGTTCCCGTAGAAACAAATCCCGATTTAGAAGGACAATGCAGGGAATCCAGAGAATTTCATATGGACGCAAATTGTGTGTTAATTTGTCAATGTGAGGGAGCGAGGTATGCAGCAAATGAGGAAAAATGCATCGGAAAAGAGATACTCGGAACCCCAAAGAAAATCCTATCGTTTCCGCAGAAACGAATCCCGATTTAGAAGGACAATGCAGGGAACCCAGGGTATTTCATATGGACTCAATTTGTGTGTTAATTCGTCAATGTGACGGAGCGAGGGATGCAGTAAAGGAGGAATAATGCATCGGAAAAGAGATACTAGGAACCCCAAAGAAAATCCTATCGTTTCCATAGAAACGTATCTCGATTTAGAAGGACAATGCAGGGAATCCAGAGTATTTCATATGGGCGCAAATTGTGTGTTAATTCGTCAATGTGAGGGAGCGAGGGATGCAGTAAAGGAGGAATAATGCATCGGAAAAGAGATACTCGGAACCCCAAAGAAAATCCTATCGTTTCCGTAGAAACGTATCTCGATTTAGAAGGACAATGCAGGGAATCCAGAGTATTTCATATGGACGCAAATTGTGTGTTAATTCGTCAATGTGAGGGAGCGAGGGATGCAGTAAAGGAGGAATAATGCATCGGAAAAGAGATACTCGACTCCCAAATGAAAATCCTTTCGTTTCTGTAGAAACGTATCTCGATGTAGAAAGATAATGCAGGGATCCCAGAGTATTTCATATGGACGCAATTTGTGTGTTAATTCGGCAATGTGAGGGAGCGAGGGATGCAGTAAAGGAGGAATAATGCATCGGAAAAGAGATACTCGGAACCCCAAAGAAAATCCTGTCGTTTCCGTAGAAACGAATCCCGATTTAGAAGGACAATGCAGGGAATCCAGAGTATTTCATATGGACGCAAATTGTGTGTTAATTCGTCAATGTGAGGGAGCGAGGGATGCAGTAAAGGAGGAATACTGCATCGGAAAAGAGATACTCGGAACCCCAAAGAAAATCCTATCGTTTCCGTAGAAACGTATCTCGATGTAGATGGACAATGCAGGGAATCCAGAGTATTTCATATGGACGCAAATTGTGTGTTAATTCGTCAATGTGAGTTAGCGAGGGATGCAGTAAAGGAGGAATAATGCATCGGAAAAGAGATACTCGGAACCCCAAAGAAAATCCTGTCGTTTCCGTAGAAACGTATCTCGATTTAGAAGGACAATGCAGGGAATCCTGAGTATTTCATATGGACGCAAATTGTGTGTTAATTCGTCAATGTGTGGGAGCGAGGGATGCAGTAAAGGAGGAATAATGCATCGGAAAAGAGATACTCGGAACCCCAAAGAAAATCCTTTCGTTTCCGTAGAAACGTATCTCGATTTAGGAGGACAATGCAGGGAATCCAGAGTATTTCATATGGACGCAAATTGTGTGTTAATTCGTCAATGTGAGGGAGCGAGGGATGCAGTAAAGGAGGAATAATGCATCGGAAAAGAGATACTCGGAACCCCAAAGAAAATCCTATCGTTTCCGTAGAAACGTATCTCGATTTAGAAGGAGAATGCAGGGAATCCAGAGTATATCATATGGACGCAAATTGTGTGTTAATTCGTCAATGTGAGGGAGCGAGGGATGCAGTAAAGGAGGAATAATGCATCGGAAAAGAGATACTCGGAACCCCAAAGAAAGTCCTATCGATTCCGTAGAAACGTATCTCGATTTAGAAGGACAATGCAGGGAATCCAGAGTATTTCATATGGACGCAAATTGTGTGTTAATTCGTCAATGTGAGGGAGCGAGGGATGCAGTAAAGGAGGAATAATGCATCGGAAAAGAGATACTCGGAACCCCAAGGAAAATCCTACCGTTTCCGTAGAAACGTATCTCGATTTAGAAGGACAATGCAGGGAATCCAGAGTATTTCGTATGGACGCAAATTGTGTGTTAATTCGTCAATGTGAGGGAGCGAGGGATGCAGTAAAGGAGGAATAATGCATCGGAAAAGAGATACTCGGAACCCCAAAGAAAATCCTATCGTTCCCGTAGAAACAAATCCCGATTTAGAAGGACAATGCAGGGAATCCAGAGAATTTCATATGGACGCAAATTGTGTGTTAATTTGTCAATGTGAGGGAGCGAGGTATGTGGTAAATGAGGAATAATGCATCCGAAAAGAGATACACGGAACCCCAAAGAAAATCCTATCGTTTCCGTAGAAACATATCTCGATTTAGAAGGACAATGCAGGGAATCCAGAGTATTTCATATGGACGCCAATTGTGTGTTAATTCGTCAATATGAGGGAGCGAGGGATGCAGTAAAGGAGGAATAATGCATCGGAATAGATATACTTGGAACCCCAAAGAAAAGCCTATCGTTTCCATAGAAACGTATCTCGATTTAGAAGGACAGTGCAGGGAATCCAGAGTATTTCATATGGACGCAAATTGTGTGTTAATTCGTCAATGTGAGGGAGCGAGGGATGCAGTAAAGGAGGAATAATGCATCGGAAAAGAGATACTCGGAATCCCAAAGAAAATCCTATCTTTTCCGTAGAAACAAATCCCGATTTAGAAGGACAATGCAGGGAATCCAGAGTATTTCATATGGACGCAAATTGTGTGTTAATTCGTCAATGTGAGGGAGCGAGGGATGCAGCAAATGAGGAATAATGCATCGGAAAAGAGATACTCGGAACCCCAAAGAAAATCCTATCGTTTCCGTAGAAACGTATCTCGATTTAGAATGACAATACAGGGAATCCAGAGTATTTCATATGGATGCAAATTGTGTGTTAATTCGTCAATGTGAGTGAGCGAGGGATGCAGTAAAGGAGGAAAAATGCATCGGAAAAGAGATACTCGGAACCCCAAAGAAAATCCTATCGTTTCCGCAGAAACGAATCCCGATTTAGGAGGACAATGCAGGGAACCCAGAGTATTTCATATGGACGCAAATTGTGTGTTAATTCGTCAATGTGAGGGAGCGAGGGATGCAGTAAAGGAGGAATAATGCATCGGAAAAGAGATACTCGGAACCCCAAAGAAAATACTATCGTTTCCGTAGAAACGTATCTCGATTTAGAAGGACAATGCAGGGATCCCAGAGTATTTCATATGGACGCAATTTGTGTGTTAATTCGGCAATGTGAGGGAGCGAGGGATGCAGTAAAGGAGGAATAATGCATCGGAAAAGAGATACTCGGAACCCCAAAGAAAATACTGTCGTTTCCGTAGAAACGAATCCCGATTTAGAAGGACAATGCAGGGAATCCAGAGTATTTCATATGGACGCAAATTGTGTGTTAATTCGTCAATGTGAGGGAGCGAGGGATGCAGTAAAGGAGGAATAATGCATCGGAAAAGAGATACTCGGAACCCCAAAGAAAATCCTATCGTTTCCGTAGAAACGTATCTCGATGTAGATGGACAATGCAGGGAATCCAGAGTATTTCATATGGACGCAAATTGTGTGTTAATTCGTCAATGTGAGTTAGCGAGGGATGCAGTAAAGGAGGAATAATGCATCGGAAAAGAGATACTCGGAACCCCAAAGAAAATCCTGTCGTTTCCGTAGAAACGTATCTCGATTTAGAAGGACAATGCAGGGAATCCAGAGTATTTCATATGGACGCAAATTGTGTGTTAATTCGTCAATGTGAGTGAGCGAGGGATGCAGTAAAGGAGGAATAATGCATCGGTAAAGAGATACTCGGGACCCCAAGGAAAATCCTAGCGTTTCCGTAGAAACGTATCTCGACTTAGAAGGACAATGCAGTGAATCCAGAGTATTTCATATAGACGCAAATTGTGTGTTAATTCGTCAATGTGAGGGAGCGAGGGATGCAGTAAAGGAGGAATAATGCATCGGAAAAGAGATACTCTTAACCCCAAAGAAAATCCTATCGTTTCCATAGAAACGTATCTCGATTTAGAAGGACAGTGCAGGGAATCCAGGGTATTTCATATGGACGCAAATTGTGTGTTAATTCGTCAATGTGAGGGAGCGAGGGATGCAGTAAAGCAGGAATAATGCATCGGAAAAGAGATACTCGGAATCCCAAAGAAAATCCTATCTTTTCCGTAGAAACAAATCCCGATTTAGAAGGACAATGCAGGGAATCCAGAGTATTTCATATGGACGCAAATTGTGTGTTAATTCGTCAATGTGAGGGAGCGAGGGATGCAGCAAATGAGGAATAATGCATCGGAAAAGAGATACTCGGAACCCCAAAGAAAATCCTATCGTTTCCGTAGAAACGTATCTCGATTTAGAATGACAATACAGGGAATCCAGAGTATTTCATATGGATGCAAATTGTGTGTTAATTCGTCAATGTGAGTGAGCGAGGGATGCAGTAAAGGAGGAAAAATGCATCGGAAAAGAGATACTCGGAACCCCAAAGAAAATCCTATCGTTTCCGCAGAAACGAATCCCGATTTAGAAGGACAATGCAGGGAACCCAGAGTATTTCATATGGACTCAATTTGTGTGTTAATTCGTCAATGTGACGGAGCGAGGGATGCAGTAAAGGAGGAATAATGCATCGGAAAAGAGATACTCGGAACCCCAAAGAAAATCCTATCGTTTCCATAGAAACGTATCTCGATTTCGAAGGACAATGCAGGGAATCCAGAGTATTTCATATGGACGCAAATTGTGTGTTAATTCGTCAATGTGAGGGAGCGAGGGATACAGTAAAGGAGGAATAATGCATCGGAAAAGAGAACTCGGAACCCCAAAGAAAATCCTATCGTTTCCGTAGAAACGTATCTCGATTTAGAATGACAATGCAGGGAATCCAGAGTATTTCATATGGACGCAAATTGTGTGTTAATTCGTCAATGTGAGGGAGCGAGGGATGCAGTAAAGGAGGAATAATGCATCGGAAAAGAGATACTCGACTCCCAAAAGAAAATCCTTTCGTTTCTGTAGAAACGTATCTCGTTGTAGAAAGATAATGCAGGGATCCCAGAGTATTTCATATGGACGCAATTTGTGTGTTAATTCGGCAATGTGAGGGAGCGAGGGATGCAGTAAAGGAGGAATAATGCATCGGAAAAGAGATACTCGGAACCCCAAAGAAAATCCTTTCGTTTCCGTAGAAACGAATCCCGATTTAGAAGGACAATGCAGGGAATCCAGAGTATTTCATATGGGCGCAAATTGTGTGTTAATTCGTCAATGTGAGGGAGCGAGGGATGCAGTAAAGGAGGAATAATGCATCGGAAAAGAGATACTCGGAACCCCAAAGAAAATCCTATCGTTTCCGTAGAAACGTATCTCGATGTAGATGGACAATGCAGGGAATCCAGAGTATTTCATATGGACGCAAATTGTGTGTTAATTCGTCAATGTGAGTTAGCGAGGGATGCAGTAAAGGAGGAATAATGCATCGGAAAAGAGATACTCGGAACCCCAAAGAAAATCCTGTCGTTTCCGTAGAAACGTATCTCGATTTAGAAGGACAATGCAGGGAATCCTGAGTATTTCATATGGACGCAAATTGTGTGTTAATTCGTCAATGTGTGGGAGCGAGGAATGCAGTAAAGGAGGAATAATGCATCGGAAAAGAGATACTCGGAACCCCAAAGAAAATCCTTTCGTTTCCGTAGGAACGTATCTCGATTTAGGAGGACAATGCAGGGAATCCAGAGTATTTCATATGGACGCAAATTGTGTGATAATTCGTCAATGTGAGGGAGCGAGGGATGCAGTAAAGGAGGAATAATGCATCGGAAAAGAGATACTCGGAACCCCAAAGAAAATCCTATCGTTTCCGTAGAAACGTATCTCGATTTAGAAGGAGAATGCAGGGAATCCAGAGTATATCATATGGACGCAAATTGTGTGTTAATTCGTCAATGTGAGGGAGCGAGGGATGCAGTAAAGGAGGAATAATGCATCGGAAAAGAGATACTCGGAACCCCAAAGAAAATCCTATCGTTTCCGTAGAAACGTATCTCGATTTAGAAGGACAATGCAGGGAATCCAGAGTATTTCATATGGTCGCAAATTGTGTGTTAATTCGTCAATGTGAGGGAGCGAGGGATGCAGTAAAGGAGGAATAATGCATCGGAAAAGAGATACTCGGAACCCCAAAGAAAATCCTACCGTTTCCGTAGAAACGTATCTCGATTTAGAAGGACAATGCAGGGAATCCAGAGTATTTCATATGGACGCAAATTGTGTGTTAATTCGTCAATGTGAGGGAGCGAGGGATGCAGTAAAGGAGGAATAATGCATCGGAAAAGAGATACTCTTAACCCCAAAGAAAATCCTATCGTTTCCATAGAAACGTATCTCGATTTAGAAGGACAATGCAGGGAATCCAGAGTATTTCATATGGACGCAAATTGTGTGTTAATTCGTCAAATTGAGGGAGCGAGGGATGCAGTAAAGGAGGAATAATGCATCGGAAAAGAGATACTCGGAATCCCAAAGAAAATCCTATCGTTCCCGTAGAAACAAATCCCGATTTAGAAGGACAATGCAGGGAATCCAGAGAATTTCATATGGACGCAAATTGTGTGTTAATTTGTCAATGTGAGGGAGCGAGGTATGCAGCAAATGAGGAAAAATGCATCGGAAAAGAGATACTCGGAACCCCAAAGAAAATCCTATCGTTTCCGCAGAAACGAATCCCGATTTAGAAGGACAATGCAGGGAACCCAGAGTATTTCATATGGACTCAATTTGTGTGTTAATTCGTCAATGTGACGGAGCGAGGGATGCAGTAAAGGAGGAATAATGCATCGGAAAAGAGATACTAGGAACCCCAAAGAAAATCCTATCGTTTCCATAGAAACGTATCTCGATTTAGAAGGACAATGCAGGGAATCCAGAGTATTTCATATGGACGCAAATTGTGTGTTAATTCGTCAATGTGAGGGAGCGAGGGATGCAGTAAAGGAGGAATAATGCATCGGAAAAGAGATACTCGGAACCCCAAAGAAAATCCTATCGTTTCCGTAGAAACGTATCTCGATTTAGAAGGACAATGCAGGGAATCCAGAGTATTTCATATGGACGCAAATTGTGTGTTAATTCGTCAATGTGAGGGAGCGAGGGATGCAGTAAAGGAGGAATAATGCATCGGAAAAGAGATACTCGACTCCCAAATGAAAATCCTTTCGTTTCTGTAGAAACGAATCTCGATGTAGAAAGATAATGCAGGGATCCCAGAGTATTTCATATGGACGCAATTTGTGTGTTAATTCGGCAATGTGAGGGAGCGAGGGATGCAGTAAAGGAGGAATAATGCATCGGAAAAGAGATACTCGGAACCCCAAAGAAAATCCTGTCGTTTCCGTAGAAACGAATCCCGATTTAGAAGGACAATGCAGGGAATCCAGAGTATTTCATATGGACGCAAATTGTGTGTTAATTCGTCAATGTGAGGGAGCGAGGGATGCAGTAAAGGAGGAATACTGCATCGGAAAAGAGATACTCGGAACCCCAAAGAAAATCCTATCGTTTCCGTAGAAACGTATCTCGATGTAGATGGACAATGCAGGGAATCCAGAGTATTTCATATGGACGCAAATTGTGTGTTAATTCGTCAATGTGAGTTAGCGAGGGATGCAGTAAAGGAGGAATAATGCATCGGAAAAGAGATACTCGGAACCCCAAAGAAAATCCTGTCGTTTCCGTAGAAACGTATCTCGATTTAGAAGGACAATGCAGGGAATCCTGAGTATTTCATATGGACGCAAATTGTGTGTTAATTCGTCAATGTGTGGGAGCGAGGGATGCAGTAAAGGAGGAATAATGCATCGGAAAAGAGATACTCGGAACCCCAAAGAAAATCCTTTCGTTTCCGTAGAAACGTATCTCGATTTAGGAGGACAATGCAGGGAATCCAGAGTATTTCATATGGACGCAAATTGTGTGTTAATTCGTCAATGTGAGGGAGCGAGGGATGCAGTAAAGGAGGAATAATGCATCGGAAAAGAGATACTCGGAACCCCAAAGAAAATCCTATCGTTTCCGTAGAAACGTATCTCGATTTAGAAGGAGAATGCAGGGAATCCAGAGTATATCATATGGACGCAAATTGTGTGTTAATTCGTCAATGTGAGGGAGCGAGGGATGCAGTAAAGGAGGAATAATGCATCGGAAAAGAGATACTCGGAACCCCAAAGAAAGTCCTATCGATTCCGTAGAAACGTATCTCGATTTAGAAGGACAATGCAGGGAATCCAGAGTATTTCATATGGACGCAAATTGTGTGTTAATTCGTCAATGTGAGGGAGCGAGGGATGCAGTAAAGGAGGAATAATGCATCGGAAAAGAGATACTCGGAACCCCAAGGAAAATCCTACCGTTTCCGTAGAAACGTATCTCGATTTAGAAGGACAATGCAGGGAATCCAGAGTATTTCGTATGGACGCAAATTGTGTGTTAATTCGTCAATGTGAGGGAGCGAGGGATGCAGTAAAGGAGGAATAATGCATCGGAAAAGAGATACTCGGAACCCCAAAGAAAATCCTATCGTTCCCGTAGAAACAAATCCCGATTTAGAAGGACAATGCAGGGAATCCAGAGAATTTCATATGGACGCAAATTGTGTGTTAATTTGTCAATGTGAGGGAGCGAGGTATGTGGTAAATGAGGAATAATGCATCCGAAAAGAGATACACGGAACCCCAAAGAAAATCCTATCGTTTCCGTAGAAACATATCTCGATTTAGAAGGACAATGCAGGGAATCCAGAGTATTTCATATGGACGCCAATTGTGTGTTAATTCGTCAATATGAGGGAGCGAGGGATGCAGTAAAGGAGGAATAATGCATCGGAATAGATATACTTGGAACCCCAAAGAAAATCCTATCGTTTCCGCAGAAACGTATCTCGATTTAGAAGGACAATGCAGGGAATCCAGAGTATTTCATATGGACGCAAATTGTGTGTTAATTCGTCAATGTGAGGGAGCGAGGGATGCAGCAAAGGAGGAATAATGCATCGGAAAAGAGATACTCGGAACCCCAAACAAAATCCTATCGTTTCCGTATAAACGTATCTTGATTTAGAAGGACAATGCAGGGAATCCAGAGTATTTCATATGGACGCCAATTGTGTGTTAATTCGTCAATGTGAGGGAGCGAGGGATGCAGTAAAGGAGGAATAATGCATCAGAAAAAGAGATACTCGGAACCCCAAAGAAAATCCTATCGTTTCCGTAGAAACGTATCTCGATTTAGAAGGACAATGCAGGGAATCCAGAGTATTTCATATGGACGCAAATTGTGTGTTAATTCGTCAATGTGAGGGAGCGAACGATGCAGTAAAGGAGGAATAATGCATCGGAAAAGAGATACTCGACCCTCAAAAGAAAATCCTTTCGTTTCTGTAGAAACGTATCTCGATGTAGAAAGATAATGCAGGGATCCCAGAGTATTTCATATGGACGCAATTTGTGTGTTAATTCGGCAATGTGAGGGAGCGAGGGATGCAGTAAAGGAGGAATAATGCATCGGAAAAGAGATACTCGGAACCCCAAAGAAAATCCTGTCGTTTCCGTAGAAACGAATCCCGATTTAGAAGGACAATGCAGGGAATCCAGGGTATTTCATATGGACGCAAATTGTGTGTTAATTCGTCAATGTGAGGGAGCGAAGGATGCAGTAAAGGAGGAATAATGCATCGGAAAAGAGATACTCGGAACCCCAAAGAAAATCCTATCGTTCCCGTAGAAACAAATCCCGATTTAGAAGGACAATGCAGGGAATCCAGAGAATTTCATATGGACGCAAATTGTGTGTTAATTTGTCAATGTGAGGGAGCGAGGTATGTGCTAAATGAGGAATAATGCATCCGAAAAGAGATACACGGAACCCCAAAGAAAATCCTATCGTTTCCGTAGAAACATATCTCGATTTAGAAGGACAATGCAGGGAATCCAGAGTATTTCATATGGACGCCAATTGTGTGTTAATTCGTCAATATGAGGGAGCGAGGGATGCAGTAAAGGAGGAATAATGCATCGGAATAGATATACTTGGAACCCCAAAGAAAATCCTATCGTTTCCGCAGAAACGTATCTCGATTTAGAAGGACAATGCAGGGAATCCAGAGTATTTCATATGGACGCAAATTGTGTGTTAATTCGTCAATGTGAGGGAGCGAGGGATGCAGCAAAGGAGGAATAATGCATCGGAAAAGAGATACTCGGAACCCCAAACAAAATCCTATCGTTTCCGTATAAACGTATCTTGATTTAGAAGGACAATGCAGGGAATCCAGAGTATTTCATATGGACGCCAATTGTGTGTTAATTCGTCAATGTGAGGGAGCGAGGGATGCAGTAAAGGAGGAATAATGCATCAGAAAAAGAGATACTCGGAACCCCAAAGAAAATCCTATCGTTTCCGTAGAAACGTATCTCGATTTAGAAGGACAATGCAGGGAATCCAGAGTATTTCATATGGACGCAAATTGTGTGTTAATTCGTCAATGTGAGGGAGCGAACGATGCAGTAAAGGAGGAATAATGCATCGGAAAAGAGATACTCGACCCTCAAAAGAAAATCCTTTCGTTTCTGTAGAAACGTATCTCGATGTAGAAAGATAATGCAGGGATCCCAGAGTATTTCATATGGACGCAATTTGTGTGTTAATTCGGCAATGTGAGGGAGCGAGGGATGCAGTAAAGGAGGAATAATGCATCGGAAAAGAGATACTCGGAACCCCAAAGAAAATACTGTCGTTTCCGTAGAAACGAATCCCGATTTAGAAGGACAATGCAGGGAATCCAGGGTATTTCATATGGACGCAAATTGTGTGTTAATTCGTCAATGTGAGGGAGCGAGGGATGCAGTAAAGGAGGAATAATGCATCGGAAAAGAGATACTCGGAACCCCAAAGAAAATCCTATCGTTTCCGTAGAAACGTATCTCGATTTAGATGGACAATGCAGGGAATCCAGAGTATTTCATATGGACGCAAATTGTGTGTTAATTCGTCAATGTGAGTTAGCGAGGGATGCAGTAAAAGAGGAATAATGCATCGGAAAAGAGATACTCGGAACCCCAAAGAAAATCCTGTCGTTTCCGTAGAAACGTATCTCGATTTAGAAGGACAATGCAGGGAATCCTGAGTATTTCATATGGACGCAAATTGTGTGTTAATTCGTCAATGTGTGGGAGCGAGGGATGCAGTAAAGGAGGAATAATGCATCGGAAAAGAGATACTCGGAACCCCAAAGAAAATCCTATCGTTTCCGTAGAAACGTATCTCGATTTAGGAGGACAATGCAGGGAATCCAGAGTATTTCAAATGGACGCAAATTGTGTGTTAATTCGTCAATGTGAGGGAGCGAGGGATGCAGTAAAGGAGGAATAATGCATCGGAAAAGAGATACTCGGAACCCCAAAGAAAATCCTATCGTTTCCGTAGAAACGTATCTCGATTTAGAAGGACAATGCAGGGAATCCAGAGTATATCATATGGACGCAAATTGTGTGTTAATTCGTCAATGTGAGGGAGCGAGGGATGCAGTAAAGGAGGAATAATGCATCGGAAAAGAGATACTCGGAACCCCAAAGAAAATCCTATCGTTTCCGTTGAAACGTATCTCGATGTAGAAGGACAATGCAGGGAATCCAGAGTATTTCATATGGACGCAAATTGTGTGTTAATTCTTCAATGTGAGGGAGCGAGGGATGCAGTAAAGGAGGAATAATGCATCGGAAAAGAGATACTCGGAACCCCAAGGAAAATCCTCTCGTTTCCGTAGAAACGTATCTCGATTTAGAAGGACAATGCAGTGAATCCAGAGTATTTCATATAGACGCAAATTGTGTGTTAATTCTTCAATGTGAGGGAGCGAGGGATGCAGTAAAGGAGGAATAATGCATCGGAAAAGAGATAGTCGGAACCCCAATGAAAATGCTATCGTTTCCGTAGAAACGTATCTCGATTTAGAAGGACAATGCAGGGAATCCAGAGTATTTCATATGGACACAAATTGTGTGTTAAATCGTCAATGTGAGGGAGCGAGGAATGCAGTAAAGGAGGGATAATGCATCGGAAAAGAGATACTCTTAACCCCAAAGAAAATCCTATCTTATCCGTAGAAACGTATCTCGATTTAGAAGGACAATGCGGGGAATCCAGAGTATTTCATATGGACGCAAATTGTGTGTTAATTCGTCAATGTGAGGGAGCGAGGGATGCAGTAAAGGAGGAATAATGCATCGGAAAAGAGATACTCTTAACCCCAAAGAAAATCCTATCGTTTCCATAGAAACGCATCTCGATTTAGAAGGACAATGCAGGGAATCCAGAGTATTTCATATGGACGCAAATTGTGTGTTAATTCGTCAATGTGAGGGAGCGAGGGATGCAGTAAAGGAGGAATAATGTATCGGAAAAGAGATACTTGGAAACCCAAAGAAAATCCTATCGTTTCCGTAGAAACGTATCTCGATTAGAAGGACAATGCAGGGAATCCAGAGTATTTCATATGGACGCAAATTGTGTGTTAATTCGTCAATGTGAGGGAGCGAGGGATGCAGCAAAGGAGGAATAATGCATCGGAAAAGAGATACTCGGAACCACAAAGAAAATCCTATCGTTTCCGTAGAAACGTATCTCGATTTAGAAGGACAATGCAGGGAATCCAGAGTATTTCATATGGACGCAAATTGTGTGTTAATTCGTCAATGTGAGTGAGCGAGGGATGCAGTAAAGGAGGAATATTGCATCGGAAAAGAGATACTCGGAACCCCAAGGAAAATCCTAGCGTTTCCGTAGAAACGTATCTCGACTTAGAAGGACAATGCAGTGAATCCAGAGTATTTCATATAGACGCAAATTGTGTGTTAATTCTTCAATGTGAGGGAGCGAGGGATGCAGTAAAGGAGGAATAATGCATCGGAAAAGAGATAGTCGGAACCCCAATGAAAATCCTATCGTTTCCGTAGAAACGTATCTCGATTTAGAAGGACAATGCAGGGAATCCAGAGTATTTCATATGGACGCAAATTGTGTGTTAATTCGTCAATGTGAGGGAGCGAGGGATGCAGTAAAGGAGGAATAATGCATCGGAAAAGAGATACTCTTAACCCCAAAGAAAATCCTATCGTTTCCATAGAAACGTATCTCGATTTAGAAGGACAGTGCAGGGAATCCAGAGTATTTCATATGGACGCAAATTGTGTGTTAATTCGTCAATGTGAGGGAGCGAGGGATGCAGTAAAGGGGGAATAATGCATCGGAAAAGAGATACTCGGAATCCCAAAGAAAATCCTATCTTTTCCGTAGAAACAAATCCCGATTTAGAAGGACAATGCAGGGAATCCAGAGTATTTCATATGGACGCAAATTGTGTGTTAATTCGTCAATGTGAGGGAGCGAGGGATGCAGCAAATGAGGAATAATGCATCGGAAAAGAGATACTCGGAACCCCAAAGAAAATCCTATCATTTCCGTAGAAACGTATCTCGATTTAGAATGACAATACAGGGAATCCAGAGTATTTCATATGGACGCAAATTGTGTGTTAATTCGTCAATGTGAGGGAGCGAGGGATGCAGTAAAGGAGGAATAATGCATCGGAAAAGAGATACTCGGAACCCCAAAGAAAATCCTCTCGTTTCCGTAGAAACGTATCTCGCTTTAGAAGGTCAATGCAGGGTATCCAGAGTATTTCATATGGACGCAAATTGTGTGTTAATTCGTCAATGTGAGGGAGCGAGGGATGCAGTGAAGGAGGAATAATGCATCGGAAAAGAGATACTCGGAACCCCAAAGAAAATCCTATCGTTTCCGTAGAAACGTATCTCGATTTACAAGGACAATGCAGGGAATCCAAAGTATTTCATATGGACGCAAATTGTGTGTTAATTCGTCAATGTGAGGGAGCGAGGGATGCAGTAAAGGAGGAATAATGCATCGGAAAAGAGATACTCGGAACCCCAAAGAAAATCCTATCGTTTCCGTAGACACGTATCTCGATTTAGAAGGACAATGCTGGGAATCCAGAGTATATAATATGGACGCAAATTGTGTGTTAATTCGTCAATGTGAGGGAGCGAGGGATGCAGTAAAGGAGGAATTATGCATCGGAAAAGAGATACTCGGAACCCCAAAGAAAATCCTATCGTCTCCGTAGAAACGTATCTCGATTTAGAAGGACAATGCAGGGAATCCAGAGTATTTCATATGGACTCAAATTGTGTGTTAATTCGTCAATGTGAGGGAGCGAGGGATGCAGTAAAGGAGGAATAATGCATCGGAAAAGAGATACTCGGAACCCCAAGGAAAATCCTACCGTTTCCGTAGAAACGTATCTCGATTTAGAAGGACAATGCAGTGAATCCAGAGTATTTCATATAGACGCAAATTGTGTGTTAATTCTTCAATGTGAGAGAGCGAGGGATGCAGTAAAGGAGGAATAATGCATCGGAAAAGAGATAGTCGGAACCCCAATGAAAATGCTATCGTTTCCGTAGAAACGTATCTCGATTTAGAAGGACAATGCAGGGAATCCAGAGTATTTCATATGGACACAAATTGTGTGTTAAATCGTCAATGTGAGGGAGCGAGGAATGCAGTAAAGGAGGGATAATGCATCGGAAAAGAGATACTCGGAACCCCAAAGAAAATCCTATCTTATCCGTAGAAACGTATCTCGATTTAGAAGGACAATGCGGGGAATCCAGAGTATTTCATATGGACGCAAATTGTGTGTTAATTCGTCAATGTGAGGGAGCGAGGGATGCAGTAAAGGAGGAATAATGCATCGGAAAAGAGATACTCTTAACCCCAAAGAAAATCCTATCGTTTCCATAGAAACGCATCTCGATTTAGAAGCACAATGCAGGGAATCCAGTGTATTTCATATGGACGCAAATTGTGTGTTAATTCGTCAATGTGAGGGAGCGAGGGATGCAGTAAAGGAGGAATAATGTATCGGAAAAGAGGTACTTGGAAACCCAAAGAAAATCCTATCGTTTCCGTAGAAACGTATCTCGATTAGAAGGACAATGCTGGGAATCCAGAGTATTTCATATGGACGCAAATTGTGTGTTAATTCGTCAATGTGAGGGAGCGAGGGATGCAGCAAAGGAGGAATAATGCATCGGAAAAGAGATACTCGGAACCACAAAGAAAATCCTATCGTTTCCGTAGAAACGTATCTCGATTTAGAATGACAATACAGGGAATCCAGAGTATTTCATATGGATGCAAATTGTGAGTTAATTCGTCAATGTGAGTGAGCGAGGGATGCAGTAAAAGAGGAAAAATGCATCGGAAAAGAGATACTCGGAGCCCCAAAGAAAATCCTATCGTTTCCGTAGAAACGAATCCCGATTTAGAAGGACAATGCAGGGAACCCAGAGTATTTCATATGGACTCAATTTGTGTGTTAATTCGTCAATGTGAGGTAGCGAGGGATGCAGTAAAGGAGGAATAATGCATCGGAAAAGAGATACTCGGAACCCCAAAGAACATCCTATCGTTTCCGTAGAAACGTATCTCGATTTACAAGGACAATGCAGGGAATCCAAAGTATTTCATATGGACGCAAATTGAGTGTTAATTCGTCAATGTGAGGGAGCGAGGGATGCAGTAAAGGAGGAATAATGCATCGGAAAAGAGATACTCGGAACCCCAAAGAAAATCCTATCGTTTCCGTAGAAACGTATCTCGATTTAGAAGGACAATGCTGGGAATCCAGAGTATATCATATGGACGCAAATTGTGTGTTAATTCGTCAATGTGAGGGAGCGAGGGATGCAGTAAAGGAGGAATAATGTATCGGAAAAGAGATACTCGGAACCTCAAAGAAAATCCTATCGTTTCCGTAGAAACGTATCTCGATTTAGAAGGACAATGCAGGGAATCCAGAGTATTTCATATGGACGCAAATTGTGTGTTAATTCGTCAATGTGAGGGAGCGAGGGATGCAGCAAATGAGGAATAATGCATCGGAAAAGAGATACTCGGAACCCCAAAGAAAATCCTATCGTTTCCGTAGAAACGTATCTCGATTTAGAATGACAATACAGGGAATCCAGAGTATTTCATATGGACGCAAATTGTGTGTTAATTCGTCAATGTGAGGGAGCGAGGGATGCAGTAAAGGAGGAAAAATGCATCGGAAAAGAGATACTCGGAACCCCAAAGAAAATCCAATCGTTTCCGTAGAAACGTATCTCGATTTAGAAGGACAATGCAGGGAATCCAGAGTATTTCATATGGACGCAAATTGTGTGTTAATTCGTCAATGTGAGGGAGCGAGGGATGCAGTAAAGGAGGAATAATGCATCGGAAAAGAGATACTCGGAACCCCAAAGAAAATCCTCTCGTTTCCGTAGAAACGTATCTCGATTTAGAAGGACAATGCAGGGTATCCAGAGTATTTCATATGGACGCAAATTGTGTGTTAATTCGTCAATGTGAGGGAGCGAGGGATGCAGTGAAGGAGGAATAATGAATCGGAAAAGAGATACTCGGAACCCCAAAGAAAATCCTATCGTTTCCGTAGAAACGTATCTCGATTTACAAGGACAATGCAGGGAATCCAAAGTATTTCATATGGACGCAAATTGTGTGTTAATTCGTCAATGTGCGGGAGCGAGGGATGCAGTAAAGGAGGAATAATGCATCGGAAAAGAGATACTCGGAACCCCAAAGAAAATCCTATCGTTTCCGTAGACACGTATCTCGATTTAGAAGGACAATGCTGGGAATCCAGAGTATATAATATGGACGCAAATTGTGTGTTAATTCGTCAATGTGAGGGAGCGAGGGATGCAGTAAAGGAGGAATTATGCATCGGAAAAGAGATACTCGGAACCCCAAAGAAAATCCTATCGTCTCCGTAGAAACGTATCTCGATTTAGAAGGACAATGCAGGGAATCCAGAGTATTTCATATGGACGCAAATTGTGTGTTAATTCGTCAATGTGAGGGATCGAGGGATGCAGTAAAGGAGGAATAATGCATCAGAAAAGAGATACTCGGAACCCCAAGGAAAATCCTACCGTTTCCGTAGAAACGTATCTCGATTTAGAAGGACAATGCAGTGAATCCAGAGTATTTCATATAGACGCAAATTGTGTGTTAATTCTTCAATGTGAGGGAGCGAGGGATGCAGTAAAGGAGGAATAATGCATCGGAAAAGAGATAGTCGGAACCCCAATGAAAATCCTACCGTTTCCGTAGAAACGTATCTCGATTTAGAAGGACAATGCAGGGAATCCAGAGTATTTCATATGGACACAAATTGTGTGTTAAATCGTCAATGTGAGGGAGCGAGGAATGCAGTAAAGGAGGGATAATGCATCGGAAAAGAGATACTCTTAACCCCAAAGAAAATCCTATCTTATCCGTAGAAACGTATCTCGATTTAGAAGCACAATGCAGGGAATCCAGAGTATTTCATATGGACGAAAATTGTGTGTTAATTCGTCAATGTGAGGGAGCGAGGGATGCAGTAAAGGAGGAATAATGCATCGGAAAAGAGATACTCTTAACCCCAAAGAAAATCCTATCGTTTCCATTGAAACGTATCTCGATTTAGAAGGACAGTGCAGGGAATCCAGAGTATTTCATATGGACGCAAATTGTGTGTTAATTCGTCAATGTGAGGGAGCGAGGCATGCAGTAAATGAGGAATAATGCATCAGAAAAGAGATACACGGAACCCCAAAGATAATCCTATCGTTTCCGTAGAAACATATCTCGATTTAGAAGGACAATGCAGGGAATCCAGAGTATTTCATATGGACGCAAAATGTGTGTTAATTGGTCAATGTGAGGGAGCGAGGGATGCAGTAAAGGAGAAAATAATGTATCGGATAAGAGATACTTGGAAACCCAAAGAAAATCCTATCGTTTCCGTAGAAACGTATCTCGATTAGAAGGACAATGCTGGGAATCCAGAGTATTTCATATGGATGCAAATTGTGTGTTAATTCGTCAATGTGAGGGAGCGAGGGATGCAGCAAAGGAGGAATAATGCATCGGAAAAGAGATACTCGGAACCCCAAAGAAAATCCTATCGTTTCCGTAGAAACGTATCTCGATTTAGAAGGACAATACAGGGAATCCAAAGTATTTCATATGGACGCAAATTGTATGTTAATTCGTCAATGTGAGTGAGCGAGGGATGCAGTAAAGGAGGAAAAATGCATCGGAAAAGAGATACTCGGAACCCCAGAGAAAATCCTATCGTTTCCATAGAAACGTATCTCGATTTAGAAGGACAATGCAGGGAATCCAGAGTATTTCATATGGACGCAAATTGTGTGTTAATTCGTCAATGTGAGGGAGCGAGGGATGCAGTAAAGGAGGAATAATGCATCGGAAAAGAGATACTCGGAACCCCAAAGAAAATCCTATCGTTTCCGTAGAAACGTATCTCGATTTAGAAGGACAATGCAGGGAATCCAGAGTATTTCATATGGACGCAAATTGTGTGTTAATTCGTCAATGTGAGGGAGCGAGGGATGCAGTAAAGGAGGAATAATGCATCGGAAAAGAGATACTCGGAAGCCCAAAGAAAATCCTATCGTTTCCATAGAAACGTATCTCGATTTAGAAGGACAATGCAGGGTATCCAGAGTATTTCAATTGGACGCAAATTGTGTGTTAATTCGTCAATGTGAGGGAGCGAGGGATGCAGTGAAGGAGGAATAATGCATCGGAAAAGAGATACTCGGAACACCAAAGAAAATCCTATCGTTTCCGTAGAAACGTATCTCGATTTACAAGGACAATGCAGGGAATCCAAAGTATTTCATATGGACGCAAATTGTGTGTTAATTCGTCAATGTGAGGGAGCGAGGAATGCAGTAAAGGAGGAATAATGCATCGGAAAAGAGATACTCGGAACCCCAAAGAAAATCCTATCGTTTCCGTGGAAACGTATCTCGATTTAGAAGGACAATGCAGGGAATCCAGAGTATTTCATATGGACGCAAATTGTGTGTTAATTCGTCAATGTGAGGGAGCTAGGGATGCAGTAAAGGAGGAATAATGCATCGGAAAAGAGATACTTGGAACCCCAAAGAAAATCCTATCGTTTCCGTAGAAACGTATCTCGATTTAGAAGGACAATGCAGGGAATCCAGAGTATTTCATATGGACGCAAATTGTGTGTTAATTCGTCAATGTGAGGGAGCGAGGGATGCAGTGAAGGAGGAATAATGCATCGGAAAAGAGATACTCGGAACCCCAAAGAAAATCCTATCGTTTCCGTAGAAACGTATCTCGATTTAGAAGGACAATGCAGGGAATCCTGAGTATTTCATATGGACGCAAATTGTGTGTTAATTCGTCAATGTGAGGGAGCGAGGGATGCAGTAAAGGAGCAATAATGCATCGGAAAAGAGATACTCGACTCCCAAAAGAAAATCCTATCGTTTCCGTAGAATCGTATCTCGATTTAGAAAGATAATGCAGGGAACCCAGAGTATTTCATATGGACGCAATTTGTGTGTTAATTCGGCAATGTGAGTGAGCGAGGGATGCAGTGAAGGAGGAATAATGCATCGGAAAAGAGATACTCGGAACCCCAAAGAAAATCCTGTCGTTTCCGTAGAAACGAATCCCGATTTAGAAGGACAATGCAGGGAGTCCAGAGTATTTCATATGGACGCAAATTGTGTGTTAATTCGTCAATGTGAGGGAGCGAGAGATGCAGTAAAGGAGGAATAATGCATCGGAAAAGAGATACTCGGAACCCCAAAGAAAATCCTATCGTTTCCGTAGAAACGTATCTCGATTTAGAAGGACAATGCAGGGAATCCAGAGTATTTCATATGGACGCAAATTTTGTGTTAATTCGTCAATGTGAGTTTGCGAGGGATGCAGTAAAGGAGGAATAATGCATCGGAAAAGAGATACTCGGAACCCCAAAGAAAATCCTATCACTTCCGTAGAAACGTATCTCGATTTAGAAGGACAATGCAGGGACTCCAGAGTATTTCATATGGACGCAAATTGTGTGTTAATTCGTCAATGTGAGGGAGCGAGGGATGCAGTAAAGGAGGAATAATGCATTGGAAAAGAGATACTCGGAACCCCAAAGAAAATCCTATCGTTTCGGTAGAAACGTATCTCGATTTAGGAGGACAATGCAGGGAATCCAGAGTATTTCAAATGGACGCAAATTGTGTGTTAATTCGTCAATGTGAGGGAGCGAGGGATGAGGGTAAAGGAGGAATAATGCATCGGAAAAGACATACTCGGAACCCCAAAGAAAATCCTATCGTTTCCGTAGAAACGTATCTCGATTTAGAAGGACAATGCTGGGAATCCAGAGTATATCATATGGACGCAAATTGTGTGTTAATTCGTCAATGTGAGGGAGCGAGGGATGCAGTAAAGGAGGAATAATGCATCGGAAAAGAGATACTCGGCACCCCAAAGAAAATCCTATCGTTTCCGTAGAAACGTATCTCGATTTACAAGGAAAATGCAGGGAATCCAGAGTATATCATATGGACGCAAATTGTGTGTTAATTGGTCAATGTGAGGGAGCGAGGGATGCAGTAAAGGAGGAATAATGTATCGGAAAAGAGATACTTGGAACCCCAAAGAAAATCCTATCGTTTCCGTAGAAACGTATCTCGATTAGAAGGACAATCCAGGGAATCCAGAGTATTTCATATGGACGCAAATTGTGTGTTAATTCGTCAATGTGAGGGAGCGAGGGATGCAGTAAAGGAGGAATAATGCATGTAATAAGCGATACACGGAACCCCAAAGAAAATCCTATCGTTTCCGTAGAAACGTATCTCGATTTAGAAGGACATTGCAGGGAATCCAGAGTATTTCATATGGACGCAAATTGTGTTTTAATTCGTCAATGTGAGGGAGCCAGGGATGCAGTAAAGGAGGAATAATGCATCGGAAAAGAGATACTCGGAACCCCAAAGAAAATCCTATCGTTTCCGTAGAAACGTATCTCGATTTAGAAGGGCAATGCAGGGAATCCAGAATATTTCATATGGACGCAAATTGTGTGTTAATTCGTCAATGTGAGGGAGTGAGGGATGCAGTAAAGGAGAATTAATGCATCGGAAAAGAGATACTAGGAACCCCAAAGAAAATCCTATCGTTTCTGTAGAAACGTATCTCGATTTAGAAGGACAATGCAGGGAATCCAGAGTATTTCATATGGACGCAAGTTGTGTGTTAATTCGTCAATGTGAGGGAGCGAGGGATGCAGTAAAGGAGGAATAATGCATCGGAAAAGAGATACTCGGAACCCCAAAGAAAATCCTATCGTTTCCGTAGAAACGTATCTTGATTTAGAAGGACAATGCAGGGAATCCAGAGAATTTCATATGGACGCAAATTGTGTGTTAATTCGTCAATGTGAGGGAGCGAGGGATGCAGTAAAGGAGGAATAATGCATCGGAAAAGAGATACTCGGAACCCCAAAGAAAATCCTATCGTTTCCGTAGAAACGTATCTCGATTTACGAGGACAATGCAGGGAATCCAGAGTATTTCATATGGACGCAAATTGTGTGTTAATTCGTCAATGTGAGGGAGCGAGGGATGCAGTAAAGGGGGAATAATGCATCGGAAAAGAGATACTCGACTCCCAAAAGAAAATCCTATCGTTTCCGTAGAAACGTATCTCGATTTAGAAAGATAATGCAGGGAACACACAGTATTTCATATGGACGCAATTTGTGTGTTAATTCGGCAATGTGAGGGTGCGAGGGATGCAGTAAAGGAGGAATAATGCATCGGAAAAGAGATACTTGGAACCCCAAAGAAAATCCTATCGTTGCCGTAGAAACGAATCCCGATTTAGAAGGACAATGCAGGGAATCCAGAGTATTCCATATGGACGCAAATTGTGTGTTAATTCGTCAATGTGAGGGAGCGAGGGTGCAGTAAAGGAGGAATAGATGCAGTAAAGGAGGAATAATGCATCGGAAAAGAGATACTCGGAACCCCAAAGAAAATCCTATCGTTTCCGTAGAAACGTATCTTGATTTAGAAGGACAATGCAGGGAATCCAGAGAATTTCATATGGACGCAAATTGTGTGTTAATTCGTCAATGTGAGGGAGCGAGGGATGCAGTAAAGGAGAAGAGATACTCGGAAAAGAGATACTCGACTCCCAAAAGAAAATCCTATCGTTTCCGTAGAAACGTATCTCGTTTTAGAATGATAATGCAGGGAACACAGAGTGTTTCATATGGACGCAAATTGTGTGTTAATTCGGCAATGTGAGGGGGCGAGGGATGCAGTAGAGGAGGAATAATGCATCGGAAAAGAGATACTCGGAGCCCCAAAGAAAATCCTATCGTTTCCGTAGAAACGTATCTCGATTTAGAAGGACAATGCAAGGAATCCAGAGTATTTCATATGGATGCAAATTGTGTGTTAATTCGTCAATGTGAGGGAGCGAGGGATGCAGTAAAGGAGGAATAATGCATCGGAAAGGAGATACTCGGAACCCCAAAGAAAATCCTGTCGTTTCCGTATAAACGTATCTCGATTTAGAAGGACAATGCAGGGAATCCACAGTATTTAATATGGACGCAAATTGTGTGATAATTCGTCAATGTGAGGGAGCGAGGGATGCAGTAAAGGAGGAATAATGCATCGGAAAAGAGATACTCGACTCCCAAAAGAAAATCCTATCGTTTCCGTAGAAACGTATCTCGATTTAGAAAGATAATGCAGGGAACGCAGAGTATTTCATATGGACGCAATTTGTGTGTTAATTCGGCAATGTGAGGGTGCGAGGGATGCAGTAAAGGAGGAATAATGCATCGGAAAAGAGATACTTGGAACCCCAAAGAAAATCCTATCGTTTCCGTAGAAACGAATCCCAATTTAGAAGGACAATGCAGGGAATCCAGAGTATTCCATATGGATGCAAATTGTGTGTTAATTCGTCAATGTGAGGGAACGAGGGATGCAGTAAAGGAGGAATAATGCATCGGAAAAGAGATACTCGGAACCCCAAGAAAATCCTATCATTTCCGTAGAAACGTATCTCGATTTTGAAGGACAATGCAGGGAATCCAGAGTATTTCATATGGACGAAAAATTGTGTGTTAATTCGTCAATGTGAGTTAGCGAGGGATGCAGTAAAGGAGGAAAAATGCATCGGAAAAGAGATACTTGGAGCCCCAAAGAAAATCCTATCGTTTCCGTAGAAACGAATCCCGATTTAGAAGGGCAATGCAGGGAATCCAGAGTATTCCATATGGACGCAAATTGTGTGTTAATTCGTCAATGTGAGGGAGCGAGGGTGCAGTAAAGGAGGAATAGATGCAGTAAAGGAGGAATAATGCATCGGAGAAGAGATACTCGACTCCCAAAAGAAAATCCTATTTTTTCCGTAGAAACGTATCTCGTTTTAGAATGATAATGCAGGGAACCCAGAGTATTTCATATGGACGCAAATTGTGTGTTAATTCGGCAATGTGAGGGAGCGAGGGATGCAGTAAAGGAGGAATAATGCATCGGAAAAGAGATACTCGGAGCCCCAAAGAAAATCCTATCGTTTCCGTAGAAACGTATCTCGATTTAGAAGGACAATGCAAGGAATCCTGAGTATTTCATATGGATGCAAATTGTGTGTTAATTCGTCAATGTGAGGGAGCGAGGGATGCAGTAAAGGAGGAATAATGCATCGGAAAAGAGATACTCGACTCCCAAAAGAAAATCCTATTGTTTCCGTAGAAACGTATCTCGATTTAGAAAGATAATGCAGGGAACGCAGAGTATTTCATATGGACGCAATTTGTGTGTTAATTCGGCAATGTGAGGGTGCGAGGGATGCAGTAAAGGAGGAATAATGCATCGGAAAAGAGATACTTGGAACCCCAAAGAAAATCCTATCGTTTCCGTAGAAACGAATCCCGATTTAGAAGGACAATGCAGGGAATCCAGAGTATTCCATATGGACGCAAATTGTGTGTTAATTCGTCAATGTGAGGGAGCGAGGGTGCAGTAAAGGAGGAATAGATGCAGTAAAGGGGAATAATGCATCGGAAAAGAGATACTCGACTCCCAAAAGAAAATCCTATCGTTTCCGTAGAAACGTATCTTGTTTTAGAATGATAATGCAGGGAACCCAGAGTATTTCATATGGACGCAAATTGTGTGTTAATTCGGCAATGTGAGGGAGCGAGGGATGCAGTAAAGGAGGAATAATGCATCGGAAAAGAGATACTCGGATCCCCAAAGAAAATCCTATCGTTTCCGTAGAAACGTATCTCGATTTAGAAGGACAATGCAAGGAATCCAGAGTATTTCATATGGATGCAAATTGTGTGTTAATTCGTCATGTGAGGGAGCGAGGGATGCAGTAAAGGAGGAATAATGCATCGGAAAAGAGATACTCGACTTCCAAAAGAAAATCCTATCGTTTCCGTAGAAACGTATCTCGATTTAGAAAGATAATGCAGGGAACCCAGAGTATTTCATATGGACGCAATTTGTGTGTTAATTCGGCAATGTGAGGGTGCGAGGGATGCAGTAAAGGAGGAATAATGCATCGGAAAAGAGTAACTTGGAACCCCAAAGAAAATCCTATCGTTTCCGTTGAAACGAATTCCGATTTAGAAGGACAATGCAGGGAATCCAGAGTATTCCATATGGACGCAAATTGTGTGTTAATTCGTCAATGTGCGGGAACGAGGGATGCAGGAAAGGAGGAATAATTCATCGGAAAAGAGATACTCGGAACCCCAAAGAAAACCCTATCGTTTCCGTAGAAACGTATCTCGATTTAGAAGGACAATGCAGGGAATCCAGAGTATTTTATATGGACGCAAATTGTGTGTTAATTCGTCAATGTGAGGGAGCGAGGGATGCAGTAAAGGAGGAATAATGCATCGGAAAAGAGATACTCGGAACCCCAAAGAAAATCCTATCGTTTCCGTAGAAACGTATCTCGATTTAGAAGGACAATGCAGGGAATCCAGAGTATTTTATACGGACGCAAATTGTGTGTTAATTCGTCAATGTGAGGGAGCGAGGGATGCAGTAAAGGAGGAATAATGCATCGGAAAGGAGATACTCGGAACCCCAAAGAAAATCCTGTCGTTTCCGTATAAACGTATCTCGATTTAGAAGGACAATGCAGGGAATCCACAGTATTTCATATGGACGCAAATTGTGTGATAATTCGTCAATGTGAGGGAGCGAGGGATGCAGTAAAGGAGGAATAATGCATCGGAAAAGAGATACTCGACTCCCAAAAGAAAATCCTATCGTTTCCGTAGAAACGTATCTCGATTTAGAAAGATAATGCAGGGAACGCAGAGTATTTCATATGGACGCAATTTGTGTGTTAATTCGGCAATGTGAGGGTGCGAGGGATGCAGTAAAGGAGGAATAATGCATCGGAAAAGAGATACTTGGAACCCCAAAGAAAATCCTATCGTTTCCGTAGAAGCGAATCCCAATTTAGAAGGACAATGCAGGGAATCCAGAGTATTCCATATGGATGCAAATTGTGTGTTAATTCGTCAATGTGAGGGAACGAGGGATGCAGTAAAGGAGGAATAATGCATCGGAAAAGTGATACTCGGAACCCCAAGAAAATCCTATCATTTCCGTAGAAACGTATCTCGATTTTGAAGGACAATGCAGGGAATCCAGAGTATTTCATATGGACGAAAAATTGTGTGTTAATTCGTCAATGTGAGTTAGCGAGGGATGCAGTAAAGGAGGAAAAATGCATCGGAAAAGAGATACTTGGAGCCCCAAAGAAAATCCTATCGTTTCCGTAGAAACGAATCCCGATTTAGAAGGGCAATGCAGGGAATCCAGAGTATTCCATATGGACGCAAATTGTGTGTTAATTCGTCAATGTGAGGGGGCGAGGGTGCAGTAAAGGAGGAATAGATGCAGTAAAGGAGGAATAATGCATCGGAAAAGAGATACTCGACTCCCAAAAGAAAATCCTATCGTTTCCGTAGAAACGTATCTCGTTTTAGAATGATAATGCAGGGAACCCAGAGTATTTCATATGGACGCAAATTGTGTGTTAATTCGGCAATGTGAGGGAGCGAGGGATGCAGTAAAGGAGGAATAATGCATCGGAAAAGAGATACTCGGAGCCCCAAAGAAAATCCTATCGTTTCCGTAGAAACGTATCTCGATTTAGAAGGACAATGCAAGGAATCCAGAGTATTTCATATGGATGCAAATTGTGTGTTAATTCGTCAATGTGAGGGAGCGAGGGATGCAGTAAAGGAGGAATAATGCATCGGAAAAGAGATACTCGACTCCCAAAAGAAAATCCTATTGTTTCCGTAGAAACGTATCTCGATTTAGAAAGATAATGCAGGGAACGCAGAGTATTTCATATGGACGCAATTTGTGTGTTAATTCGGCAATGTGAGGGTGCGAGGGATGCAGTAAAGGAGGAATAATGCATCGGAAAAGAGATACTTGGAACCCCAAAGAAAATCCTATCGTTTCCGTAGAAACGAATCCCGATTTAGAAGGACAATGCAGGGAATCCAGAGTATTCCATATGGACGCAAATTGTGTGTTAATTCGTCAATGTGAGGGAGCGAGGGTGCAGTAAAGGAGGAATAGATGCAGTAAAGGGGAATAATGCATCGGAAAAGAGATACTCGACTCCCAAAAGAAAATCCTATCGTTTCCGTAGAAACGTATCTTGTTTTAGAATGATAATGCAGGGAACCCAGAGTATTTCATATGGACGCAAATTGTGTGTTAATTCGGCAATGTGAGGGAGCGAGGGATGCAGTAAAGGAGGAATAATGCATCGGAAAAGAGATACTCGGATCCCCAAAGAAAATCCTATCGTTTCCGTAGAAACGTATCTCGATTTAGAAGGACAATGCAAGGAATCCAGAGTATTTCATATGGATGCAAATTGTGTGTTAATTCGTCATGTGAGGGAGCGAGGGATGCAGTAAAGGAGGAATAATGCATCGGAAAAGAGATACTCGACTTCCAAAAGAAAATCCTATCGTTTCCGTAGAAACGTATCTCGATTTAGAAAGATAATGCAGGGAACCCAGAGTATTTCATATGGACGCAATTTGTGTGTTAATTCGGCAATGTGAGGGTGCGAGGGATGCAGTAAAGGAGGAATAATGCATCGGAAAAGAGTAACTTGGAACCCCAAAGAAAATCCTATCGTTTCCGTTGAAACGAATTCCGATTTAGAAGGACAATGCAGGGAATCCAGAGTATTCCATATGGACGCAAATTGTGTGTTAATTCGTCAATGTGCGGGAACGAGGGATGCAGGAAAGGAGGAATAATGCATCGGAAAAGAGATACTCGGAACCCCAAAGAAAACCCTATCGTTTCCGTAGAAACGTATCTCGATTTAGAAGGACAATGCAGGGAATCCAGAGTATTTTATATGGACGCAAATTGTGTGTTAATTCGTCAATGTGAGGGAGCGAGGGATGCAGTAAAGGAGGAATAATGCATCGGAAAAGAGATACTCGGAACCCCAAAGAAAATCCTATCGTTTCCGTAGAAACGTATCTCGATTTAGAAGGACAATGCAGGGAATCCAGAGTATTTTATACGGACGCAAATTGTGTGTTAATTCGTCAATGTGAGGGAGCGAGGGATGCAGTAAAGGAGGAATAATGCATCGGAAAGGAGATACTCGGAACCCCAAAGAAAATCCTGTCGTTTCCGTATAAACGTATCTCGATTTAGAAGGACAATGCAGGGAATCCACAGTATTTCATATGGACGCAAATTGTGTGATAATTCGTCAATGTGAGGGAGCGAGGGATGCAGTAAAGGAGGAATAATGCATCGGAAAAGAGATACTCGACTCCCAAAAGAAAATCCTATCGTTTCCGTAGAAACGTATCTCGATTTAGAAAGATAATGCAGGGAACGCAGAGTATTTCATATGGACGCAATTTGTGTGTTAATTCGGCAATGTGAGGGTGCGAGGGATGCAGTAAAGGAGGAATAATGCATCGGAAAAGAGATACTTGGAACCCCAAAGAAAATCCTATCGTTTCCGTAGAAACGAATCCCAATTTAGAAGGACAATGCAGGGAATCCAGAGTATTCCATATGGATGCAAATTGTGTGTTAATTCGTCAATGTGAGGGAACGAGGGATGCAGTAAAGGAGGAATAATGCATCGGAAAAGAGATACTCGGAACCCCAAGAAAATCCTATCATTTCCGTAGAAACGTATCTCGATTTTGAAGGACAATGCAGGGAATCCAGAGTATTTCATATGGACGAAAAATTGTGTGTTAATTCGTCAATGTGAGTTAGCGAGGGATGCAGTAAAGGAGGAAAAATGCATCGGAAAAGAGATACTCGACTCCCAAAAGAAAATCCTATTGTTTCCGTAGAAACGTATCTCGATTTAGAAAGATAATGCAGGGAACGCAGAGTATTTCATATGGACGCAATTTGTGTGTTAATTCGGCAATGTGAGGGTGCGAGGGATGCAGTAAAGGAGGAATAATGCATCGGAAAAGAGATACTTGGAACCCCAAAGAAAATCCTATCGTTTCCGTAGAAACGAATCCCGATTTAGAAGGACAATGCAGGGAATCCAGAGTATTCCATATGGACGCAAATTGTGTGTTAATTCGTCAATGTGAGGGAGCGAGGGTGCAGTAAAGGAGGAATAGATGCAGTAAAGGGGAATAATGCATCGGAAAAGAGATACTCGACTCCCAAAAAAAAATCCTATCGTTTCCGTAGAAACGTATCTTGTTTTAGAATGATAATGCAGGGAACCCAGAGTATTTCATATGGACGCAAATTGTGTGTTAATTCGGCAATGTGAGGGAGCGAGGGATGCAGTAAAGGAGGAATAATGCATCGGAAAAGAGATACTCGGATCCCCAAAGAAAATCCTATCGTTTCCGTAGAAACGTATCTCGATTTAGAAGGACAATGCAAGGAATCCAGAGTATTTCATATGGATGCAAATTGTGTGTTAATTCGTCATGTGAGGGAGCGAGGGATGCAGTAAAGGAGGAATAATGCATCGGAAAAGAGATACTCGACTTCCAAAAGAAAATCCTATCGTTTCCGTAGAAACGTATCTCGATTTAGAAAGATAATGCAGGGAACCCAGAGTATTTCATATGGACGCAATTTGTGTGTTAATTCGGCAATGTGAGGGTGCGAGGGATGCAGTAAAGGAGGAATAATGCATCGGAAAAGAGTAACTTGGAACCCCAAAGAAAATCCTATCGTTTCCGTTGAAACGAATTCCGATTTAGAAGGACAATGCAGGGAATCCAGAGTATTCCATATGGACGCAAATTGTGTGTTAATTCGTCAATGTGCGGGAACGAGGGATGCAGGAAAGGAGGAATAATGCATCGGAAAAGAGATACTCGGAACCCCAAAGAAAACCCTATCGTTTCCGTAGAAACGTATCTCGATTTAGAAGGACAATGCAGGGAATCCAGAGTATTTTATATGGACGCAAATTGTGTGTTAATTCGTCAATGTGAGGGAGCGAGGGATGCAGTAAAGGAGGAATAATGCATCGGAAAAGAGATACTCGGAACCCCTAAAGAAAATCCTATCGTTTCCGTAGAAACGTATCTCGATTTAGAAGGACAATGCAGGGAATCCAGAGTATTTTATACGGACGCAAATTGTGTGTTAATTCGTCAATGTGAGGGAGCGAGGGATGCAGTAAAGGGGGAATAATGCATCGGAAAAGAGATACTTGGAACCCCAAAGAAAATCCTATCGTTTCCGTAGAAACGTATCTCGATTTAGAAGGACAATGCAGGGAATCCAGAGTATTTCATATGGACGCAAATTGTGTGTTAATTCGTCAATGTGAGGCAGCGAGGGATGCAGTAAAGGAGGAATAATGCATCGGATAAGCGATATACGGAACCCCAAAGAAAATCCTATCGTTTCCGTAGAAACGAATCCCGATTTAGAAGGACAATCCAGGGAACCCAGAGTATTTCATTTGGACGCAATTTGTGTGTTAATTCGTCAATGTGAGGGAGCGAGGGATGCAGTAAAGGAGGAATAATGCATCGGAAAAGAGATACTCGGAACCCCAAAGAAAATCCTCTCGTTTCCTAGAAACGTATCTCGATTTAGAAGGACAATGCAGGGAATCCAGAGTATTTCATATTGACGCAAATTGTGTGTTAATTCGTCAATGTGAGGGAGCGAGGGATGCAGTAAAGGAGGAATAATGCATCTAAAAAGAGTACACGGCACCCCAAAGAAAATCCTATCGTTTCCGTAGAAACGTATCTCGATTTACAAGGAAAATGCAGGGAATCCAGAGTATTTCATATGGACGCAAATTGTGTGTTAATTCGTCAATGTCAGGGAGCGAGGGATGCAGTAAAGGAGGAATAATGCATCGGAAAAGAGATACTCGGAACCCCAAAGAAAATCCTATCGTTTCCGTACAAACGTATCTCGATTTAGAAGGACAATGCAGGGAATCCAGAGTATTTTATGTGGACGCAAATTGTGTGTTAATTCGTCAATGTGAGGAAGCGAGGGATGCAGTAAAGGAGGAATAATGCATCGGAAAAGAGATACGCGGAACCCCAAAGTAAATCCTATCGTTTCCGTAGAAACGTATCTCGATTTAGAAGGACAATGCAAGGAATCCAGAGTATTTCATATGGACGCAAATTGTGTGTTAATTCGTCAATGTGAGGGAGCGAGAAATGCAGTAAAGGAGGAATAATGCATTGGAAAAGAGATACTCGGAACCCCAAAGAAAATCCTATCGTTTCCGTAGAAACGTATCTCGATTTAGAAGGACAATGCAGGGAATCCAGAGTATATCATATGGACGCAAATTGTGTGTTAATTCGTCAATGTGAGGGAGCCAGGGATGCAGTAAAGGAGGAATAATGCATCGGAAAAGAGATACTCGACTCCCAAAAGAAAATCCTATCGTTTCCGTAGAAACGTATCTCGTTTTAGAAAGATAATGCAGGGAACCCAGAGTATTTCATATGGACGCAAATTGTGTGTTAATTCGGCAATGTGAGGGAGCGAGGGATGCAGTAAAGGAGGAATAATGCATCGGAAAAGAGGTACTCGGAACCCCAAAGAAAATCCAATCGTTTCCGTAGAAACGTATCTCGATTTAGAAGGACAATCCAGGGAACCCAGAGTATTTCATTTGGACGCAAATTGTGTGTTAATTCGTCAATGTGAGGGAGCGAGGGATGCAGTAAAGGACGAATAATGATTCGGAAAAGAGATACTCGGAACCCCAAAGAAAATCCTCTCGTTTCCGTAGAAACGTATCTCGATTTAGAAGGACAATGCAGGGAATCCAGAGTATTTCATATTGACGCAAATTGTGTGTTAATTCGTCAATGTGAGGGAGCGACGGATGCAGTAAAGGAGGAATAATGCATCTAAAAAGAGATACTCGGAACCCCAAAGAAAATCCTATCGTTTCCGGATAAACGTATCTCGATTTAGAAGGACAATGCAGGGAATCCAGAGTATTTCATATGGACGCAAATTGTGTGTTAATTCGTCAATGTGAGGGAGCGAGGGATGCAGTAAAGGAGGAATAATGCATCGGAAAAGAGATACTCGGAACCCCAAAGAAAATACTATCGTTTCCATAGAAACATATCTCGATTTAGAAGGACAATGCAGGGAATCCAGAGTATTTCATATGGAAGCAAATTGTGTGTTAATTCGTCAATGTGAGGGAGCGAGGGATGCAGTAAATGGGGAATAATGCATCGGAAAAGAGATACTCGGAACCCCAAAGAAAATCCTATCGTTTCCGTAGAAACGTATCTCGATTTAGAAGGACAAAGCAGGGAATCCAGAGTATTTCATATGGACGCAAATTGTGTGTTAATTCGTCAATGTGAGGGAGCGAGGGATGCAGTAAAGGAGGAATATTGCATCGGATATGCGATACACGGAACCCCAAAGAAAATCCTATCGTTTCCGTAGAAACGTATCTCGATTTAGAAGGACAATGCAGGGAATCCAGAGTATTTCATATGGACGCAAATTGTGTGTTAATTCGTCAATCTGAGGGAGCGAGGGATGCAGTAAAGGAGGAATAATGCATCGGAAAAGAGATACTCGGAACCCCAAAGAAAATCCTATCGTTTCTGTAGAAACGTATCTCGATTTAGAAAGACAATGCAGGGAATCCAGAGTATTTCATATGGACGCAAATTGTGTGTTAATTCGTCAATGTGAGGGAGCGAGGGATGCAGTAAAGGAGGAATAATGCATCGGAAAAGAGATACGCGGAACCCCAAAGAAAATCCTATCGTTTCCGTAGAAACGTATCTCGATTTAGAAGGACAATGCAGGGAATCCAGAGTATTCCATATGGACGCAAATTTTGTGTTAATTCGTCAATGTGAGGGAGCGAGGGATGCAGTGAAGGAGGAATAATGCATCGGAAAAGAGATACTCGGAACCCCAAAGAAAATCCTATCGTTTCCGTAGAAACGTATCTCGATTTTGAAGGACAATGCAGGGAATCCTGAGTATTTCATATGGACGCCAATTGTGTGTTAATTCGTCAATGTGAGGGAGCGAGGGATGCAGTAAAGGAGCAATAATGCATCGGAAAAGAGATACTCGACTCCCAAAAGAAAATCCTATCGTTTCCGTAGAAACGTATCTCGATTTAGAAAGACAATGCAACGAATCCAGAGTATTTCATAAGGACGCAAATTGTGTGTTAATTCGGCAATGTGAGGGAGCGAGGGATGCAGTAAAGGAGGAATAATGCATCGGAAAAGAGATACTCGGAACCCCAAAGAAAATCCTATCGTTTCCGTAGAAACGTATCTCGATTTAGAAGGACAATGCAACGAATCCAGAGTATTTCATAAGGACGAAAATTGTGTGTTAATTCGTCAATGTGAGGGAGCGAGGGATGCAGTAAAAGAAGGAATAATGCATCTAAAAAGAGATACTCGGAACCCCAAAGAAAATCCTATCGTTTCCGTAGTAACGTATCTCGATTTAGAAGGACAATGCAACGAATCCAGAGTATTTCATAAGGACGGAAATTGTGTGTTAATTCGTCAATGTGAGGGAGCGAGGGATGCAGTAAAAGAAGGAATAATGCATCGGAAAAGAGATACTCGGAACCCCAAAGAAAATCCTATCTTATCCGTAGAAACGTATCTCGATTTAGAAGGACAATGCAGGGAATCCAGAGTATTTTATACGGACGCAAATTGTGTGTTAATTCGTCAATGTGAGGGAGCGAGGGATGCAGTAAAGGGGGAATAATGCATCGGAAAAGAGATACTTGGAACCCCAAAGAAAATCCTATCGTTTCCGTAGAAACGTATCTCGATTTAGAAGGACAATGCAGGGAATCCAGAGTATTTCATATGGACGCAAATTGTGTGTTAATTCGTCAATGTGAGGGTGCGAGGGATGCAGTAAAGGAGGAATAATGCATCGGATAAGCGATATACGGAACCCCAAAGAAAATCCTATCGTTTCCGTAGAAACGAATCCCGATTTAGAAGGACAATCCAGGGAATCCAGAGTATTTCATTTGGACGCAATTTGTGTGTTAATTCGTCAATGTGAGGGAGCGAGGGATGCAGTAAAGGAGGAATAATGCATCGGAAAAGAGATACTCGGAACCCCAAAGAAAATCCTCTCGTTTCCTAGAAACATATCTCGATTTAGAAGGACAATGCAGGGAATCCAGAGTATTTCATATTGACGCAAATTGTGTGTTAATTCGTCAATGTGAGGGAGCGAGGGATGCAGTAAAGGAGGAATAATGCATCTAAAAAGAGATACTCGGAACCCCAAAGAAAATCCTATCGTTTCCGGAGAAACGTATCTCGATTTAGAAGGACAATGCAGGGAATCCAGAGTATTTCATATGGACGCAAATTGTGTGTTAATTCGTCAATGTGAGGGAGCGAGGGATGCAGTAAAGGAGGAATAATGCATCGGAAAAGAGATACACGGCACCCCAAAGAAAATCCTATCGTTTCCGTAGAAACGTATCTCGATTTACAAGGAAAATGCAGGGAATCCAGAGTATTTCATATGGACGCAAATTGTGTGTTAATTCGTCAATGTCAGGGAGCGAGGGATGCAGTAAAGGAGGAATAATGCATCGGAAAAGAGATACTCGGAACCCCAAAGAAAATCCTATCGTTTCCGTACAAACGTATCTCGATTTAGAAGGACAATGCAGGGAATCCAGAGTATTTTATGTGGACGCAAATTGTGTGTTAATTCGTCAATGTGAGGAAGCGAGGGATGCAGTAAAGGAGGAATAATGCATCGGAAAAGAGATACGCGGAACCCCAAAGTAAATCCTATCGTTTCCGTAGAAACGTATCTCGATTTAGAAGGACAATGCAAGGAATCCAGAGTATTTCATATGGACGCAAATTGTGTGTTAATTCGTCAATGTGAGGGAGCGAGAAATGCAGTAAAGGAGGAATAATGCATTGGAAAAGAGATACTCGGAACCCCAAAGAAAATCCTATCGTTTCCGTAGAAACGTATCTCGATTTAGAAGGACAATGCAGGGAATCCAGAGTATATCAT
This sequence comes from Schistocerca nitens, assembly GCF_023898315.1. Taxonomy (NCBI): domain Eukaryota; kingdom Metazoa; phylum Arthropoda; class Insecta; order Orthoptera; family Acrididae; genus Schistocerca; species Schistocerca nitens. The sequence goes on from NC_064615.1 coordinate 1,152,415,566, forward strand.
ATGGACGCAAATTGTGTGTTAATTCGTCAATGTGAGGGAGCCAGGGATGCAGTAAAGGAGGAATAATGCATCGGAAAAGAGATACTCGACTCCCAAAAGAAAATCCTATCGTTTCCGTAGAAACGTATCTCGTTTTAGAAAGATAATGCAGGGAACCCAGAGTATTTCATATGGACGCAAATTGTGTGTTAATTCGGCAATGTGAGGGAGCGAGGGATGCAGTAAAGGAGGAATAATGCATCGGAAAAGAGGTACTCGGAACCCCAAAGAAAATCCAATCGTTTCCGTAGAAACGTATCTCGATTTAGAAGGACAATCCAGGGAACCCAGAGTATTTCATTTGGACGCAAATTGTGTGTTAATTCGTCAATGTGAGGGAGCGAGGGATGCAGTAAAGGACGAATAATGCATCGGAAAAGAGATACTCGGAACCCCAAAGAAAATCCTCTCGTTTCCGTAGAAACGTATCTCGATTTAGAAGGACAATGCAGGGAATCCAGAGTATTTCATATTGACGCAAATTGTGTGTTAATTCGTCAATGTGAGGGAGCGACGGATGCAGTAAAGGAGGAATAATGCATCTAAAAAGAGATACTCGGAACCCCAAAGAAAATCCTATCGTTTCCGGAGAAACGTATCTCGATTTAGAAGGACAATGCAGGGAATCCAGAGTATTTCATATGGACGCAAATTGTGTGTTAATTCGTCAATGTGAGGGAGCGAGGGATGCAGTAAAGGAGGAATAATGCATCGGAAAAGAGATACTCGGAACCCCAAAGAAAATACTATCGTTTCCATAGAAACATATCTCGATTTAGAAGGACAATGCAGGGAATCCAGAGTATTTCATATGGAAGCAAATTGTGTGTTAATTCGTCAATGTGAGGGAGCGAGGGATGCAGTAAATGGGGAATAATGCATCGGAAAAGAGATACTCGGAACCCCAAAGAAAATCCTATCGTTTCCGTAGAAACGTATCTCGATTTAGAAGGACAAAGCAGGGAATCCAGAGTATTTCATATGGACGCAAATTGTGTGTTAATTCGTCAATGTGAGGGAGCGAGGGATGCAGTAAAGGAGGAATATTGCATCGGATATGCGATACACGGAACCCCAAAGAAAATCCTATCGTTTCCGTAGAAACGTATCTCGATTTAGAAGGACAATGCAGGGAATCCAGAGTATTTCATATGGACGCAAATTGTGTGTTAATTCGTCAATCTGAGGGAGCGAGGGATGCAGTAAAGGAGGAATAATGCATCGGAAAAGAGATACTCGGAACCCCAAAGAAAATCCTATCGTTTCTGTAGAAACGTATCTCGATTTAGAAAGACAATGCAGGGAATCCAGAGTATTTCATATGGACGCAAATTGTGTGTTAATTCGTCAATGTGAGGGAGCGAGGGATGCAGTAAAGGAGGAATAATGCATCGGAAAAGAGATACGCGGAACCCCAAAGAAAATCCTATCGTTTCCGTAGAAACGTATCTCGATTTAGAAGGACAATGCAGGGAATCCAGAGTATTCCATATGGACGCAAATTTTGTGTTAATTCGTCAATGTGAGGGAGCGAGGGATGCAGTGAAGGAGGAATAATGCATCGGAAAAGAGATACTCGGAACCCCAAAGAAAATCCTATCGTTTCCGTAGAAACGTATCTCGATTTTGAAGGACAATGCAGGGAATCCTGAGTATTTCATATGGACGCCAATTGTGTGTTAATTCGTCAATGTGAGGGAGCGAGGGATGCAGTAAAGGAGCAATAATGCATCGGAAAAGAGATACTCGACTCCCAAAAGAAAATCCTATCGTTTCCGTAGAAACGTATCTCGATTTAGAAAGACAATGCAACGAATCCAGAGTATTTCATAAGGACGCAAATTGTGTGTTAATTCGGCAATGTGAGGGAGCGAGGGATGCAGTAAAGGAGGAATAATGCATCGGAAAAGAGATACTCGGAACCCCAAAGAAAATCCTATCGTTTCCGTAGAAACGTATCTCGATTTAGAAGGACAATGCAACGAATCCAGAGTATTTCATAAGGACGAAAATTGTGTGTTAATTCGTCAATGTGAGGGAGCGAGGGATGCAGTAAAAGAAGGAATAATGCATCTAAAAAGAGATACTCGGAACCCCAAAGAAAATCCTATCGTTTCCGTAGTAACGTATCTCGATTTAGAAGGACAATGCAACGAATCCAGAGTATTTCATAAGGACGGAAATTGTGTGTTAATTCGTCAATGTGAGGGAGCGAGGGATGCAGTAAAAGAAGGAATAATGCATCGGAAAAGAGATACTCGGAACCCCAAAGAAAATCCTATCTTATCCGTAGAAACGTATCTCGATTTAGAAGGACAATGCAGGGAATCCAGAGTATTTTATACGGACGCAAATTGTGTGTTAATTCGTCAATGTGAGGGAGCGAGGGATGCAGTAAAGGGGGAATAATGCATCGGAAAAGAGATACTTGGAACCCCAAAGAAAATCCTATCGTTTCCGTAGAAACGTATCTCGATTTAGAAGGACAATGCAGGGAATCCAGAGTATTTCATATGGACGCAAATTGTGTGTTAATTCGTCAATGTGAGGGAGCGAGGGATGCAGTAAAGGAGGAATAATGCATCGGATAAGCGATATACGGAACCCCAAAGAAAATCCTATCGTTTCCGTAGAAACGAATCCCGATTTAGAAGGACAATCCAGGGAATCCAGAGTATTTCATTTGGACGCAATTTGTGTGTTAATTCGTCAATGTGAGGGAGCGAGGGATGCAGTAAAGGAGGAATAATGCATCGGAAAAGAGATACTCGGAACCCCAAAGAAAATCCTCTCGTTTCCTAGAAACGTATCTCGATTTAGAAGGACAATGCAGGGAATCCAGAGTATTTCATATTGACGCAAATTGTGTGTTAATTCGTCAATGTGAGGGAGCGAGGGATGCAGTAAAGGAGGAATAATGCATCTAAAAAGAGATACTCGGAACCCCAAAGAAAATCCTATCGTTTCCGGAGAAACGTATCTCGATTTAGAAGGACAATGCAGGGAATCCAGAGTATTTCATATGGACGCAAATTGTGTGTTAATTCGTCAATGTGAGGGAGCGAGGGATGCAGTAAAGGAGGAATAATGCATCGGAAAAGAGATACACGGCACCCCAAAGAAAATCCTATCGTTTCCGTAGAAACGTATCTCGATTTACAAGGAAAATGCAGGGAATCCAGAGTATTTCATATGGACGCAAATTGTGTGTTAATTCGTCAATGTCAGGGAGCGAGGGATGCAGTAAAGGAGGAATAATGCATCGGAAAAGAGATACTCGGAACCCCAAAGAAAATCCTATCGTTTCCGTACAAACGTATCTCGATTTAGAAGGACAATGCAGGGAATCCAGAGTATTTTATGTGGACGCAAATTGTGTGTTAATTCGTCAATGTGAGGAAGCGAGGGATGCAGTAAAGGAGGAATAATGCATCGGAAAAGAGATACGCGGAACCCCAAAGTAAATCCTATCGTTTCCGTAGAAACGTATCTCGATTTAGAAGGACAATGCAAGGAATCCAGAGTATTTCATATGGACGCAAATTGTGTGTTAATTCGTCAATGTGAGGGAGCGAGAAATGCAGTAAAGGAGGAATAATGCATTGGAAAAGAGATACTCGGAACCCCAAAGAAAATCCTATCGTTTCCGTAGAAACGTATCTCGATTTAGAAGGACAATGCAGGGAATCCAGAGTATATCATATGGACGCAAATTGTGTGTTAATTCGTCAATGTGAGGGAGCCAGGGATGCAGTAAAGGAGGAATAATGCATCGGAAAAGAGATACTCGACTCCCAAAAGAAAATCCTATCGTTTCCGTAGAAACGTATCTCGTTTTAGAAAGATAATGCAGGGAACCCAGAGTATTTCATATGGACGCAAATTGTGTGTTAATTCGGCAATGTGAGGGAGCGAGGGATGCAGTAAAGGAGGAATAATGCATCGGAAAAGAGGTGCTCGGATCCCCAAAGAAAATCCAATCGTTTCCGTAGAAACGTATCTCGATTTAGAAGGACAATCCAGGGAACCCAGAGTATTTCATTTGGACGCAAATTGTGTGTTAATTCGTCAATGTGAGGGAGCGAGGGATGCAGTAAAGGACGAATAATGCATCGGAAAAGAGATACTCGGAACCCCAAAGAAAATCCTCTCGTTTCCGTAGAAACGTATCTCGATTTAGAAGGACAATGCAGGGAATCCAGAGTATTTCATATTGACGCAAATTGTGTGTCAATTCGTCAATGTGAGGGAGCGACGGATGCAGTAAAGGAGGAATAATGCATCTAAAAAGAGATACTCGGAACCCCAAAGAAAATCCTATCGTTTCCGGAGAAACGTATCTCGATTTAGAAGGACAATGCAGGGAATCCAGAGTATTTCATATGGACGCAAATTGTGTGTTAATTCGTCAATGTGAGGGAGCGAGGGATGCAGTAAAGGAGGAATAATGCATCGGAAAAGAGATACTCGGAACCCCAAAGAAAATACTATCGTTTCCATAGAAACATATCTCGATTTAGAAGGACAATGCAGGGAATCCAGAGTATTTCATATGGAAGCAAATTGTGTGTTAATTCGTCAATGTGAGGGAGCGAGGGATGCAGTAAATGGGGAATAATGCATCGGAAAAGAGATACTCGGAACCCCAAAGAAAATCCTATCGTTTCCGTAGAAACGTATCTCGATTTAGAAGGACAAAGCAGGGAATCCAGAGTATTTCATATGGACGCAAATTGTGTGTTAATTCGTCAATGTGAGGGAGCGAGGGATGCAGTAAAGGAGGAATATTGCATCGGATATGCGATACACGGAACCCCAAAGAAAATCCTATCGTTTCCGTAGAAACGTATCTCGATTTAGAAGGACAATGCAGGGAATCCAGAGTATTTCATATGGACGCAAATTGTGTGTTAATTCGTCAATCTGAGGGAGCGAGGGATGCAGTAAAGGAGGAATAATGCATCGGAAAAGAGATACTCGGAACCCCAAAGAAAATCCTATCGTTTCTGTAGAAACGTATCTCGATTTAGAAGGACAATGCAGGGAATCCAGAGTATTTCATATGGACGCAAATTGTGTGTTAATTCGTCAATGTGAGGGAGCGAGGGATGCAGTAAAGGAGGAATAATGCATCGGAAAAGAGATACGCGGAACCCCAAAGAAAATCCTATCGTTTCCGTAGAAACGTATCTCGATTTAGAAGGACAATGCAGGGAATCCAGAGTATTCCATATGGACGCAAATTTTGTGTTAATTCGTCAATGTGAGGGAGCGAGGGATGCAGTGAAGGAGGAATAATGCATCGGAAAAGAGATACTCGGAACCCCAAAGAAAATCCTATCGTTTCCGTAGAAACGTATCTCGATTTAGAAGGACAATGCAGGGAATCCTGAGTATTTCATATGGACGCCAATTGTGTGTTAATTCGTCAATGTGAGGGAGCGAGGGATGCAGTAAAGGAGCAATAATGCATCGGAAAAGAGATACTCGACTCCCAAAAGAAAATCCTATCGTTTCCGTAGAAACGTATCTCGATTTAGAAAGACAATGCAACGAATCCAGAGTATTTCATAAGGACGCAAATTGTGTGTTAATTCGGCAATGTGAGGGAGCGAGGGATGCAGTAAAGGAGGAATAATGCATCGGAAAAGAGATACTCGGAACCCCAAAGAAAATCCTATCGTTTCCGTAGAAACGTATCTCGATTTAGAAGGACAATGCAACGAATCCAGAGTATTTCATAAGGACGAAAATTGTGTGTTAATTCGTCAATGTGAGGGAGCGAGGGATGCAGTAAAAGAAGGAATAATGCATCTAAAAAGAGATACTCGGAATCCCAAAGAAAATCATATCGTTTCCGTAGAAACGTATCTCGATTTAGAAGGACAATGCAGGGAATCCAGAGAATTTCATATGGACGCAAATTGTGTGTTAATTTGTCAATGTGAGGGAGCGAGGGATGCAGTAAAGGAGGAATAATGCATCGGAAAAGAGATACTTGGAAACCCAAAGAAAATCCTATCGTTTCCGTAGAAACGTATGTCGATTAGAAGGACAATGCAGGGAATCCAGAGTATTTCATATGGATGCAAATTGTGTGTTAATTCGTCAATGTGAGGGAGCGAGGGATGCAGCAAAGGAGGAATAATGCATCGGAAAAGAGATACTCGGAACCCCAAAGAAAATCCTATCGTTTCCGTATAAACGTATCTCGATTTAGAAGGACAATACAGGGAATCCAGAGTATTTCATATGGACGCAAATTGTGTGTTAATTCGTCAATGTGAGTGAGCGAGGGATGCAGTAAAGGAGGAAAAATGCATCGGAAAAGAGATACTCGGAACCCCAAAGAAAATCCTATCGTTTCCGTAGAAACGAATCCCGATTTAGAAGGACAATGCAGGGAACCCAGAGTATTTCATATGGACTCAATTTGTGTGCTAATTCGTCAATGTGAGGGAGCGAGGGATGCAGTAATGGAGGAATAATGCATCGGAAAAGAGATACTCGGAACCCCAAAGAAAATCCTATCGTTTCCATAGAAACGTATCTCGATTTAGAAGGACAATGCAGGGAATCCAGAGTATTTCATATGGACGCAAATTGTGTGTTAATTCGTCAATGTGAGGGAGCGAGGGATGCAGTAAAGGCGGAATAATGCATCGGAAAAGAGATACTCGGAACCCCAAAGAAAATCCTATCGTTTACGTATAAACGTATCTCGATTTAGAAGGACAAAGCTGGGAATCCAGAGTATATCATATGGACGCAAATTGTGTGTTAATTCGTCAATGTGAGGGAGCGAGGGATGCAGTAAAGGAGGAATAATGCATCGGAAAAGAGATACTCGACTCCCAAAAGAAAATCCTATCGTTTCCGTAGAAACGTATCTCGTTTTAGAAAGATAATGCAGGGAACACAGAGTATTTCATATGGACGCAAATTGTGTGTTAATTCGGCAATGTGAGGGAGCGAGGGATGCAGTAAAGGAGGAATAATGCATCGGAAAAGAGATACTCGGAACCCCAAAGAAAATCATATCGTTTCCGTAGAAACGTATCTTGATTTAGAAGGACAATGCAAGGAATCCAGAGTATTTCATATGGACGCAAATTGTGTGTTAATTCGTCAATGTGAGGGAGCGAGGGATGCAGTAAAGGAGGAATAATGCATCGGAAAAGAGATACTCGGAACCCCAAAGAAAATCCTATCGTTTCCGTAGAAACATATCTTGATTTAGAAGGACAATGCAGGGAATCCAGAGTATTTCATATGGACGCAAATTGTGTGTTAATTCGTCAATGTGAGGGAGCGAGGGATGCAGTAAAGGAGGAATAATGCATCGGAAAAGAGATACGCGGAACCACAAAGAAAATCCTATCGTTTCCGTAGAAACGTATCTCGATTTAGAAGGACAATGCAACGAATCCAGAGTATTTCATATGGACGAAAATTGTGTGTTAATTCGTCAATGTGAGGGAGCGAGGGATGCAGTAAAAGAAGGAATAATGCATCTAAAAAGAGATACTCGGAATCCCAAAGAAAATCATATCGTTTCCGTAGAAACGTATCTCGATTTAGAAGGACAATGCAGGGAATCCAGAGAATTTCATATGGACGCAAATTGTGTGTTAATTTGTCCATGTGAGGGAGCGAGGGATGCAGTAAAGGAGGAATAATGCATCGGAAAAGAGATACTTGGAAACCCAAAGAAAATCCTATCGTTTCCGTAGAAACGTATGTCGATTAGAAGGACAATGCAGGGAATCCAGAGTATTTCATATGGATGCAAATTGTGTGTTAATTCGTCAATGTGAGGGAGCGAGGGATGCAGCAAAGGAGGAATAATGCATCGGAAAAGAGATACTCGGAACCCCAAAGAAAATCCTATCGTTTCCGTATAAACGTATCTCGATTTAGAAGGACAATACAGGGAATCCAGAGTATTTCATATGGACGCAAATTGTGTGTTAATTCGTCAATGTGAGTGAGCGAGGGATGCAGTAAAGGAGGAAAAATGCATCGGAAAAGAGATACTCGGAACCCCAAAGAAAATCCTATCGTTTCCGTAGAAACGAATCCCGATTTAGAAGGACAATGCAGGGAACCCAGAGTATTTCATATGGACTCAATTTGTGTGCTAATTCGTCAATGTGAGGGAGCGAGGGATGCAGTAAAGGAGGAATAATGCATCGGAAAAGAGATACTCGGAACCCCAAAGAAAATCCTATCGTTTCCATAGAAACGTATCTCGATTTAGAAGGACAATGCAGGGAATCCAGAGTATTTCATATGGACGCAAATTGTGTGTTAATTCGTCAATGTGAGGGAGCGAGGGATGCAGTAAAGGAGGAATAATGCATCGGAAAAGAGATACTCGGAACCCCAAAGAAAATCCTATCGTTTACGTATAAACGTATCTCGATTTAGAAGGACAATGCTGGGAATCCAGAGTATATCATATGGACGCAAATTGTGTGTTAATTCGTCAATGTGAGGGAGCGAGGGATGCAGTAAAGGAGGAATAATGCATCGGAAAAGAGATACTCGACTCCCAAAAGAAAATCCTATCGTTTCCGTAGAAACGTATCTCGTTTTAGAAAGATAATGCAGGGAACACAGAGTATTTCATATGGACGCAAATTGTGTGTTAATTCGGCAATGTGAGGGAGCGAGGGATGCAGTAAAGGAGGAATAATGCATCGGAAAAGAGATACTCGGAACCCCAAAGAAAATCATATCGTTTCCGTAGAAACGTATCTTGATTTAGAAGGACAATGCAAGGAATCCAGAGTATTTCATATGGACGCAAATTGTGTGTTAATTCGTCAATGTGAGGGAGCGAGGGATGCAGTAAAGGAGGAATAATGCATCGGAAAAGAGATACTCGGAACCCCAAAGAAAATCCTATCGTTTCCGTAGAAACGTATCTTGATTTAGAAGGACAATGCAGGGAATCCAGAGTATTTCATATGGACGCAAATTGTGTGTTAATTCGTCAATGTGAGGGAGCGAGGGATGCAGTAAAGGAGGAATAATGCATCGGAAAAGAGATACGCGGAACCCCAAAGAAAATCCTATCGTTTCCGTAGAAACGTATCTCGATTTAGAAGGACAATGCAGGGAATCCAGAGTATTTCATATGGACGCAAATTTTGTGTTAATTCGACAATGTGAGGGAGCGAGGGATGCAGTGAAGGAGGAATAATGCATCGGAAAAGAGATACTCGGAACCCCAAAGAAAATCCTATCGTTTCCGTAGAAACGTATCTCGATTTAGAAGGACAATGCAGGGAATCCTGGGTATTTCATATGGACGCAAATTGTGTGTTAATTCGTCAATGTGAGGGAGCGAGGGATGCAGTAAAGGAGCAATAATGCATCGGAAAAGAGATACTCGACTCCCAAAAGAAAATCCTATCGTTTCCGTAGAATCGTATCTCGATTTAGAAAGATAATGCAGGGAACCCAGAGTATTTCATATGGACGCAATTTGTGTGTTAATTCGACAATGTGAGTGAGCGAGGGATGCAGTGAAGGAGGAATAATGCGTCGGAAAAGAGATACTCGGAACCCCAAAGAAAATCCTGTCGTTTCCGTAGAAACGAATCCCGATTTAGAAGGACAATGCAGGGAGTCCAGAGTATTTCATATGGACGCAAATTGTGTGTTAATTCGTCAATGTGAGGGAGCGAGGGATGCAGTAAAGGAGGAATAATGCATCGGAAAAGAGATACTCGGAACCCCAAAGAAAATCCTATCGTTTCCGTTGAAACGTATCTCGATTTAGAAGGACAATGCAGGGAATCCAGAGTATTTCATATGGACGCAAATTTTGTGTTAATTCGTCAATGTGAGTAAGCGAGGGATGCAGTAAAGGAGGAATAATGCATCGGAAAAGAGATACTCGGAACCCCAAAGAAAATCCTATCACTTCCGTAGAAACATATCTCGATTTAGAAGGACAATGCAGGGACTCCAGAGTATTTCATATGGACGCAAATTGTGTGTTAATTCGTCAATGTGAGGGAGCGAGGGATGCAGTAAAGGAGGAATAATGCATTGGAAAAGAGATACTCGGAACCCCAAAGAAAATCCTATCGTTTCGGTAGAAACGTATCTCGATTTAGGAGGACAATGCAGGGAATCCAGAGTATTTCAAATGGACGCAAATTGTGTGTTAATTCGTCAATGTGAGGGAGCGAGGGATGCAGTAAAGGAGGAATAATGCATCGGAAAAGAGATACTCGGAACCCCAAAGAAAATCCTATCGTTTCCGTAGAAACGTATCTCGATTTAGAAGGACAATGCAGGGAATCCAGAGTATATCATATGGACGCAAATTGTGTGTTAATTCGTCAATGTGAGGGAGCGAGGGATGCAGTAAAGGAGGAATAATGCATCGGAAAAGAGATACTCGGCACCCCAAAGAAAATCATATCGTTTCCGTAGAAACGTATCTCGATTTACAAGGAAAATGCAGGGAATCCAGAGTATATCATATGGACGCAAATTGTGTGTTAATTGGTCAATGTGAGGGAGCGAGGGTTGCAGTAAAGGAGGAATAATGTATCGGAAAAGAGATACTTGGAACCCCAAAGAAAATCCTATCGTTTCCGTAGAAACGTATCTCGATTAGAAGGACAATCCAGGGAATCCAGAGTATTTCATATGGACGCAAATTGTGTGTTAATTCGTCAATTTGAGGGAGCGAGGGATGCAGTAAAGGAGGAATAATGCATCGGAAAAGAGATACTCGGAACCCCAAGAAAAAAACCTACCGTTTCCGTAGAAACGTATCTCGATTTAGAAGGACAATGCAGGGAATCCAGAGTATTTCATATGGACGCAAATTGTGTGTTAATTCGTCAAAGTGAGGGAGCGAGGGATGCAGTAAAGGAGGAATAATGCATCGGAAAAGAGATACTCGGAACCCCAAAGAAAATCCTATCGTTTCCGTAGAAACGAATCCCGATTTAGAAGGACAATGCAGGGAGTCCAGAGTATTTCATATGGACGCAAATTGTGTGTTAATTCGTCAATGTGAGGGAGCGAGGGATGCAGTAAAGGAGGAATAATGCATCGGAAAAGAGATACTCGGAACCCCAAAGAAAATCCTATCGTTTCCGTTGAAACGTATCTCGATTTAGAAGGACAATGCAGGGAATCCAGAGTATTTCATATGGACGCAAATTTTGTGTTAATTCGTCAATGTGAGTTAGCGAGGGATGCAGTAAAGGAGGAATAATGCATCGGAAAAGAGATACTCGGAACCCCAAAGAAAATCCTATCACTTCCGTAGAAACATATCTCGATTTAGAAGGACAATGCAGGGACTCCAGAGTATTTCATATGGACGCAAATTGTGTGTTAATTCGTCAATGTGAGGGAGCGAGGGATGCAGTAAAGGAGGAATAATGCATTGGAAAAGAGATACTCGGAACCCCAAAGAAAATCCTATCGTTTCGGTAGAAACGTATCTCGATTTAGGAGGACAATGCAGGGAATCCAGAGTATTTCAAATGGACGCAAATTGTGTGTTAATTCGTCAATGTGAGGGAGCGAGGGATGCAGTAAAGGAGGAATAATGCATCGGAAAAGAGATACTCGGAACCCCAAAGAAAATCCTATCGTTTCCGTAGAAACGTATCTCGATTTAGAAGGACAATGCAGGGAATCCAGAGTATATCATATGGACGCAAATTGTGTGTTAATTCGTCAATGTGAGGGAGCGAGGGATGCAGTAAAGGAGGAATAATGCATCGGAAAAGAGATACTCGGCACCCCAAAGAAAATCCTATCGTTTCCGTAGAAACGTATCTCGATTTACAAGGAAAATGCAGGGAATCCAGAGTATATCATATGGACGCAAATTGTGTGTTAATTGGTCAATGTGAGGGAGCGAGGGATGCAGTAAAGGAGGAATAATGTATCGGAAAAGAGATACTTGGAACCCCAAAGAAAATCCTATCGTTTCCGTAGAAACGTATCTCGATTAGAAGGACAATCCAGGGAATCCAGAGTATTTCATATGGACGCAAATTGTGTGTTAATTCGTCAATTTGAGGGAGCGAGGGATGCAGTAAAGGAGGAATAATGCATCGGAAAAGAGATACTCGGAACCCCAAAGAAAATCCTATCGTTTCCGTAGAAACGTATCTCGATTTAGAAGGACAATGCAGGGAATCCAGAGTATTTCATATGGACGCAAATTGTGTGTTAATTCGTCAAAGTGAGGGAGCGAGGGATGCAGTAAAGGAGGAATAATGCATCGGAAAAGAGATACTCGGAACCCCAAAGAAAATCCTATCGTTTCCGTAGAAACGAATCCCGATTTAGAAGGACAATCCAGGGAACCCAGAGTATTTCATTTGGACGCAATTTGTGTGTTAATTCGTCAATGTGAGGGAGCGAGGGATTCAGTAAAGGAGGAATAATGCATCGGAAAAGAGATACTCGGAACCCCAAAGAAAATCCTCTCGTTTCCGTAGAAACGTATCTCGATTTAGAAGGACAGTGCAGGGAATCCAGAGTATTTCATATTGACGCAAATTGTGTGTTAATTCGTCAATGTGAGGGAGCGAGGGATGCAGTAAAGGAGGAATAATGCATCGGAAAAGAGATACTCGACTCCCAAAAGAAAATCCTATCGTTTCCGTAGAAACGTATCTCGTTTTAGAAAGATAATGCAGGGAACACAGAGTATTTCATATGGACGCAAATTGTGTGTTAATTCGGCAATGTGAGGGAGCGAGGGATGCAGTAAAGGAGGAATAATGCATCGGAAAAGAGATACTCGGAACCCCAAAGAAAATCATATCGTTTCCGTAGAAACGTATCTTGATTTAGAAGGACAATGCAAGGAATCCAGAGTATTTCATATGGACGCAAATTGTGTGTTAATTCGTCAATGTGAGGGAGCGAGGGATGCAGTAAAGGAGGAATAATGCATCGGAAAAGAGATACTCGGAACCCCAAAGAAAATCCTATCGTTTCCGTAGAAACGTATCTCGATTTAGAAGGACAATGCAGGGAATCCAGAGTATTTCATATGGACGCAAATTGTGTGTTAATTCGTCAATGTGAGGGAGCGAGGGATGCAGTAAAGGAGGAATAATGCATCGGAAAAGAGATACGCGGAACCCCAAAGAAAATCCTATCGTTTCCGTAGAAACGTATCTCGATTTAGAAGGACAATGCAGGGAATCCAGAGTATTTCATATGGACGCAAATTTTGTGTTAATTCGACAATGTGAGGGAGCGAGGGATGCAGTGAAGGAGGAATAATGCATCGGAAAAGAGATACTCGGAACCCCAAAGAAAATCCTATCGTTTCCGTAGAAACGTATCTCGATTTAGAAGGACAATGCAGGGAATCCTGAGTATTTCATATGGACGCAAATTGTGTGTTAATTCGTCAATGTGAGGGAGCGAGGGATGCAGTAAAGGAGCAATAATGCATCGGAAAAGAGATACTCGACTCCCAAAAGAAAATCCTATCGTTTCCGTAGAATCGTATCTCGATTTAGAAAGATAATGCAGGGAACCCAGAGTATTTGATATGGACGCAATTTGTGTGTTAATTCGACAATGTGAGTGAGCGAGGGATGCAGTGAAGGAGGAATAATGCGTCGGAAAAGAGATACTCGGAACCCCAAAGAAAATCCTGTCGTTTCCGTAGAAACGAATCCCGATTTAGAAGGACAATGCAGGGAGTCCAGAGTATTTCATATGGACGCAAATTGTGTGTTAATTCGTCAATGTGAGGGAGCGAGGGATGCAGTAAAGGAGGAATAATGCATCGGAAAAGAGATACTCGGAACCCCAAAGAAAATCCTATCGTTTCCGTTGAAACGTATCTCGATTTAGAAGGACAATGCAGGGAATCCAGAGTATTTCATATGGACGCAAATTTTGTGTTAATTCGTCAATGTGAGTTAGCGAGGGATGCAGTAAAGGAGGAATAATGCATCGGAAAAGAGATACTCGGAACCCCAAAGAAAATCCTATCACTTCCGTAGAAACATATCTCGATTTAGAAGGACAATGCAGGGACTCCAGAGTATTTCATATGGACGCAAATTGTGTGTTAATTCGTCAATGTGAGGGAGCGAGGGATGCAGTAAAGGAGGAATAATGCATTGGAAAAGAGATACTCGGAACCCCAAAGAAAATCCTATCGTTTCGGTAGAAACGTATCTCGATTTAGGAGGACAATGCAGGGAATCCAGAGTATTTCAAATGGACGCAAATTGTGTGTTAATTCGTCAATGTGAGGGAGCGAGGGATGCAGTAAAGGAGGAATAATGCATCGGAAAAGAGATACTCGGAACCCCAAAGAAAATCCTATCGTTTCCGTAGAAACGTATCTCGATTTAGAAGGACAATGCAGGGAATCCAGAGTATATCATATGGACGCAAATTGTGTGTTAATTCGTCAATGTGAGGGAGCGAGGGATGCAGTAAAGGAGGAATAATGCATCGGAAAAGAGATACTCGGCACCCCAAAGAAAATCATATCGTTTCCGTAGAAACGTATCTCGATTTACAAGGAAAATGCAGGGAATCCAGAGTATATCATATGGACGCAAATTGTGTGTTAATTGGTCAATGTGAGGGAGCGAGGGATGCAGTAAAGGAGGAATAATGTATCGGAAAAGAGATACTTGGAACCCCAAAGAAAATCCTATCGTTTCCGTAGAAACGTATCTCGATTAGAAGGACAATCCAGGGAATCCAGAGTATTTCATATGGACGCAAATTGTGTGTTAATTCGTCAATTTGAGGGAGCGAGGGATGCAGTAAAGGAGGAATAATGCATCGGAAAAGAGATACTCGGAACCCCAAAGAAAATCCTATCGTTTCCGTAGAAACGTATCTCGATTTAGAAGGACAATGCAGGGAATCCAGAGTATTTCATATGGACGCAAATTGTGTGTTAATTCGTCAAAGTGAGGGAGCGAGGGATGTAGTAAAGGAGGAATAATGCATCGGAAAAGAGATACTCGGAACCCCAAAGAAAATCCTATCGTTTCCGTAGAAACGAATCCCGATTTAGAAGGACAATGCAGGGAGTCCAGAGTATTTCATATGGACGCAAATTGTGTGTTAATTCGTCAATGTGAGGGAGCGAGGGATGCAGTAAAGGAGGAATAATGCATCGGAAAAGAGATACTCGGAACCCCAAAGAAAATCCTATCGTTTCCGTTGAAACGTATCTCGATTTAGAAGGACAATGCAGGGAATCCAGAGTATTTCATATGGACGCAAATTTTGTGTTAATTCGTCAATGTGAGTTAGCGAGGGATGCAGTAAAGGAGGAATAATGCATCGGAAAAGAGATACTCGGAACCCCAAAGAAAATCCTATCACTTCCGTAGAAACATATCTCGATTTAGAAGGACAATGCAGGGACTCCAGAGTATTTCATATGGACGCAAATTGTGTGTTAATTCGTCAATGTGAGGGAGCGAGGGATGCAGTAAAGGAGGAATAATGCATTGGAAAAGAGATACTCGGAACCCCAAAGAAAATCCTATCGTTTCGGTAGAAACGTATCTCGATTTAGGAGGACAATGCAGGGAATCCAGAGTATTTCAAATGGACGCAAATTGTGTGTTAATTCGTCAATGTGAGGGAGCGAGGGATGCAGTAAAGGCGGAATAATGCATCGGAAAAGAGATACTCGGAACCCCAAAGAAAATCCTATCGTTTCCGTAGAAACGTATCTCGATTTAGAAGGACAATGCAGGGAATCCAGAGTATATCATATGGACGCAAATTGTGTGTTAATTCGTCAATGTGAGGGAGCGAGGGATGCAGTAAAGGAGGAATAATGCATCGGAAAAGAGATACTCGGCACCCCAAAGAAAATCCTATCGTTTCCGTAGAAACGTATCTCGATTTACAAGGAAAATGCAGGGAATCCAGAGTATATCATGTGGACGCAAATTGTGTGTTAATTGGTCAATGTGAGGGAGCGAGGGATGCAGTAAAGGAGGAATAATGTATCGGAAAAGAGATACTTGGAACCCCAAAGAAAATCCTATCGTTTCCGTAGAAACGTATCTCGATTAGAAGGACAATCCAGGGAATCCAGAGTATTTCATATGGACGCAAATTGTGTGTTAATTCGTCAATTTGAGGGAGCGAGGGATGCAGTAAAGGAGGAATAATGCATCGGAAAAGAGATACTCGGAACCCCAAAGAAAATCCTATCGTTTCCGTAGAAACGTATCTCGATTTAGAAGGACAATGCAGGGAATCCAGAGTATTTCATATGGACGCAAATTGTGTGTTAATTCGTCAAAGTGAGGGAGCGAGGGATGCAGTAAAGGAGGAATAATGCATCGGAAAAGAGATACTCGGAACCCCAAAGAAAATCCTATCGTTTCCGTAGAAACGAATCCCGATTTAGAAGGACAATCCAGGGAACCCAGAGTATTTCATTTGGACGCAATTTGTGTGTTAATTCGTCAATGTGAGGGAGCGAGGGATTCAGTAAAGGAGGAATAATGCATCGGAAAAGAGATACTCGGAACCCCAAAGAAAATCCTCTCGTTTCCGTAGAAACGTATCTCGATTTAGAAGGACAGTGCAGGGAATCCAGAGTATTTCATATTGACGCAAATTGTGTGTTAATTCGTCAATGTGAGGGAGCGAGGGATGCAGTAAAGGAGGAATAATGCATCTAAAAAGAGATACTCGGAACCCCAAAGAAAATCCTATCGTTTCCGGAGAAACGTATCTCGATTTAGAAGGACAATGCAGGGAATCCAGAGTATTTCATATGGACGCAAATTGTGTGTTAATTCGTCAATGTGCGGGAGCGAGGGATGCAGTAAAGGAGGAATAATGCATCGGAAAAGAGATACTCGGAACCCCAAAGAAAATACTATCGTTTCCATAGAAACGTATCTCCATTTAGAAGGACAATGCAGGGAATCCAGAGTATTTCATATGGAAGCAAATTGTGTGTTAATTCGTCAATGTGAGGGAGCGAGGGATGCAGTAAAGGGGGAATAATGCATCGGAAAAGAGATACTCGGAAGCCCAAAGAAAATCCTATCGTTTCCGTAGAAACGTATCTCGATTTAGAAGGACAATGCAGGGAATCCAGAGTATTTCATATGGACGCAAATTGTGTGTTAATTCGTCAATGTGAGGGAGCGAGGGATGCAGTAAAGGAGGAATATTGCATCGGATATGCGATACACGGAAACCCAAAGAAAATCCTATCGTTTCCGTAGAAACGTATCTCGATTTAGAAGGACAATGCAGGGAGTCCAAAGTATTTCATATGGACGCAAATTGTGTGTTAATTCGTCAATGTGAGGGAGCGAGAAATGCAGTAAAGGAGGAATAATGCATTGGAAAAGAGATACACGGAACCCCAAAGAAAATCCTATCGTTTCCGTAGAAACGTATCTCGATTTAGAAGGACAATGCAGGGAATCCAGAGTATATCATATGGACGCAAATTGTGTGTTAATTCGTCAATGTGAGGGAGCCAGGGATGCAGTAAAGGAGGAATAATGCATCGAAAAAGAGATACTCGACTCCCAAAAGAAAATCCTATCGTTTCCGTAGAAACGTATCTCGATTTAGAAGGACAATGCAGGGAATCCTGAGTATTTCATATGGACGCCAATTGTGTGTTAATTCGTCAATGTGAGGGAGCGGGGGATGCAGTAAAGGAGCAATAATGCATCGGAAAAGAGATACTCGACTCCCAAAAGAAAATCCTATCGTTTCCGTAGAATCGTATCTCGATTTAGAAAGATAATGCAGGGAACCTAGGGTATTTTATATGGACGCAATTTGTGTGTTAATTCGGAAATGTGAGTGAGCGAGGGATGCAGTGAAGGAGGAATAATGCATCGGAAAAGAGGTACTCGGAACCCCAAAGAAAATCCTGTCGTTTCCGTAGAAACGAATCCCGATTTAGAAGGACAATGCAGGGAGTACAGAGTATTTCATATGGACGCAAATTGTGTGTTAATTCGTCAATGTGAGGGAGCGAGGGATGCAGTAAAGGAGGAATAATGCATCGGAAAAGAGATACTCGGAACCCCAAAGAAAATCCTATCGTTTCCGTAGAAACGTATCTCGATTTAGAAGGACAATGCAGGGAATCCAGAGTATTTCATATGGACGCAAATTTTGTGTTAATTCGTCAATGTGAGTTAGCGAGGGATGCAGTAAAGGAGGAATAATGCATCGGAAAAGAGATACTCGGAACCCCAAAGAAAATCCTATCACTTCCGTAGAAACGTATCTCGATTTAGAAGGACAATGCAGGGACTCCAAAGTATTTCATATGGACGCAAATTGTGTGTTAATTCGTCAATGTGAGGGAGCGAGGGATGCAGTAAAGGAGGAATAATGCATCGAAAAAGAGATACTCGGCACCCCAAAGAAAATCCTATCGTTTCCGTAGAAACGTATCTCGATTAGAAGGACAATCCAGGGAATCCAGAGTATTTCATATGGACGCAAATTGTGTGTTAATTCGTCAATTTGAGGGAGCGAGGGATGCAGTAAAGGAGGAATAATGCATCGGGAAAGAGATACTCGGAACCCCAAAGAAAATCCTATCGTTTCCGTAGAAACGTATCTCGATTTAGAAGGACAATGCAGGGAATCCAGAGTATTTCATATGGACGCAAATTGTGTGTTAATTCGTCAAAGTGAGGGAGCGAGGGATGCAGTAAAGGAGGAATAATGCATCGGAAAAGAGATACTCGGAACCCCAAAGAAAATCCTATCGTTTCCGTAGAAACGAATCCCGATTTAGAGGGACAATCCAGGGAACCCAGAGTATTTCATTTGGACGCAATTTGTGTGTTAATTCGTCAATGTGAGGGAGCGAGGGATGCAGTAAAGGAGGAATAATGCATCGGAAAAGAGATACTCGGAACCCCAAAGAAAATCCAATCGTTTCCGGAGAAACGTATCTCGATTTAGAAGGACAATGCAGGGAATCCAGAGTATTTCATATGGACGCAAATTGGGTGTTAATTCGTCAATGTGAGGGAGCGAGGGATGCAGTAAAGGAGGAATAATGCATCGGAAAAGAGATACTCGGAACCCCAAAGAAAATACTATCGTTTCCATAGAAACGTATCTCGATTTAGAAGGACAATGCAGGGAATCCAGAGTATTTCATATGGAAGCAAATTGTGTGTTAATTCGTCAATGTGAGGGAGCGAGGGATGCAGTAAAGGGGGAATAATGCATCGGAAAAGAGATACTCGGAACCCCAAAGAAAATCCTATCGTTTCCGTAGAAACGTATCTCGATTTAGAAGGACAATGCAGGGAATCCAGAGTATTTCATATGGGCGCAAATTGTGTGTTAATTCGTCAATGTGAGGGAGCGAGGGATGCAGTAAAGGAGGAATATTGCATCGGATATGCGATACACGGAACCCCAAAGAAAATCCTATCGTTTCCGTAGAAACGTATCTCGATTTAGAAGGACAATGCAGGGAATCCAGAGTATTTCATATGGACGCAAATTGTGTGTTAATTCGTCAATGTGAGGGAGCGAGAAATGCAGTAAACGAGGAATAATGCATTGGAAAAGAGATACTCGGAACCCCAAAGAAAATCCTATCGTTTCCGTAGAAACGTATCTCGATTTAGAAGGACAATGCAGGGAATCCAGAGTATATCATATGGACGCAAATTGTGTGTTAATTCTTCAATGTGAGGGAGCCAGGGATGCAGTAAAGGAGGAATAATGCATCGAAAAAGAGATACTCGACTCCCAAAAGAAAATCCTATCGTTTCCGTAGAAACGTATCTCGATTTAGAAGGACAATGCAAGGAATCCAGAGTATTTCATATGGACGCAAATTGTGTGTTAATTCGTCAATGTGAGGGAGCGAGGGATGCAGTAAAGGAGGAATAATGCATCGGAAAAGAGATACTCGGAACCCCAAAGAAAATCCTATCGTTTCCGTAGAAACGTATCTCGATTTTGAAGGACAATGCAGGGAATCCAGAGTATTTCATATGGACGCAAATTGTGTGTTAATTCGTCAATGTGAGGGAGCGAGGGATGCAGTAAAGGAGGAATAATGCATCGGAAAAGAGATACTCGGAACCCCAAAGAAAATCCTATCGTTTCCGTAGAAACGTATCTCGATTTAGAAGGACAATGCAGGGAATCCAGAGTATTTCATATGGACGCAAATTGTGTGTTAATTCGTCAATGTGAGGGAGCGAGGGATGCAGTAAAGGAGAAATAATGCATCGAAAAAAAGAGATACGCGGAACCCCAAAGAAAATCCTATCGTTTCCGTAGAAACGTATCTCGATTTAGAAGGACAATGCAGGGAATCCAGAGTATTTCATATGGACGCAAATTGTGTGTTAATTCGACAATGTGAGGGAGCGAGGGATGCAGTGAAGGAGGAATAATGCATAGGAAAAGAGATACTCGGAACCCCAAAGAAAATCCTATCGTTTCCGTAGAAACGTATCTCGATTTAGAAGGACAATGCAGGGAATCCTGAGTATTTCATATGGACGCCAATTGTGTGTTAATTCGTCAATGTGAGGGAGCGAGGGATGCAGTAAAGGAGCAATAATGCATCGGAAAAGAGATACTCGACTCCCAAAAGAAAATCCTATCGTTTCCGTAGAATCGTATCTCGATTTAGAAAGATAATGCAGGGAACCCAGAGTATTTTATATGGACGCAATTTGTGTGTTAATTCGGCAATGTGAGTGAGCGAGAGATGCAGTGAAGGAGGAATAATGCATCGGAAAAGAGATACTCGGAACCCCAAAGAAAATCCTGTCGTTTCCGTAGAAACGAATCCCAATTTAGAAGGACAATGCAGGGAGTACAGAGTATTTCATATGGACGCAAATTGTGTGTTAATTCGTCAATGTGAGGGAGCCAGGGATGCAGTAAAGGAGGAATAATGCATCGGAAAAGAGATACTCGACTCCCAAAAGAAAATCCTATCGTTTCCGTAGAAACGTATCTCGTTTTAGAAAGATAATGCAGGGAACCCAGAGTATTTCATATGGACGCAAATTGTGTGTTAATTCGGCAATGTGAGGGAGCGAGGGATGCAGTAAAGGAGGAATAATGCATCGGAAAAGAGATACTCGGAACCCCAAAGAAAATCCTATCGTTTCCGTAGAAACGTATCTCGATTTAGAAGGACAATGCAGGGAATCCAGAGTATTTCATATGGAAGCAAATTGTGTGTTAATTCGTCAAAGTGAGGGAGCGAGGGATGCAGTAAAGGAGGAATAATACATCGGGAAAGAGATACTCGGAACCCCAAAGGAAATCCTATCGTTTCCGTAGAAACGTATCTCGATTTAGAAGGACAATGCAGGGAATCCAGAGTATTTCATATTGACGCAAATTGTGTGTTAATTCGTCAATGTGAGGGAGCGAGGGATGCAGTAAAGGAGGAATAATGCATCTAAAAAGAGATACTCGGAACCCCAAAGAAAATCCTATCGTTTCCGGAGAAACGTATCTCGATTTAGAAGGACAATGCAGGGAATCCAGGGTATTTCATATGGACGCAAATTGTGTGTTAATTCGTCAATGTGAGGGAGCGATGGATGCAGTAAAGGAGGAATAATGCATCGGAAAAGAGATACTCGGCACCCCAAAGAAAATCCTATCGTTTCCGTAGAAACGTATCTCGATTTACAAGGAAAATGCAGGGCATCCAGAGTATTTCATATGGACGCAAATTGTGTGTTAATTCGTCAATGTCAGGGAGCGAGGGATGCAGTAAACGAGGAATAATGCATCGGAAAAGAGATACTCGGAACCCCAAAGAAAATCCTATCGCTTCCGTAGAAACGTATCTCGATTTAGAAGGACAATGCAGGGAATCCAGAGTATTTTATGTGGACGCAATTTGTGTGTTAATTCGTCAATGTGAGGAAGCGAGGGACGCAGTAAAGGAGGAATAATGCATCGGAAAAGAGATACGCGGAACCCCAAAGTAAATCCTATCGTTTCCGTAGAAACGTATCTCGATTTAGAAGGACAATGCAAGGAATCCAGAGTATTTCATATGGACGCAAATTGTGTGTTAATTCGTCAATGTGAGGGAGCGAGAAATGCAGTAAAGGAGGAATAATGCATTGGAAAAGAGATACTCGGAACCCCAAAGAAAATCCTATCGTTTCCGTAGAAACGTATCTCGATTTAGAAGGACAATGCAGGGAATCCAGAGTATATCATATGGACGCAAATTGTGTGTTAATTCGTCAATGTGAGGGAGCCAGGGATGCAGTAAAGGAGGAATAATGCATCGGAAAAGAGATACTCGACTCCCAAAAGAAAATCCTATCGTTTCCGTAGAAACGTATCTCGTTTTAGAAAGATAATGCAGGGAACCCAGAGTATTTCATATGGACGCAAATTGTGTGTTAATTCGGCAATGTGAGGGAGCGAGGGATGCAGTAAAGGAGGAATAATGCATCGGAAAAGAGATACTCGGAACCCCAAAGAAAATCCTATCGTTTCTGTAGAAACGTATCTCGATTTAGAAGGACAATGCAGGGAATCCAGAGTATTTCATATGGAAGCAAATTGTGTGTTAATTCGTCAAAGTGAGGGAGCGAGGGATGCAGTAAAGGAGGAATAATGCATCGGAAAAGAGATACTCGGAACCCCAAAGAAAATCCTATCGTTTCCGTAGAAACGAATCCCGATTTAGAAGGACAATTCAGGGAACCCAGAGTATTTCATTTGGACGCAATTTGTGTGTTAATTCGTCAATGTGAGGGAGCGAGGGATGCAGTAAAGGACGAATGATGCATCGGAAAAGAGATACTCGGAACCCCAAAGAAAATCCTCTCGTTTCCGTAGAAACGTATCTCGATTTAGAAGGACAATGCAGGGAATCCAGAGTATTTCATATTGACGCAAATTGTGTGTTAATTCGTCAATGTGAGGGAGCGAGGGATGCAGTAAAGGAGGAATAATGCATCGGAAAAGAGATACCCGGAACCCCAAAGAAAATACTATCGTTTCCGGAGAAACGTATCTCGATTTAGAAGGACAATGCAGGGAACCCAGAGTATTTCATATTGACGCAAATTGTGTGTTAATTCGTCAATGTGAGGGAGCGAGGGATGCAGTAAAGGAGGAATAATGCATCGGAAAAGAGATACTCGGAACCCCAAAGAAAATACTATCGTTTCCATAGAAACATATCTCGATTTAGAAGGACAATGCAGGGAATCCAGAGTATTTCATATGGAAGCAAATTGTGTGTTAATTCGTCAATGTGAGGGAGCGCGGGATGCAGTAAAGGGGGAATTATGCATCGGAAAAGAGATACTCGGAACCCCAAAGAAAATCCTATCGTTTTCGTAGAAACGTATCTCGATTTAGAAAGATAATGCAGCGAACACAGAGTATTTCATATGGACGCAAATTGTGTGTTAATTCGGCAATGTGAGATAGCGAGGGATGCAGTAAAGGAGGAATAATGCATCGGAAAAGAGATACTCGGAACCCCAAAGAAAATCCTATCGTTTCCGTAGAAACGTATCTCGATTTAGAAGGACAATGCAACGAATCCAGAGTATTTCATAAGGACGCAAATTGTGTGTTAATTCGTCAATGTGAGGGAGCGAGGGATGCAGTAAAAGAAGGAATAATGCATCGGAAAAGAGATACTCGGAACCCCAAAGAAAATCCTATCGTTTCCGTAGAAACGTATCTCGATTTAGAAGGACAATGCAGGGAATCCAGAGTATTTCATATGGACGCAAATTGTGTGTTAATTCGTCAATGTGAGGGAGCGAGGGATGCAGTAAAGGAGGAATAATGCATCGGATAAGCGATACACGGAACCCCAAAGAATCCTATCGTTTCCGTATAAACGTATCTTGATTTAGAAGGACAATGCAGGGAATCCAGAGTATTTCATATGGACGCAAATTGTGTGTTAATTCGTCAATGTGAGGGAGCGAGGGATGCAGTAAAGGAGGAATAATGCATCGGAAAAGAGATACTCGACTCCCAAAGAAAATGCTATCGTTTCCGTAGAAACGTATCTCGATTTAGAAGGACAATGCAACGAATCCAGAGTATTTCATATGGACGCAAATTGTGTGTTAATTCGTCAATGTGAGGGAGCGAGGGATGCAGTAAAGGAGGAATAATGCATCGGAAAAGAGATACGCGGAACCCCAAAGAAAATCCTATCGTTTCCGTAGAAACGTATCTCGATTTAGAAGGACAATGCAGGGAATCCAGAGTATTTCATATGGACGCAAATTGTGTGTTAATTCGTCAATGTGAGGGAGCGAGGGATGCAGTAAAGGAGGAATAATGCATCGGAAAAGAGATACTGGGAACCCCAAAGAAAATCCTATCGTTTCCGTAGAAACGTATCTCGATTTAGAAGGACAATGCAACGAATCCAGAGTATTTCATATGGAGGCAAATTTTGTGTTAATTCGTCAATGTGAGGGAGCGAGGGATGCAGTGAAGGAGGAATAATGCATCGGAAAAGAGATACTCGGAACCCCAAAGAAAATCCTATCGTTTCCGTAGAAACGTAACTCGATTTAGAAGGACAATGCAGGGAATCCTGAGTATTTCATATGGACGCCAATTGTGTGTTAATTCGTCAATGTGAGGGAGCGAGGGATGCAGTAAAGGAGCAATAATGCATCGGAAAAGAGATACTCGACTCCCAAAAGAAAATCCTATCGTTTCCGTAGAAACGTATCTCGATTTAGAAGGACAATGCAACGAATCCAGAGTATTTCATAAGGACGCAAATTGAGTGTTAATTCGGCAATGTGAGGGAGCGAGGGATGCAGTAAAGGAGGAATAATGCATCGGAAAATAGATACTCGGAACCCCAAAGAAAATCCTATCGTTTCCGTAGAAACGTATCTCGATTTAGAAGGACAATGCAGGGAATCCAGAGTATTTCATATGGACGCAAATTGTGTGTTAATTCGTCAATGTGAGGGAGCGAGGGATGCAGTAAAGGAGGAATAATGCATCGGATAAGCGATACACGGAACCCCAAAGAATCCTATCGTTTCCGTAGAAATGTATCTTGATTTAGAAGGACAATGCAGGGAATCCAGAGTATTTCATATGGACGCAAATTGTGTGTTAAATCGTCAATGTGAGGGAGCGAGAAATGCAGTAAAGGAGGAATAATGCATTGGAAAAGAGATACTCGGAACCCCAAAGAAAATCCTATCGTTTCCGTAGAAACGTATCTCGATTTAGAAGGACAATGCAAGGTATCCAGAGTATTTCATATGGACGCAAATTGTGTGTTAATTCGTCAATGTGAGGGAGCGAGGGATGCAGTAAAGGAGGAATAATGCATCGGAAAAGAGATACTCGGAACCCCAAAGAAAATCCTATCGTTTCCGTAGAAACGTATCTCGATTTAGAAGGACAATGCAGGGAATCCAGAGTATTTCATATGGACGCAAATTGTGTGTTAATTCGTCAATGTGAGGGAGCGAGGGATGCAGTAAAGGAGGAATAATGCATCGGAAAAGAGATACTCGGAACCCCAAAGAAAATCCTATCGTTTCCGTAGAAACGTATCTCGATTTAGAAGGACAATGCAGGGAATCCAGAGTATTTCATATTGACGCAAATTGTGTGTTAATTCGTCAATGTGAGGGAGCGAGGTATGCAGTAAAGGAGGAATAATGCATCTAAAAAGAGATACTCGGAACCCCAAAGAAAATCCTATCGTTTCCGGAGAAACATATCTCGATTTAGAAGGACAATGCAGGGAATCCAGAGTATTTCATATGGACGCAAATTGTGTGTTAATTCGTCAATGTGAGGGAGCGAGGGATGCAGTAAAGGAGGAATAATGCATCGGAAAAGAGATACTCGGCACCCCAAAGAAAATCCTATCGTTTCCGTAGAAACGTATCTCGATTTACAAGGAAAATGCAGGGAATCCAGAGTATTTCATATGGACGCAAATTGTGTGTTAATTCGTCAATGTCAGGGAGCGAGGGATGCAGTAAAGGAGGAATAATGCATCGGAAAAGAGATACTCGGAACCCCAAAGAAAATCCTATCGTTTCCGTAGAAACGTATCTCGATTTAGAAGGACAATGCAGGGAATCCAGAGTATTTTATGTGGACGCAAATTGTGTGTTAATTCGTCAATGTGAGGAAGCGAGGGATGCAGTAAAGGAGGAATAATGCATCGGAAAAGAGATACGCGGAACCCCAAAGTAAATCCTATCGTTTCCGTAGAAACGTATCTCGATTTAGAAGGACAATGCAAGGAATCCAGAGTATTTCATATGGACGCAAGTTGTGTGTTAATTCGTCAATGTGAGGGAGCGAGAAATGCAGTAAAGGAGGAATAATGCATTGGAAAAGAGATACTCGGAACCCCAAAGAAAATCCTATCGTTTCCGCAGAAACGTATCTCGATTTAGAAGGACAATGCAGGGAACCCAGAGTATATCATATGGACGCAAATTGTGTGTTAATTCTTCAATGTGAGGGAGCCAGGGATGCAGTAAAGGAGGAATAATGCATCGGAAAAGAGATACTCGACTCCCAAAAGAAAATCCTATCGTTTCCGTAGAAACGTATCTCGTTTTAGAAAGATAATGCAGGGAACCCAGAGTATTTCATATGGACGCAAATTGTGTGTTAATTCGGCAATGTGAGGGAGCGAGGGATGCAGTAAAGGAGGAATAATGCATCGGAAAAGAGATACTCGGAACCCCAAAGAAAATCCTATCGTTTCCGTAGAAACGTATCTCGATTTAGAAGGACAATGCAGGGAATCCAGAGTATTTCATATGGAAGCAAATTGTGTGTTAATTCGTCAAAGTGAGGGAGCGAGGGATGCAGTAAAGGAGGAATAATGCATCGGAAAAGAGATACTCGGAACCCCAAAGAATATCCTATCGTTTCCGTAGAAACGAATCCCGATTTAGAAGGACAATCCAGGGAACCCAGAGTATTTCATTTGGACGCAATATGTGTGTTAATTCGTCAATGTGAGGGAGCGAGGGATGCAGTAAAGGAGGATTAATGCATCGGAAAAGAGATACTCGGAACCCCAAAGAAAATCCTCTCGTTTCCGTAGAAACGTATCTCGATTTAGAAGGTCAATGCAGGGAATCCAGAGTATTTCATATTGACGCAAATTGTGTGTTAATTCGTCAATGTGAGGGAGCGAGGGATGCAGTAAAGGAGGAATAATGCATCTAAAAAGAGATACTCGGAACCCCAAAGAAAATCCTATCGTTTCCGGAGAAACGTATCTCGATTTAGAAGGACAATGCAGGGAATCCAGAGTATTTCATATGGACGCAAATTGTGTGTTAATTCGTCAATGTGAGGGAGCGAGGGATGCAGTAAAGGAGGAATAATGCATCGGAAAAGAGATACTCGGAACCCCAAAGAAAATACTATCGTTTCCATAGAAACGTATCTCGATTTAGAAGGACAATGCAGGGAATCCAGAGTATTCATATGGAAGCAAATTGTGTGCTAATTCGTCAATGTGAGGGAGCGAGGGATGCAGTAAAGGGGGAATAATGCATCGGAAAAGAGATACTCGGAACCCCAAAGAAAATCCTATCGTTTCCGTAGAAACGTATCTCGATTTAGAAGGACGATGCAGGGAATCCAGAGTATTTCATATGGACGCAAATTGTGCGTTAATTCGTCAATGTGAGGGAGCGAGGGATGCAGTAAAGGAGGAATATTGCATCGGATATGCGATACACGGAAACCCCAAAGAAAATCCTATCGTTTCCGTAGAAACGTATCTCGATTTAGAAGGACAATGCAGAGAATCCTGAGTATTTCATATGGACGCAAATTGTGTGTTAATTCGTCAATGTGAGGGAGCGAGGGATGCAGTAAAGGAGGAATAATGCATCGGAAAAGAGATACTCGGAACCCCAAAGAAAATCCTATCGTTTCCGTAGAAACGTATCTCGATTTAGAACGACAATGCAGGGAATCCAGAGTATTTCATATGGACGCAAATTGTGTGTTAATTCGTCAATGTGAGGGAGCGAGGGATGCAGTAAAGGAGGAATAATGCATCGGAAAAGAGATACGCGGAACCCCAAAGAAAATCCTATCGTTTCCGTAGAAACGTATCTCGATTTAGAAGGACGATGCAGGGAATCCAGAGTATTTCATATGGACGCAAATTTTGTGTTAATTCGTCAATGTGAGGGAGCGAGGGATACAGTGAAGGAGGAATAATGCATCGGAAAAGAGATACTCGGAACCCCAAAGAAAATCCTATCGTTTCCGTAGAAACGTATCTCGATTTAGAAGGACAATGCAGGGAATCCTGAGTATTTCACATGGACGCCAAATGTGTGTTAATTCGTCAATGTGAGGGAGCGAGGGATGCAGTAAAGGAGCAATAATGCATCGGAAAAGAGATACCCGACTCCCAAAAGAAAATCCTATCGTTTCCGTAGAATCGTATCTCGATTTAGAAAGATAATGCAGGGAACCCAGAGTATTTTATATGGACGCAATTTGTGTGTTAGTTCGGCAATGTGAGTGAGCGAGGGATGCAGTGAAGGAGGAATAATGCATCGGAAAAGAGATACTCGGAACCCCAAAGAAAATCCTGTCGTTTCCGTAGAAACGAATCCCGATTTAGAAGGACAATGCAGGGAGTCCAGAGTATTTCATATGGACGCAAATTGTGTGTTAATTCGTCAATGTGAGGGAGCGAGGGATGCAGTAAAGGAGGAATAATGCATCGGAAAAGAGATACTCGGAACCCCAAAGAAAATCCTATCGTTTCCGTAGAAACGTATCTCGATTTAGACGGACAATGCAGGGAATCCAGAGTATTTCATATGGACGCAAATTTTGTGTTAATTCGTCAATGTGAGTTAGCGAGGGATGCAGTAAAGGAGGAATAACGCATCGGAAAAGAGATACTCGGAACCCCAAAGAAAATCCTATCACTTCCGTAGAAACGTATCTCGATTTAGAAGGACAATGCAGGGAATCCTGAGTATTTCATATGGACGCAAATTGTGTGTTAATTCGTCAATGTGAGGGAGCGAGGGATGCAGTAAAGGAGGAATAATGCATCGCAAAAGAGATACTCGGAACCCCAAAGAAAATCCTATCGTTTCGGTAGAAACGTATCTCGATTTAGGAGGACAATGCAGGGAATCCAGAGTATTTCATATGGACGCAAATTGTGTGTTAATTGGTCAATGTGAGGGAGCGAGGGATGCAGTAAAGGAGGAATAATGTATCGGAAAAGAGATACTTGGAACCCCAAAGAAAATGCTATCGTTTCCGTAGAAACGTATCTCGATTAGAAGGACAACCCAGGGAATCCAGAGTATTTCATATGGACGCAAATTGTGTGTTAATTCGTCAATTTGAGGGAGCGAGGGATGCAGTAAAGGAGGAATAATGCATCGGAAAAGAGATACTCGGAACCCCAAAGAAAATCCTATCGTTTCCGTAGAAACGTATCTCGATTTAGAAGGACAATGCAGGGAATCCAGAGTATTTCATATGGACGCAAATTGTGTGTTAATTCGTCAATGTGAGGGAGCGAGGGATGCAGTAAAGGAGGAATAATGCATCGGAAAAGAGATACTCGGAACCCCAAAGAAAATCCTATCGTTTCCGTAGAAACGAATCCCGATTTAGAAGGACAATCCAGGGAACCCAGAGTATTTCATTTGGACGCAATTTGTGTGTTAATTCGTCAATGTGAGGGAGCGAGGGATGCAGTAAAGGAGGAATAATGCATCGGAAAAGAGATACTCGGAACCCCAATTAAAATCCTATCGTTTCCATAGAAACGTATC
This sequence comes from Schistocerca nitens, assembly GCF_023898315.1. Classification (NCBI taxonomy): domain Eukaryota; kingdom Metazoa; phylum Arthropoda; class Insecta; order Orthoptera; family Acrididae; genus Schistocerca; species Schistocerca nitens. The sequence goes on from NC_064615.1 coordinate 1,152,445,439, forward strand.
TCGATTTAGAAGGACAATGCAGGGAATCCAGAGTATTTCATATGGACGCAAATTGTGTGTTAATTCGTCAATGTGAGGGAGCGAGCGATGCAGTAAATGAGGAATATGCATCGGAAAAGAGATACTCGGAACCCCAAAGAAAATCCTATCGTTTCCGTAGAAACATATCTCGATTTAGAAGGACAATGCAGGGAATCCAGAGTATTTCATATGGACGCAAATTTTGTGTTAATTCGTCAATGTGAGGGAGCGAGGGATGCAGTAAAGGAGGAATAATGCATCGGAAAGGAGATACGCGGAACCCCAAAGTAAATCCTATCGTTTCCGTAGAAACGTATCTCGATTTAGAAGGACAATGCAAGGAATCCAGAGTATTTCATATGGACGCTAATAAAGTGTTAATTCGTCAATGTGAGGGAGCGAGAAATGCAGTAAAGGAGGAATAATGCATTGGAAAAGAGATACTCGGAACCCCAAAGAAAATCCTATCGTTTCCGTAGAAACGTATCTCGATTTAGAAGGACAATGCAGGGAATCCAGAGTATATCATATGGACGCAAATTGTGTGTTAATTCGTCAATGTGAGGGAGCCAGGGATGCAGTAAAGGAGGAATAATGCATCGGAAAAGAGATACTCGACTCCCAAAAGAAAATCCTATCGTTTCCGTAGAAACGTATCTCGTTTTAGAAAGATAATGCAGGGAACCCAGAGTATTTCATATGGACGCAAATTGTGTGTTAATTCGGCAATGTGAGGGAGCGAGGGATGCAGTAAAGGAGGAATAATGCATCGGAAAAGAGATACTCGGAACCCCAAAGAAAATCCTATCGTTTCTGTAGAAACGTATCTCGATTTAGAAGGAAAATGCAGGGAATATAGAGTATTTCATATGGAAGCAAATTGTGTGTTAATTCGTCAAAGTGAGGGAGCGAGGGATGCAGTAAAGGAGGAATAATGCATCGGAAAAGAGATACTCGGAACCCCAAAGAAAATCCTATCGTTTCCGTAGAAACGTATCTCGATTTAGAAGGACAATGCAACGAATCCAGAGTATTTCATAAGGACGCAAATTGTGTGTTAATTCGTCAATGTGAGGGAGCGAGGGATGCAGTAAAAGAAGGAATAATGCATCGGAAAAGAGATACTCGGAACCCCAAAGAAAATCCTATCGTTTCCGTAGAAACGTATCTCGATTTAGAAGGACAATGCAGGGAATCCAGAGTATTTCATATGGACGCAAATTGTGTGTTAATTCGTCAATGTGAGGGAGCGAGGGATGCAGTAAAGGAGGAATATTGCATCGGATAAGCGATACACGGAACCCCAAAGAATCCTATCGTTTCCGTAGAAATGTATCTCGATTTAGAAGGACAATGCAGGGAATCCAGAGTATTTCATATGGACGCAAATTGTGTGTTAAATCGTCAATGTGAGGGAGCGAGGGATGCAGTAAAGGAGCAATAATGCATCGGAAAAGAAATACTCGACTCCCAAAAGAAAATCCTATCGTTTCCGTAGAAACGTATCTCGATTTAGAAGGACAATGCAACGAATCCAGAGTATTTCATAAGGACGCAAATTGTGTGTTAATTCGGCAATGTGAGGGAGCGAGGGATGCAGTAAAGGAGGAATAATGCATCGGAAAAGAGATACTCGGAACCCCAAAGAAAATCCTATCGTTTCCGTAGAAACGTATCTCGATTTAGAAGGACAATGCAACGAATCCAGAGTATTTCATATGGACGCAAATTGTGCGTTAATTCGTCAATGTGAGGGAGCGAGGGATGCAGTAAAGGAGGAATATTGCATCGGATATGCGATACACGGAAACCCCAAAGAAAATCCTATCGTTTCCGTAGAAACGTATCTCGATTTAGAAGGACAATGCAGAGAATCCTGAGTATTTCATATGGACGCAAATTGTGTGTTAATTCGTCAATGTGAGGGAGCGAGGGATGCAGTAAAGGAGGAATAATGCATCGGAAAAGAGATACTCGGAACCCCAAAGAAAATCCTATCGTTTCCGTAGAAACGTATCTCGATTTAGAACGACAATGCAGGGAATCCAGAGTATTTCATATGGACGCAAATTGTGTGTTAATTCGTCAATGTGAGGGAGCGAGGGATGCAGTAAAGGAGGAATAATGCATCGGAAAAGAGATACGCGGAACCCCAAAGAAAATCCTATCGTTTCCGTAGAAACGTATCTCGATTTAGAAGGACGATGCAGGGAATCCAGAGTATTTCATATGGACGCAAATTTTGTGTTAATTCGTCAATGTGAGGGAGCGAGGGATGCAGTGAAGGAGGAATAATGCATCGGAAAAGAGATACTCGGAACCCCAAAGAAAATCCTATCGTTTCCGTAGAAACGTATCTCGATTTAGAAGGACAATGCAGGGAATCCTGAGTATTTCACATGGACGCCAAATGTGTGTTAATTCGTCAATGTGAGGGAGCGAGGGATGCAGTAAAGGAGCAATAATGCATCGGAAAAGAGATACCCGACTCCCAAAAGAAAATCCTATCGTTTCCGTAGAATCGTATCTCGATTTAGAAAGATAATGCAGGGAACCCAGAGTATTTTATATGGACGCAATTTGTGTGTTAGTTCGGCAATGTGAGTGAGCGAGGGATGCAGTGAAGGAGGAATAATGCATCGGAAAAGAGATACTCGGAACCCCAAAGAAAATCCTGTCGTTTCCGTAGAAACGAATCCCGATTTTGAAGGACAATGCAGGGAGTCCAGAGTATTTCATATGGACGCAAATTGTGTGTTAATTCGTCAATGTGAGGGAGCGAGGGATGCAGTAAAGGAGGAATAATGCATCGGAAAAGAGATACTCGGAACCCCAAAGAAAATCCTATCGTTTCCGTAGAAACGTATCTCGATTTAGACGGACAATGCAGGGAATCCAGAGTATTTCATATGGACGCAAATTTTGTGTTAATTCGTCAATGTGAGTTAGCGAGGGATGCAGTAAAGGAGGAATAATGCATCGGAAAAGAGATACTCGGAACCCCAAAGAAAATCCTATCACTTCCGTAGAAACGTATCTCGATTTAGAAGGACAATGCAGGGAATCCTGAGTATTTCATATGGACGCAAATTGTGTGTTAATTCGTCAATGTGAGGGAGCGAGGGATGCAGTAAAGGAGGAATAATGCATCGCAAAAGAGATACTCGGAACCCCAAAGAAAATCCTATCGTTTCGGTAGAAACGTATCTCGATTTAGGAGGACAATGCAGGGAATCCAGAGTATTTCATATGGACGCAAATTGTGTGTTAATTGGTCAATGTGAGGGAGCGAGGGATGCAGTAAAGGAGGAATAATGTATCGGAAAAGAGATACTTGGAACCCCAAAGAAAATGCTATCGTTTCCGTAGAAACGTATCTCGATTAGAAGGACAATCCAGGGAATCCAGAGTATTTCATATGGACGCAAATTGTGTGTTAATTCGTCAATTTGAGGGAGCGAGGGATGCAGTAAAGGAGGAATAATGCATCGGAAAAGAGATACTCGGAACCCCAAAGAAAATCCTATCGTTTCCGTAGAAACGTATCTCGATTTAGAAGGACAATGCAGGGAATCCAGAGTATTTCATATGGACGCAAATTGTGTGTTAATTCGTCAATGTGAGGGAGCGAGGGATGCAGTAAAGGAGGAATAATGCATCGGAAAAGAGATACTCGGAACCCCAAAGAAAATCCTATCGTTTCCGTAGAAACGAATCCCGATTTAGAAGGACAATCCAGGGAACCCAGAGTATTTCATTTGGACGCAATTTGTGTGTTAATTCGTCAATGTGAGGGAGCGAGGGATGCAGTAAAGGAGGAATAATGCATCGGAAAAGAGATACTCGGAACCCCAATTAAAATCCTATCGTTTCCATAGAAACGTATCTCGATTTAGAAGGACAATGCAGGGAATCCAGAGTATTTCATATGGACGCAAATTGTGTGTTAATTCGTCAATGTGAGGGAGCGAGCGATGCAGTAAATGAGGAATATGCATCGGAAAAGAGATACTCGGAACCCCAAAGAAAATCCTATCGTTTCCGTAGAAACATATCTCGATTTAGAAGGACAATGCAGGGAATCCAGAGTATTTCATATGGACGCAAATTTTGTGTTAATTCGTCAATGTGAGGGAGCGAGGGATGCAGTAAAGGAGGAATAATGCATCGGAAAGGAGATACGCGGAACCCCAAAGTAAATCCTATCGTTTCCGTAGAAACGTATCTCGATTTAGAAGGACAATGCAAGGAATCCAGAGTATTTCATATGGACGCTAATAGTGTGTTAATTCGTCAATGTGAGGGAGCGAGAAATGCAGTAAAGGAGGAATAATGCATTGGAAAAGAGATACTCGGAACCCCAAAGAAAATCCTATCGTTTCCGTAGAAACGTATCTCGATTTAGAAGGACAATGCAGGGAATCCAGAGTATATCATATGGACGCAAATTGTGTGTTAATTCGTCAATGTGAGGGAGCCAGGGATGCAGTAAAGGAGGAATAATGCATCGGAAAAGAGATACTCGACTCCCAAAAGAAAATCCTATCGTTTCCGTAGAAACGTATCTCGTTTTAGAAAGATAATGCAGGGAACCCAGAGTATTTCATATGGACGCAAATTGTGTGTTAATTCGGCAATGTGAGGGAGCGAGGGATGCAGTAAAGGAGGAATAATGCATCGGAAAAGAGATACTCGGAACCCCAAAGAAAATCCTATCGTTTCTGTAGAAACGTATCTCGATTTAGAAGGACAATGCAGGGAATCCAGAGTATTTCATATGGAAGCAAATTGTGTGTTAATTCGTCAAAGTGAGGGAGCGAGGGATGCAGTAAAGGAGGAATAATGCATCGGAAAAGAGATACTCGGAACCCCAAAGAAAATCCTATCGTTTCCGTAGAAACGTATCTCGATTTAGAAGGACAATGCAACGAATCCAGAGTATTTCATAAGGACGCAAATTGTATGTTAATTCGTCAATGTGAGGGAGCGAGGGATGCAGTAAAAGAAGGAATAATGCATCGGAAAAGAGATACTCGGAACCCCAAAGAAAATCCTATCGTTTCCGTAGAAACGTATCTCGATTTAGAAGGACAATGCAGGGAATCCAGAGTATTTCATATGGACGCAAATTGTGTGTTAATTCGTCAATGTGAGGGAGCGAGGGATGCAGTAAAGGAGGAATATTGCATCGGATAAGCGATACACGGAACCCCAAAGAATCCTATCGTTTCCGTAGAAATATATCTCGATTTAGAAGGACAATGCAGGGAATCCAGAGTATTTCATATGGACGCAAATTGTGTGTTAAATCGTCAATGTAAGGGAGCGAGGGATGCAGTAAAGGAGCAATAATGCATCGGAAAAGAAATACTCGACTCCCAAAAGAAAATCCTATCGTTTCCGTAGAAACGTATCTCGATTTAGAAGGACAATGCAACGAATCCAGAGTATTTCATAAGGACGCAAATTGTGTGTTAATTCGGCAATGTGAGGGAGCGAGGGATGCAGTAAAGGAGGAATAATGCATCGGAAAAGAGATACTCGGAACCCCAAAGAAAATCCTATCGTTTCCGTAGAAACGTATCTCGATTTAGAAGGACAATGCAGGGAATCCAGAGTATTTCATATGGACGCAAATTGTGTGTTAATTCGTCAATGTGAGGGAGCGAGGGATGCAGTAACGGAGGAATAATGCATCGGATAAGCGATACACGGAACCCCAAAGAATCCTATCGTTTCCGTAGAAATGTATCTCGATTTAGAAGGCCAATGCAGGGAATCCAGAGTATTTCATATGGACGCAAATTGTGTGTTAAATCGTCAATGTGAGGGAGCGAGAAATGCAGTAAAGGAGGAATAATGCATTGGAAAAGAGATACTCGGAACCCCAAAGAAAATCCTATCGTTTCCGTAGAAACGTATCTCGATTTAGAAGGACAATGCAACGAATCCAGAGTATTTCATATGGACGCAAATTGTGTGTTAATTCGTCAATGTGAGGGAGCGAGGGATGCAGTAAAGGAGGAATAATGCATCGGAAAAGAGATACTCGGAACCCCAAAGAAAATCCTATCGTTTCCGTAGAAACGTATCTCGATTTAGAAGGACAATGCAGGGAATCCAGAGTATTTCATATTGACGCAAATTGTGTGTTAATTCGTCAATGTGAGGGAGCGAGGGATGCAGTAAAGGAGGAATAATGCATCTAAAAAGAGATACTCGGAACCCCAAAGAAAATCCTTTCGTTTCCGGAGAAACATATCTCGATTTAGAAGGACAATGCAGGGAATCCAGAGTATTTCATATGGACGCAAATTGTGTGTTAATTCGTCAATGTGAGGGAGCGAGGGATGCAGTAAAGGAGGAATAATACATCGGAAAAGAGATACTCGGCACCCCAAAGAAAATCCTATCGTTTCCGTAGAAACGTATCTCGATTTACAAGGAAAATGCTGGGAATCCAGAGTATTTCATATGGACGCAAATTGTGTGTTAATTCGTCAATGTCAGGGAGCGAGGGATGCAGTAAAGGAGGAATAATGCATCGGAAAAGAGATACTCGGAACCCCAAAGAAAATCCTATCGTTTCCGTAGAAACGTATCTCGATTTAGAAGGACAATGCAGGGAATCCAGAGTATTTTATGTGGACGCAAATTGTGTGTTAATTCGTCAATGTGAGGGAGCGAGGGATGCAGTAAAGGAGGAATAATGCATCGGAAAAGAGATACGCGGAACCCCAAAGTAAATCCTATCGTTTCCGTAGAAACGTATCTCGATTTAGAAGGACAATGCAAGGAATCCAGAGTATTTCATATGGACGCAAGTTGTGTGTTAATTCGTCAATGTGAGGGAGCGAGAAATGCAGTAAAGGAGGAATAATGCATTGGAAAAGAGATACTCGGAACCCCAAAGAAAATCCTATCGTTTCCGTAGAAACGTATCTCGATTTAGAAGGACAATGCAGGGAATCCAGAGTATATCATATGGACGCAAATTGTGTGTTAATTCGTCAATGTGAGGGAGCCAGGGATGCAGTAAAGGAGGAATAATGCATCGGAAAAGAGATACTCGACTCCCAAAAGAAAATCCTATCGTTTCCGTAGAAACGTATCTCGTTTTAGAAAGATAATGCAGGGAACCCAGAGTATTTCATATGGACGCAAATTGTGTGTTTATTCGGCATTGTGAGGGAGCGAGGGATGCAGTAAAGGAGGAATAATGCATCGGAAAAGAGATACTCGGAACCCCAAAGAAAATCCTCTCGTTTCCGTAGAAACGTATCTCGATTTAGAAGGACAATGCAGGGAATCCAGAGTATTTCATATGGAAGCAAATTGTGTGTTAATTCGTCAAAGTGAGGGAGCGAGGGATGCAGTAAAGGAGGAATAATGCATCGGAAAAGAGATACTCGGAACCCCAAAGAAAATCCTATCGTTTCCGTAGAAACGAATCCCGATTTAGAAGGACAATCCAGGGAACCCAGAGTATTTCATTTGGACGCAATATGTGTGTTAATTCGTCAATGTGAGGGAGCGAGTGATGCAGTAAAGGAGGAATAATGCATCGGAAAAGAGATACTCGGAACCCCAAAGAAAATCCTCTCGTTTCCGTAGAAACGTATCTCGATTTAGAAGGTCAATGCAGGGAATCCAGAGTATTTCATATTGACGCCAATTGTGTGTTAATTCGTCAATGTGAGGGAGCGAGGGATGCAGTAAAGGAGGAATAATGCATTGGAAAAGAGATACTCGGAACCCCAAAGAAAATCCTATCGTTTCCGTAGAAACGTATCTCGATTTAGAAGGACAATGCAGGGAATCCAGAGTATTTCATATGGACGCAAATTGTGTGTTAATTCGTCAATGTGAGGGAGCGAGGGATGCAGTAAAGGAGGAATAATGCATCGGAAAAGAGATACTCGGAACCCCAAAGAAAATACTATCGTTTCCATAGAAACGTATCTCGATTTAGAAGGACAATGCAGGGAATCCAGAGTATTTCATATGGAAGCAAATTGTGTGCTAATTCGTCAATGTGAGGGAGCGAGGGATGCAGTAAAGGGGGAATAATGCATCGGAAAAGAGATACTCGGAACCCCAAAGAAAATCCTATCGTTTCCGTAGAAACGCATCTCGATTTAGAAGGACGATGCAGGGAATCCAGAGTATTTCATATGGACGCAAATTGTGTGTTAATTCGTCAATGTGAGGGAGCGAGGGATGCAGTAAAGGAGGAATATTGCATCGGATATGCGATACACGGAACCCCAAAGAAAATCCTATCGTTTCCGTAGAAACGTATCTCGATTTAGAAGGACAATGCAGGGAATCCAGAGTATTTCATATGGACGCAAATTGTGTGTTAATTCGTCAATGTGAGGGAGCGAGGGATGCAGTAAAGGAGGAATAATGCATCGGAAAAGAGATACTCGGAACCCCAAAGAAAATCCTATCGTTTCCGTAGAAACGTATCTCGATTTAGAAGGACAATGCAGGGAATCCAGAGTATTTCATATGGACGCAAATTGTGTGTTAATTCGTCAATGTGAGGGAGCGAGGGATGCAGTAAAGGAGGAATAATGCATCGGAAAAGAGATACGAGGAACCCCAAAGAAAATCCTATCGTTTCCGTAGAAACGTATCTCGATTTAGAAGGACGATGCAGGGAATCCAGAGTATTTCATATGGACACAAATTTTGTGTTAATTCGTCAATGTGAGGGAGCGAGGGATGCAGTGAAGGAGGAATAATGCATCGGAAAAGAGATACTCGGAACCCCAAAGAAAATCCTATCGTTTCCGTAGAAACGTATCTCGATTTAGAAAGACAATGCAGGGAATCCTGAGTATTTCATATGGACGCCAAATGTGTGTTAATTCGTCAATGTGAGGGAGCGAGGGATGCAGTAAAGGAGCAATAATGCATCGGAAAAGAGATACTCGACTCCCAAAAGAAAATCCTATCGTTTCCGTAGAATCGTATCTCGATTTAGAAAGATAATGCAGGGAACCCAGAGTATTTTATATGGACGCAATTTGTGTGTTAGTTCGGCAATGTGAGTGAGCGAGGGATGCAGTGAAGGAGGAATAATGCATCGGAAAAGAGATACTCGGAACCCCAAAGAAAATCCTGTCGTTTCCGTAGAAACGAATCCCGATTTAGAAGGACAATGCAGGGAGTCCAGAGTATTTCATATGGACGCAAATTCTGTGTTAATTCGTCAATGTGAGGGAGCGAGGGATGCAGTAAAGGAGGAATAATGCATCGGAAAAGAGATACTCGGAACCCCAAAGAAAATCCTATCGTTTCCGTAGAAACGTATCTCGATTTAGACGGACAATGCAGGGAATCCAGAGTATTTCATATGGACGCAAATTTTGTGTTAATTCGTCAATGTGAGTTAGCGAGGGATGCAGTAAAGGAGGAATAATGCATCGGAAAAGAGATACTCGGAACCCCAAAGAAAATCCTATCACTTCCGTAGAAACGTATCTCTATTTAGAAGGACAATGCAGGGAATCCTGAGTATTTCATATGGACGCAAATTGTGTGTTAATTCGTCAATGTGAGGGAGCGAGGGATGCAGTAAAGGAGGAATAATGCATCGCAAAAGAGATACTCGGAACCCCAAAGAAAATCCTATCGTTTCGGTAGAAACGTATCTCGATTTAGGAGGACAATGCAGGGAATCCAGAGTATTTCATATGGACGCAAATTGTGTGTTAATTCGTCAATGTGAGTTAGCGAGGGATGCAGTAAAGGAGGAATAATGCATCGGAAAAGAGATACTCGGAACCCCAAAGAAAATCCTATCGTTTCCGTAGAAACGTATCTCGATTTAGAAGGACAATGCAGGGAATCCAGAGTATATCATATGGACGCATATTGTGTGTTAATTCGTCAATGTGAGGGAGCGAGGGATGCAGTAAAGGAGGAATAATGCATCGGAAAAGAGATACTCGGAACCCCAAAGAAAATCCTGTCGTTTCCGTAGAAACGTATCTCAATTTAGAAGGACAATGCAGGGAATCCAGAGTATTTCATATGGACGCTAATTGTGTGTTAATTGGTCAATGTGAGGGAGCGAGGGATGCAGTAAAGGAGGAATAATGTATCGGAAGAGAGATACTTGGAACCCCAAAGAAAATCCTATCGTTTCCGTAGAAACGTATCTCGATTAGAAGGACAATCCAGGGAATCCAGAGTATTTCATATGGACGCAAATTGTGTGTTAATTCGTCAATTTGAGGGAGCGAGGGATGCAGTAAAGGAGGAATAATGCATCGGAAGAGAGATACTCGGAACCCCAAAGAAAATCCTATCGTTTCCGTAGAAACGTATCTCGATTTAGAAGGACAATGCAGGGAATCCAGAGTATTTCATATGGACGCAAATTGTGTGTTAATTCGTCAAAGTGAGGGAGCGACGGATGCAGTAAAGGAGGAATAATGCATCGGAAAAGAGATACTCGGAACCCCAAAGAAAATCCTATCGTTTCCGTAGAAACGAATCCCGATTTAGAAGGACAATCCAGGGAACCCAGAGTATTTCATTTGGACGCAATTTGTGTGTTAATTCGTCAATGTGAGGGAGCGAGGGATGCAGTAAAGGAGGAATAATGCATCGGAAAAGAGATACTCGGAACCCCAATTAAAATCCTATCGTTTCCATAGAAACGTATCTCGATTTAGAAGGACAATGCAGGGAATCCAGAGTATTTCATATGGACGCAAATTGTGTGTTAATTCGTCAATGTGAGGGAGCGAGCGATGCAGTAAATGAGGAATAATGCATCGGAAAAGAGATACTCGGAACCCCAAAGAAAATCCTATCGTTACCGTAGAAACATATCTCGATTTAGAAGGACAATGCAGGGAATCCAGAGTATTTCATATGGACGCAAATTATGTGTTAATTCGTCAATGTGAGGGAGCGAGGGATGCAGTAAAGGAGGAATAATGCATCGGAAAAGAGATACTCGGAACCCCAAAGAAAATCCTCTCGTTTCCGTAGAAACGTATCTCGATTTAGAAGGACAATGCAGGGTATCCAGAGTACTTCATATGGACGCAAATTGTGTGTTAATTCGTCAATGTGAGGGAGCGAGGGATGCAGTGAAGGAGGAATAATGCATCGGAAAAGAGATACTCGGAACCCCAAAGAAAATCCTCTCGTTTCCGTAGAAACGTATCTCGATTTAGAAGGACAATGCAGGGAATCCAGAGTATTTCATATGGACGCAAATTGTGTGTTAATTCGTCAATGTGAGGGAGCGGGGGATGCAGTAAAGGAGGAATAATGCATCGGAAAAGAGATACTCGGAACCCCAAAGAAAATCCTATCGTTTCCGGAGAAACGTATCTCGATTTAGAAGGACAATGCAGGGAATCCAGAGTATTTCATATGGACGCAAGTTGTGTGTTAATTCGTCAATGTGAGGGAGCAAGGGATGCAGTAAAGGAGGAATAATGCATCGGAAAAGAGATACTCGGAACCCCAAAGAAAATACTATCGTTTCCATAGAAACGTATCTCGATTTAGAAGGACAATGCAGGGAATCCAGAGTATTTCATATGGAAGCAAATTGTGTGCTAATTCGTCAATGTGAGGGAGCGAGGGATGCAGTAAAGGAGGAATAATGCATCGGAAAAGAGATACGCGGAACCCCAAAGAAAATCCTATCGTTTCCGTAGAAACGTATCTCGATTTAGAAGGACGATGCAGGGAATCCAGAGTATTTCATATGGACACAAATTTTGTGTTAATTCGTCAATGTGAGGGAGCGAGGGATGCAGTGAAGGAGGAATAATGCATCGGAAAAGAGATACTCGGAACCCCAAAGAAAATCCTATCGTTTCCGTAGAAACGTATCTCGATTTAGAAAGACAATGCAGGGAATCCTGAGTATTTCATATGGACGCCAAATGTGTGTTAATTCGTCAATGTGAGGGAGCGAGGGATGCAGTAAAGGAGCAATAATGCATCGGAAAAGAGATACTCGACTCCCAAAAGAAAATCCTATCGTTTCCGTAGAATCGTATCTCGATTTAGAAAGATAATGCAGGGAACCCAGAGTATTTTATATGGACGCAATTTGTGTGTTAGTTCGGCAATGTGAGTGAGCGAGGGATGCAGTGAAGGAGGAATAATGCATCGGAAAAGAGATACTCGGAACCCCAAAGAAAATCCTGTCGTTTCCGTAGAAACGAATCCCGATTTAGAAGGACAATGCAGGGAGTCCAGAGTATTTCATATGGACGCAAATTCTGTGTTAATTCGTCAATGTGAGGGAGCGAGGGATGCAGTAAAGGAGGAATAATGCATCGGAAAAGAGATACTCGGAACCCCAAAGAAAATCCTATCGTTTCCGTAGAAACGTATCTCGATTTAGACGGACAATGCAGGGAATCCAGAGTATTTCATATGGACGCAAATTTTGTGTTAATTCGTCAATGTGAGTTAGCGAGGGATGCAGTAAAGGAGGAATAATGCATCGGAAAAGAGATACTCGGAACCCCAAAGAAAATCCTATCACTTCCGTAGAAACGTATCTCTATTTAGAAGGACAATGCAGGGAATCCTGAGTATTTCATATGGACGCAAATTGTGTGTTAATTCGTCAATGTGAGGGAGCGAGGGATGCAGTAAAGGAGGAATAATGCATCGCAAAAGAGATACTCGGAACCCCAAAGAAAATCCTATCGTTTCGGTAGAAACGTATCTCGATTTAGGAGGACAATGCAGGGAATCCAGAGTATTTCATATGGACGCAAATTGTGTGTTAATTCGTCAATGTGAGTTAGCGAGGGATGCAGTAAAGGAGGAATAATGCATCGGAAAAGAGATACTCGGAACCCCAAAGAAAATCCTATCGTTTCCGTAGAAACGTATCTCGATTTAGAAGGACAATGCAGGGAATCCAGAGTATATCATATGGACGCATATTGTGTGTTAATTCGTCAATGTGAGGGAGCGAGGGATGCAGTAAAGGAGGAATAATGCATCGGAAAAGAGATACTCGGAACCCCAAAGAAAATCCTGTCGTTTCCGTAGAAACGTATCTCAATTTAGAAGGACAATGCAGGGAATCCAGAGTATTTCATATGGACGCTAATTGTGTGTTAATTGGTCAATGTGAGGGAGCGAGGGATGCAGTAAAGGAGGAATAATGTATCGGAAGAGAGATACTTGGAACCCCAAAGAAAATCCTATCGTTTCCGTAGAAACGTATCTCGATTAGAAGGACAATCCAGGGAATCCAGAGTATTTCATATGGACGCAAATTGTGTGTTAATTCGTCAATTTGAGGGAGCGAGGGATGCAGTAAAGGAGGAATAATGCATCGGAAGAGAGATACTCGGAACCCCAAAGAAAATCCTATCGTTTCCGTAGAAACGTATCTCGATTTAGAAGGACAATGCAGGGAATCCAGAGTATTTCATATGGACGCAAATTGTGTGTTAATTCGTCAAAGTGAGGGAGCGACGGATGCAGTAAAGGAGGAATAATGCATCGGAAAAGAGATACTCGGAACCCCAAAGAAAATCCTATCGTTTCCGTAGAAACGAATCCCGATTTAGAAGGACAATCCAGGGAACCCAGAGTATTTCATTTGGACGCAATTTGTGTGTTAATTCGTCAATGTGAGGGAGCGAGGGATGCAGTAAAGGAGGAATAATGCATCGGAAAAGAGATACTCGGAACCCCAATTAAAATCCTATCGTTTCCATAGAAACGTATCTCGATTTAGAAGGACAATGCAGGGAATCCAGAGTATTTCATATGGACGCAAATTGTGTGTTAATTCGTCAATGTGAGGGAGCGAGCGATGCAGTAAATGAGGAATAATGCATCGGAAAAGAGATACTCGGAACCCCAAAGAAAATCCTATCGTTACCGTAGAAACATATCTCGATTTAGAAGGACAATGCAGGGAATCCAGAGTATTTCATATGGACGCAAATTATGTGTTAATTCGTCAATGTGAGGGAGCGAGGGATGCAGTAAAGGAGGAATAATGCATCGGAAAAGAGATACTCGGAACCCCAAAGAAAATCCTCTCGTTTCCGTAGAAACGTATCTCGATTTAGAAGGACAATGCAGGGTATCCAGAGTACTTCATATGGACGCAAATTGTGTGTTAATTCGTCAATGTGAGGGAGCGAGGGATGCAGTGAAGGAGGAATAATGCATCGGAAAAGAGATACTCGGAACCCCAAAGAAAATCCTCTCGTTTCCGTAGAAACGTATCTCGATTTAGAAGGACAATGCAGGGAATCCAGAGTATTTCATATGGACGCAAATTGTGTGTTAATTCGTCAATGTGAGGGAGCGGGGGATGCAGTAAAGGAGGAATAATGCATCGGAAAAGAGATACTCGGAACCCCAAAGAAAATCCTATCGTTTCCGGAGAAACGTATCTCGATTTAGAAGGACAATGCAGGGAATCCAGAGTATTTCATATGGACGCAAGTTGTGTGTTAATTCGTCAATGTGAGGGAGCAAGGGATGCAGTAAAGGAGGAATAATGCATCGGAAAAGAGATACTCGGAACCCCAAAGAAAATACTATCGTTTCCATAGAAACGTATCTCGATTTAGAAGGACAATGCAGGGAATCCAGAGTATTTCATATGGAAGCAAATTGTGTGCTAATTCGTCAATGTGAGGGAGCGAGGGATGCAGTAAAGGGGGAATAATGCATCGGAAAAGAGATACTCGGAACCCCAAAGAAAATCCTATCGTTTCCGTAGAAACGTATCTCGATTTAGAAGGACAATGCAGGGAATCCAGAGTATTTCATATGGACGCAAATTGTGTGTTAATTCGTCAATGTGAGGGAGCGAGAAATGCAGTAAAGGAGGAATAATGCATTGGAAAAGAGATACTCATAACCCCAAAGAAAATCCTATCGTTTCCGTAGAAACGTATCTCGATTTAGAAGGACAATGCAGGGAATCCAGAGTATATCATATGGACGCAAATTGTGTGTTAATTCGTCAATGTGAGGGAGCGAGGGATGCAGTAAAGGAGGAATAATGCATCGGAAAAGAGATACTCGAGTCCCTAAAGAAAATCCTATCGTTTCCGTAGAAACGTATCTCGTTTTAGAAAGATAATGCAGGGAACCCAGAGTATTTCATATGGACGGAAATTGTGTGTTAATTCGGCAATGTGAGGGAGCGAGGGATGCAGAAAAGGAGGAATGATGCATCGGAAAAGAGATACTCGGAACCCCAAAGAAAATCCTATCGTTTACGTAGAAACGTATCTCGATTTAGAAGGACAATGCAGGGAATCCAGAGTATTTCATATGGACGCAAATTGTGTGTTAATTCGTTAATGTGAGGGAGCGAGGGATGCAGTAAAGGAGGAATAATGCATCGGAAAAGAGATACTCGACTCCGAAAAGAAAATCCTATCGTTTCCGTAGAAACGTATCTCGTTTTAGAAAGATAATGCAGGGAACCCAGAGTATTTCATATGGACGCAATTTGTGTGTTAATTCGGCAATGTGAGGGAGCGAGCGATGCAGTAAAGGAAGAATAATGCATCGGAAAAGAGATACTCGGAACCCCAAAGAAAATCCTATCGATCCGTAGAAACGAATCCCGATTTAGAAAGACAATGCAGGGAATCCAGAGTGTTTCATATGGACGCAAATTGTGTGTTAATTAGTCAATGTGAGGGAACGAGGGATGAAGTAAAGGAGGAATAATGCATCGGAAAAGAGATACTCGGAATCCCAAAGAAAATCCTATCGTTTCCGTAGAAACTTATCTCGATTTCGAAGGACAATGCAGGGAATCCAGAGTATTTCATATGGACGCAAATTGTGTGTTAATTCGTCAATGTGAGTTAGCGAGGGATGCAGTAAAGGAGGAATAATGCATCGGAAAAGAGATACTTGGAACCCCAAGGAAAGTCCTACCGTTTCCGTAGAAACGTATCTCGATTTAGAAGGACAATGCAGGGAATCCCGAGTATTTCATATGGACGCAAATTGTGTGTTAATTCGTCAATGTGAGGGAGCGAGGGATGCAGTAAAGGAGGAATAATGCATCGGAAAAGAGATACTCGGAACCCCAAGAAAAAAACCTACCGTTTCCGTAGAAACGTATCTCGATTTAGAAGGACAATGCAGGGAATCCAGAGTATTTCATATGGACGCAAATTGTGTGTTAATTCGTCAATGTGAGGGAGCGAGGGATGCAGTAAAGGAGGAATATTGCATCGGATAAGCGATACACGGAACCCCAAAGAAAATCTTTTCGTTTCCGTAGAAACGTATCTCGATTTAGAAGGACAATGCAGGGAATCCAGAGTATTTCATATGGACGCAAATTGTGTGTTAATTCGTCAATGTGAGGGAGCGAGAAATGCAGTAAAGGAGGAATAATGCATTGGAAAAGAGATACTCGGAACCCCAAAGAAAATCCTATCGTTTCCGTAGAAACGTATCTCGATTTAGAAGGACAATGCAGGGAATCCAGAGTATATCATATGGACGCAAATTGTGTGTTAATTCGTCAATGTGAGGGAGCCAGGGATGCAGTAAAAGAAGGAATAATGCATCGGAAAAGAGATACTCGGAACCCCAAAGAAAATCCTATCGTTTCCGTAGAAACGTATCTCGATTTAGAAGGACAATGCAGGGAATCCAGAGTATTTCATAAGGACGCAAATTGTGTGTTAATTCGTCAATGTGAGGGAGCGAGGGATGCAGTAAAAGAAGGAATAATGCATCAAATAAGAGATACTCGGAACCCCAAAGAAAATCCTATCGTTTCCGTAGAAACGTATCTCGATTTAGAAGGACAATGCAGGGAATCCAGAGTATTTCATATGGACGCAAATTGTGTGTTAATTCGTCAATGTGAGGGAGCGAGGGATGCAGTAAAGGAGGAATAATGCATCGGATAAGCGATACACGGAACCCCAAAGAATCCTATCGTTTCCGTAGAAACGTATCTCGATTTAGAAGGACAATGCAGGGAATCCAGAGTATTTCATATGGACGCAAATTGTGTGTTAATTCGTCAATGTGAGGGAGCGAGAAATGCAGTAAAGGAGGAATAATGCATTGGAAAAGAGATACTCGGAACCCCAAAGAAAATCCTATCGTTTCCGTAGAAACGTATCTCGATTTAGAAGGACAATGCAGGGAATCCAGAGTATTTCATATGGACGCAAATTGTGTGTTAATTCGTCAATGTGAGGGAGCGAGGGATGCAGTAAAGGAGGAATAATGCATCGGAAAAGAGATACTTGGAACCCCAAAGAAAATACTATCGTTTCCATAGAAACGTATCTCGATTTAGAAGGACAATGCAGGGAATCCAGAGTATTTCATATGGAAGCAAATTGTGTGCTAATTCGTCAATGTGAAGAAGCGAGGGATGCAGTAAAGGGGGAATAATGCATCGGAAAAGAGATACTCGGAACCCCAAAGAAAATCCTATCGTTTCCGTAGAAACGTAACTCGATTTAGAAGGACAATGCAGGGAATCCAGAGTATATCATATGGACGCAAATTGTGTGTTAATTCGTCAATGTGAGGGAGCGAGGGATGCAGTAAAGGAGGAATATTGCATCGGATATGCGATACACGGAACCCCAAAGAAAATCCTATCGTTTCCGTAGAAACGTATCTCGATTTAGAAGGACAATGCAGGGAATCCAGAGTATATCATATGGACGCAAATTGTATGTTAATTCGTCAATGTGAGGGAGCCAGGGATGCAGTAAAGGAGGAATAATGCATCGGAAAAGAGATACTAAACTCCCAAAAGAAAATCCTATCGTTTCCGTAGAAACGTATCTCGTGTTAGAAAGATAATGCAGGGAACCCAGAGTATTTCATATGGACGCAAATTGTGTGTTAATTCGGCAATGTGAGGGAGCGAGGGATGCAGTAAAGGAGGAATAATGCATCGGAAAAGAGATACTCGGAACCCCAAATCCTATCGTTTCCGTAGAAACGTATCTCGATTTAGAAGGACAATGCAACGAATCCAGAGTATTTCATATGGACGCAAATTGTGTGTTAATTCGTCAATGTGAGGGAGCGAGGGATGCAGTAAAAGAAGGAATAATGCATCGGAAAAGAGATACTCGGAACCCCAAAGAAAATCCTATCGTTTCCGTAGAAACGTATACGATTTAGAAGGACAATGCAGGGAATCCAGAGTATTTCATATGGACGCAAATTGTGTGTTAATTCGTCAATGTGAGGGAGCGAGGGATGCAGTAAAGGAGGAATAATGCATCGGATAAGCGATACACGGAACCCCAAAGAATCCTATCGTTTCCGTAGAAACGTATCTCGATTTAGAAGGACAATGCAGGGAATCCAGAGTATTTCATATGGACGCAAATTCTGTGTTAATTCGTCAATGTGAGGGAGCGAGAAATGCAGTAAAGGAGGAATAATGCATTGGAAAAGAGATACTCGGAACCCCAAAGAAAATCCTATCGTTTCCGTAGAAACGTATCTCGATTTAGAAGGACAATGCAGGGAATCCAGAGTATTTCATATGGACGCATATTGTGTGTTAATTCGTTAATGTGAGGGAGCGAGGGATGCAGTAAAGGAGGAATAATGCATCGGAAAAGAGATACTCGACTCCGAAAAGAAAATCCTATCGTTTCCGTAGAAACGTATCTCGTTTTAGAAAGATAATGCAGGGAACCCAGAGTATTTCACATGGACGCAATTTGTGTGTTAATTCGGCAATGTGAGGGAGCGAGCGATGCAGTAAAGGAGGAATAATGCATCGGAAAAGAGATACTCGAAACCCCAAAGAAAATCCTGTCGTTTCCGTAGAAACGAATCCCGATTTAGAAAGACAATGCAGGGAATCCCGAGTATTTCATATGGACGCAAATTGTGTGTTAATTCGTCAATGTGAGGGAGCGAGGGATGCAGTAAAGGAGGAATAATGCATCGGAAAAGAGATACTCGGAACCCCAAGAAAAAAGCTACCGTTTCCGTAGAAACGTATCTCGATTTAGAAGGACAATGCAGGGAATCCAGAGTATTTCATATGGACGCAAATTGTGTGTTAATTCGTCAATGTGAGGGAGCGAGGGATGCAGTAAAGGAGGAATATTGCATCGGATAAGCGATACACGGAACCCCAAAGAAAATCTTTTCGTTTCCGTAGAAACGTATCTCGATTTAGAAGGACATTGCAGGGAATCCAGAGTATTTCATATGGACGCAAATTGTGTGTTAATTCGTCAATGTGAGGGTTCGAGAAATGCAGTAAAGGAGGAATAATGCATTGGAAAAGAGATACTCGGAACCCCAAAGAAAATCCTATCGTTTCCGTAGAAACGTATCTCGATTTAGAAGGACAATGCAGGGAATCCAGAGTATATCATATGGACGCAAATTGTGTGTTAATTCGTCAATGTGAGGGAGCCAGGGATGCAGTAAAAGAAGGAATAATGCATCGGAAAAGAGATACTCGGAACCCCAAAGAAAATCCTATCGTTTCCGTAGAAACGTATCTCGATTTAGAAGGACAATGCAGGGAATCCAGAGTATTTCATAAGGACGCAAATTGTGTGTTAATTCGTCAATGTGAGGGAGCGAGGGATGCAGTAAAAGAAGGAATAATGCATCAAATAAGAGATACTCGGAACCCCAAAGAAAATCCTATCGTTTACGTAGAAACGTATCTCGATTTAGAAGGACAATGCAGGGAATCCAGAGTATTTCATATGGACGCAAATTGTGTGTTAATTCGTTAATGTGAGGGAGCGAGGGATGCAGTAAAGGAGGAATAATGCATCGGAAAAGAGATACTCGACTCCGAAAAGAAAATCCTATCGTTTCCGTAGAAACGTATCTCGTTTTAGAAAGATAATGCAGGGAACCCAGAGTATTTCATATGGACGCAATTTGTGTGTCAATTCGGCAATGTGAGGGAGCGAGCGATGCAGTAAAGGAAGAATAATGCATCGGAAAAGAGATACTCGGAACCCCAAAGAAAATCCTATCGATCCGTAGAAACGAATCCCGATTTAGAAAGACAATGCAGGGAATCCAGAGTGTTTCATATGGACGCAAATTGTGTGTTAATTAGTCAATGTGAGGGAACGAGGGATGAAGTAAAGGAGGAATAATGCATCGGAAAAGAGATACTCGGAATCCCAAAGAAAATCCTATCGTTTCCGTAGAAACTTATCTCGATTTCGAAGGACAATGCAGGGAATCCAGAGTATTTCATATGGACGCAAATTGTGTGCTAATTCGTCAATGTGAAGAAGCGAGGGATGCAGTAAAGGGGGAATAATGCATCGGAAAAGAGATACTCGGAACCCCAAAGAAAATCCTATCGTTTCCGTAGAAACGTAACTCGATTTAGAAGGACAATGCAGGGAATCCAGAGTATATCATATGGACGCAAATTGTGTGTTAATTCGTCAATGTGAGGGAGCGAGGGATGCAGTAAAGGAGGTATATTGCATCGGATATGCGATACACGGAACCCCAAAGAAAATCCTATCGTTTCCGTAGAAACGTATCTCGATTTAGAAGGACAATGCAGGGAATCCAGAGTATATCATATGGACGCAAATTGTATGTTAATTCGTCAATGTGAGGGAGCCAGGGATGCAGTAAAGGAGGAATAATGCATCGGAAAAGAGATACTAAACTCCCAAAAGAAAATCCTATCGTTTCCGTAGAAACGTATCTCGTGTTAGAAAGATAATGCAGGGAACCCAGAGTATTTCATATGGACGCAAATTGTGTGTTAATTCGGCAATGTGAGGGAGCGAGGGATGCAGTAAAGGAGGAATAATGCATCGGAAAAGAGATACTCGGAACCCCAAATCCTATCGTTTCCGTAGAAACGTATCTCGATTTAGAAGGACAATGCAACGAATCCAGAGTATTTCATATGGACGCAAATTGTGTGTTAATTCGTCAATGTGAGGGAGCGAGGGATGCAGTAAAAGAAGGAATAATGCAT
Organism: Schistocerca nitens; assembly: GCF_023898315.1. Lineage (NCBI taxonomy): Eukaryota > Metazoa > Arthropoda > Insecta > Orthoptera > Acrididae > Schistocerca > Schistocerca nitens. The sequence continues at coordinate 1,152,466,443 of NC_064615.1, forward strand.
CGGAAAAGAGATACTCGGAACCCCAAAGAAAATCCTATCGTTTCCGTAGAAACGTATACGATTTAGAAGGACAATGCAGGGAATCCAGAGTATTTCATATGGACGCAAATTGTGTGTTAATTCGTCAATGTGAGGGAGCGAGGGATGCAGTAAAGGAGGAATAATGCATCGGATAAGCGATACACGGAACCCCAAAGAATCCTATCGTTTCCGTAGAAACGTATCTCGATTTAGAAGGACAATGCAGGGAATCCAGAGTATTTCATATGGACGCAAATTCTGTGTTAATTCGTCAATGTGAGGGAGCGAGAAATGCAGTAAAGGAGGAATAATGCATTGGAAAAGAGATACTCGGAACCCCAAAGAAAATCCTATCGTTTCCGTAGAAACGTATCTCGATTTAGAAGGACAATGCAGGGAATCCAGAGTATTTCATATGGACGCATATTGTGTGTTAATTCGTTAATGTGAGGGAGCGAGGGATGCAGTAAAGGAGGAATAATGCATCGGAAAAGAGATACTCGACTCCGAAAAGAAAATCCTATCGTTTCCGTAGAAACGTATCTCGTTTTAGAAAGATAATGCAGGGAACCCAGAGTATTTCACATGGACGCAATTTGTGTGTTAATTCGGCAATGTGAGGGAGCGAGCGATGCAGTAAAGGAGGAATAATGCATCGGAAAAGAGATACTCGAAACCCCAAAGAAAATCCTGTCGTTTCCGTAGAAACGAATCCCGATTTAGAAAGACAATGCAGGGAATCCCGAGTATTTCATATGGACGCAAATTGTGTGTTAATTCGTCAATGTGAGGGAGCGAGGGATGCAGTAAAGGAGGAATAATGCATCGGAAAAGAGATACTCGGAACCCCAAGAAAAAAGCTACCGTTTCCGTAGAAACGTATCTCGATTTAGAAGGACAATGCAGGGAATCCAGAGTATTTCATATGGACGCAGATTGTGTGTTAATTCGTCAATGTGAGGGAGCGAGGGATGCAGTAAAGGAGGAATATTGCATCGGATAAGCGATACACGGAACCCCAAAGAAAATCTTTTCGTTTCCGTAGAAACGTATCTCGATTTAGAAGGACATTGCAGGGAATCCAGAGTATTTCATATGGACGCAAATTGTGTGTTAATTCGTCAATGTGAGGGTTCGAGAAATGCAGTAAAGGAGGAATAATGCATTGGAAAAGAGATACTCGGAACCCCAAAGAAAATCCTATCGTTTCCGTAGAAACGTATCTCGATTTAGAAGGACAATGCAGGGAATCCAGAGTATATCATATGGACGCAAATTGTGTGTTAATTCGTCAATGTGAGGGAGCCAGGGATGCAGTAAAAGAAGGAATAATGCATCGGAAAAGAGATACTCGGAACCCCAAAGAAAATCCTATCGTTTCCGTAGAAACGTATCTCGATTTAGAAGGACAATGCAGGGAATCCAGAGTATTTCATAAGGACGCAAATTGTGTGTTAATTCGTCAATGTGAGGGAGCGAGGGATGCAGTAAAAGAAGGAATAATGCATCAAATAAGAGATACTCGGAACCCCAAAGAAAATCCTATCGTTTACGTAGAAACGTATCTCGATTTAGAAGGACAATGCAGGGAATCCAGAGTATTTCATATGGACGCAAATTGTGTGTTAATTCGTTAATGTGAGGGAGCGAGGGATGCAGTAAAGGAGGAATAATGCATCGGAAAAGAGATACTCGACTCCGAAAAGAAAATCCTATCGTTTCCGTAGAAACGTATCTCGTTTTAGAAAGATAATGCAGGGAACCCAGAGTATTTCATATGGACGCAATTTGTGTGTCAATTCGGCAATGTGAGGGAGCGAGCGATGCAGTAAAGGAAGAATAATGCATCGGAAAAGAGATACTCGGAACCCCAAAGAAAATCCTATCGATCCGTAGAAACGAATCCCGATTTAGAAAGACAATGCAGGGAATCCAGAGTGTTTCATATGGACGCAAATTGTGTGTTAATTAGTCAATGTGAGGGAACGAGGGATGAAGTAAAGGAGGAATAATGCATCGGAAAAGAGATACTCGGAATCCCAAAGAAAATCCTATCGTTTCCGTAGAAACTTATCTCGATTTCGAAGGACAATGCAGGGAATCCCGAGTATTTCATATGGACGCAAATTGTGTGTTAATTCGTCAATGTGAGGGAGCGAGGGATGCAGTAAAGGAGGAATAATGCATCGGAAAAGAGATACTCGGAACCCCAAGAAAAAAACCTACCGTTTCCGTAGAAACGTATCTCGATTTAGAAGGACAATGCAGGGAATCCAGAGTATTTCATATGGACGCAAATTGTGTGTTAATTCGTCAATGTGAGGGAGCGAGGGATGCAGTAAAGGAGGAATATTGCATCGGATAAGCGATACACGGAACCCCAAAGAAAATCTTTTCGTTTCCGTAGAAACGTATCTCGATTTAGAAGGACAATGCAGGGAATCCAGAGTATTTCATATGGACGCAAATTGTGTGTTAATTCGTCAATGTGAGGGAGCGAGAAATGCAGTAAAGGAGGAATAATGCATTGGAAAAGAGATACTCGGAACCCCAAAGAAAATCCTATCGTTTCCGTAGAAACGTATCTCGATTTAGAAGGACAATGCAGGGAATCCAGAGTATATCATATGGACGCAAATTGTGTGTTAATTCGTCAATGTGAGGGAGCCAGGGATGCAGTAAAAGAAGGAATAATGCATCGGAAAAGAGATACTCGGAACCCCAAAGAAAATCCTATCGTTTCCGTAGAAACGTATCTCGATTTAGAAGGACAATGCAGGGAATCCAGAGTATTTCATAAGGACGCAAATTGTGTGTTAATTCGTCAATGTGAGGGAGCGAGGGATGCAGTAAAAGAAGGAATAATGCATCAAATAAGAGATACTCGGAACCCCAAAGAAAATCCTATCGTTTCCGTAGAAACGTATCTCGATTTAGAAGGACAATGCAGGGAATCCAGAGTATTTCATATGGACGCAAATTGTGTGTTAATTCGTCAATGTGAGGGAGCGAGGGATGCAGTAAAGGAGGAATAATGCATCGGATAAGCGATACACGGAACCCCAAAGAATCCTATCGTTTCCGTAGAAACGTATCTCGATTTAGAAGGACAATGCAGGGAATCCAGAGTATTTCATATGGACGCAAATTGTGTGTTAATTCGTCAATGTGAGGGAGCGAGAAATGCAGCAAAGGAGGAATAATGCATTGGAAAAGAGATACTCGGAACCCCAAAGAAAATCCTATCGTTTCCGTAGAAACGTATCTCGATTTAGAAGGACAATGCAGGGAATCCAGAGTATTTCATATGGACGCAAATTGTGTGTTAATTCGTCAATGTGAGGGAGCGAGGGATGCAGTAAAGGAGGAATAATGCATCGGAAAAGAGATACTTGGAACCCCAAAGAAAATACTATCGTTTCCATAGAAACGTATCTCGATTTAGAAGGACAATGCAGGGAATCCAGAGTATTTCATATGGAAGCAAATTGTGTGCTAATTCGTCAATGTGAAGAAGCGAGGGATGCAGTAAAGGGGGAATAATGCATCGGAAAAGAGATACTCGGAACCCCAAAGAAAATCCTATCGTTTCCGTAGAAACGTAACTCGATTTAGAAGGACAATGCAGGGAATCCAGAGTATATCATATGGACGCAAATTGTGTGTTAATTCGTCAATGTGAGGGAGCGAGGGATGCAGTAAAGGAGGAATATTGCATCGGATATGCGATACACGGAACCCCAAAGAAAATCCTATCGTTTCCGTAGAAACGTATCTCGATTTAGAAGGACAATGCAGGGAATCCAGAGTATATCATATGGACGCAAATTGTATGTTAATTCGTCAATGTGAGGGAGCCAGGGATGCAGTAAAGGAGGAATAATGCATCGGAAAAGAGATACTAAACTCCCAAAAGAAAATCCTATCGTTTCCGTAGAAACGTATCTCGTGTTAGAAAGATAATGCAGGGAACCCAGAGTATTTCATATGGACGCAAATTGTGTGTTAATTCGGCAATGTGAGGGAGCGAGGGATGCAGTAAAGGAGGAATAATGCATCGGAAAAGAGATACTCGGAACCCCAAATCCTATCGTTTCCGTAGAAACGTATCTCGATTTAGAAGGACAATGCAACGAATCCAGAGTATTTCATATGGACGCAAATTGTGTGTTAATTCGTCAATGTGAGGGAGCGAGGGATGCAGTAAAAGAAGGAATAATGCATCGGAAAAGAGATACTCGGAACCCCAAAGAAAATCCTATCGTTTCCGTAGAAACGTATACGATTTAGAAGGACAATGCAGGGAATCCAGAGTATTTCATATGGACGCAAATTGTGTGTTAATTCGTCAATGTGAGGGAGCGAGGGATGCAGTAAAGGAGGAATAATGCATCGGATAAGCGATACACGGAACCCCAAAGAATCCTATCGTTTCCGTAGAAACGTATCTCGATTTAGAAGGACAATGCAGGGAATCCAGAGTATTTCATATGGACGCAAATTCTGTGTTAATTCGTCAATGTGAGGGAGCGAGAAATGCAGTAAAGGAGGAATAATGCATTGGAAAAGAGATACTCGGAACCCCAAAGAAAATCCTATCGTTTCCGTAGAAACGTATCTCGATTTAGAAGGACAATGCAGGGAATCCAGAGTATATCATATGGACGCAAATTGTGTGTTAATTCGTCAATGTGAGGGAGCGAGGGATGCAGTAAAGGAGGAATAATGCATCGGAAAAGAGATACTCGACTCCCTAAAGAAAATCCTATCGTTTCCGTAGAAACGTATCTCGTTTTAGAAAGATAATGCAGGGAACCCCGAGTATTTCATATGGACGGAAATTGTGTGTTAATTCGGCAATGTGAGGGAGCGAGGGATGCAGAAAAGGAGGAATGATGCATCGGAAAAGAGATACTCGGAACCCCAAAGAAAATCCTATCGTTTACGTAGAAACGTATCTCGATTTAGAAGGACAATGCAGGGAATCCAGAGTATTTCATATGGACGCATATTGTGTGTTAATTCGTTAATGTGAGGGAGCGAGGGATGCAGTAAAGGAGGAATAATGCATCGGAAAAGAGATACTCGACTCCGAAAAGAAAATCCTATCGTTTCCGTAGAAACGTATCTCGTTTTAGAAAGATAATGCAGGGAACCCAGAGTATTTCACATGGACGCAATTTGTGTGTTAATTCGGCAATGTGAGGGAGCGAGCGATGCAGTAAAGGAGGAATAATGCATCGGAAAAGAGATACTCGAAACCCCAAAGAAAATCCTGTCGTTTCCGTAGAAACGAATCCCGATTTAGAAAGACAATGCAGGGAATCCCGAGTATTTCATATGGACGCAAATTGTGTGTTAATTCGTCAATGTGAGGGAGCGAGGGATGCAGTAAAAGAGGAATAATGCATCGGAAAAGAGATACTCGGAACCCCAAGAAAAAAGCTACCGTTTCCGTAGAAACGTATCTCGATTTAGAAGGACAATGCAGGGAATCCAGCGTATTTCATATGGACGCAAATTGTGTGTTAATTCGTCAATGTGAGGGAGCGAGGGATGCAGTAAAGGAGGAATATTGCATCGGATAAGCGATACACGGAACCCCAAAGAAAATCTTTTCGTTTCCGTAGAAACGTATCTCGATTTAGAAGGACATTGCAGGGAATCCAGAGTATTTCATATGGACGCAAATTGTGTGTTAATTCGTCAATGTGAGGGTTCGAGAAATGCAGTAAAGGAGGAATAATGCATTGGAAAAGAGATACTCGGAACCCCAAAGAAAATCCTATCGTTTCCGTAGAAACGTATCTCGATTTAGAAGGACAACGCAGGGAATCCAGAGTATATCATATGGACGCAAATTGTGTGTTAATTCGTCAATGTGAGGGAGCCAGGGATGCAGTAAAAGAAGGAATAATGCATCGGAAAAGAGATACTCGGAACCCCAAAGAAAATCCTATCGTTTCCGTAGAAACGTATCTCGATTTAGAAGGACAATGCAGGGAATCCAGAGTATTTCATAAGGACGCAAATTGTGTGTTAATTCGTCAATGTGAGGGAGCGAGGGATGCAGTAAAAGAAGGAATAATGCATCAAATAAGAGATACTCGGAACCCCAAAGAAAATCCTATCGTTTCCGTAGAAACGTATCTCGATTTAGAAGGACAATGCAGGGAATCCAGAGTATTTCATATGGACGCAAATTGTGTGTTAATTCGTCAATGTGAGGGAGCGAGGGATGCAGTAAAGGAGGAATAATGCATCGGATAAGCGATACACGGAACCCCAAAGAATCCTATCGTTTCCGTAGAAACGTATCTCGATTTAGAAGGACAATGCAGGGAATCCAGAGTATTTCATATGGACGCAAATTGTGTGTTAATTCGTCAATGTGAGGGAGCGACAAATGCAGTAAAGGAGGAATAATGCATTGGAAAAGAGATACTCGGAACCCCAAAGAAAATCCTATCGTTTCCGTAGAAACGTATCTCGATTTAGAAGGACAATGCAGGGAATCCAGAGTATTTCATATGGACGCAAATTGTCAATGTGAGGGAGCGAGGGATGCAGTAAAGGAGGAATAATGCATCGGAAAAGAGATACTCGGAACCCCAAAGAAAATGCTATCGTTTCCGTAGAAACGTATCTAGATTTAGAAGGACAATGCAGGGAATCCAGAGTATTTCATATGGACGCAAATTGTGTGTTAATTCGTCAATGTGAGGGAGCGAGGGATGCAGTAAAGGAGGAATAATGCATCGGATAAGAGATACTCGGAACCCCAAAGAAAATCCTATCGTTTCCATAGAAACGTATCTTGATTTAGAAGGACAATGCAGGGAATCCAGAGTATTTCATATGGACGCAAATTGTGTGTTAATTCGTTAATGTGAGGGAGCGAGGGATGCAGTAAAGGGGGAATAATGCATCGGAAAAGAGATACTCGGAACCCCAAAGAAAATCCTATCGTTTCCGTAGAAACGTATCTCGATTTAGAAGGACAATGCAGGGAATCCAGAGTATTTCATATGGACGCAAATTGTGTGTTAATTCGTCAATGTGAGGGAGCGAGGGATGCAGTAAAGGAGGAATAGATGCAGTAAAAGAGGAATAATGCATCGGAAAAGAGATACTCGACTCCCAAAAGAAAATCCTATCGTTTCCGTAGAAACGTATCTCGTTTTAGAAAGATAATGCAGGGAACCTAGAGTATTTCATATGGACGCAAATTGTGTGTTAATTCGGCAATGTGAGGGAGCGAGGGATGCAGTAAAGGAGGAATAATTCATCGGATAAGAGATACTCGGAATCCCAAAGAAAATCCTATCGTTTCCGTAGAAACGTATCTCGATTTAGAAGGACAATACAAGGAATCCAGAGTATTTCATATGGACGCAAATTGTGTGTTAATTCATCAATGTGAGGGAGCGAGGGATGCAGTAAAGGAGGAATAATGCATCGGAAAAGGGATACTCGGAACCCCAAAGAAAATCCTATCGTTTCCGTAGAAACGTATCTCGTTTTAGAAAGATAATGCAGGGAACCTAGAGTATTTCATATGGATGCAAATTGTGTGTTAATTCGGCAATGTGAGGGAGCGAGGGATGCAGTAAAGGAGGAATAATGCATCGGAAAAGAGATACTCGGAACCCCAAAGAAAATCCTATCGTTTCCGTAGAAACGTATCTCGATTTAGAAGGACAATGCAAGGAATCCAGAGTATTTCATATGGACGCAAATTGTGTGTTAATTCGTCAATGTGAGGGAGCGAGGGATGCAGTAAAGGAGGAATAATGCATCGGAAAAGGGATACTCGGAACCCCAAAGAAAATCCTATCGTTTCCGTCGAAACGTATCTAGATTTGATAGGACAATTCAGGGAATCCAGAGTATTTCATATGGACGCTAATTGTGTGTTAATTCGTCAATGTGAGGGAGCGAGGGTTGCAGTAAAGGAGGAATAATGCATCGGAAAAGAGATACTCGGAACCCCAAAGAAAATCCTATCGTTTCCGTAGAAACGTATCTCGATTTACAAGGACAATGCAGGCAATCCAGAGTATTTCATATGGACGCAAATTGGGTGTTAATTAGTCAATGTCAGAGAGCGAGGGATGCAGTAAAGGAGGAATAATGCATCGGAAAAGAGATACTCGGAACCCCAAAGAAAATCCTATCGTTTCCGTAGAAACGTATCTCGATTTAGAAGGACAATGCAGGGAATCCAGAGTATTTTACGTGGACGCAAATTGTGTGTTAATTCCTCAATGTGAGGGAGCGAGGGATGCAGTAAAGGAGGAATAATGCATCAGAAAAGAGATACTCGGAACCCCAAAGAAAATCCTGTCGTTTCCGTAGAAACGTATCTCGATTTAGAAGGACAATGCAGGGAATCCAGAGTATTTCATATGGACGCAAATTGTGTGTTAATTGGTCAATGTGAGGGAGCGAGGGATGCAGTAGAGGAGGAATAATGTATCGGAAAAGAGATACTTGGAACCCCAAAGAAAATCCTATCGTTTCCGTAGAAACGTATCTCGATTAGAAGGACAATCCAGGGAATCCAGAGTATTTCACATGGACGCAAATTGTGTGTTAATTCGTCAATTTGAGGGAGCGAGGGATGCAGTAAAGGAGGAATAATCCATCGGAAAAGAGATACTCGGAACCCCAAAGAAAATCCTATCGTTTCCGTAGAAAAGAATCTCGATTTAGAAGGACAATGCTGGGAATCCAGAGTATTTCATATGGACGCAAATTGTGTGTTAATTCGTCAAAGTGAGGGAGCGAGGGATGCAGTAAAGGAGGAATAATGCATCGGAAAAGAGATACTCGGAACCCCAAAGAAAATCCTATCGTTTCCGTAGAAACGTATCTTGATTTAGAAGGACAATGCAAGGAATCCAGATTATTTCATATGGACGCAAATTGTGTGTTAATTCGTCAATGTGAGGGAGCGAGGGATGCAGTAAAGGAGGAATAGATGCAGTAAAAGAGGAATAATGCATCGGAAAAGAGATACTCGACTCCCAAAAGAAAATCCTATCGTTTCCGTAGAAACGTATCTCGTTTTAGAAAGATAATGCAGGGAACCTAGAGTATTTCATATGGACGCCAATTGTGTGTTAATTCGGCAATGTGAGGGAGCGAGGGATGCAGTAAAGGAGGAATAATTCATCGGAAAAGAGATACTCGGAATCCCAAAGAAAATCCTATCGTTTCCGTAGAAACGTATCTCGATTTAGAAGGACAATGCAAGGAATCCAGAGTATTTCATATGGACGCAAATTGTGTGTTAATTCATCAATGTGAGGGAGCGAGGGATGCAGTAAAGGAGGAATAATGCATCGGAAAAGGGATACTCGGAACCCCAAAGAAAATCCTATCGTTTCCGTAGAAACGTAACTCGTTTTAGAAAGATAATGCAGGGAACCTAGAGTATTTCATATGGACGCAAATTGTGTGTTAATTCGGCAATGTGAGGGAGCGAGGGATTCAGTAAAGGAGGAATAATGCATCGGAAAAGAGATACTCGGAACCCCAAAGAAAATCCTATCGTTTCCGTAGAAACGTATCTCGATTTAGAAGGACAATGCAAGGAATCCAGAGTATTTCATATGGACGCAAATTGTGTGTTAATTCGTCAATGTGAGGGAGCGAGGGATGCAGTAAAGGAGGAAGAGATGCAGTAAAGGAGGAATAATGCATCGGAAAAGAGATACTCGGAACCCCAAAGAAAATCCTATCGTTTCCGTAGAAACGTATCTCGTTTTAGAAAGATAGTGCAGGGAACCCAGAGTATTTCATATGGACGCAAATTGTGTGTTAGTTCGGCAATGTGAGGGAGCGAGGGATGCAGTAAAGGAGGAATAATGCATCGGAAAAGAGATACTCGGAACCCCAAAGAAAATCCTATCGTTTCGGTAGAAACGTATCTCGATTTAGGAAGACAATGCAGGGAATCCAGAGTATTTCATATGGACGCAAATTGTGTGTTAATTCGTCAATGTGAGGGAGCGAGGGATGCAGTAAAGGATGAATAATGCATCGGAAAAGAGATACTCGGAACCCCAAAGAAAATCCTATCGTTTCCGTAGAAACGTATCTCGATTTAGAAGGACAATGCAGGGAATCCAGAGTATTTCATATGGACGCAAATTGTGTGTTAATTCGTCAATGTGAGGGAGCGAGGGATGCAGTAAAGGAGGAATAATGCATCGGAAAAGAGATACTCGGCACCCCAAAGAAAATCCTATCGTTTCCGTAGAAACGTATCTCGATTTACAAGGACAATGCAGGCAATCCAGAGTATTTCATATGGACGCAAATTGGGTGTTAATTAGTCAATGTCAGAGAGCGAGGGATGCAGTAAAGGAGGAATAATGCATCGGAAAAGAGATACTCGGAACCCCAAAGAAAATCCTATCGTTTCCGTAGAAACGTATCTCGATTTAGAAGGACAATGCCGGGAATCCAGAGTATTTTATGTGGACGCAAATTGTGTGTTAATTCCTCAATGTGAGGGAGCGAGGGATGCAGTAAAGGAGGAATAATGCATCAGAAAAGAGATACTCGGAACCCCAAAGAAAATCCTGTCGTTTCCGTAGAAACGTATCTCGATTTAGAAGGACAATGCAGGGAATCCAGAGTATTTCATATGGACGCAAATTGTGTGTTAATTGGTCAATGTGAGGGAGCGAGGGATGCAGTAGAGGAGGAATAATGTATCGGAAAAGAGATACTTGGAACCCCAAAGAAAATCCTATCGTTTCCGTAGAAACGTATCTCGATTAGAAGGACAATCCAGGGAATCCAGAGTATTTCACATGGACGCAAATTGTGTGTTAATTCGTCAATTTGAGGGAGCGAGGGATGCAGTAAAGGAGGAATAATCCATCGGAAAAGAGATACTCGGAACCCCAAAGAAAATCCTATCGTTTCCATAGAAAAGAATCTCGATTTAGAAGGACAATGCTGGGAATCCAGAGTATTTCATATGGACGCAAATTGTGTGTTAATTCATCAATGTGAGGGAGCGAGGGATGCAGTAAAGGAGGAATAATGCATCGGAAAAGGGATACTCGGAACCCCAAAGAAAATCCTATCGTTTCCGTAGAAACGTAACTCGTTTTAGAAAGATAATGCAGGGAACCTAGAGTATTTCATATGGACGCAAATTGTGTGTTAATTCGGCAATGTGAGGGAGCGAGGGATTCAGTAAAGGAGGAATAATGCATCGGAAAAGAGATACTCGGAACCCCAAAGAAAATCCTATCGTTTCCGTAGAAACGTATCTCGATTTAGAAGGACAATGCAAGGAATCCAGAGTATTTCATATGGACGCAAATTGTGTGTTAATTCGTCAATGTGAGGGAGCGAGGGATGCAGTAAAGGAGGAATAATGCATCGGAAAAGGGATACTCGGAACCCCAAAGAAAATCCTATCGTTTCCGTCGAAACGTATCTAGATTTAGAAAGATAATGCAGGGAACCCAGAGTATTTCATATGGACGCAAATTGTGTGTTAATTCGGCAATGTGAGGGAGCGAGGGATGCAGTAAAGGAGGAATAATGCATCGGAAAAGAGATACTCGGAACCCCAAATCCTATCGTTTCCGTAGAAACGTATCTCGATTTAGAAGGACATTGCAGGGAATCCAGAGTATTTCATATGGACGCAAATTGTGTGTTAATTCGTCAATGTGAGGGTTCGAGAAATGCAGTAAAGGAGGAATAATGCATTGGAAAAGAGATACTCGGAACCCCAAAGAAAATCCTATCGTTTCCGTAGAAACGTATCTCGATTTAGAAGGACAATGCAGGGAATCCAGAGTATATCATATGGACGCAAATTGTGTGTTAATTCGTCAATGTGAGGGAGCCAGGGATGCAGTAAAAGAAGGAATAATGCATCGGAAAAGAGACACTCGGAACCCCAAAGAAAATCCTATCGTTTCCGTAGAAACGTATCTCGATTTAGAAGGACAATGCAGGGAATCCAGAGTATTTCATAAGGACGCAAATTGTGTGTTAATTCGTCAATGTGAGGGAGCGAGGGATGCAGTAAAAGAAGGAATAATGCATCAAATAAGAGATACTCGGAACCCCAAAGAAAATCCTATCGTTTCCGTAGAAATGTATCTCGATTTAGAAGGACAATGCAGGGAATCCAGAGTATTTCATATGGACGCAAATTGTGTGTTAATTCGTCAATGTGAGGGAGCGAGGGATGCAGTAAAGGAGGAATAATGCATCGGATAAGCGATACACGGAACCCCAAAGAATCCTATCGTTTCCGTAGAAACGTATCTCGATTTAGAAGGACAATGCAGGGAATCCAGAGTATTTCATATGGACGCAAATTGTGTGTTAATTCGTCAATGTGAGGGAGCGACAAATGCAGTAAAGGAGGAATAATGCATTGGAAAAGAGATACTCGGAACCCCAAAGAAAATCCTATCGTTTCCGTAGAAACGTATCTCGATTTAGAAGGACAATGCAGGGAATCCAGAGTATTTCATATGGACGCAAATTGTCAATGTGAGGGAGCGAGGGATGCAGTAAAGGAGGAATAATGCATCGGAAAAGAGATACTCGGAACCCCAAAGAAAATGCTATCGTTTACGTAGAAACGTATCTCGATTTAGAAGGACAATGCAGGGAATCCAGAGTATTTCATATGGACGCAAATTGTGTGTTAATTCGTTAATGTGAGGGAGCGAGGGATGCAGTAAAGGAGGAATAATGCATCGGAAAAGAGATACTCGACTCCGAAAAGAAAATCCTATCGTTTCCGTAGAAACGTATCTCGTTTTAGAAAGATAATGCAGGGAACCCAGAGTATTTCATATGGACGCAATTTGTGTGTTCATTCGGCAATGTGAGGGAGCGAGCGATGCAGTAAAGGAAGAATAATGCATCGGAAAAGAGATACTCGGAACCCCAAAGAAAATCCTATCGATCCGTAGAAACGAATCCCGATTTAGAAAGACAATGCAGGGAATCCAGAGTGTTTCATATGGACGCAAATTGTGTGTTAATTAGTCAATGTGAGGGAACGAGGGATGAAGTAAAGGAGGAATAATGCATCGGAAAAGAGATACTCGGAATCCCAAAGAAAATCCTATCGTTTCCGTAGAAACTTATCTCGATTTCGAAGGACAATGCAGGGAATCCAGAGTATTTCATATGGACGCAAATTGTGTGTTAATTCGTCAATGTGAGTTAGCGAGGGATGCAGTAAAGGAGGAATAATGCATCGGAAAAGAGATACTTGGAACCCCAAGGAAAGTCCTACCGTTTCCGTAGAAACGTATCTCGATTTAGAAGGACAATGCAGGGAATCCCGAGTATTTCATATGGACGCAAATTGTGTGTTAATTCGTCAATGTGAGGGAGCGAGGGATGCAGTAAAGGAGGAATAATGCATCGGAAAAGAGATACTCGGAACCCCAAGAAAAAAACCTACCGTTTCCGTAGAAACGTATCTCGATTTAGAAGGACAATGCAGGGAATCCAGAGTATTTCATATGGACGCAAATTGTGTGTTAATTCGTCAATGTGAGGGAGCGAGGGATGCAGTAAAGGAGGAATATTGCATCGGATAAGCGATACACGGAACCCCAAAGAAAATCTTTTCGTTTCCGTAGAAACGTATCTCGATTTAGAAGGACAATGCAGGGAATCCAGAGTATTTCATATGGACGCAAATTGTGTGTTAATTCGTCAATGTGAGGGAGCGAGAAATGCAGTAAAGGAGGAATAATGCATTGGAAAAGAGATACTCGGAACCCCAAAGAAAATCCTATCGTTTCCGTAGAAACGTATCTCGATTTAGAAGGACAATGCAGGGAATCCAGAGTATATCATATGGACGCAAATTGTGTGTTAATTCGTCAATGTGAGGGAGCCAGGGATGCAGTAAAAGAAGGAATAATGCATCGGAAAAGAGATACTCGGAACCCCAAAGAAAATCCTATCGTTTCCGTAGAAACGTATCTCGATTTAGAAGGACAATGCAGGGAATCCAGAGTATTTCATAAGGACGCAAATTGTGTGTTAATTCGTCAATGTGAGGGAGCGAGGGATGCAGTAAAAGAAGGAACAATGCATCAAATAAGAGATACTCGGAACCCCAAAGAAAATCCTATCGTTTCCGTAGAAACGTATCTCGATTTAGAAGGACAATGCAGGGAATCCAGAGTATTTCATATGGACGCAAATTGTGTGTTAATTCGTCAATGTGAGGGAGCGAGGGATGCAGTAAAGGAGGAATAATGCATCGGATAAGCGATACACGGAACCCCAAAGAATCCTATCGTTTCCGTAGAAACGTATCTCGATTTAGAAGGACAATGCAGGGAATCCAGAGTATTTCATATGGACGCAAATTGTGTGTTAATTCGTCAATGTGAGGGAGCGACAAATGCAGTAAAGGAGGAATAATGCATTGGAAAAGAGATACTCGGAACCCCAAAGAAAATCCTATCGTTTCCGTAGAAACGTATCTCGATTTAGAAGGACAATGCAGGGAATCCAGAGTATTTCATATGGACGCAAATTGTGTGTTAATTCGTCAATGTGAGGGAGCGAGGGATGCAGTAAAGGAGGAATAATGCATCGGAAAAGAGATACTTGGAACCCCAAAGAAAATACTATCGTTTCCATAGAAACGTATCTCGATTTAGAAGGACAATGCAGGGAATCCAGAGTATTTCATATGGAAGCAAATTGTGTGCTAATTCGTCAATGTGAAGAAGCGAGGGATGCAGTAAAGGGGGAATAATGCATCGGAAAAGAGATACTCGGAACCCCAAAGAAAATCCTATCGTTTCCGTAGAAACGTAACTCGATTTAGAAGGACAATGCAGGGAATCCAGAGTATATCATATGGACGCAAATTGTGTGTTAATTCGTCAATGTGAGGGAGCGAGGGATGCAGTAAAGGAGGAATATTGCATCGGATATGCGATACACGGAACCCCAAAGAAAATCCTATCGTTTCCGTAGAAACGTATCTCGATTTAGAAGGACAATGCAGGGAATCCAGAGTATATCATATGGACGCAAATTGTATGTTAATTCGTCAATGTGAGGGAGCCAGGGATGCAGTAAAGGAGGAATAATGCATCGGAAAAGAGATACTAAACTCCCAAAAGAAAATCCTATCGTTTCCGTAGAAACGTATCTCGTGTTAGAAAGATAATGCAGGGAACCCAGAGTATTTCATATGGACGCAAATTGTGTGTTAATTCGGCAATGTGAGGGAGCGAGGGATGCAGTAAAGGAGGAATAATGCATCGGAAAAGAGATACTCGGAACCCCAAATCCTATCGTTTCCGTAGAAACGTATCTCGATTTAGAAGGACAATGCAACGAATCCAGAGTATTTCATATGGACGCAAATTGTGTGTTAATTCGTCAATGTGAGGGAGCGAGGGATGCAGTAAAAGAAGGAATAATGCATCGGAAAAGAGATACTCGGAACCCCAAAGAAAATCCTATCGTTTCCGTAGAAACGTATACGATTTAGAAGGACAATGCAGGGAATCCAGAGTATTTCATATGGACGCAAATTGTGTGTTAATTCGTCAATGTGAGGGAGCGAGGGATGCAGTAAAGGAGGAATAATGCATCGGATAAGCGATACACGGAACCCCAAAAATCCTATCGTTTCCGTAGAAACGTATCTCGATTTAGAAGGACAATGCAGGGAATCCAGAGTATTTCATATGGACGCAAATTGTGTGTTAATTCGTTAATGTGAGGGAGCGAGGGATGCAGTAAAGGAGGAATAATGCATCGGAAAAGAGATACTCGACTCCGAAAAGAAAATCCTATCGTTTCCGTAGAAACGTATCTCGTTTTAGAAAGATAATGCAGGGAACCCAGAGTATTTCATATGGACGCAATTTGTGTGTTCATTCGGCAATGTGAGGGAGCGAGCGATGCAGTAAAGGAAGAATAATGCATCGGAAAAGAGATACTCGGAACCCCAAAGAAAATCCTATCGATCCGTAGAAACGAATCCCGATTTAGAAAGACAATGCAGGGAATCCAGAGTGTTTCATATGGACGCAAATTGTGTGTTAATTAGTCAATGTGAGGGAACGAGGGATGAAGTAAAGGAGGAATAATGCATCGGAAAAGAGATACTCGGAATCCCAAAGAAAATCCTATCGTTTCCGTAGAAACTTATCTCGATTTCGAAGGACAATGCAGGGAATCCAGAGTATTTCATATGGACGCAAATTGTGTGTTAATTCGTCAATGTGAGTTAGCGAGGGATGCAGTAAAGGAGGAATAATGCATCGGAAAAGAGATACTTGGAACCCCAAGGAAAGTCCTACCGTTTCCGTAGAAACGTATCTCGATTTAGAAGGACAATGCAGGGAATCCCGAGTATTTCATATGGACGCAAATTGTGTGTTAATTCGTCAATGTGAGGGAGCGAGGGATGCAGTAAAGGAGGAATAATGCATCGGAAAAGAGATACTCGGAACCCCAAGAAAAAAACCTACCGTTTCCGTAGAAACGTATCTCGATTTAGAAGGACAATGCAGGGAATCCAGAGTATTTCATATGGACGCAAATTGTGTGTTAATTCGTCAATGTGAGGGAGCGAGGGATGCAGTAAAGGAGGAATATTGCATCGGATAAGCGATACACGGAACCCCAAAGAAAATCTTTTCGTTTCCGTAGAAACGTATCTCGATTTAGAAGGACAATGCAGGGAATCCAGAGTATTTCATATGGACGCAAATTGTGTGTTAATTCGTCAATGTGAGGGAGCGAGAAATGCAGTAAAGGAGGAATAATGCATTGGAAAAGAGATACTCGGAACCCCAAAGAAAATCCTATCGTTTCCGTAGAAACGTATCTCGATTTAGAAGGACAATGCAGGGAATCCAGAGTATATCATATGGACGCAAATTGTGTGTTAATTCGTCAATGTGAGGGAGCCAGGGATGCAGTAAAAGAAGGAATAATGCATCGGAAAAGAGATACTCGGAACCCCAAAGAAAATCCTATCGTTTCCGTAGAAACGTATCTCGATTTAGAAGGACAATGCAGGGAATCCAGAGTATTTCATAAGGACGCAAATTGTGTGTTAATTCGTCAATGTGAGGGAGCGAGGGATGCAGTAAAAGAAGGAACAATGCATCAAATAAGAGATACTCGGAACCCCAAAGAAAATCCTATCGTTTCCGTAGAAACGTATCTCGATTTAGAAGGACAATGCAGGGAATCCAGAGTATTTCATATGGACGCAAATTGTGTGTTAATTCGTCAATGTGAGGGAGCGAGGGATGCAGTAAAGGAGGAATAATGCATCGGATAAGCGATACACGGAACCCCAAAGAATCCTATCGTTTCCGTAGAAACGTATCTCGATTTAGAAGGACAATGCAGGGAATCCAGAGTATTTCATATGGACGCAAATTGTGTGTTAATTCGTCAATGTGAGGGAGCGACAAATGCAGTAAAGGAGGAATAATGCATTGGAAAAGAGATACTCGGAACCCCAAAGAAAATCCTATCGTTTCCGTAGAAACGTATCTCGATTTAGAAGGACAATGCAGGGAATCCAGAGTATTTCATATGGACGCAAATTGTGTGTTAATTCGTCAATGTGAGGGAGCGAGGGATGCAGTAAAGGAGGAATAATGCATCGGAAAAGAGATACTTGGAACCCCAAAGAAAATACTATCGTTTCCATAGAAACGTATCTCGATTTAGAAGGACAATGCAGGGAATCCAGAGTATTTCATATGGAAGCAAATTGTGTGCTAATTCGTCAATGTGAAGAAGCGAGGGATGCAGTAAAGGGGGAATAATGCATCGGAAAAGAGATACTCGGAACCCCAAAGAAAATCCTATCGTTTCCGTAGAAACGTAACTCGATTTAGAAGGACAATGCAGGGAATCCAGAGTATATCATATGGACGCAAATTGTGTGTTAATTCGTCAATGTGAGGGAGCGAGGGATGCAGTAAAGGAGGAATATTGCATCGGATATGCGATACACGGAACCCCAAAGAAAATCCTATCGTTTCCGTAGAAACGTATCTCGATTTAGAAGGACAATGCAGGGAATCCAGAGTATATCATATGGACGCAAATTGTATGTTAATTCGTCAATGTGAGGGAGCCAGGGATGCAGTAAAGGAGGAATAATGCATCGGAAAAGAGATACTAAACTCCCAAAAGAAAATCCTATCGTTTCCGTAGAAACGTATCTCGTGTTAGAAAGATAATGCAGGGAACCCAGAGTATTTCATATGGACGCAAATTGTGTGTTAATTCGGCAATGTGAGGGAGCGAGGGATGCAGTAAAGGAGGAATAATGCATCGGAAAAGAGATACTCGGAACCCCTAATCCTATCGTTTCCGTAGAAACGTATCTCGATTTAGAAGGACAATGCAACGAATCCAGAGTATTTCATATGGACGCAAATTGTGTGTTAATTCGTCAATGTGAGGGAGCGAGGGATGCAGTAAAAGAAGGAATAATGCATCGGAAAAGAGATACTCGGAACCCCAAAGAAAATCCTATCGTTTCCGTAGAAACGTATACGATTTAGAAGGACAATGCAGGGAATCCAGAGTATTTCATATGGACGCAAATTGTGTGTTAATTCGTCAATGTGAGGGAGCGAGGGATGCAGTAAAGGAGGAATAATGCATCGGATAAGCGATACACGGAACCCCAAAAATCCTATCGTTTCCGTAGAAACGTATCTCGATTTAGAAGGACAATGCAGGGAATCCAGAGTATTTCATATGGACGCAAATTCTGTGTTAATTCGTCAATGTGAGGGAGCGAGAAATGCAGTAAAGGAGGAATAATGCATTGGAAAAGAGATACTCGGAACCCCAAAGAAAATCCTATCGTTTCCGTAGAAACGTATCTCGATTTAGAAGGACAATGCAGGGAATCCAGAGTATATCATATGGACGCAAATTGTGTGTTAATTCGTCAATGTGAGGGAGCGAGGGATGCAGTAAAGGAGGAATAATGCATCGGAAAAGAGATACTCGACTCCCTAAAGAAAATCCTATCGTTTCCGTAGAAACGTATCTCGTTTTAGAAAGATAATGCAGGGAACCCCGAGTATTTCATATGGACGGAAATTGTGTGTTAATTCGGCAATGTGAGGGAGCGAGGGATGCAGAAAAGGAGGAATGATGCATCGGAAAAGAGATACTCGGAACCCCAAAGAAAATCCTATCGTTTACGTAGAAACGTATCTCGATTTAGAAGGACAATGCAGGGAATCCAGAGTATTTCATATGGACGCATATTGTGTGTTAATTCGTTAATGTGAGGGAGCGAGGGATGCAGTAAAGGAGGAATAATGCATCGGAAAAGAGATACTCGACTCCGAAAAGAAAATCCTATCGTTTCCGTAGAAACGTATCTCGTTTTAGAAAGATAATGCAGGGAACCCAGAGTATTTCACATGGACGCAATTTGTGTGTTAATTCGGCAATGTGAGGGAGCGAGCGATGCAGTAAAGGAGGAATAATGCATCGGAAAAGAGATACTCGAAACCCCAAAGAAAATCCTGTCGTTTCCGTAGAAACGAATCCCGATTTAGAAAGACAATGCAGGGAATCCCGAGTATTTCATATGGACGCAAATTGTGTGTTAATTCGTCAATGTGAGGGAGCGAGGGATGCAGTAAAGGAGGAATAATGCATCGGAAAAGAGATACTCGGAACCCCAAGAAAAAAGCTACCGTTTCCGTAGAAACGTATCTCGATTTAGAAGGACAATGCAGGGAATCCAGAGTATTTCATATGGACGCAAATTGTGTGTTAATTCGTCAATGTGAGGGAGCGAGGGATGCAGTAAAGGAGGAATATTGCATCGGATAAGCGATACACGGAACCCCAAAGAAAATCTTTTCGTTTCCGTAGAAACGTATCTCGATTTAGAAGGACATTGCAGGGAATCCAGAGTATTTCATATGGACGCAAATTGTGTGTTAATTCGTCAATGTGAGGGTTCGAGAAATGCAGTAAAGGAGGAATAATGCATTGGAAAAGAGATACTCGGAACCCCAAAGAAAATCCTATCGTTTCCGTAGAAACGTATCTCGATTTAGAAGGACAATGCAGGGAATCCAGAGTATATCATATGGACGCAAATTGTGTGTTAATTCGTCAATGTGAGGGAGCCAGGGATGCAGTAAAAGAAGGAATAATGCATCGGAAAAGAGATACTCGGAACCCCAAAGAAAATCCTATCGTTTCCGTAGAAACGTATCTCGATTTAGAAGGACAATGCAGGGAATCCAGAGTATTTCATAAGGACGCAAATTGTGTGTTAATTCGTCAATGTGAGGGAGCGAGGGATGCAGTAAAAGAAGGAATAATGCATCAAATAAGAGATACTCGGAACCCCAAAGAAAATCCTATCGTTTCCGTAGAAACGTATCTCGATTTAGAAGGACAATGCAGGGAATCCAGAGTATTTCATATGGACGCAAATTGTGTGTTAATTCGTCAATGTGAGGGAGCGAGGGATGCAGTAAAGGAGGAATAATGCATCGGATAAGCGATACACGGAACCCCAAAGAATCCTATCGTTTCCGTAGAAACGTATCTCGATTTAGAAGGACAATGCAGGGAATCCAGAGTATTTCATATGGACGCAAATTGTGTGTTAATTCGTCAATGTGAGGGAGCGACAAATGCAGTAAAGGAGGAATAATGCATTGGAAAAGAGATACTCGGAACCCCAAAGAAAATCCTATCGTTTCCGTAGAAACGTATCTCGATTTAGAAGGACAATGCAGGGAATCCAGAGTATTTCATATGGACGCAAATTGTCAATGTGAGGGAGCGAGGGATGCAGTAAAGGAGGAATAATGCATCGGAAAAGAGATACTCGGAACCCCAAAGAAAATGCTATCGTTTCCGTAGAAACGTATCTAGATTTAGAAGGACAATGCAGGGAATCCAGAGTATTTCATATGGACGCAAATTGTGTGTTAATTCGTCAATGTGAGGGAGCGAGGGATGCAGTAAAGGAGGAATAATGCATCGGATAAGAGATACTCGGAACCCCAAAGAAAATCCTATCGTTTCCATAGAAAGGTATCTTGATTTAGAAGGACAATGCAGGGAATCCAGAGTATTTCATATGGACGCAAATTGTGTGTTAATTCGTTAATGTGAGGGAGCGAGGGATGCAGTAAAGGGGGAATAATGCATCGGAAAAGAGATACTCGGAACCCCAAAGAAAATCCTATCGTTTCCGTAGAAACGTATCTCGATTTAGAAGGACAATGCAGGGAATCCAGAGTATTTCATATGGACGCAAATTGTGTGTTAATTCGTCAATGTGAGGGAGCGAGGGATGCAGTAAAGGAGGAATAGATGCAGTAAAAGAGGAATAATGCATCGGAAAAGAGATACTCGACTCCCAAAAGAAAATCCTATCGTTTCCGTAGAAACGTATCTCGTTTTAGAAAGATAATGCAGGGAACCTAGAGTATTTCATATGGACGCAAATTGTGTGTTAATTCGGCAATGTGAGGGAGCGAGGGATGCAGTAAAGGAGGAATAATTCATCGGATAAGAGATACTCGGAATCCCAAAGAAAATCCTATCGTTTCCGTAGAAACGTATCTCGATTTAGAAGGACAATACAAGGAATCCAGAGTATTTCATATGGACGCAAATTGTGTGTTAATTCATCAATGTGAGGGAGCGAGGGATGCAGTAAAGGAGGAATAATGCATCGGAAAAGGGATACTCGGAACCCCAAAGAAAATCCTATCGTTTCCGTAGAAACGTATCTCGTTTTAGAAAGATAATGCAGGGAACCTAGAGTATTTCATATGGACGCAAATTGTGTGTTAATTCGGCAATGTGAGGGAGCGAGGGATGCAGTAAAGGAGGAATAATGCATCGGAAAACAAATACTCGGAACCCCAAAGAAAATCCTATCGTTTCCGTAGAAACGTATCTCGATTTAGAAGGACAATGCAAGGAATCCAGAGTATTTCATATGGACGCAAATTGTGTGTTAATTCGTCAATGTGAGGGAGCGAGGGATGCAGTAAAGGAGGAATAATGCATCGGAAAAGGGATACTCGGAACCCCAAAGAAAATCCTATCGTTTCCGTCGAAACGTATCTAGATTTGATAGGACAATTCAGGGAATCCAGAGTATTTCATATGGACGCTAATTGTGTGTTAATTCGTCAATGTGAGGGAGCGAGGGTTGCAGTAAAGGAGGAATAATGCATCGGAAAAGAGATACTCGGAACCCCAAAGAAAATCCTATCGTTTCCGTAGAAACGTATCTCGATTTACAAGGACAATGCAGGCAATCCAGAGTATTTCATATGGACGCAAATTGGGTGTTAATTAGTCAATGTCAGAGAGCGAGGGATGCAGTAAAGGAGGAATAATGCATCGGAAAAGAGATACTCGGAACCCCAAAGAAAATCCTATCGTTTCCGTAGAAACGTATCTCGATTTAGAAGGACAATGCAGGGAATCCAGAGTATTTTACGTGGACGCAAATTGTGTGTTAATTCCTCAATGTGAGGGAGCGAGGGATGCAGTAAAGGAGGAATAATGCATCAGAAAAGAGATACTCGGAACCCCAAAGAAAATCCTGTCGTTTCCGTAGAAACGTATCTCGATTTAGAAGGACAATGCAGGGAATCCAGAGTATTTCATATGGACGCAAATTGTGTGTTAATTGGTCAATGTGAGGGAGCGAGGGATGCAGTAGAGGAGGAATAATGTATCGGAAAAGAGATACTTGGAACCCCAAAGAAAATCCTATCGTTTCCGTAGAAACGTATCTCGATTAGAAGGACAATCCAGGGAATCCAGAGTATTTCACATGGACGCAAATTGTGTGTTAATTCGTCAATTTGAGGGAGCGAGGGATGCAGTAAAGGAGGAATAATCCATCGGAAAAGAGATACTCGGAACCCCAAAGAAAATCCTATCGTTTCCGTAGAAAAGAATCTCGATTTAGAAGGACAATGCTGGGAATCCAGAGTATTTCATATGGACGCAAATTGTGTGTTAATTCGTCAAAGTGAGGGAGCGAGGGATGCAGTAAAGGAGGAATAATGCATCGGAAAAGAGATACTCGGAACCCCAAAGAAAATCCTATCGTTTCCGTAGAAACGTATCTTGATTTAGAAGGACAATGCAAGGAATCCAGATTATTTCATATGGACGCAAATTGTGTGTTAATTCGTCAATGTGAGGGAGCGAGGGATGCAGTAAAGGAGGAATAGATGCAGTAAAAGAGGAATAATGCATCGGAAAAGAGATACTCGACTCCCAAAAGAAAATCCTATCGTTTCCGTAGAAACGTATC